>NW_027590097.1:42500-642500 GCF_964213995.1 Mustelus asterias | reverse complement strand
GATAACACCCAGTTCCCACTGAGTCTGAGTTAACTTCAACCCTGAATTCAAATCCCCACAAGCTCCAGTGTGAATGAATTGGGACTTCCTGGTCAAATCTGGAGAGAACAAGTCCGTTAGCAAATCATCCGCTGGTAATGTTTATTTAGCTCAATAAAATAATTATCATAATTTTAGCAAGGAGCATACACATAACCAATAAAAATAGTTGTAGTCAGGGTCACTCAGAAATATTAATCAGATACAATTAATAGACACGTAGGTAGCACAATGAATCAGAGAGGGTGTCAGCTAGAATTCGTGATAAGGAATAAGTGGGTGCCAGTGGCTGCATTTCTGGTGTACGTGAAAACCTATAAAAATAATTTATTTTCTTCCTAACACCTGTTCCTTCCACTATATAATGTATCAATTTCTGATCACTCTTTCGTGATGAATTTGACATTTCTGAGTTGTGATTTTTTTTAGATTAAACCGTAGAGTCTTATCCCTCTGTCCTTTGATCAGTCAGCCTGTGCTCCCAGGTGATATCTGACAGCGGTTCATCTTTCTTGTGTGAGCTTGTTGTTCTAATCCGCTCATTCATGATTACAAATTGCTTCCTATTCTTGATGTCTTAAGTCTGATTAATATTTTCAAGTATTGAGGAGGTTTGTCCCCTTCTCAGGCCGGAAAAGACTTCGCAGCAAATCATTGCTGTGGATCGAGTTTATTGACAGCAAGTAAGGGTAAGTTGATTCAGTTTTTAGTTTCACAGCTTTCTTACTGAGTGAAATTAGAAAAACATTGAGACTTTCAGTCTAATTCCCCAGTTGCACAATCTACTGGAACCTCCCCAACAGGACACACTCTCTGGGTCAGGCGTTCTTTGGGCGCTTGTCCCTTTTGGAGAGTGGGATCCATCCCAGCTGAACAGACCCTGTCTCCATCCTGAACTCGCGCCATGTTCACTTCCCAGCAGGGTGACTGGGCGCTGATACTGAGCACGAACCCTGGATGTATTACGCAAAAACATAGGAATACTGGGTATAATTGTCAGTGTCACACAGACTGTTTTTTTTCTGTCTGTATATTTGCCCAGTGCCCAATTGGGGAGCTTACAACCCCAGATATCCAGCACGAGCAGGGCTGTGGAGCTGGGCGGATGAGTCTTATGACTCTTTCACTGAGTCTCTGTTTATCAATTGTTCCAAGAATCAGAGCAGCAATGTTTACAGAACAGGCCCTTCGGCCCACGATGTTGTGCCGAGCTTTATCTGAAACCAAGATCAAGCTATCCCACTCCCTATAATCCTGGTGTGCTCTATGTGCCTATCCAATAACCGCTTAAATGTTCCTAAAGTGTCTGACTCCACTATCACTGCAGGCAGTCCATTCCACACCCCAGTTTGTCAACTGAAATATTCAGAGAATGCCAGCAGCAATGTTTAAAAATTGAAATGCTCACTGAATAAGAGCAGCAATGCTTAAAAATTGAGACGTTCTGAGAATGAGAGCAGCGACGTTTATAAATTGAACTGTTCCCAGAATGAGAGCAGCAATCATTATGCATTGAAATGTTCAGGGAGCAAAAGTAGGAATGTTAATAAGTTCCACCCTCAGTCCTGGTCTGAATCCCTGCAGCGACTTCAGCTCATCTCTTCCATTTAAGCTGAATTGATTCCATTCCAGCCTGAAACAGATTCAAGATAAAACATGAAATAAACGGATTGAACAAGTGTAAATAAAAGGAGAATGGAGTTGATGGGATAAATCTTCAGAAGCTGATATGGGGACCTTGTTGACATCTTGACACACAGATCGATTTGGGCATTGTCCCAGCGGTTCAAGTTTCTAATGGGGAATTTCTCGGCTGCTCAGCACGCTGTGTGAATGTCTGAGATACATTCGGGTATGTGTGACTGATGATTTCTTTTCAGTGGGCGCTGACCCTGAATGCAAAACGCGCTCCTGCCCACTGTGGTTTCGAGAGCACAATTTCACACTGGCTGGTCCAAAAACAGAATGAGGATTGCTAGAGTGGGCACGAAAATGGGATAAAAGTGAGGGTGTGGGGCTGCCGCTGCTACTGTGCTGCTCTGGGTTGGGGGTATGGGGAGGGTGGGTGGCAGCCGCTGCACAGCTGTCTGAGGGAGCAGCAGAAGTGTGAAATATTAATAGCTATGCAGTAACCATGCAGTCAGAGTCCAGGCAAAACATTCAAATACAAACTTCAGTCCCCAGGCACATTTTTTAAAAATTGCATTTCAGCCTAGACACTTCATTCCCCCTCCTCCACCCCATCAAGGTTGAACCAAGAAAGTAAAGGTTGCCTGGCCCCTCGGTTGAACGTCAACTGTATCGAAAGTAGATGGGCCTTGACAAATTGCATTCAATTGGCCTTTTTTGGGCTGAATTGCCGTCTTTATTGACAACAAGTGTGATTCTTGTTCCTATTTAACGAACAAAGCTTTGTGCTACTGTGCGATGATGGTGAAATCCACACCGCACATCTTTTCACCCAATTGCAGGAACTTTCAGGGTGGGTGGCCGCCCGCACGAGCAAATTCAAATTCTGGCCCAGGGATAGATTGGTGGCACGGTGGTTAGTAGTGCTGCCTCACAGCGCCAGGGGCCTAGGTTCGAATCCCGGCTTGGGTAACTGCCTGTGTGGAGTTTGCACGTTCTTTCCGTGTCTGTGCGGGTTTCCTCTGGGTGGTGCTGTTTCCTCCCACAGTCCAAAGATGTGCAGCTTGGCTGATTGGCCGTGCTAAATTGATTCTAGTGTCAAGGAGGATTAACAGGGTAAATGTGTGAGGTTACAGGACTAAGGCCTGGGTGGGATTGTGGTTGGTGCAGACCCGATGGGCCGAATGGCCTCATTCTGTACCGATTGTAGATCTGTATGATTCTAGATCTGTAGAACTTACCTAGATAGTGACACAGGAAATGTTCGTCAGTGTAAAACCTAAATAAATCCATAGTCCGAGTCCCTAACCAGCCCAAATCTGCCTGACTAGCACCCCTCCCCCGCGCCCCACGGCTACCCCTAATCCACTTCAACTACCTCCTCCAACCCTACTTACTTCTGATACCCTGCAACTACCACCATGACCAAATAAAACCACACCACCAGTCCACCCTTTATCCACCTCAACTAGCCGTCCACTAACCAACGACCTAACTGCACTTTCTATCTGACTGCAACCACGCCTATGTTGATGATCCAATTCCTTGATGTTCTAATATGACCCATAACCCCACACTTAAATACCCAACCAGCCTCCTACCAATGAAAATCACCCCGTCAACATCCCCCAACACAACCACCCGAATACAAGTGAATAGTCTCCTGACCAGGGACTATCTGCACACTGCCCTCACTTTCACCCAACTGACCATCCAAGATTTTGCAACTACCACACTGGCCATCTCGTCATCCGTCAACTTACCATTCACCCACTTACCTTCCTCACCCACCCTATCAACAAACCGCTTCCTTCAACCATCAAATAACATTCATTAATCTGACCATATTGCAGCCACTGCTGTAAATAGGATCAATGCTTTTTCTTCTCCGCCTCTACTCTGCTCTGATGGAGCTCCCCGGGGTCAGTGTGCTGTAAATAGGGTGTATTCTCTCTCTTCCCCGACTCTACTCTGCTCTGATGGAGCTCCCTGGCGTCACTGTTGTGTAAATAGGGAGTGTGCTCTCTCTTCCCCGACTCTACTCTGCTCTGATGAAGCTCCCGGGGTCACTGTGCTGTAAATAGGGTGTATTCTCTCTCTTCTCCGACTCTACTCTGCTCTGATGGAGCTCCCCGGGGTCACTGTGCTGTAAATAGGGTGTATTCTCTCTCTTCTCCGACTCTACTCTGCTCTGATGGAGCTCCCTGGCGTCACTGTTGTGTAAATAGGGTGTATTCTCTCTCTTCTCCGACTCTACTCTGCTCTGATGGAGCTCCCCGGGGTCACTGCTGTAAATAGGGTGTATTCTCTCTCGTCTCCGCCTCTACTCTGCTCTGATGGAGCTCCTGGCGTCACTGTTGTGTAAATAGGGAGTGTGCTCTCTCTTCCCCGACTCTACTCTGCTTTGGAGGAGCTACCCGGGGTCACTGTGCTCTAAAGAGGGTGTATTCTCTCTCTTCCCCGACTCTACTCTGCTCCGATGGAGCTCCCCGGGGTTATGTGCTGCAAGTACGGTGTGTGCCCTCTCCTCCCTAACTCTACTCTGCTCCAGTGGATCTACACAGTAAGAAGTTTAACAACACCAGGTTAAAGTCCAACAGGTTTATTTGGTAGCAAAAGCCACAGCAGCTTTCGGAGCTCTAAGCCCCTACTTCAGGTGAGTGGGAATTCTGTTCACAAACAGAGCATATAAAGACACAGACTCAATTTACATAAATAATGGTTGGAATGCGAAAACTTACAACTAATCAAGTCTTTAAGAAACAAAACAATGTGAGTGGAGAGAGCATCAAGACAGGCTAAAAAGATGTGTATTGTCTCCAGACAAGACAGCCAGTGAAACTCTGCAGGTCCACGCAACTGTGGGAGTTACAAATAGTGTGACATGAACCCAATATCCCGGTTGATGCCGTCCTCGTGTGTGCGGAACTTGGCTATCAGTTTCTGCTCAGCGACTCTGCGCTGTCGTGTAAATAGGGTGTACTCTCTCTCTTCTCCGACTCTACTCTGCTCTGATGGAGCTCCCCGGGGTCACTGCTGTAAATAGGGTAGCACAGCGCAGAGTCGCTGAGCAGAAACTGATAGCCAAGTTCCGCACACACGAGGACGGCCTCAACCGGGATATTGGATTCATGTCACACTATTTGTAACTCCCACAGTTGCGTGGACCTGCAGAGTTTCACTGGCTATCTTGTCTGGAGACAATACACATCTCTTTAGCCTGTCTTGATGGTCCCTCCACTCACATTGTTTGGTTTCTTAAAGACTTGATTAGTTGTAAGTATTCGCATTCCAACTATTATTCATGTAAATTGAGTCTGTGTCTTTATAAGCTCTGTTTGTGAACAGAATTCCCACTCACCTGAAGAAGGGGCTTAGAGCTCCGAAAGCTTGTGTGGCTTTTGCTACCAAATAAACCTGTTGGGCTTTAACCTGGTGTTGTTAAACTTCTTACTGTGTTTACCCCACTTCAACGCCGGCATCTCCACACCAATGGATCTACTCAGGGTCATTGTGCTGTAAATATGGTGTCTACTCTCTTTTCTCCCACCTGATTTGATTTGACTCTGCTCTAATGGAGTTCCCCAGCGTCTCTGTGCAGGAGACCTTGAGTGGGAAATGGAGCAGTTTCAGATTGGGAGAATGTTCATGCACAGCGGCAATCTGCTTTGAAAGTTCAGGTCGATTTACATTTTAAAATCCAATTTAAATTTTAATGATTATTTTAAATAACATAAACTCACCCAATCAGTTGTAGACTCCTGCAATTCTGTATGAGGCGGCAGAGTGGAGGGACAGATTGGTCTGTGAATGAGTTTGATCCCAGGTTCAGAATCTTCAGTGACTCATTTATGCTGAGAGCGGAGGCGAGATCCTCAGTGCAAGAATCTGTGAGAGCGTTTCTATACAGACTGGGGATCAGAGAGAGAGAAACATAACATGAATCAGAGTAAATCACAAGTCATTTAAATAATACTGTTAATAACAATAATAATGAATATTGTGACACATTTGAAAAGCACAATTTGCATTTCTATAGAATGAGGAAATACTCTTAATGTTGAAAATGAAACATCAGTAGAATTAACTGGAAATGCTCAGCAGGTAAATACTGGTGAAGAAAGAAACAGGTTGAAAGTTTGAGCGTTCATTGGAATTGGGAAATGACAGTGAATTGAGGGGTTTGAAGTGACAACGGTGGGTGGCTGTGGCAGAAATGAAGAAAGGACAACATGGAATTACAGGAGTGATTTAGTGACAAAAAAGTGATGATGGGACAAGACCAAATCACAAGGTTCCCATTTCCTTAGTCGGAGTGGCTCGGGAGGGACATGGGATGGTCAGTGGTTTGGGAATGCAGTTTGTGGTGAGGTTGAAGATAATGGCTGTGATTTTACCAGAAGCTCTGAAATCCCAACATGGGGAGTGTGTCCGTGTGGGCAGGATAGGCAGAGCTATGAAGGTGATACTGTCACAGGTGGACAAGTAACAGTTGGCAGGCAGAGGAGCTGTCCACTCAGGCAGCGTGGGCAGGTGGCAGTCCCGGTTCAGACAATGGCAGCACCACCTCCAAGACAGCCAGCAGGAGTTTCAGCTCTGGAGGGGGCAAGGATGGAGCTCTGCTAACTGAATGAAGGGCGTAAATGACAGAATGCAGATCAAACGTTGCCCCTCAATTAATATTGCCTCGCTGGAGGGTCTCCTGCCAGCTGCTCGGGCTCGAATGGAGGTCCTGTTCCCTCAAGATGGGAGGAGATTATCCCATCGACACAGCCTGGCTGGAAGGAAATTGCTGAGGAGGTGCACATGTGTGAGAAAAGTGGTTGCAGTGCGGAAAAAGGATCAATGTCCTGATGTATTCTGACAAGGTGAATACCCTGCTGAGTACAATAACGAGTATTAAATATCGATGAGTATTTCAATTTAATCGTCATAAGTCACATTTTGGTTCTATCGGGGGAGGTGGTGGCATAATGGTATGTTACTGGACTGGTGCCCCATAGTAATGCTCTGGAGTCACAGATTCAACCCTGCCACTGTTAAAGGTGAAATGTGAATTCAATACAACATTTGATTTAACACTCTAATGATCACGAAGCCGTTGTCGATAGTCGTTCAACACCATTTGGTTCACTGAAGGCCTTTCCTTACCTGGTCTGGCCCACATGTGACTCCAGATCCACAACCGCGAGGTTGACTATTAAATGTCCGGTCAGCGGCAATTAGGGATGAGCAACAAATGCTGGCCCAGCCAGCGACGGCCACACCACATTAACAAACAAGAAAGCACCATCCAACTTATTGTATTCAAAATCCATTGCGTAACTGAGATTCAGGAAAAACGCTCCGGAGGCCTCATTGAGGGGCTTCGAGGGTCACATTCATCCCTTCGTAAACACGCTGGACAACCATGGGCTTGTACACGTGTTAGACGTGTGCGTAACAATTGAAATTTGTGTTTGGAAAGAAAGCAAAGAACACAAGCGAACGAGCCAAGAAGACTGGAGACGTCCAGATTTTGCCATCCTTACACCAAAGGATGATGAGTTGTTGGATCAGGAAAGCTTGGGGGCACAGCGGACAATCGCTGCTGGTGAGATGGTTGTGGAGCTGAGAGTGAATGGCCTAATGAATGGGTACAGGTAGCCTCTTGTGAGGAGAAGTAATAGTTTTTGTGTGTCCAGCACTGGTCACAAAGAGCAGTCTGAAGGATGCTTTGTAATAATAACAGAATAACTAGGAGTAGCAATAGGCCATTCAGCCCCTCGTTTCAGATCCATCATTTGATCGCTTATTGGCTGATCTTACTGTGGTTCACACTTCGTTTCCTAATTGTCCCCTATAAACTTTGATACCCTTGTCAATCCGAAATCTATCTTAACTCAGTCTTGAACATATTCAGTGACCCTGCAAAAACACTTTGAAAATGAAAAAAAAAACATGCATAAGTTCCCCCTTATCCATTATGCTGGTTACATCCCTCCGAACATCCAACAGCTTTCATAACGTCATGTTAACCCTGACTGATCCTGCAATTGTTTCCTAAGTGTTCTGGTATGACATCTTTCATTTCAGAAGTATAGGATTTGCCCTGCTATTGCTATCAGTCGAACCGGTTTGTACTTTCCATTTTTCTCTGAACATCCATTTTTAAATTGCAGAGTTACATTGTCACTTTCTAATCTACAGGAATATTTCCAGAATCTATAGAAGTTTGGACGATGACCATCAATGCATGTAGTATCTCTACAAACACCTCTTTCAACTCTCTGGAATGAAGATAATCAGGCATTAAGTCCCATTAATTTCCCGAGTGCAATTTTTCCACTAATATTAACATCTGCCCTTGACTCATTCACACCAGTCCCTTGAAGCTCCATTATTTCTGGGACTTTTAAAACATTTTCCACGGTGAAAGCAGACACAAAAGGGCTGAACTTTACAATAAAAAATCCAAGTCCAGGACGGGCATGAAAGTGGGAGCGGATCAGATCCGTTTTCTGTGTGAGTTCAAATCTGCCATCATATGCACTCAGTGCATGAATAAACAGTAGCAGTTTCTCACCTGTAGATGGAGGTGGACAGGGCTTATGTCACCTGAACGTTGGCTGAGAGCAGGGAAGGCCGTCATTGTGCATGCGCAGGTCTCAAGCATCACAAATCTGTCACTCAGTCGATGCTGCTCTCAGCCAGCCTGAATGGCTGAAACACCGCCCCGCCCCCCCCCCCCCCCCGCCGTTCCCCACCTACTGCGATGGCACGCGACCAATCCTGACCCCACGACCCACCGGGAACAGTACCCTTTCACTTCTCTCCCCCCATGATCGGCCACCCATCTTAACCCTCCCTCACCCCTTAATTGGGTGCCTGACTCCCCCCAACACGAACGCTGGTCCAAGCCCCACCCATGGCCACTCCTGATTGACACCCTCTCTCTACCACCAATCCCAATGCAGAATACACAGCGGTTCCGCCCTCCCTCCATCTCACAGATCCCAATGCAGAGTGCACAGCGTGTCCCCACGCCCCACCCAATGACTGATGGCACCCAACCTCGCCGGTCTGCCCCTGCCCCCTTGAAACAGACTGGCGCCTGGTGGACATTGCAAGGTTGTCAGGTTGGTGGTGCCAAGCTGGTACGTCCAAAATGGCACCCCCCCCCCTCCGCGCCCCTTGTCCTCGGCGGCCCCAGGGGACTCAATGGTTTCCACTTCTACCGGCGTGGGCATCACGCTGGTCACCATTGGTGGGGACTAGCTTTGTTTCTCACCGGAGACAAACTCTCGTCTGAGGGTCACAGAGGAAAATGACCCCGGATATTTTCTTCCTAGACTCATTAATTCAAGGAAAATGAGGTTTAAATGTTATTTTTTAAAAAATCAACCCTGTTCCAGAAATGGCTGATCACGCTGGATATCTGGTACTGATAAGATCGCGAGAGGCGCAAAATCGGGCGTGAACCTTACTTTTCTGCCCTGTCAGCATCTTACCGGCTCGGCCCATGCATCGGCCGGTGCGGCACAACGGTGAAATCGCCCCCCAAAGTAAGTACTTGAGTCTCTGCTATTACTTTATTCGTTTTATACATTTTACTGACTTCGTTTGTGTTGGATCCACATTTGTTTGCGCGAATCTTTTGATATTTATGTTTGTATAAAATCTTTCAGAGTTTGTTTTTAATGTTTCTCACTAGTTTACTCTCATATTCTATTTTTCCTTCCTTGAACTTTCTCTTGCTCCACCCTTGCAGAATTCTCAGCCTTATGATTTTAGCATATCTTCTTTTCATCTAACACAATCCTTGATTTTATTCATCACCATTGGTGGGAACACTTCTGTTGATTTTCATCACATTAAATCAATGTATTTTTGTTGAAAACGCTACACCTTTTACGTACCTCAATGGGAATTCGGATCAATGTGAACTTAGGATATTTTTTTTCGACACAGACACTTTAATTGGCTAAGCTGTCGCAATGCTAACGTGCTATTTGTGCTCCGGATCACTTGCTGAACTGCTTAACAACTTTTAGTCATTGACGTGGCAGGACACCCAGATCCCTTTGTATCAGAGAGTTGCCATCTCTCTCCATTCAATTGTCTAATGCTATTCTATTCTTCCTGACAAAGTGGACAAGCTCCACCTTCTCACATTAAAGTCCTTCAGCTAATATTTTTTCACATTAACTTAAATAATCCACAAAGGGATTTCGTCAAGTTATAGCCTCTTGATTCTTTACTTTCCTACCGTTGTATTATCAGTAAATCTTGCTGCACAAATTCGGCCATTTCTTCCAATTCATTGTACAGATAGTAAATATTTGAGGCCCCAGCACTCTCCCCTGCGGTACTCCATTAGCACCAGCTTTGCCAAAATGAAAATCATCCATTTTACACAATACTCTGCTTGTTGCTAGTTTATGGGGAAAATGGTGATATACTGTCAATGTCACTGGACTAGTAATCCAGAGCTTGCGGGTAACGCTCTGAGGATCCGGGTTTGAATGCCATCATGGCAGATGGCGAAATTTGAATTCAATGAAAATCACGAGTTAAAAAGTCGAATTTTCGTCATAAAAAACCTTGATATACTAATGTCCTTTAGGGAAGGCAATCTGCATCATGATTCACAAATATTAGGACTCCTAAAATTCGCTCTATAATGGTCAAACAAACCATTCTGTTCAATTAAACTGGTCCAGCCAATCCACATCACAGTCCAACCACATCCACTGAATAAAATTAAACAATTCTCTATCAATCATGTACAGTAACCATTGATGTGCCACCTTACTGAATACCATGCATTAATCTAAGAAAAGCACACCTACAGGTTCTCCTTGTTTGTTATTTCCTCAAATATATCAAATAGTTCAGTCAAACATGATTTCAATTTCACGTGTTGACTGTGCATGATTGAATTATCATTTTCTACACTCTGTTCTCAAACATCCCCTTTGAGAGGCGATGGGCTCAGAAAACTATATTTTTTCCTGCTCTCTGTCTCCTTTCTTCCTTGAATAGAGGTGTTTGATTTTTGATTTTCCAAACCACTGGGACCTTGCCAGAATCTAGGGAATTTTGGAAGATCATAACGAATGCATCTACTATCTCTGCAGCCACTTGTGTTAAGACCCTAGTGATAAACTTGTCAAGTTTCAGTTCTAATTGTATTCTGAATAGGTTTTTCCAGCCGAATGGTTGTGTTTTACGTTTTTACTCCCCATTTACCTCCTGTTTTTCAAATATTCTTGCGATGTTTTCTTTGTATACTACAGTGAATGCAGGCCCAACATTCCTGTTAACTCTTCTCATAATTATTTGTTTCCCATTATTAGAAACATAGAAAAGAGGACGATTAGAATATTTGAACCTTTGAGCCTGCCCCACTTGTCAATATGATCAAGAGGATCATATTCACAAGTGGGGCAAGAGGATCAATATGATCATGGTCAATATTAGACTCTTTAAACTAGATTTTTATTGAATCAAATTTCACCACTGGCCATGGTGGGATTTGAACCAACGTATCCGGAGCATTATCCCACGTCTCTGAATTACCAGTCCGCGGACAATGATACTATAGCACGGGCATTTCATTTCCCAGAGGTCAGAGAGAGAAATAACAGGAACCAGAGTAAATGCAGTTTTCCTTATTAATAACTGACACCAACAGTAATGACATCGCTTATTTATACGAATACAAAATATATTCAGTTATTCTAAGTAGAATCTTAAACAGTATGATACTTACTCCAGTTTCTGTATTTTACATTCCAGTTTCTTCAGAGCCATAGACAGTCGGTTCACTCCTAAATTTCCCAGTTTATTATCACCCAGATTCAGATCTATCAGTGACTGGTTTGTCGTGAGAGCAGAGGCAAGGTCGTTGGCACAAGAATCTGTGAGACTGTTGCTATGGAGACTGGAAATCAGAGAGTTAATAGTAACGGGATCAGTGAACTTCCAGCTTCGTTAAGAATACCATTATTAAAAATAGTGATGTACATTACATCGTGAGACATTCGGGAAACAGACTTCACTTAATAGAGGACAAAATACTATTGATGCTGAAATTCTGAAATATAAGAGCATATGCTGGGAACTCTCAGCATGTCATGCAGTATCTGTGAAGTGAGGAACAGAGTTAGTTTCAGTTCAATTAGCTTTCATTGGAGTTCAATTAGCTTTCCTTAGTGCTTGGAAATAGCAGGGAATTATGTTGTTTTAAGTCACAGGGAACTGGGGATGGATGACGAGGAAAGATCAAAATGGAAGCGCAGGAGTAATTAAATGTCAAAAACGATGTTTTTCTTTATTCATTTGTGGGTTTCCTCCAGGTGGTCCGGTTTCCTCCCACAGTTCAAAGATGTGTGGGTTAGGTTGATTGACCATGCTAAATTGACCCTAATATCCGGGGGATTAGCAGAGTAAGCATGCGGAACTACGGGAATAGGGCCTGGGTGGGATAGTGGTCAGTACAGACTCGATGGGCCGAATGACCTCCTTCTGTACTCTAGGGATTCTATGATTCTATGGCATGGGCATCACTGGCTGGCCAGTATTAATTGCACATCTCCAGTTGCCCTTTTAAGACAGTTGAGCGTCAATAAAATTGTTGTAGCTCTGGAGTCACATGTAGGCCAGACCAGGTGAGGGTGAGAGATTTCCTTCCCTAAAGGACATTGATGAAATAGAAAAGTACAGGATCCCCATGTCCTTACCCTGAGTCACTCGGGAGGGAGATTGGATAAGCGGTGGCCCCGGAGTGATGCGATGCGGTTGAACATGATGTTTGAAAAACGTTTTTCACGCTGCCAGTGGTTGGGGTCTGGAATGCACAGCCCGGAACTGTGGTGGAGGCAGATTGAATCGGGGGAATTAGATAAATATTTCAATAGAAGCAATGTTTAAGGAAACGAAGAAAAGGCAGGATAAGGATACAATTCATCATGTTCGTTTAGAGAACTGGTGCAGACAAGATGGGCCAAATGACGTCCTTTGGCACCGTAACAATTTCATGACGGTAAAAGCTTGAGATTCACCGATATTTCAGGGACACAACATAGCAAGCGTGGTAGAATGGGTGGCGGTGGATCTCTATAGACCCCCATAGCAGATATGTGGATCAAACCCTCGATATTAGCGTCATTCTTCATCACACTCCAGACACCGAAATGACTGAACTAGCCAACTCCACACTTTAACCAGAACCGGTACTTTAGTATCTGAGAGGCGAGGATGCCATTCTCTCCAGCAGCACAAGCAGAATCATAGAATTGTTGCGGAGCAGAAGGAGGACATTCAGCCAATGGTGTCTGCACAGAATCTATGAATGAGCAGTTCACTAAGTGTCATTCCCCCACCTTCCCTTCGTAACCCTGCACATTCTTGCTTTTTTCAGGCAACAATCCAATTCCCTTTGGTAGGCTTCAGTTGAACGTGTTTCCACCACACTCACAGTCAGAGCATTCCAGATCTTAATCATTCACTGCAGGGCAAGTCCCGTTTCAGGCAATACTGACAACATATTTAAGGGCAGCCAGCAGCGCTTTCAACGGCAGCAGCTCTAGAGGGATCAGTGAGGGAGCCCTGGTAACCCAACAAAGGACTGACATGGCAGGAGACGATAAAACTTCAATTCAAAGATACATCCATGGGAAGTCCTCCTCAAGGCTGCACGGGTTCAGAGTGAGGTCCAGTTCCCTCAGGAGATGATCTGCCATGTCAACCCAAGCAGGCCTGGGTGGAGATTGTCAAGACCTGAGCAGATAGAGGTATGTGTTTGCAGTGAGGCAGAAACATCAATAACCTTGTGGTGATGTGGCTCCTTTGAGGAGCGATCTTTTCAAGGTCACGATCGGGTCGGTCCCGAAGGAGTGGCTGGACGGGAAGCTGAGCCAATCGGGAGCAAAGGCACGCGTCCTGGGATGGGGAGGAGCCTCAGTCGAAGCCAGGGAGGAGGAGAGTGTAGTCGTGTATTGCGGTTACGTCAGGCCCTATGTAAAAAATATTATTTCTAACCAGTAATTACTTGACGCCACAATGATGTCACCTCCGATATTACTACACTAGCGATGAGGTAAAATATTCTTATTCATCAGGAGGTTGCAGTGCGCAGCTAGAGTGGGAGGAGAGTGAGGGTCGAAGCTAAGAAGAGACATTTACAATGCCTTTCATCGGAACGATTGAGCCATTTTCCATCATTGGAAAACTGGGGACAGCATATCAAAAGGGTGCATTATTCCTTTGCCGCTTATGAGATCGTTGTGGAGGAAAAGCAAAAGGTGATACTGCTCACAGTTTGTGTCCAACACATTTCAGGTTAGTGAGGTATCCAACATCGCCTGATATTAGTCATAAGTCTTTTGACGAGATCGTCGAAATGGTGAAAGATTATTTTAACCCTCGACTTCCTGTTGAGGCAGCAATTGCATTTTGCATTCCAGCAGCCAACGGAGACTCTCTCCAGTCTGATTGATAGATTGAGAGGGTTGGCAGAGTACTGCGGAGTCTGCACCTTCTCCCCGTGTCTGCGTGTGTTTCCTCCGGGTTCCTCCCATAGTCTAAGATGTGCTGGTTAGGTGTACTGGCCATGCTAAATTCTCCCTCAGTGTATCCGAACATGCACCGGAGTGTGATGACTGGGGGATTTTCACAGTAACTTCATTGCAGCGTTAATGTATGCCTACTAGTGATACTAATCAATAAACATTAGCCTTAAACTTTAAAATTTGATGACCAAATGCTAAACTAGCAGCGGGCTTTAAGTACACAAATTTCGATTTCAGTCGCGCCAACTAGCAGCTCGAGTTGGATGAAGATTCCCAGCAATTAGTTCCTATCAGCGCCCACAAAGAGATAAACAGTACACATGTTTACCCTTTGGAGTCTCATCAGCCAGTACTATTTTCCATCGTAAAAAGAAACAATTATTGCTGGGAATTCCTCAAGTAGTGGTGTTCCGGGATGATGTCCTAATTACGGGAGCACGCCCTGCAGAGTACAGGGCAAACTTAGAGGCAGTTCTCAATGGTCCGTTTGAAATGAGAGAAAATGTATTCTCCAGGCAGATGAAATTACAGATCTCGATTTCAGGATAGACACCAAATGTCTGTATCCTTTGGAGGATATCGTTGAACCCTTAAGAATGTAACCATGGCTTAAAAATATATCGGAGTTAAAATCCTTCATAGGAATGGTGAATTATTACGACAGATTCTTAGAAAACGTGTATAGAAGTTCAGCACCACTTCAGCTTTCGAGGAAGCAACAGTGCTGGAAATGGGAAGAAGCAGAAAAAGAGGCATTTTCAAAATTAAACAAAGCCTTACAGTGTCATCGACACATTTTTATCCAACCAAACCATTAGTATTTAGCTGTGATGCATCACAATCCGACGTGGGAGCAGTCTTATCCCACACGATGTCAGGTGTAACAGAGAGCCAAATCCCATTTTTGCCACGAACGTTATCAACTGAAAAATGTGTACGTAGATTGACAAAGAAGCATGGCGGTAATTCATGCAGTGAAGGAAATTCATCTATATATATTTGGTAGCCATTTCCACATAGCATCAGATCACAAATAATTGACGGGTTTATACCAAAAAGATAAACCAGTGCCAACAATTCCGTCTGTGAGGCTGCAGAGATGGGGCATATTGCTATCTGCGTACAGCTAGTCTTTCCAGCATAGGCCCGGGACGTAAATACCGAATAGGGACATGCTCGGCCACCTCCCTATGCCACAGGCTGTGCCGTCAACATCTGTACCACAAGCAATACTGTCAGTGCTGCGCCGAATAGAAACCTTACCGGTCTCAACTACTCATATAAATATTTGGACCAAAAGGGGCCCGGTGTTATCAAAAGTAAAGAGGATTGTGTCACAAGGATGACGCTCCGATAAGTCAGAGCAAATCAGACCATACCTGTAGCAGAGGATGGCGAAAACAAGTCAGGTTTGGCGTGTTTTTGTTTTGGGCAGGCTCGTGTTATAGTGCCACCACAAGGGCGACAGCTATTATTACACGAATTGCATGACACAAGCACTGGACAAAGTAGGATGAAATCACTCGCTTGAAGCTATAATTTGTGGCCAGGCATCGATAAATCGAAAGAATAGCCAGCCAGTGCATGAGGTGTGAAGACCAGGAGTCATTGCCACCACTAACAAATATACATACATGGGAGTGGTTGGGACAGTCGTCGTCAAGACTGCATGCGGCGGCACGGTAGCACAGGGGTTAGCACTGCTGCTTCACAGCTCCAGGGTCCCGGGTTCGATTCCCGGCTCGGGTCACTGTCTGTGTGGAGTTTGCACATTCTCCTCGTGTTTGCGTGGGTTTCCTCCGGGTGCTCCGGTTTCCTCCCACAGTCCAAAGATGTGCGGGCTAGGTTGATTGGCCAGGTTAAAATTGCCCCTGAGATGCGTAGGTTAGAGGGATTAGCGGGTAAAATATGTGGGGGTAGGGCCTGGGTGGGATTGTGGTCGGTGCAGACTCGATGGGCCGAATGGCCTCCTTCTGCACTGTAGGGTTTCTATGATTTCTATGAATTCACAGGACAGTTCATGGGGCTTATTTCATTGTGGTTGATGCTCATTCTGAAAAACTGGATCAGACTTCTTGCCGAAGTACATGGTCGCCACATAAAAAAGCATATGGATCATCTGAGGAAGAGAGTGGCAGGGATACGGGAACCCAGCAGGTGTGTCCTGTGGTGGACTTGCGTTTGCCAGTTGCTGATACAGCGATTAGTGTTTTTAATGTAGAGCCGAGGCAACCAACAGTTTCCAAAGCAGACGCGGCAGCCGCTACTGAGGATGGTAACTGGTCCCACAACACCAGGTTAAAGTCCAACAGGTTGTGGAGATGCTGGCGTTGGACTGGTACAGGCTGCTGGTGGGCACATCATGGCTACTGAGGAGGTTGTCCATCCCGGATTGATGCATTTGCATTGTGCGTCTCCACCCAGATTCTTTACTGACCAAAGGACCCAGTACCGAGTTGCGACAAATCTCCAGAGTCTGGAAGTCTCCAGATCAAGTCACTTTGTGATGAGTTTTCTCTGGGATGTTTCTGGTGTAATCTTGTGTCATGCAAGCCTATGTTTCATGATGCAACTTCTGGTCCATTCACAGGCGGTCTCAGGAGTTTGTGGTTTTGGTGGGAGGGTGGTGCGAGGGAAGGTGCGTGGCTCCTTTAAGGGGGCGATATTTTGAGTATTGGGCTTGATACTATGGAGAGGCCAGGCGGGAAGCTGAGCCAAATGGGAGCATGGTGGCACGTTCTGGGACGGGGAGAAACCTCCGTTGGAGCCAGGGAGTAGAAGAGAGTAATTATGTTAGACACTTAGCTTATATATTTATGCCTATTAATGTTAACAAATCATTCATTGTGAAGAACACAAATTCCCTTTACTTCAATATATACCTGATGACTTTATTATATAACTGATCTGTTCTGACAAGATGAGTGAAGCAGCTTATAGAATTTAATGTGAGGCATTTGTGGTCAGATCTGAATGGAAGTGAAATTGGTAGGAAGGTTAACCCCAACCAGACTCTGGCAATATCCAGCCATCTGCATGGACTGTCCGAGACAAGTCAGCCTCGCTGTGGAGGGTCTCAATCAGTCAGAGGTACACTGTCAGGATGAAGCGGTCGCGTGCAGGTGGCATCCCTGTTGAGACATGATGGACAGTCAGGCTGCAACCAGCCGAGCCTAGTGTGCGTCTTTAATGGGTGAGTAACAATGGAAAGTTATGCGTGTGTACAAGCGAGCGCACAACGTCAGGGAATGAACTAAATATGGTGGTAGCGTTCAGGTCTTGCCACCCTTGCGTCCATATAAGGCAGCTGAGAGACCTGGAGACAGACTGGGAAATTGCTGACAATAAGAAGGGCTGTGGGGCTGACAGTGAGTGTTCGAATGGATGGACACAGGAGGCCCTCTAGTGAGCACAAAACGTACAGCATGTGTGTCCATCACTGGTCATAAGGAACAGCCTGAAGGACGTGTTGGATTATACATCGTCTCTATTCAGTCTTCTTTCTCTCACAAACCAAGGTCTGTGCGACTGCATGACAGTTGTACCCGTCTGAGCAGGTGAAGAAGTCCTCAGAGGGTACACCCGTCACATTCTTCCCCCAAACTTTCGGCACAAAAATGTGTGGGATTGACATCCCATTGCCTTGGGATCAGAGAGAGAAATCACAGGAGTCAGCGAAAATGCAGTTTTTGGTATATGAGTTCCGATCCCTGGGATGTCATAGATTATTACAGCACAGGGAGAGGCCCTTTGGCCCCATCTCCCAAGAGACTCCCCCAATTGCCCTGACTGCTTGAATACAACCCCCCAGACTACACCCCAACTCGCTGACTCATACTCACACTGTACTGTCTACACCCCTCTGCCTAAATGCACCCTGAACTCTGCAAAACTGCAGTCATGGTTCCTGACGTTAAACTTTCCTGCCCGTGACTGAAGGGCTCTCGAACCCTCTGCGCTACACATTCCTACCTGACCCGATTCAGAAGATGGGGCGAGAAAGATAAGGCCGCATTTGAACGTCAATAGCTGGGTGTGGAGTGACAATCTGACTGATTGTCTCCGCACAGCTCTATCCCTGACACTGACAACAATGATGTGGAGATGCCGGCGTTGGACTGGGGTAAACACAGTAAGACGTCAAACAACACCAGGTTAAATTCCAACCTGTTGGACTTTAACCTGGTGTTGTAAGACTTCTTACAGATAATAATGGACTGTGTTTATTTATTATTCTAATAATAGGGTGTGCAATATACCATTAGGTATCTCATTATTGTTTTAAAAAAATGTCACGGAGTTTGACATTTACCTCAGTTTCTGTATTTTACAGTTTGGATTCCTCAGAGCCGCAGACAGTAGTTTCACTCCTGAATCTCCCAGTGCATTCTCACCCAGGTTCAGATCCCTCAGGGAGTGGCTTGTACTGAGAGCGGAGGAGAGATCCGCAGCACAAGAGTCTGTGAGAGCGTTTTTTTCCAGCCTGCAGAATCAGAGAAAGGAAAAAAATCTGGAATTAGTGTGAACCTCAGCGTTCTTAAGAATAAGATTATTAACAATAATAAAATACAGCGTGAGGCATTCAAGAAACAGTTCAGTTCATACAGCAAGCAAGATACTATTGATGCTGTAAATCTGAAATATATATTTATGTGCTTATGGAAGAGAGCACACACAACATCAGGGAATACACCAAGAGTGGCTGTGTCCAGGCCGTGTTTTCCTTATGTCAATGGAAGATGATGTGGAGATGCCGGCATTGGACTGGGGTAAACACAGAAGAAGTTTAACAACACCAGGTTAAAGTCCAACAGGTTTATTTGGTAGCAAAAGCCACACAAGCTTTCGGAGCTCTAAGCCCCTTCTTCAGGTGAGTGGGAATTCTGTTCACAAAAAGAGCATATAAAGACACAGACTCAATTTACATGAATAATGGTTGGAATGCGAATACTTACAACTAATCAAGTCTTTAAGAAACAAAACAATGTGAGTGGAGAGAGCATCAAGACAGGCTAAAAAGATGTGTATTGTCTCCAGACAGGACAGCCAGTGAAACTCTGCAGGTCTAGGCAACTGTGGGGGTTACAAATAGTGGGACATGAACCCAATATCCCGGTTGAGGCCGTCCTCATGTGTGCGGAACTTGGCTATCAGTTTCTGCTCAGCGACTCTGCGCTGTCGTGTGTCGCGAAGGCCGCCTTGGAGAACGCTTACCCGAATATCAGAGGCCGAATGCCCGTGACCGCTGAAGTGCTCCCCAACAGGAAGAGAACAGTCTTGCCTGGTGATTGTCGAGCGGTGTTCATTCATCCGTTGTCGCAGCGTCTGCATAGTTTCCCCAATGTACCATGCCTCGGGACATCCTTTCTTGCAGCGTATCAGGTAGACAACGTTGGCCGAATTGCAAGAGTATGTGCCGTGTACCTGGTGGATGGTGTTCTCACGTGAGATGATGGCATCTGTGTCGATGATCCGGCACGTCTTGCAGAGGTTGCTGTGGCAGGGTTGTGCGGTGTCATGGTCACTGTTCTCCTGAAGGCTGGATAGTTTGCTGCGGACAATGGTCTGTTTGAGGTTGTGCGGTTGTTTGAAGGCAAGAAGTGGGGGTGTGGGGATGGGTTGTTTGAAGGCAAGAAGTGGGGGTGTGGGGATGATCTCTACTGCCTCCCGAAGATACACAAGGCAATCACACCCGGCCGTCCCATCGTATCGGGCAATGGGACCCTGTGCGAGAACCTCTCCGGCTATGTCGAGGGCATCCTGAAACCCATTGTACAAAGAACCCCGAGCTTTTGTCGCGAGGCGACGGACTTCCTACAGAAACTCGGCACACATGGAGCAGTTGAACCAGGAGCGCTCCTTGCCACAATGGATGTCTCGGCACTCTACACCAGCATCGCCCATGACGATGGCATTGCTGCAACGGCCTCAGTGCTCAGCGCCAACAACTGCCAGTTTCCAGATGCAATTTTACATCTCATCCGCTTCATCCTGGACCACAATATCTTCACCTTCAACAACCAGTTCTTCATTCAGACACACGGAACAGCCATGGGGACCAAATTCGCACCTCAATGTGCCAATATCTTCATGCACAGGTTCGAACAAGACTTCTTCACCGCACAGGACCTTCAACCGATGCTATACACTAGATACATCGATGACATTTTCTTCCTTTGGACTCATGTTGAACAATCACTGAAACAACTCTATGATGACATCAACAAGTTCCATCCCACCATCAGACTCACCATAGACTACTCTCCGGAATCGGTTGCATTCTTGGACACACGCATCTCCATTGAGGACGGTCACCTCAGCACCTCACTGTACCGCAAGTCCACGGATAACCTCACGATGCTCCACTTCTCCAGCTTCCACCCTAAATACGTTAAAGAAGCCATCCCCTACGGACAAGCCCTCCGCATACACAGGATCTGCTCGGATGAGGAGGATCGCAACAGACACCTCCAGACGCTGAAAGATGCCCTCATAAGAACAGGATATGGCGCTCGACTCATTGATCAACAGTTCCTACGCGCCACAGCGAAAAACCGCACTGACCTCCTCAGAAGACAAACACGGGACACAGTGGACAGAGGACCCTTCGTTGTCCAGTACTTCCCCGGAGCGGAGAAGCGACGGCATCTCCTCCGGACCGTTCAACATGTCATTGATGAAGACGAACATCTCGCCAAGGCCATCCCCACACCCCCACTTCTTGCCTTCAAACAACCGCACAACCTCAAACAGACCATTGTCCGCAGCAAACTACCCAGCCTTCAGGAGAACAGTGACCATGACACCACACAACCCTGCCACAGCAACCACTGCAAGATGTGCCGGATCATCTCACGTGAGAACACCATCCACCAGATACACGGTACATACTCTTGCAATTCGGCCAACGTTGTCTACCTGGTACGCTGCAAGAAAGGATGTCCCGAGGCATGGTACATTGGGGAAACTATGCAGGCGCTGCGACAACGGATGAATGAACAGCGCTCGACAATCACCAGGCAAGACTGTTCTCTTCCTGTTGGGGAGCACTTCAGCGGTCACGGGCATTCGGCCTCTGATATTCGGGTAAGCATTCTCCAAGGCGGCCTTCGCGACACACGACAGCGCAGAGTCGCTGAGCAGAAACTGATAGCCAAGTTCCGCACACACGAGGACGGCCTCAACCGGGATATTGGGTTCATGTCACACTATTTGTAACCCCCACAGTTGCCTAGACCTGCAGAGTTTCACTGGCTGTCTTGTCTGGAGACAATACACATCTTTTTAGCCTGTCTTGATGCTCTCTCCACTCACATTGTTTTCTTTCTTAAAGACTTGATTAGTTGTAAGTATTCGCATTCCAACCATTATTCATGTAAATTGAGTTTGTGTCTTTATATGCTCTGTTTGTGAACAGAATTCCCACTCACCTGAAGAAGGGGCTTAGAGCTCCGAAAGCTTGTGTGGCTTTTGCTACCAAATAAACCTGTTGGACTTTAACCTGGTGTTGTTAAACTTCTTACAATGGAAGATGAGTCAGAGATCCATAGTCATAGAGCAATGCAGCACGGAAACAGGCCCTTCGGCCAGACCAGTTCATACCGACCAGGTGCCCTCCCAGCTAGTCCCAATTGTCTGCATTTAGGCCACATCCCTCTAATCCTTTCCCATGCACGTACTTATCCAAGTGCTGTTTAAATGTTGCTATTGAACCTGCCTCAACAACTTGTTCGTGCAGCTCATTCCTTATACGCAGCACGCTCTGCGTGAAGAAGTTGCCCCTCAGTTCCCATTTAATTCTTTCCCCTCTCACCTTAAACCTATGCTCTTTAGTTTTCAATTCTCCTACCCTTTGAAAAAAAGGCTATGCGTTCATCCTATCTCTGCCCATCATGATTTTACACAACTCAATAAGGTCACCCCTCATTCTCTTACGTTTCAAGGAAAAAAGCCCTAACCTTGCCAACCGCTACCTATAACGCAGGACCACTCGTCTTGTCAACGTCCTCGTAAATTTTCTTTCCACTCTTTCCACTTTATCAACTTCTTTCCTGTAATATTGCGACCACTGCAGTACAATGCAGTGCGGCCTCACTAACGACTTATAGAACTGTAACATAATGTCCCAACTCCTCTACTCACTGCCCTGACTGATGAAGGCCAGTATGCTAAACTCCTTCTTCACCATTCTTTACCTGTGACGCCGATTTCAATGAACTATGTCCTTGTACTCCCAGGTCCTTCTGTCCATCAACATTCCTCCCGTTCACGTATAACTCTTACCCTGGATTGACTTTCCAAAATGCAATACCTTACACTTTCTTGTCGTGAAATCCATTTGCCAATCCTCAGCCCGCTTCCCTCGCTGATTAACATCGCCCTGTAATTTTTGATTATGCTTATCGGTATTAACAATACTTTCTAATTGAGTGTCATCTGCAGACGTACAAACCATGCCCTGTATATTCACATCCAAATCATTTACATAAATTACGAATAATAACGGTCCCAACACCGAACCCAGGCACACCACTAGTCATAAGCCTTATGTCCGACAAACAACTTTTGACCATTACCCTGTGCTTCCTACCATCGTGCCAATATTGGACCCAATTTGCTAGCTTCCCCTCACTCCCATGGGACCTAACCTTACAGACTAGCCTGCCATGCGAGACCTTTTGAAAGGCCTTGCTAAAGTCCATATAAACAAAATCTGCTGCCCCACCCTCATCCATCCTCTTGGTTACCTCTTCGGAAAAGTCTACAAGATTTGTCAGAAATGACTTCCTATACACAAAGCCATGCTGACTATCCGGAATCAGACCTTGGCTATCCAAATGTTGATAGGTCTCAGAATTCCCTCCAGTAACTCACCCACCACTGATGTCAGGCTCACCGGCCTGTAATTCCCTGGCTTGTCTTTGCTATCCTTCTTAAACAACGGAACTACATTAACCATCCTGCAGTCTTCCAGAACTTCACGAGTGGAAAGAACAGAGGCAAATACCTCTGCAAGGTCTTCTGAATTTTTTCCCTAACCTGCCACAAAACCTGAGGATGCACTTAATCAGGCTCAGGGGATTTATCCACCTTAATGCGCTTTAAGACTGCAAATGCCTCCTCCTTAATAGTGCTGCAGCTGGGATACGTGGAAACTGGATGGGCAATCGTTGATCATGAGATGGGTTGTAGATCCCAGATAGACTAAGTAGCTGAACACATGGGCACAGCAGAGACACTGACGAATCCAAATTCTGGTGAATGTGTGCTCACCATTGTTCAGATGGAGTTTCAGGTTAGCAACTTTCTGAAGGACATGTTGGAATGTTGATCCCTCTCCAACATTCTTCCGTCTCTCTCACAAATCAACAGCTGTTCTAGACAGGAGACAGATGTCCACCTCGGAAGAGTTGGACGGAAGCACAGAGTGGAATCTCGTATTATTCCCCCATAACCTCTACTGCAGCAGATCATGCCTCGTACGATTAGCAGATGGTTCACAATCTGGCAATACAGGACAGCACAGAGAAACGCGAGCTGATGGAGGCAGTAATAGCTGAATTCACTCACACTCTCGAGGAGACAGGGCATTGCCACCTTCAGGAAGATGAAATGTGGCTGGAGTCTTGAACAACGCAGCAGATACTGGAGCTGCAGCGTAAGATATTTTAACATCCCGTGGAGTTTACAAAGGCTGTGTGTATCCATACACAAAGGATGATGGAGTCAATCCAGGCCAGCAGTGTTACCAGTTTTCATGAATGAGCACAAATGCCATTCCCCATCGAGAGAGTGATGAGCTCATGGAGAGTTACATCCAGCATATCATCCACAGGAAATACACATGAACCTGCATGTTCTCACCACCTCAATAAACTCTGCAGAGCAATGGCTGGGAGAGTCACTGTCTGTGTGGAGTTTGCACATTCTCCTCGTGTCTGCGTGGGTTTCCTCCGGGTGCTCCGGTTTCCTCCCACAGTCCAAAGATGTGCGGGTTAGATTGATTGGCCAGGTTAAAAATTGCCCCTTAGAGTCCTGAGATGCGTAGGTTCGAGGGATTAGTGGGTAAATATGTGGGGGTAGGGGTAGGGCCTGGGTGGGATTGTGGTCGGTGCAGACTCGATGGGCCGAATGGCCTCCTTCTGCACTGAAGGGTTTCTATGAATTTCTATGAGAGAGGTAAATTGTGCCTGATGTTACTGTCAGGTCCTCTGACCCATCAAATGAGCATTGAGGGTCCAGTTTGCCCTGAATGTATGGAGGAGCAGCTGCCTGCAGCATCTCGGACACTTTTCAGGATGCCCCTGGTGTGCTCCGCTCTGACCATGACACCAACACTTCACAAAGCTGCGATGACAGAGACAACTCCAGTTTCTGTACAGAAGGTCCGCAGTCTGCCGGACTCTTCCCTGACTCAGGCAACAAGGAGGACAACAGCCACGTCGTTGGGGGATCCCTTCTCTGTTCTATGGGGTTCCTTATCTTGCAGCGTCTGGTAAACATCCATATCCTCATTATAGAAGAGTCATTACACTCAACGACATCCCCATCTTTCAAATCTTCTCCCCTTGTCCATTCAGGTTCTAGTGAGCACAGCACAGTACCAGAACATTCAAGACATTCGATGAGTATATTGAAGGGCTCCACTCGATTAATCCAGGCAGGAACACGTTAACTTCAGAAATCCTCTGGCCTGTTCAATTGTGTCTCAAGTTGCCTTGTAGTAGCTGCTGTACCTATCCGCTGTGACTCTGTTTAGGTTACACACAGACACAATTACCCATCTCTTCAGTGGGTCGCGCTTGTCTTTCTTAATGCTTTCATGAGATGGTGGAGTCATTGGCAAAACCAAATCTTGTAGGCAATGATTACCCTCGAGAATCATAGTTTCCCTACAGTGCAGAAGGAGGCCACTGGGCTCACCGAATCTGCACTGACCACAATCCCATCCAGGCCCTACTCCCGTAAACCCACACATTTACACTGCTGATCACCTGTCACTAGTGTCAATTTAGCATTGCCAATCAATATAACCCACACTTTATTGGACTTCAGGAGTAAACCTTAGTACCCGGAGGAAACCCAGTCAGACATGGTGAGAATGTGTAAACTCCACAGAGACAATGATCCGATGCTGGAATTGAATCCGGGTCCCTGGCGTTTTGAGGCAGCAGTGCTAACCACTGTGCGACTGTGCCGTCCCAAATGGTGGTGAGTCCTACTGGAGTTGAAAGCAAGCGGAGTGGTTTCCGTCACACTGCTGAGTGTGCCTTCTGGGCGGTGGACACACATTTGGAACACAGGAGAAAAGTTATTCGTTCCTGAATTTCCAGAATCTTAGCTCCTCTTGGAACCATAGTTTTTACATTTCAGTGTTTGGTCAAGGGTTACAGTGAGATCCCTACCACCCAGGATGTTCATGCTGGGGGTGGGGGGAGGAGGAGGGGGCTGGATTTCAGAAATGGCAACACCATTGAACGTTGAGGGGGTGGTGGTTAGATTCCCTCTTGCTGATAATTGGCTGATACTTGTGCAGGGAATCAGTTCTGAATTTTGCTCCGTCCTTGCTGATATGGACATGGACAACTTCAGTCTCTGAGGTATTGTGAATAGTACTGAGCATTGTGCATTCATCAGTGAACACCCTCACTTCTGACCTCATGATGGAAGGAAGGTCATTGATCAAAAGCTGGAGGTGGTTGAGGTGAGGACATTATCCTGAGGAACTCATGCAGTGATGTTCACAAGGCATTGGAAGGAGAATGACACTGTTCTGATGAACAAGAGTACACAGATGTGACAGTAATTCGCGAGATTGGATTTGCCCTGCGTATTTCCGCATTGTGAGGTAGATACAGTGTTTTAGCTGTACTGGAAAATCTTGGCTAGGTGAAGGCCTAGTTCTGGAGCGTGGGTCGTGAGCTCTTGCTCACAGGGTACAGTGCCTTCAATCATTTCTTCATATCGCAAAGTTAATTGGCTGAATTTTGGCATCTGTAATTTTCAGCGTCTCAGTTGGAGGCTGAGATTAACCATCCACTCTGTACTTCTGGCTGATGATGGCTGCTAATTGTTCAGTCTCGTCGTTTGCACTGATGTTCTGGGCTCCCTGATCAGTGGCAATGTTGATATTTGTAACATGTTAGAGGCACGTGTATCATTTCTGGCATGTCGAACAACATTCATGAAAAGATGCGGCAGGACTGCAGAAGTTTGATCTCAGCCATGGTTTTGGTATGATTGAGCTCGGTCTATGATATGTTGTTTCTGCTGTTTGGTATGCAAATGGCCGTGTGCTGTAAACGTCTGCAGTTTCACACCTCATTTTCAGATATATCCAAGTCTAAGTTATTCAAATACGAAAAGAAACATAGTCGCACCAACACTGCACTTACAGTTCGGGAACACCACTGCATGCTACACCCATTGAAGAACGACGTCACCACGACTGTCTGTTTCCTGTAGCCTAGATTACTTCATAATCCATGCTACCTCTTTTATTTCAGCTTGGCTGGCAAACCTGTGCGTCTATTAATAATGGATAGCGTTTTAAATAACACAAATACTGAGAGTAACGGTTCTTTTAGTATCATCATTTGCATGAACAACACTGTCCATTGTTAATTGGAACATAATTCACACTATGCTGTTCTGTGAAAATTGTCATTGACAGGTGAGCCAAACATTTGTGCTCCTGGGTTGTAAGCTCTGGAATTCCCATCCGAAACCTCTCCACCTTGATCTCTCCCCTCTGTTTTAAGAAGATCCTTAAGCTCCATCCAACAGAAATTTGTGCTGTGACTCACAGAATTCAATGTAGTTTGTTCAATGCTTTTCCAATGTAGAGCAGTTTTCGATTTTCAAGCAAAATTAAAAGCTTACAGACGTAACCATCTATCATCTGAATGACTAATTCAGCTAAATTCAACGTGTGACATGGTATATATTGGAATTGAATAAATATTTAAGTGTTCTCCACATCTCTTTATTCTGTTGCATAATTTCAATTGAATATTTCAAATATTCACTCCTGAATCTTGCAGTGTATTATAACTCAGGTTCAGACCCATCAGTGACCGGCTTGTAATAAGAGAAGAGGTGAGAACATCTGAGGCTCCCTCCGGCCTGGAGATCAGACAGAAAATAATTACAGGAACAAAATTAATTCCGTGTTTTTTTTTACCTATAACACTCGGACTGAGAGTAAGGACAATATGCCGTGTTTATTAAAGACACTATTACTGATACTAAAAGTAATTTAGAGTGTCAGACAGCCAGTTATTCTAAGCACAATCTCTCACAGTCTGGTACTTACTGCAGTTTCTGTATTTTACAGTCTGGATTCCTCAGAGCGGCAGATAGTCGTTTCACTCCTGAATCTTCCAAATTATTGTTACTCAGACTAAATGGAGAGAGAGAGAAATGCATTAAAATCAGCTGAATTTTCACCAGCAAAAAATGAGCGTGATTAATATTTGAATCAGAAACTTTGCTCCAGTGGGGAACTGATTAAAGTTACAATATTATGCCTCGCTGGATTTTCCTTTCAATTAAATGGAAAAGAAAATAGTGATCAGTGAAAATTGATGAACAACTGGTGAAAACCACTTTCATCCCACTCAAAATGTATTTTTGGTTGAATTGTCGATGGGATATGGGTATCACTGGCGAGACCAGCATTTATTGCCCACTGCTATTTGCCCTTGACAAGGTGAGGGTATTTAGTTTTGGTCAATAAATGCTGGCCTAATCTGCGATGCCTTCATCCCGTGAACTAACCAATTTAAAAGAAAAATGTCCTTTATTCTGGTCTTAATTCCTGATTATCAGAACAACCCTCCTGAATCTCAATGACTGTTCCTGCCAAGTTTTCAGGAATTTAAATCATTTTTGCTTTTACTTAAATCCGGGATTTCATGCAAAAGTATAATTTTCTGAGAATTAAATGATAAAGTGGAGATTCCCTGTAGTTTGTAACTCGTTACATTCTATTAATCTGTGCAACACCTCGGAGTGAGTTATGTTGAGAAAGTGTGCGAACTGCTGCTGTAAAATTCATCCCACTGGATTTTAGACAAGGAATGTTTATTCTCCCATAACAAAGTTGAAATATCCCTGTCCTCTTAGTTTCTATGGGAGGGGTGTTCACCACTTTATTCCCCATTAAACAGGATTTGCATTTTCGGCAGGTACGGCTGCTTTCTTTTTATTTCTGAAATTGCCGGGACTTCCCTCCTCCCGCGAGATCCACACATAGGGAAATGAATATTGGAAAATCTTGTTACATCTCACTGACAGTTTTAGTGGAGACATTCCACTGCGTGTGAGAATCAGTCCGTGGAACAGATTCCTGGTCATTCCTCCCGGTTGTCCAGTGTGTGCCTTTATCCTGGGTATAATTGGGTAATGGAGAGGTTTGTGTCTTTAAAACAGCAGCTATTTTCCTAATTCAGGAAATTCAGGTTTCCTCGGATCAGATCTGAGCTCTGCACCCCTACCATTTTCAATCGTGAATTTTAGTGGATGAGAAAACAACAGCAGGAGGAGTTCTGCGTAAATATCTCCATACTCATGATGGAGTAGACAAACACATCAGTGTAAAAGCATTTCAAACGATCTTCAGCCATGATGTGCGAGTGGCTGACCCATACAGAGGTCCCCAGCATCACACATACCAGTCTTCAGTGAAGTCAGTTCACTCCAATGGATGTCAATAAATAGCTGAAGGCACTAAATAAGGCAAAGATAATGGGTATTGACAACGTTCCGTAATTGTATTGAGGATTTCTGCTCCAGAAGTTGCCATATCCCTGTACGAGTGCAGGTACAGCATTGGCAATTATCCGATCATGTGGAAAATTGTCCAGCTATGTCCTCTACAGAAAAATAATCACCACTCTGTCTATTCTCGATCATCAGCAAAGTAATGGAAGGCGTCATCGAGACAACTACTAAGTGGTAGGTAATTGGCAACAATCTGCTCGCTGACTCTGAGCTTGTGTTCCGTCAGGGCCAGTCAGCCCCCTACCTCATTTCAGCTTTGATGCAACTAAGGAGAGTAGTGCTGAACTCAGGAGGTGAAGCAAGAGTGACTGTCATTGACATCAAGGCAGCATTTTATCCCAGTGCGGCATCAATGAGCCCGTGAAAAAATGAGTCAGTGGTAATGAGGGGGGAAACTATCTGCCACTTAGTCTAATACCAGAACAAAGGAAGATAGTTGTATTTGTTGGAGGACAGTCATCTCATCTTTAGGACCTCGCTGTTGGAGTTCCTCAGAGGAGTACCCTTGGCACAACCATCTCCAACTGCTTCATCAATAACATTCCCTCTATCATGAAGTGAGAGGTTTTCAGGTGAGGCAATGGTGTAGTGGTATTATCACGGGACTGGCAATCCGGAGACGCAGGGTGAAGACCTATATTCGAATACCACCGTGGCAGATGGTGAAATTTGAATTCAATTAAAATATCTCGAATTAAAAGTCCAGTGATGACCATGAAACATTTGTCAATTGTCGTAAAAACCTCTCTGGCTTACTAGTGTCCTTCAGGGAAGGAAATCTGCCGTCCTTACCTGGTCTGGGCTACATATGATGCCAGACCCACGGCA
Source organism: Mustelus asterias (assembly GCF_964213995.1). NCBI lineage: Eukaryota > Metazoa > Chordata > Chondrichthyes > Carcharhiniformes > Triakidae > Mustelus > Mustelus asterias. The sequence goes on along the minus strand of NW_027590097.1, from coordinate 612,666 downwards.
ATGTGGTTGATTCTTATATGCCGTCTGAAATGTAGGACATGTAGGGATGGGCAATAAGTGCTGGCCCTGCCAGCGATGCCCATATCCTGCAAAAAATAATAAAAATTTTCGACAATCAGCACCATTCCCAACTCATCAGGATATGGAACAAGCATTGGACAATACTCAGGGACGGGCTGACAAATGAGAGGCAATCACTCAGTCACTCGGACTAACAATTGAGAGGCAATCTCTCAGAATGGACTGAGGGTTCGGAACCGGGTCAGAAACTGGAAGGTATATTATTAAGTTAGCATAAACCCAAACGTTATTTGTTTTGGGCATTAGTGCGAGCATGAGGTAGTTTCTTTAAAAAAAAACTTTATTTAACAACAGTTAAAATTTAGAATTAGCTTAACATTTATGAATTGACATACTTAAACACGACGCCTTATAATTCTTAGCAGCTAACTATCTCTATCGTTTCAATTTAAGCAATTTCCCCACAGACATATCTCCTTCTTCAGAATCAATTGGAGCAAGAACATATAGCTCATGTGGATAAAGATCCCGATAGACACTTGTTTTCTGACACACATACAGCAATCTCGAGAGAAAGGAATAAATACAAACAGCAGAAATTCAGAGAATGAGATCTATTTTCGAGCAGGTCCCAGTCTCTAATCTTCAGAGGGAGAAAGAGCTACTTCTTGCCACCGCTTCTAGGAAACAACTGAGCTTGTTTGCCCTCTGTGAGGTTAGACCCTCCCAGTCACGCGAATTTTCGGGTCGATCAATCTAATCAAGCCCTAATCTGCAAACGCCAGAGGAAAAGACTAAACTACAAAACAAAACTGCATTAGCCCAGCAAATAGGAACAATTATGCTTCTGCAGGTTCAACATGGGCTGCCGGTTACAAAGAAAGCGGCATCAATAATGGAACCAAGTGCTAAAAAAAACTCCTGCACTATAAAAGTGACACAAATACATTTCTCGATGTCATAGTGTTGTCACACGAAGAGAGAATCCAACGATCTCATTTGACATTGACATTTTCATTGTCCTGAATGCCCCACCATCATTATCGGTGTTATCATGACCAGAAACTGACCAGCCATTTCTATACTGTGGCTTCAGGAGCAGGTTAGATGCCAGGAATCCAGTAGGGGTTAATTTTCCTCCCGATTTCCAAAGGACCAATAAAGATGCTTGCCAACATCTAGCACAATGCATCTCCCTTGACTGTTACTTTACACAAAACCTTCAACATTTACTCCTCCTGGCACAGATGTATAATGCAAGCAGTGTGTACCATCTACAAGGTGCCAAACAGAAACTCACCACGGACCGTTCGACAACACCATCTAAAACCATGAAAGCATTGCATTGCTGGAGAGAGAGCCATGTCCCAGAGTGTTCAAGGACAGAATCAACTTGTCTAGATATAAGGGGAACAAAGTGCAGTTGCTGTGCTTGATGAGATCTATAAACCGCCAACGAGTGGAAATAATGTTGTGGAACAAAGCTACAGGAAAGTTACAGAGAGATGCAAACAAATTTCATAAGTGCAATAGGGGATTTCAATTAACCAAATGTTATACAGAGGGAAACAACATTCCTAATGTTTGCTGGAGAGTTTTGCACAGCAGCAGATATCAGAAGGACGTATTTTACACAGAGGGTGGTGGGGCCTGGAATGCGCTGCCAGGCAAGGTGGTGGAGGCGGGGACACTGGGAACGTTTAAGACTTATCTAGACAGCCATATGAACGGAGTGGGAATGGAGGGATACAAAATAATGGTCTAGTTTGGACCAGGGAGCGGCACGGGCTTGGAGGGCCGAAGGGCCTGTTCCTGTGCTGTATTGTTCTTTGTTCTGTTCTTTGTTCTTGTTTTCATTATCCCAAGAAGGAATGCCCTGATTGCAAAGGGCAATGGGAAATCTAGAGCTAGAATAATTCACCAGGGGGGAGCTGACTTCATTGGGACAAGAACTGAGCTGGACTGGAGCGACTGGAACGAATACTTAGAAGGGAAATCCGTAGATAAACAATGGGCTACTTTAAAAAGAAATGAGTTGGGCATAGTCAAAATATATTATTTCACAGGGGAAAGGTGGGACAAAGAAATCCAGAGTTCATTGGATGAAAATGAAGATAGAAATTAAGAAAACAAAGAAAGGGTTTATTTTTGACAGGTGTCAGGTGCAAACATACAATTGAGGTTGAATTCAGAGTGTTCAGAGCGGAAGTGAAAAATTATATTGAAGAAATGAAGAAGGATTTTGAGAAAAGACTGACAGCCAAGATAAAGGAGATTTCCCTGTTACAAATAAGAAGTTGTATGATTGGGAATGTGTTCTGTGGGGTCTATGGTTCAAGGTAACACAAGCTATTAATTAAGATGGCAAAATTAGATTTTGAGTTGATAGAACTACAGCTTAGATCTGCTGATCAGCATAGCGACACAGAACAAGTGTTTACTCAGCCATGTTTGGTAACAATGGAAGGTGGGGCGGATTTCACATTGAAATTTTAAAAGTTGAGCTCCTGCAATAAAGGTAATTACATGTAAATTCTAAACAGGTAATTTCAGATAAGGGAAGATCAAAAATGAAGACAGCATATCAGAGCCAAATTCGCACTATGCAGGGAATCATTTTCAGATCGCAGCCCACACATCAGGAAGCTGTATCCACTCTCACAAAACTTCTGTCTGGAGAAAGTCAATTTTGAGAAAGTAGTTGTCCCTACTCCAATTCAGAGGGTATTGCAGATTACTGGTAACTATTGGCAACAACTTATGGGAAGAACTTAGCTGAACATTGGGCAATCTTTAAAAAATAGTTCAGGTATCGTCGAAGTATCTTCCCTTTAAAGGGAAAGGTCGGGCAAACAAATCCAGACTCCTTGCATCAAAAACCACCCATTGCTGGATTTTGTATGTAGTTTTAAAAGTTAAAATTTAACTAGGAATTCAGTAATATATAAGAATTGGAACCATGTAAATGTAAATATATTTTGGATAACCATTCATTTCTGTTATTTAACTGACTTTCTTGTTGTGCATTTTACTGTGTAATAAATATTTGCTTTGTTTAAAATAATCACAAAAGAGTCTGAGACATTCTTCACTGGTCTTCACATCTTTCCTCACATTAAACAAATTGTAAAAATGCACTTAAGAGTAAGAATTGAAACCTTCTGGGTTTTGCAAAGCCGAAGAAATTAATATTAGCTATGCTCTTAGCAGCGAATGTATTCTGTAAGCATATAAATAGGAGAGGCTGGTAAACAGACAGGAAATACTTTTTAGGGAGCTAAGAGGGAAGGTACAAATGGAGGCGGGGTGAGGTTTTAAATTAATACATAAAATCACCCTTTAACAATGATCTACATGTTGCCCAGGGCATGGTGACAGAGAAGGAAATGTCGTCACTAGGATAGCTCAAAATTGATGAGGAGAAATTGTTTGACATACTGTCTGTAATTATAGTTGAGAAGGTACCAGGGCCAGATAAGATGCATCCAAGCATATTGAAGGATACTAGAGTGGCCAAAGCTGGGACACTGAAGAAAATGTTCCAGCCCTACTGAAAGTAAGGAGAGGGTTCAGAGGACTGTCGAATTGCAAACAGGATAATTCCAACATCGAGAGACCAGGCAGATTAAAATCAGGAGCAGAGAACTTTCGAGAAACAACTATTCAGGATAGAATTAGTAACATGGACAAATATGGGCTAATTCTGAAGAACCAACATGTATTTCTAAAGAGGAAATCATGTTTAACTGATATACTGGACCTTTTTGAAGAAGTAACAGCAGAGTTGATGAGGGTAATGCTGCTGACGTGGATTGCATAGGCTTTCAAAAGTCATTCCATACAATTCCACACAACAGAATTGTGAGGAAAGTTCTTGGAATAAAATAGCAAGGTGCAGAATAAAAACAGTTGAATAAGCAATGAGTAATGATCAATGGAATTTTTCAGGTCGGAAAAGGTTTTGTTGTGAAGCTCCCCAGGGTTTGCTAATCGACCCATTTTGCTGCTATGTAGTAATGATATAAATCTATGGAGTGCAGAGAGCAATTTCAAAGTTTATGGATTGCCAGAAAGTTGAAAGCATTGTTAACTGTAAGGGTGAAAGTGTAGACCTTCAAAACGGGCTTAGACAAGCTGGTGAAATGGGCAGATATTTGGCAGATGAATTTTAAAGCAGAGAGGATTGAGGTGATGCATTGTTTTAGGATGCACATGAACAAACAATACAGCGTAAGAGGAAGAATTCTGAAAAGGAGTGCAGAAGCAGGGGGACCTGTAAGTCTACAGGCATAGATCATTGGAGTTAGTAGGGAAGGTGTAAGCAAAAGTTAATGAAGCATGCCGTATCCTGGGCTTTACTGTTATGTTATAACCCCTGTTTAAGTGCTATATCTCTGTGGACATTAGAAATATAGCATAAGTTTAATTTTTTAAGCTCACTTCGTGTTTCTGTATGTGTGCACTAATAAAGGATTCCAACTTTAGTTCAGCATTTTGTTAAGCAAGGCTGCTATCTGCCCACTCCACAAGATAGCCTATGTCCGTTTTGAAGGTCAACACTTTCATCCTTACAGTTAACAATGCTTTCAATTTTCTGGCAATCCATAAATTTTTTAAATTGCCCTCGACACTCCATAGATTAGTATATATCAGCAAAAGGAGTCCATTACCAAACACTGGGGAGCATCACAACAAAACGTTTTCCGATCTGAACAATTCCATTGATCATTATTCATTGCTTATTCAACTATTTTTATTCTGCACCTTGCTATTTTATTCCAAGAAAATTCCTCACAATTCTGTTGTGTGGAACTGTATCGAATGACTTTTGAAAGTCTGTGTAATCCACGTCAGCAGCATTACCCTCATCATCCCTGCTGTTACTTCTTCAAAAAGGTCCAGTACATCAGTTAAACACGGTTCCCCCTTTAGAAATACATGTTGGTTCTTCAGAATTAACCCATATTTGTCCCTGTTACTAATCCTATCCTGAATAGTTGTTTCTAGAAATTTCTCTGCCACTGATTTTAATTTGCCTGGTCTATAGATGTGTGTGAGTTTTGCTTTCACTTTAAACTGTGCCTGCATTGTAACTAAATATTTAAGACATAAGAAACAGTCATTGAGGTCAGAAAAACTAAGCATCTGCTTGTAACCACAGGCCCACACTGAAGGATAGAAGCGTTTGTGCTCAATCGGAAACAAGTAGCCCATGCAGAAAGACCACAGAGACTGCCGGTACATGCCTGACAATACAGCCATGTAGAAAGAAGTCCCAAGAGCTAACTAGCAGTAACAAAGCAGGGAAATAACAGAGGAGTGCCAGGAAAAATGAAGGCAAAGGGAGAGACAACCAAAATCTAATGAAGGTTCTGCTTAGTGAAGTTAAAGAGGAGGACAGAGAGAGAGGCACTCAGTAAAAGATAGAGCTGAGTGGTGCAAACCGGGTAAAGTTAGCGAACGAGAATTCAGAAATAGAAACAGAGAAACATAGAAAACTACAGCACAAAACAGGCCCTTCGGCCCCGCAAGTTGTGCCAAACATATCCCTACCTTTTAGGCCTACAGATAACCCTCCATCCTATTAAGTCCCATATACTCATCCAGAAGTCTCTTAAAAGACCCTATTGAGTTTGCCTCCACCACCACTGACGGCAGCGAATTCCACTCGTCCACCACCCTGTGTGAAAAACTTCCCCCTAACATTTCCCCTGTACCTACCCCGCCCCGCCCCCAGCACCTTAAACCTGTGTCCTCACGTAGCAGCCATTTCCACCCTGGGAAAAAGCCTCTGAGAGTCCACCCGATCTATGCCTCTCAACATCTTATACACCTCTATTAGGTCTCCTCTCATCCTACGTTTCTCCAAGGAGAAAAGACAGAGCTCCCTCAGCCTATCCTCATAAGGCATGCCACTCAATCCAGGCAATATCCTTGCAAATCGCCTCTGCACCCTTTCAATCTTTTCCACATCCTTCCTGGAATGAGGCGACCAGAACTGAGCACAGTACTCCAAGTAGGGTCTGACGAAGGTCTTATATAGCTGCATCATTATCCCCGGACTCCTAAACTCAATCCCTCGATTGATAAAGGCCAGCACACCATACGCCTTCTTAACCACCTCCTCCACCTGCGGGGCCGATTTTAGAGTCCTATGGACCCGGACCCCAAGGTCCTTCTGATCCTCTACGGTACTAAGAGTATTTCCCTTTATATTGTACTCCTTCATCCCATTTGACCTGCCAAAATGGACCACTCCGCATTTATCTGGGTTGAAGTCCATCTGCCACTTCTGCGCCCAGCCTTGCATCCTATCTATGTCCCTCTGTAACTTCTGACATCCCTCCAGACTATCCGCAACCCCACCAACCTTCGTGTCGTTGGCAAACTTACCAACCCATCCCTCCACTTCCTCATCCAGGTCATTTATGAAAATGACAAACAGCAAGGGTCCCAGAACAGATCGCTGGGGCACACCACTGGTGACCGACCTCCATTTAGAAAAAGGACCCGTCTGTACACACTCTCTGTCTCCTTTGGGCAAGCCAGTTCTGGATCCACAGGGCAGCTGCAACTTGGATTCCATGCCCTCTCACCTTTTCGCGAAGACTTGCATGGGGGACCTTATCGAACGACTTGCTAAAATCCATACAAACCACATCTACCGGTTTCCCTTCGTCAATGTGTTTAGTCACATTTTCGAAGAACTCCACCAGACTTGTAAGGCACGATCTACCTTTGACAAAGCCATGCTGAGTATTCTTGAGCATACTAAACCTCTCTAAATGCTCATAAATCTTGTCCCTCAGGATCTTCTCCATCAGCTTACCAACCACTGAGGTTAGACTCACCGGTCGGTAATTTCCTGGGTTATCCCTATTCCCCTTCTTGAAAATAGGAACCACATCCGCAATCCTCCAGCACCTTTCCCGTCTCCATCGACGACGCAAATATCATCGGCAGAGGCTCTGCAATCTCTTCCCTCGTCTCCCACAGTAACTTGGGGTACATCCCATCCGGACCTGGCAACTTATCTATCTTGATGCCATTCAAAGATTCCAGTACAACTTCTTTGTTAAAGTCCACATACTCAATCTTTTCAGTCCACCGCAAGCCCACAGTACATCCACCCATGTCCTTCTCCTCTGTGAAAACCGAGGCAAAATACTCATTAAGCACCTCTGCCATTTCTACTGGTTCCGTACTGATTTTCCCGCCTTCACCTTTTATAGGCCCTATTCCTTCACTTCTCATCCTTTTACTCTTCACATATTTATAGAACGCCTTAGGGTTTTCCTTCATTCTACTTGCCAAGGCCTTCTCGTGACACCGTCTGGCTCTCCTAATTTCCTTCTTTAGTCCCTTCCTACAAGCCGTATACTCATCTAGATCCTGATCTTCGCCAATTACTCTGAATCTTTTGTACGCTTTCCATCTGAAGTAATCATAAGGTTGTTGACAACTTCATACAGCCTGTGAAGCAATGGTGTTCTGTGGCATTGATGGGTCTGTGGAAGCTTAATGGACGAGGCAAACCACAACAGAGAAATAGTGAAAGGACAGTTATGGATCCTGGAGGTAATTTCTTGGTGAAGGCACCTGAGAAAGCGCTGGTAGGGAAAATATTCCAAAGCGTGTTTTTCAAGGGTAGAGTTTGGACACACGCGTGTTGAAGTCAGAGTTCTAGTGAGAGTAGTTTGCTGACATTGTGACAACTATCTCGGTGGTTGATGAGGAATCCACTGAAGTTTCTTTAGGTGGTATCTGTCACTTGGTTTGAAAGTGTGTGGTGTCGTACCACAGTTGGCATGTTGGTCTACAACAATTGCGTGCTTCCTATGAACATTAAGGTATACGTTCTATACTGTAACTTGTGTTATCCTTACAAATTTGCGTACATTTTATAAAATAACTGAGGTGAAGTAAAAAGGTATTATAGTGAAATTTTCTTGTTTAATAAAGGTGTTCATCTTTTGTTAAAGATTAAGAAGCAGAGCTGTGATTTTGTTCCTCAAGATCTCTAAACAGCAAAATAAAAGTTATGATCCATTGAGCCAAATTTCAGCTCTGAGACCTGACTGTCCAGCTGGAATCATGACATTATCAACAGCGGCTTATTTTACAAAAACAAGGAGGTTATTTTGATAAAAGGCATTATTTAGACCTCAGCTGGTGTATTGTTTATAGTTCTGGGTGCCTCACTTTCGGAAGGAGGTGAATGCATTGGAGAGAGAGCAGGGGAAGTTTACACAAATAGTTCCAGGGATGGGAAACTTCAGTAACAAGGATGGGTTTGATAGTTTCGGACTCTTTTCTTTGGAGAGAAGAAGGCTAAGGAGATTTGATAGACATGTTCAGAATCATGAGAGCGACAGGGCAGATAGTGAGAAACTGGTGCCACTTGGAAAAGGATCAAGAACAACATTTAAATTGATTTGCAAAGAAAGCAAAATGGTTCAGCTCTGAAAGGCACCGCCTGCAAAGGAAGAGGAAACAGGTTTAATAGAGGCAATGACGAGGGCATTCAATGATTATTTGAACAGAAAACAAATCTGCAGAGATATGGAAAAAATCGGGAGAAGGGCACAGTGTCAGAATGCTCATTTGAGAGCAGATGAAGACATAATGGTTGTATGACCTCCTTCTGTAACTGTACTAAATCTATGATTCTAAGATATGGACTACAGCGGTTCAAGAAGTCAGCTTCTCAATGGCATTTAAGAATGGACAATAAAAGTTGATCTCGTCCATATCACTCGAATCAATAAAAATATATATACTTGGAAGATATTTTAAATAATTAGACCTGAAAATCCGTTGCGACAAAATAAAAAAAGTTAAGATACTCCACGTTCGCCAGCCGAAACCATCTGATTAATAATGATGCAACATTTCATTGTTTTAGTCTGTCACTGTGTCCAATAAGAAGTCTCACAATACCAGGTTAAAGTCCAACAGGTGTATTTCGTAGCAAATACCATAAGCTTTCGGAGCGATGCCCCTTCGTCAGATGGAGTAGTTATCTGTTCTCCAACATTGCACAGACACAGAAATCAAGTTACAGAATACTAATTAGAATGCAAATCTCTGCAGCCAGCCAGGTCTTAAAAGGTACAAATAATGTGGGAACATTAAACACAGGTTAAAGAGATGTGTATTGTCTCCAGACAGAACAGCTAGTGATATTAACATCACTAGCTGTTCTGTCTGGAGACAATACACATCTCTTTAACCTGTGTTTAATGTTCCCACATTATTTGTACCTTTTAAGACCTGGCTGGCTGTAGAGATTTGCATTCTAATTAGTATTCTGTAACTTGATTTCTGTGTCTGTGCACTGTTGGAGAGCAGATAACTACTCCATCTGACGAAGGGGCATCGCTCCGAAACCTTATGGCATTTGCTACCAAATAAACCTGTTGGACTTTAACCTGGTATTGTGAGACTTCTTACTGTGCTTACCCCAGTCCAACGCCGGCATCTCCACATCATGACTGTGTCCAATGACATGACACAGGACGACAAAGTCAATCGTTGTCAGGAGCAATCAATGCAAGTGTTTCCACAGATCCCACTGTATTCCAAGCCAGTGTTTTATTCGGAGACTCAATCAGGTAGTGGAATGGGTTCAGGGGATTCCTTTTTCAAGTTTCACTCTGTCTCCAATGTGCCCTTCAACAAACTTCTTTACGCAGTCAATCACGATATCATTTGTGATCGGTACAGCGCATATTTTGTGTGTTAATTTTAACGATTTTTACCTTCATGTGTTTATTATGTTTAGAATCTCAATATTTTGTTATTTTAATTAGTTGGCATTAATTTAGTCCACCTTAATTGCAATACTTAATCTCTTCGAGTTATCATTAAGTCTATAATTTTTTTTAGCAAGGGCATCATTCTTATTTTCCACCTTGCATTTTTACGTTCATCTTATTTTGTCAAGTTGTTTTCTGATTGTCCATCTTTGCTCCAACTGGAAGGTATTTGTGTCACATAATAAATGATTCAACCATACAAAAATTGAATATGTGACCAAACAAGCACTTACCTCAACTCCTGGCATTTGTGCAGAATGTATCCAAGCCGCTGCAGTCCTTCACATCGAATGTCGCAGTTCTGTAGTTCGAGGTGTTTTATTGTATCACAGAGTCCAATGACATAAGACAGGACCGCAAAGTCAATCGGGGTCAGTCGCAATCCACTAAATGAAAATGTTTCCACAGATCCCACTGTGTTCCGAGCCAGTATTTTATTCTGAGACTCAAACAGGTAGTGGACTGTGTTCAGGAGCTTCCTCTTCCCAGTTTCAGTCTCTGTGTCTCCAATCTGCCCTTCAACCTTCTCCTTCACCCAGTCAATCACTCGGCAGGTTGTTTGATGAAGAAATGGACCCAGAAACTCCACCAGGGGTCGAGCTGACTGTGCGGAGGAGAGACCAGCAACAAAACGGAGAAATATCTCAAATCGCCCATCTTCCTCACTGTGGGCTTCACTGAGGAGTTTCCCGACCTCCCCGGGATCTGGAGTCAGGAATTGTGCGAGTGCAGCTACAAACTCTTGGATGGTGAGGTGTGGGAATGTGTAAACCACACTCTGGGCAGAATAATCTCTCTCCAAAAGTTCCATCAGGAACCCAGACAGGAACTGGGAAGGTTGTAGATTGTACTCAATCAAATCTTCATCTCTAAACACAATCTTCTTCTTGGAGACTCCTGTGAAGGCCATCCCACCAAGCTTCAGTAACACATCACGGGGGTTTTCAATCTCTCGGCCATGGTTTTTCAGAATGTTGTAAATATAGTAGGAATATAGTTGGGTGATGGTCTTGGGAACTTGCTGCCGTTTCCTGTCGCTTTGTGTAAAGAAGGGACCCAGTGACAGACCGAGGATCCAGCAGTAGGAAGGGTTGTAACACATGGTGTACAGGATCTCGTTCTCCTCCACGTGTTTGATAACAGCTGCTGCCACCGTCTGATCTTCAAAAAACTTGTTGAAATATTCCTTCTGTTCATTCCCAACAAGTCCCAGGATTTCAGCCCAGACACTGATCTCAGCCTTTTCTAATAAACGCAATGCAGTGGGGCGGCTGGTCACTAACACTGAACATCCTGGGAGCAGCTTGTGCTGTATTAAACTGTATACAATGTCAGACACTTCACACCAGCATTCGGGATCTGTGCACATGTACTGAGGTTCTGTATTCCTCCGATTGTCGGCAAAATCAATCCTGTCCCTGAATTCATCCAAACCATCGAATATAAACAGCAATCCCTCTGGGTTCTTCCAGAGCTCTCCCAGAATATTCCCAAAGTAGGGATACTGATCCAAAATCAGATTCCTCAGGTTTATTCTACAGTTAATAGTGTTCAAATCCCGGAATTTAAAACTGAAAACAAATTGAAAGTGTGGGTATATTTTCCCAGTGGCCCAGTCATAAATAATCTTTTGTATCATTGTTGTTTTTCCAATTCCCGGGACTCCGCTCACTGCTGCTGAACTCCCAGATTTGGATTTTCTCTGGGAAAAGCTGCTCTGGAACAATTGATCAGTTCGGATTTTTTCCAGTTCTTTCCGCAGATCTTTCTCTCTCCATTCTTCATGGTCTCGGCCTCTTGCCAGCAGTTCATGTTCGACAAGTGTCCGATCTCGAACAGCGGAAATAATTGTTAGCTCAGCGTATCGATCAACCAGCTGGAAAATCTTAACCTTCTCCTTTATGAGGATAGTGTTCACTCTCAGTGTTTCAGTTTGTACCCGGAGTGTCTCCTTGTGTTTCTGTTGGAGATCTTCAATAAGAACGGAGAGAAAGTTAGTTCTATTGGCATTTTACAAACATCCCGGTAAAATTGACCAATCCATAAAATATTGCAGGCAATAGTTCAGTTCCAACTTAGATTTTTGTACAACTGGCTTTTACAACAAATGGCCCATGGGCCAAATTCAGCCCCTGAACTGTGTGTATTCAGTCCAATAAATATGGCCGGAATGCTCAGCTCTGCAGAAGTCAACTCTGATCCCAGCACCGTCTCCCTTTCTGCCTCCATAGATCTGCAAAGTTTTTCCGCAATCTTCTCTTTTTAAGTAATTTGTCATGTAACAGCATTAGGCCACAAATGAAGAAAATATAGGGAGAAAGGAGGCTGTGATTGGAGAAGCAGGAAAGTGTTGACAACTCCACTTTCCTATTTCAATTTGAAGCTTACAGAGCTCGTATCACGACAGCGAATAGCAGAGTTCAGGTCAGGGCAGAGAAAGGGCGAGAATCCTGAGGAATACATACTGCGCGTGAGTGGGGTGTTTGTGTGTGCATATATATGTGTGAGTGAGTGCACAGAGAGAGAGAGAGGAGAGAGAGAGATGGAGAAAGACAGAAACAGAGTGTGTGAGAGAGGGTGTGTGAGATTATGTGAGAGTGACAGAGAAGGAGAAAAACTGACAGAGGATGTGTGGGAGGGAACATGAGAGTGAAAAATTCCCTGAGACTGTGGGTGTTAAACAGAATGCGATAATAACAGAGGAAAGGTTGAGGGATAAAGAGAGTGAGACTGTGTTGGGGAGAATGACAGAGGAAGCGATGAAGAGGGAGATAGTGTGCGTGAGAAAAAGCGAGAGGATAATATTGTGAGAGTGAGCAGGTGAGAGTGAGAATGTCTATGTCTGTAAGGTAAAGAGAGAAAATGTAACAGCGAAACACACAGCGTGTGTGGAAGAGAGTGCGTGTGAGAGGAAGAATAAGGGTGTTGTGGATGTAGATAAGAAAGAGATTGTGAGAGTATGTGAGAAGGATGTGACAGGAAGACAATGCGAGAGATTATGTGACAGAGATTTTGTGTGTGACTGAGTGACGATGAGTCTGAGAATGTGTGTATGAGTGCATGTGTGTGAGTCTCTGTGAGGGATAGAGTGTGAGAGTGTGCGCGCAAGTGAGTGACAGTGAGTATGAGAATGTGTATGTGAGAACATGTGTATAACTGTGTATGTGGGTCAGCGTGTGTGTGTGAGGGAGAGAGAGTGTACTGTGACAGAAATTGTGCAATAGTTTGTGAGACAGGGTCCATGGGATAGTTTTTCAAAAATCATTTACGGAATCGGGATGTCACTGGCTAGGGTAGCATATATTGCCCGTCCCCGATTGCCTTTGCGACTCTGGTGATGAGCTGCCTTCTTGAACTCAATGCACCGTAGAGCACGTATTTCGGGCTATGGGAGAAAAAAGGAGCACCCGGAGGAAAACCATGCAGGCGCACGGAGAACGTGCAGACTCCACATAGACAGTAACCCAAACCAGGAATCGAACCCGGTGTGAGACGGCATAGGGGGAGCAGCTGGAAAATGCAACGTTAAAACAGAGGTTTAGTGAAGCAAAACTGGAAACTGACATATGACCTCAGAAGTTGAACGAAATAATGATATGCAAGTGTTACAGGTGAGTCACTTTCATACACACTGTGAGAAGGACGATAATGAGAAAGAGAGCTGTGATAGAGGGATGCAGCAAACAAGAATTTGGGGAGATAGTGCAGAAATATAGTAAATTCGAGGCAACTGTGAAGTGAAACACAGAACAGTCAAAAATTGTCTAACCACACAACGTGTCAGACGGAAATCGAGGCAAACATAGAGTGATAAATTGGTGTCTATATTCTCAGCTCAAATGGTATGATGTGCAGTTTTGAGAACCATGGGGTGGATGGAATCAGTGATAAATTGAATTTGCTACTGTCACCTGTGGTGGGTTGTTATGCACATTTGGGAATATGGAGCTGGATGAAGACAGCGACAGGGACGGGGTTATGGTGCGTATTTGGTGAAACCATCAGGTCCACTTGCACCCATGATCACGAACCTCACATGGACTGCAAAGAAACCCAAGGGACCATTTGCACCAAAACAAATAAGTGAGCAAGTGATTGCGCGATGTTACAGAACTGGGAGGGGAAGGAACTATGTCCCTACACATAGAACATAGAACATAGAACAGTACAGCACAGAACAGGCCCTTCGGCCCACGATGTTGTGCCGAGCTTTATCTGAAACCAAGATCAAGCGATCCCACTCCCTATCATCCTGGTGTGCTCCATGTGCCTATCCAATAACCGCTTAAATGTTTCTAAAGTGTCTGACTCCACTATCACTGCAGGCAGTCCATTCCACACCCCAACCACTCTCTGCGTAAAGAACCTACCTCTGATATCCGTCCTGTATCTCCCACCACGAACCCTATAGTTATGCCCCCTTGTGATAGCTCCATCCACCCGAGGAAATAGTCTTTGAACGTTCACTCTATCTATCCCCTTCATCATTTTATACACCTCTATTAAGTCTCCCCTCAGCCTCCTCCGCTCCAGAGAGAACAGCCCTAGCTCCCTCAACCTTTCCTCATATGACCTACCCTCCAAACCAGGCAGCGTCCTGGTAAATCTCCTCTGCACTCTTTCCAGCGCTTCCACATCCTTCTTATAGTGAGGTGACCAGAACTGCACACAATATTCCAAATGTGGTCTCACCAAGGTCCTGTACAGTTGTAGCATAACCCCACGGCTCTTAAACTCCAACCCCCTGTTAATAAAAGCTAACACACTATAGGCCTTCTTCACAGCTCTATCCACTTGAGTGGCAACCTTTAGAGATCTGTGGATATGGACCCCAAGATCTCTCTGTTCCTCCACAGTCTTCAGAACCCTACCTTTGACCCTGTAATCCACATTTAAATTTGTCCTACCAAAATGAATCACCTCACATTTATCAGGGTTAAACTCCATTTGCCATTTTTCAGCCCAGCTTTGCATCCTATCTATGTCTCTTTGCAGCCTACAACAGCCCTCCACCTCATCCACTACTCCACCAATCTTGGTGTCATCAGCAAATTTACTGATCCACCCTTCAGCCCCCTCCTCTAAGTCATTAATAAAAATCACAAAGAGCAGAGGACCAAGCACTGATCCCTGTGGCACACCACTAGCAACCTGCCTCCAATCCGAAAATTTTCCATCGACCACCACCCTCTGTCTTCGGTCAGACAGCCAGTTACCTATCCAATCGGCCAACTTTCCCTCTATCCCACACCTCCTCACTTTCATCATAAGCCGACCATGGGGGACCTTATCAAACGCCTTACTAAAATCCATGTATATGACATCAACTGCCCTACCTTCATCAACACACTTAGGTACCTCCTCAAAAAATTCTATCAAATTTGTGAGGCACGACTTGCCCTTCACGAATCCGTGCTGACTATCTCGGATTAATCCGCATCTTTCTAAATGGTCGTAAATCCCATCCCTAAGGACCCTTTCCATCAATTTACCAACCACCGAAGTAAGACTAACCGGTCTATAATTACCAGGGTCATTTCTATTCCCTTTCTTAAACAGAGGAACAACATTCGCCATTCTCCAGTCCTCTGGCACCATCCCCGTGGACAGCGAGGACCCAAATATCAACGCCAAAGGCTCTGCAATCTCATCCCTTGCCTCCCACAGAATCCTAGGATACATTTCATCAGGCCCAGGGGACTTATCGACCTTCAGTATATTCAAAACTGCCAAGACATCCTCCCTCCGAACATCTATTTCCTCCAGCCTATTAGCCTGTAACACCTTCTCTTCCTCAAAAACATGGCCCCTCTCCTTGGTGAACACTGAAGAAAAGTATTCATTCATCACCTCGCCTATCTCTACTGACTCCATACACAAGTTCCCACTACTGTCCTTGACCGGCCCTAACCTCACCCTGGTCATTCTTTTATTCCTCACATAAGAGTAAAAAGCCTTGGGGTTTTCCTTGATCCGATCCGCCAAGGACTTCTCATGTCCCCTCCTAGCTCTCCGAAGCCCCTTTTTCAGCTCATTCCTTGCTAACTTGTAACCCTCAATCGAGCCATCTGAACCTTGTTTCCTCATCCCTACATAAGCTTCCCTCTTCCTTTTCACAAGACATTCCACCTCTTTTGTGAACCATGGTTCCCTCACTCGGCCATTTCCTCCCTGCCTGACAGGAACATACCTATCAAGGACATCCAGTATTTGTTCCTTGAAAAAGTTCCACTTTTCATTAGTTCCTTTCTCTGACAGTTTCTGTTCCCAACTTATGCCCCCTAATTCTTGCCTAATCGCATCATAATTACCCCTCACCCAATTGTAAACCTTGCCCTGCCGTACGGCCCTATCCCTCTCCATTGCAATAACAAAAGACACCGAATTGTGGTCACTATCTCCAAATTGCTCTCCCACAACCAAATCTAACACTTGGCCCGGTTCATTTCCCAGTACCAAATCCAATGTGGCCTCACCTCTAGTCGGCCCATCCACATATTGTGTCAGGAAACCGTCCCGCACACACTGCACAAAAACTGCCCCATCCAAACTATTTGACCTACAAAGGTTCCAATCAATATTTGGAAAGTTAAAGTCCCCCATGACAACTACCCTGTGACCCCCACACATATCCATAATCTGCTTAGCAATTTCTTCCTCCACATCTCTATTACTATTTGGGGGCCTATAGTAAACTCCTAGCAACGTGACCGCTCCTTTCCTATTTCTAACTTCAGCCCATATTACCTCAGTGTGCAGATCCCCCACGAAGTGCCTTTTCGCAGCCGTTAAACTATCCTTGATTAACAATGCCACTCCTCCACCTCTTTTACCAGCTTCCCTACACTTAGTGAAACATCTATACCCCGGAACGTCCAACAACCATTCCTGTCCTTGTTCTACCCACGTCTCCGTAATGGCCACAACATCGTAGTCCCAAGTACCAATCCACGCCCCAAGTTCATCTACCTTGTTCCGGATGCTCCTTGCATTGAAGTAGACACACTTCAACCCACCTTCCTGTCTACCAGTACCCACCCTTGACCCTGATACCTTCCCCAATACCTCACCACCCTCACTGACTTCTGGACTACAACTCCCTTTCCCACTCCCCTGACAAATTAGTTTAAACCCCCTGGAAACATCACCTGGAAATGTTGTAAATAAATTGGCAAGAGGCAAATGCAAGCGGAGGTTCATACTGATCCGCTGCTGTGCTGTAAATTGGTGGGAGGCTCAGGTCAAAGATAAAACATATCACGCCTGTATAGATAAGCTAACTAACAATCTGGAAAAAAGGCTTTGAATCACAGCATTCTGAATGCACATTTAAAACACAATGTGCGTTGAAAAGGAAACTTTTGTTTGAGTAAGTTTCTGTGTTGTGTGACAGGTCCGTGTGATTTTTCTTGCCAGCGAATCTGTGCCTCCTGTCTGTGGCATTGAATTGTGCTGGTTAACCCTCTGAGATTTGGTTCCATTAGCTGGTTTAAAGTTTCTCGGTAAATGCATGCTGTTGTATGTTGAAATAGGTTGAGTAAGGAGAGGATAACTGTGATAAAATGATACTGGAGTTTTTAAAGCACCTGCTTTGTTTTGGCGGGAGAGTGGTGATGATGGGACAATAAATATAATTATTTACACTTTGGTTTAACTTCAAAGCCTATCAATGGCTTAGAGAGATTGACTGTTAAACCAGAAAGGCATTGTTTATAATTTCTTCAGAATTTACCTTTAGCTTGGAGGATAATTGCAGTTTTTGTAGAAAGAAGCATGATGACTCCTGTCTGAATCTATTCCCTTATTTTATTTTAATATTCTATTTTCAGTTATAAATCGTTAACAATGAATGAAAGCAAAGTTTAATGCTGTGCAGAGGATATGTGAATGCAAGGCATTCATGCCCGATGAGTCTGTATGTCCAATAAAACACTGGTATGGATTTTTCTTTGCTGTCTTGGTAGCTTTAATGTTTTGTTTCCCTTAATTACGATTTTGTAATAAGAGTTTCAATAAACAGTTTATAATCAAATGTGGGTCATGAGCAGAATGAAAAATGAAATTTAAAACCAGGCAAAACTTTGAAATTCCTTAATCCTGGGCACGGTTGCTGATAACTTATTTGTATTTTTTTTTTAAATGGGCAGTAATGATGTAACTACTTCTGAAAGTTTTAGTTCTTTTTTCATTTCCAACGAGCAAAAACTTAACAATTCTCTGTTTAAATTTATTGCACATCTCATATACGGATTGCGATTTTTTATTTAGAGCAGATTTTATCTTTCAGTTTTTCTCAAATAGACAGATATATCTGGACTGTATTAACTAACTTGGCTCCAAGCCAAATGTATATTTTGTGTTTTTTTCAAATATATATCTCATGAAGCACAAGACAATAAGGAAGTCGACCAGCTTCAAGACTTCAAGATTGTTTATCACAACATAATGATAATTGGGGATGTAAAGGCTTTGTCTTTTTGTAGAAAAGGTGAACACATTTAAACTAATTTGTTACCCTTCGAATTAAAGAATTTGTGCTTAAATTCACTTAACTTCCATTTCAACTCAGGCACTGCTGCAACTGATAATTTAACCCTTCTCTTAAAACTGCCATCCCTGTATATTTAACTGTTTAAATAAATTGATTGTATGGATATTAGCAACTCGTATTTAAGAAGTTATATCCTGTTTAAGAGGCTAATAAACATTTTTTAAAATTGTTTTTCAGAAAAAAGGAGTAATATGATTTAGTCTATATGTTTCTTTTGAGTTTCAAGACCTTTTTGTTGTTCGAAAAGTGATGAGTTAAACATATTCTCAGCTTACGGTCAATTTGAATCTTGGCCTCAAATTCTAAAGGTAATATGAAGTTTTTTGTGTGTTGTGCATGCGGAGCAATGTTAATGTAAACTCAGCTAACATATACAGAGGCATGAAAAATATGTTGCTGAAGTTATACTTAATTAAATGCTAATATGTTAGAAATTAATGACTGTAAAGTAATTTTACAATAACACTTTAGGGCTGTTATGTGTAGAGGAATGAGATGATCTGCAGATAGGAAGATGAAGTTAAATATTGGGAATGACAATGAAGTTGCAACAGATGATAAGATTTTTCCATCATTTAATTGTCTGCAGTTATGGAATGGAATTCAAAACCTTAAAAGAAGAATAAAATACAGAGTTTGCGCCAATCACGCTATTCACGAACTAAAGGAAAAGTAGTCAACGACAGTAGAAGGGAAAGCTGGTGGGTACCACATTAGCAGAATTCTATCAAAGAGACAAGATAATTGCCTGCTCCTTCCCCACATGCCAATGTGCCACCCCTATTCAAAAAGGGATGGAGGCAAAAAGGAGGTAGCTATCGGCCGAATAGCCAAACATCTATTGTGGAAAAAGATTGGAATCAATTATGATGGAAGCAATAGCAGCACATTTGTAAAATTATAATCTAATTAAACAGCATTACCATGGCTTCATGAAAGGGAAATATGTCTGACTAATTGATTAGACTTTTTCGAGGAACTCTCAACCAGAGTGGAGAGAGGGGAAGCAGTAGATGTGATGCATTAGGACTTCCAGAAGGCGTTTTACAAGGTACGTCAAAAAAGTTCAAGATATTAGATATGAGCCCATGATGTTTGAGGCAGTGTATTGGCATGGATCGAGGACTGGCTAATGGGCAGGAAACTGCGAGTGGCATAAAGGTTTCCTTTTCAGGTTGGTGACCTATAAACAGTGGGTTTACACAGGGATCAGTGCGGGACTGCAAATCTTTACAATATATAATAATGACTTGGATGAAGGAAATTAATGTTTTGTAGCCAAATTTACAGACAATACAAGAATAGGTGGAAAGGCAAGTTGCAAGATGGATTCAAATAACCTATAAATATTTTATTGCAAGCTAAGTAAGAGGGCAAAAAGTTGGCAATTGGAGCATAAATTGAGAAAATGTGAAGTCAGAACATAGAACATAGAACAGTGCAGCACAGAACAGGCCCTTCCGCCCACGATGTTGTGCCGAGCTTGATCTGAAACCAAGATCAAGCTATCCCACTCCCTATCATCCTGGTCTGCTCCATGTGCCTATCCAATAACCGCTTAAATGTTCCTAATGTGTCTGACTCCACTATCACTGCAGGCAGTCCATTTAACACCCCAACCACTCTCTGAGTAAAGAACCTACCTCGGACATCCTTCCTATATCTCCCACCATTAACAATATAGTTATGCCCCCTTGTAATAGCTCCATTCACCCAAGGAAATAGTATTTGAACGTTCACTGTATCTATCCCCTTCATCATTTTATAAACCTCTATTAAGTCTCCCCTCAACCTCCTCCGCTCCAGAGAGAACAGCCCGAGCTCTGTCAACCTTTCCTCATGAGACCTACCCTCCAGACCAGGCAGCATCCGAGTAAATCTCCTTTGCACTCTTTCCAGCGCTTCCACATCCTTCTTATAGTGAGGTGACCAGAACTGCACACAACATTCCAAATGTGGTCTCACCAAGGTCCTCTACAGTTGCAGCATAACCCCATGGCTCTTAAACGCCAACCCCCTGTTAATAAAAGCTAAGACACTATAGGCCTTCTTCACAGCTCTATCCACTTGACTGGCAACCTTTAGAGATCTGTGGATATGGACCCCAAGATCTCTCTGTTCCTCCACAGTCTTCAGAACCCTACCTTTGACCCTGTAATCCACATTTAAATTTGTCCTCCCAAAATGAATCACCTCACATTTATCAGGGTTGAACTCCATTTGCCATTTTTCAGCCCAGCTTTGCATCCTGTGTCTCTTTGCAGTCTACAACAGCCCTCCACCTCATCCAATACTCCACCAATCTTGGTGTCATCAGCAAATTTACTGATCGACTCTTCAGCCCCCTCCTCTAAGTCATTAAAAAAATGACGAAGAGCAGAGGACCAAGCACTGATCCCTGTGGCACTCCGCTAGCAACCTGCCTCCAGTCCGAAAATGTTCCATCCACCACCACCCTCTGTCTTCGATCAGATAGCCAGTTACCTATCCAATCGGCCAACTTTCCCTCTATCCCACACAAGTCGTTCATTTTGGAAGGGAGAACAAAAGAAAAGCGTATTATCTAAATGGAGAAAAACTGCAGTAAGTCACAAGACAAAGTACCTTGGTGGTACTTGAGCACGAAGCACAGACATCTGGCACATAGGTGCAGCAGGTAATCAGGAAATCTACTGGAATGTTGGCCCTTATTTCAATGGTGTTGGAGTACGAGTAGGGAAGTCGTGTTGCAAGTGTGCAAGTGTTGGTGAGACCACATCTGGAGTACTGTGAACATTTTTGGTCCTCTTATTTAAGGAATATGTGATTTAATTCACGGCATTTCACAGAACCTATGGAGGAATTGTCTTATGAAGAAACGTTAAGCAGGTTGGGACTCTACTCATTGGACTTTAGAAGAATGAGAACTCATTTCATTGAGACAGATAGGATTCTTAAGGGGCTTGTCAGGCTAAATGCTGAGGGAATGTTTCCAGTCATGGGACACTCTAGGACAAGAATGCATAGACTTCGAATAAAGGGACGCCAATTAAAGACTCTTCTCCCACAGGGTTGTGAGTCTTTGGAACTCTTTTCCACAGAGAGCTGCAGCGGAAGAATTATTGCGTATTTTTAAGGCTGAGAAACATATTTTTGATCAGCAAGGGAATCAAGGGTTATGGCAAATGGCGGGGATGTAGACATGAGGAATGTCAGATCAGATGATTCTATTGAATGGCTGAGCAGGCCCAAGGAGCTGAACAACCTACGTCTGTATGTTTTTCTTACGGTCTGATGTTCTCATGATCTTATGATCTTATGATGGGCAGCACGTTAGCACTGCTGCCTCACAGCACTAGGGATCCGGGTTCGATTCCCGGCTTGGGTCACTGTGTGCGTGGAGTTTGCACATTCTCCCTGTGTCTGCGTGAGTTTCCTCTGGGTGCTCCAGTTTCCTCCCACAGTCCAGATGTGCGGGTGAAGTGGATTGGCCTTGCTAAATTGCCAATTAGTGTCAGGGTGCGTAACTAGTGTAAGTGCATGGGGTTATGGGGATAGGACCTGGGTGGGATTGAGGTTGGTGCAGACTTGATGGGCCGAATGGCGTCCTTCTGCACTGTAGGATTCTATGATCTATGATGTATGATCTTGTATATCCCAGCGTAAAAGCCTTGTGTGGATTTAAAACAGACAAACATCTGAATTGTACAATGGGAATCCGAACCCTCGATATTGACAGTGTCCAAGTTCCTTATAAGGGAAACGGGGAATATTGTATTACCACCTAATTGAAAGAATAGGAATATGGCTGTGAGAGCTTTTCCCATTGCTAACACCATCCTTTGCTTTAAAGCCCAGATCCCATCATGCTGAGCCCACCTCAAGCTGGTCGACAGAGATAAACTGGAAGAAAACATTAATAATGTCACTGAAGAATCAAACACTACTTTGGGCAATTACGATGATAAGTGTGAAACTAACATTGTAATTTTACATAAAGACTGGCAATGGATCAAGAAACAAATACAATTCACCAAACTATTGCCCAAATCATTCAACAAAGAGGGGAAACCAGGCAACTGATTGCAGCAACAAACGGAACCAACTGGTGAGATGAATTTTGGAATTGGGGTGCAAAAGTACACATACATCAATGGATAAGAATTACTTTGCATGTTGCAATTATTGTTGTCGTTTCGACGCTAAAGTAACGAATGCATACTTTGATCATTTGAATTCCGGAGAGATGAAATGGAAAATAAGTTAGAAACATAATTGTACATAAGAAAGCCCGAACTACTGATCGATATACTTCGAATGTAACATGACATGGATTTGAGTATCTGCTTAAACAGGGTGTGGACGGAGAAAGAACGGCTACCACAATGACTTAACAAGAATAATGGCAACAGTGACTGGAAAAAGGGTATTCTCGCTGGGAGAGAAGCATGCTGGGATTTTTATTCAACATATAGATTAAAACGAGGTCCCGGACGTAAAGAGACTGGTCTGGGAGCTGTGTTCTGAAATTCCTGTATTGGCCCAGATAAGGGAAGTTGTTTACATTAACAGAAACACTGCGTCTCTGATTTATATAGCTGTTATGTATGGGATATATAAAATGAACTAAGCGTAAAGGCGTCTTTCAAAAGTAATTTCAGTGGATGTTCGAGCCATGTGATCGGTTTCTGGTTACACAATTGGCTGGATGACAGATAATCTTCTGGAGGCGAGTGAAGAATTGTGGATAAAAAGCCATGTGAGTCCTTTGTTTGGCAGCGATAACTCAAAGAGAACGACCATCGCAAGTAGACTTGTACCCTGAAGGATGCTTCAGAGAAGGGGAAAATAGATTCTGCATCGAAGATATTTCTTGGCCAATGTTTTCCTCAACTGCGTAGTATCTATTTTCAGTTAAATAGTTAAAGTTGACGTTTAGTTAAAGTTGATATTCAGTTAAAGTTAAAGTGCAGTTTAAGGGTTAAAGTTCAGTTGAAAGTTGATGTTCAGTTAGTTAAAGTAGAGTGAAGATTTAATGAGTTGCAACTGTTTATGTTTGAATTGGTACGAGAAGTGTAAAATGAAGCAATAATTGAATTGCAGTCCTTGTTTGCCTCATTAAATGAAATGCTTGGAATGTGTTTATATTAAAGCTGCATGACAAGAGTGAGGTTTGATGAGGCGCAACTGTGCTCCAATTCGCTAATGCTCAATTGATCAAAGGGGGACTTACAGCGAAATGTCTGCAGAGCATGATGGGAAAAAGGTCAACTTTGCGCAAACCAGAGAACTGTTGCAGTTAAGGAACACGAGGCAATAAACAGAGGCCGGCAGAAACTATAATTGGGTAATACCGGTAAGACAAGAGCATTTTACGGGACAAGTGGATCCTTATTACCTTAATGAGAGAGAGTGTGCGAGCGAGAGTGAGTGAGCAGAATGTGTGGGTGTGAATTAGAAGTGGTGAGAAACATAGTATGAAAAACGGTGTGAGAGAAAGTAAGTTTGAGAGAGAGAGAGATAACCTGTGAGAGAGGTTCTGAAGGTATGTGGGAAAGTGTGAAAGAGTGAGTGAGAGAGTTTGCAAGTGTGTGAATGGGTGTGAGATGGAGGATGTGATAGAGAGAGTGACTGAATGAGTTATGGAGTGAGAGAGTGCGAAAGGTAAGGAAAGGTAGTAATCTCAGGATTACTGCCTGTGCCACGGGAAGGTGAGGGCAGGAATGGAGTGAGGTGGAAGATGAATGTGTGGCTGAGGGACTGGTGCAGGGATTCAGGTTCCTGGACCATTGGGACCTCTTTAGGGGCAGGGGTGATCTGTATACAAAAAACGGGTGGAACTTGAATCACACGGGGACCAATATCCTGGCCGGTAGGTTGGCTAAGGTTACTGGGGAGAATTTAAACTAGATAGGTTGGGGGGAGGGGAGCTAGAAGAGTTGACTAGGATCAAGGAACTAATTGATGGGGTGGAGGATGCAGGGGTAAGGGGAATTACAAAATTAATGGTAGAGGAGAGGGTGCAAGTGAATGAAGGCGGTAATTTAGATAAGGGAGGAGAGGGAGAGGGTGTTCGCGACTCATCAAAGCGGGTCCAGATAAAAGGTGGAATAAGGACACTTTGCCTGAATGCACGAAGCATTCGGAACAAGGTAAATGAGTTGATGGTGCAAATCAGCACGAGTGGGTACGATCTAGTGGCCATTACAGAAACGTGGCTGAAAGGTGACCAGGACTGGGAGATGAATATCCAGGGGTATCAGGCGTTTAGGAAGAATAGACAGGAAGGAAAAGGTGGTGGGGTCGCGCTATTAATAAGAGATAATATCAGGGTAGTACTGAGGGATGACATAGGCTCTGAGGAACAAAACGTGGAATCATTATGGGTAGAGATGAGGAATAGTAGAGGGAGAAAGACACTAGTAGGTGTGGTATATAGGCCCCCAAATAATAATGTTGAGGTAGGGAGGGCTATAAACAAGCAGATAAGGGATGCGTGTAAAAACGGAACGGCAATAATCATGGGGGACTTCAACATGCACATTGACTGGCAGACTCAAGTCGGTAAGGGTGGAATGGAGGGAGAGTTCTTAGAATGCTGTCGGGATAGTTTCCTTGAACAGCATGTTACGGAACCGACGAGGGAACGAGCTATTTTGGATCTGGTATTGTGTAACGAGGTAGGTAGAATTAAGGATCTTATTGTGAAGGACCCTCTTGGGTCTAGTGACCACAATATGGTCGAATTTCTGATTCAGATGGAATAGGAGAAAGTTTGGTCCCAAACCAGTGTCCTCTGTTTGAACAGAGGGAAATATGATAGGATGAGGGATGAATTGGCTAAGGTAGACTGGGAGAGCAGGCTGGCAGGTAGGATAGCTGAGGAACCGTGGAGGATTTTTAAGGAGATCCTTTTCAGTTCTCAGCAAAAATATATTCCAGCAAAAAACAAGGATTGTAAGAAAAGGGAGAACCAGCCGTGGATAACGAAGGAAATAAAGGAGAGTATTAAAATAAAAACAGCTGCGTACAGAGTGGCCAAAAATAGTGGAGAAACAAGTGATTGGGAAAAATTTAAGAAACAACAAAGAGAGACTAAGAAAGCGATAAAGAAAGGAAGGATAGACTATGAAGCTAGGCTAGCAATTAATATAAAAAATGATAGTAAAAGTTTTTATAAATATATAAAAAGGAATAGAGTGGCTAGAGTGAATGTTGGACCCTTGGAGGACGAGAGGGGGGAGTTAATAGTGGGAAATGAGGATATGGCTGAGTCTTTAAATAAGTTTTTTGTGTCGGTCTTCACGGTGGAGGACACAAATAGTTTGCCAAATATTAACGATAGAGGGTTGGCAGCAGGAGAAATACTTAATACAATTAATGTTACCAGAGAGGCAGTGCTGGGTAGACTAATGGGACTGAAGGTGGATAAGTCCCCGGGTCCGGATGGAATGCATCCCAGGGTATTGAAAGAAATGTCATAGGTAATAGTGGATGCGTTAGTGATTATTTATCAAAACTCGTTGCATTCTGGGGTAGTGCCGGTTGATTGGAAAACGGCTAATGTTACGCCGCTGTTTAAAAAAGGAAGGAGACAAAAGGCGGGTAACTATAGGCCGGTCAGCTTAACGTCTGTAGTAGGGAAAATGCTGGAATCCATTATTAAAGAGGAGATAGCAGGGCATCTGGATAGAAATGGTTCGATCAATCAGACGCAGCATGGATTCATGAGGGGAAAGTCGTGCTTGACGAACATGTTGGATTTTCATGAAGATGTGACTAGGGCGGTTGATGGAGGAGAACCGGTGGATGCGGTGTTTTTGGATTTCCAAAAGGCGTTTGATAAGGTGCCCCATAAAAGGCTACTGAAGAAGATTAGGGCACACGGAGTTGGGGGTAGTGTGTTAAAGTGGATTGGGGACTGGCTATCCGACAGGAAGCAAAGAGTCGGAATAAATGGGTGTTTTTCCGGTTGGAGGAAGGTAACTAGTGGCGTGCCGCAGGGATCGGTACTCGGGCCGCAACTATTTACCATTTATATAGATGATCTGGAGGAGGGGACGGAGTGTAGGGTAACGAAGTTTGCAGACGACACAAAGATAAGTGGAAAAGTGAATCGTGTGGAGGACGGAGAAGATCTGCAGAGAGATTTGGACAGGCTGAGTGAGTGGGCGAGGATATGGCAAATGGAGTATAACGTTGAGAAATGCGAGGTTATACACTTTGGAGGAAATAATAACAAATGGGATTACTATCTCAATGGAAACAAATTAAAACATGCTACCGTGCAAAGGGACCTGGGGGTCCTTGTGCATGAGACGCAAAAGCCCAGTCTGCAGGTACAACAGGTGATCAAGAAGGCAAATGGGATGTTGGCCTATATTGCGAAGGGGATAGAATATAAAAGCAGGGATGTCTTGATGCACCTGTACAGGGCATTGGTGAGGCCGCAGCTGGAATACTGTGTGCAGTATTGGTCCCCTTATATGAGGAAGGATATATTGGCATTGGAGGGAGTGCAGAGAAGGTTCACCAGGTTGATACCGGAGATGAGGGGTTTGGATTATGAGGAGAAGCTGAGGAGATTGGGTTTGTACTCGTTGGAGTTTAGAAGGATGAGGGGGGATCTTATGGAGACTTATAAGATAATGCGGGGGCTGGATAGGGTGGAGGCGGAGAGATTCTTTCCACTTAGTAAGGAAGTTAAAACTAGAGGACACAGCCTCAAAATAAAGGGGGGTCGGTTTAAGACAGAGTTGAGGAGGAACTTCTTCTCCCAGAGGGTGGTGAATCTCTGGAATTCTCTGCCCACTGAGGTGGTGGAGGCTACCTCGCTGAATATGTTTAAAGCGCGGATGGATGGATTCCTGATCGGTAAGGGAATTAAGGGTTATGGGGATCAGGCGGGTAAGTGGTACTGATCCACGTCAGATCAGCCATGATCTTATTGAATGGCGGGGCAGGCTCGAGGGGCTAGATGGCCTACTCCTGCTCCTATTTCTTATGTTCTTATGTTCTTATGAAAGTGATAGAGATTGTCAAGGAATCAACAGAAGAATGCATGTGCGCAAGAGAGGATGTGTGTGCCAGAAAGGACGTGAGTGCCAAAGTGGAACTATGTGCCAGTGAAGATGTGTGTGCAGACAGGATGTGTGTGGCAGGCAGGAGCTGTGTGGCAGGCAGGAGCTGTGCGGCAGGCAGGAGCTGTGTGGCAGGCAGGAGCTGTGTGGCAGGCAGGAGCTGTGTGGCAGGCAGGAGCTGTGTGGCAGGCAGGAGCTGTGTGGCAGGCAGGAGCTGTGTGGCAGGCAGGAGCTGTGTGGCAGGCAGGAGCTGTGTGGCAGGCAGGAGCTGTGTGGCAGGCAGGAGCTGTGTGGCAGGCAGGAGCTGTGTGGCAGGCAGGAGCTGTGTGGCAGGCAGGAGCTGTGTGGCAGGCAGGATCTGTGTGGCAGGCAGGAGCTGTGTGGCAGGCAGGAGCTGTGTGGCAGGCAGGAGCTGTGTGGCAGGCAGGAGCTGTGTGGCAGGCAGGAGCTGTGTGGCAGGCAGGAGCTGTGTGGCAGGCAGGAGCTGTGTGGCAGGCAGGAGCTGTGTGGCAGGCAGGAGCTGTGTGGCATGCAGGAGCTGTGTGGCAGGCAGGAGCTGTGTGGCAGGCAGGAGCTGTGTGGCAGGCAGGAGCTGTGTGGCAGGCAGGAGCTGTGTGGCAGGCAGGAGCTGTGTGGCAGGCAGGAGCTGTGTGGCAGGCAGGAGCTGTGTGGCAGGCAGGAGCTGTGTGGCAGGCAGGAGCTGTGTGGCAGGCAGGAGCTGTGTGGCAGGCAGGAACTGTGTGGCAGGCAGGAGCTGTGTGGCAGGCAGGAGCTGTGTGGCAGGCAGGAGCTGTGTGGCAGGCAGGAGCTGTGTGGCAGGCAGGAGCTGTGTGGCAGGCAGGAGCTGTGTGGCAGGCAGGAGCTGTGTGGCAGGCAGGAGCTGTGTGGCAGGCAGGAGCTGTGTGGCAGGCAGGAGCTGTGTGGCAGGCAGGAGCTGTGTGGCAGGCAGGAGCTGTGTGGCAGGCAGGAGCTGTGTGGCAGGCAGGAGCTGTGGGGCAGGCAGGAGCTGTGTGGCAGGCAGGAGCTGTGTGGCAGGCAGGAGCTGTGTGGCAGGCAGGAGCTGTGTGGCAGGGAGGAGCTGTGTGGCAGGGAGGAGCTGTGTGGCAGGGAGGAGCTGTGTGGCAGGGAGGAGCTGTGTGGCAGCGAGGAGCTGTGTGGCAGGGAGGAGCTGTGTGGCAGGGAGGGGCTGTGTGGCAGGGAGGAGCTGTGTGGCAGGGAGGAGCTGTGTGGCAGGGAGGAGCTGTGTGGCAGCGAGGAGCTGTGTGGCAGGGAGGAGCTGTGTGGCAGGGAGGGGCTGTGTGGCAGGGAGGAGCTGTGTGGCAGCGAGGAGCTGTGTGGCAGGGAGGAGCTGTGTGGCAGGGAGGAGCTGTGTGGCAGGGAGGAGCTGTGTGGCAGGGAGGAGCTGTGTGGCAGGGAGGAGCTGTGTGGCAGCGAGGAGCTGTGTGGCAGGGAGGAGCTGTGTGGCAGGGAGGGGCTGTGTGGCAGGGAGGAGCTGTGTGGCAGGGAGGAGCTGTGTGGCAGGGAGGAGCTGTGTGGCAGCGAGGAGCTGTGTGGCAGGGAGGAGCTGTGTGGCAGGGAGGGGCTGTGTGGCAGGGAGGAGCTGTGTGGCAGCGAGGAGCTGTGTGGCAGGGAGGAGCTGTGTGGCAGGGAGGAGCTGTGTGGCAGGGAGGAGCTGTGTGGCAGGGAGGAGCTGTGTGGCAGGGAGGAGCTGTGTGGCAGGGAGGAGCTGTGTGGCAGGGAGGAGCTGTGTGGCAGGGAGGAGCTGTGTGGCAGCGAGGAGCTGTGTGGCAGGGAGGAGCTGTGTGGCAGGGAGGAGCTGTGTGGCAGGGAGGAGCTGTGTGGCAGGGAGGAGCTGTGTGGCAGGGAGGAGCTGTGTGGCAGGGAGGAGCTGTGTGGCAGGGAGGAACTGTGTGGCAGGGAGGAGCTGTGTGGCAGGGAGGAGCTGTGTGGCAGGGAGGAGCTGTGTGGCAGGGAGGAGCTGTGTGGCAGGGAGGAGCTGTGTGCCAGGGAGGAGCTGTGTGCCAGGGAGGAGCTGTGTGGCAGGGAGGAGCTGAGTGGCAGGGAGGAGCTGTGTGGCAGGGAGGAGCTGTGTGGCAGGGAGGAGCTGTGTGCCAGGGAGGAGCTGTGTGGCAGGGAGGAGCTGTGTGGCAGGGAGGAGCTGTGTGGCAGGGAGGAGCTGTGTGGCAGGGAGGAGCTGTGTGGCAGAGAGGAGCTGTGTGGCAGGGAGGAGCTCTGTTGCAGGGAGGAGCTGTGTGGCATGGAGGAGCTGTGTGGCAGGGAGGAGCAGTGTGGCAGGGAGGAGCTGTGTGGCAGGGAGGAGCTGTGTGCCAGGGAGGAGCTGTGTGCCAGGGAGGAGCTGTGTGCCAGGGAGGAGCTGTGTGCCAGGGAGGAGCTGTGTGGCAGCGAGGAGCTGTGTGGCAGCGAGGAGCTGTGTGGCAGCGAGGAGTTGTGTGGCAGCGAGGAGCTGTGTGGCAGCGAGGAGCTGTGTGGCAGCGAGGAGCTGTGTGGCAGCGAGGAGCTGTGTGGCAGGGAGGAGCTGTGTGGCAGGGAGGAGCTGTGTGGCAGGGAGGAGCTGTGTGGCAGGGAGGAGCTGTGTGGCAGGGAGGAGCTGTGTGCCAGGGAGGAGCTGTGTGGCAGGGAGGAGCTGTGTGGCAGGGAGGAGCTGTGTGGCAGGGAGGAGCTGTGTGGCAGGGAGGAGCTGTGTGGCAGAGAGGAGCTGTGTGGCAGGGAGGAGCTGTGTTGCAGGGAGGAGCTGTGTGGCAGGGAGGAGCTGTGTGGCAGGGAGGAGCTGTGTGGCACGGAGGAGCTGTGTGGCAGGGAGGAGCTGTGTGCCAGGGAGGAGCTGTGTGCCAGGGAGGAGCTGTGTGCCAGGGAGGAGCTGTGTGCCAGGGAGGAGCTGTGTGGCAGCGAGGAGCTGTGTGGCAGCGAGGAGCTGTGTGGCAGCGAGGAGCTGTGTGGCAGCGAGGAGCTGTGTGGCAGCGAGGAGCTGTGTGGCAGCGAGGAGCTGTGTGCCAGCGAGGAGCTGTGTGGCAGCGAGGAGCTGTGTGGCAGCGAGGAGCTGTGTGGCAGCGAGGAGCTGTGTGGCAGCGAGGAGCTGTGTGGCAGCGAGGAGCTGTGTGGCAGCGAGGAGCTGTGTGGCAGCGAGGAGCTGTGTGGCAGCGAGGAGCTGTGTGGCAGCGAGGAGCTGTGTGGCAGCGAGGAGCTGTGTGGCAGCGAGGAGCTGTGTGGCAGCGAGGAGCTGTGTGGCATCGAGGAGCTGTGTGGCAGCGAGGAGCTGTGTGGCAGCGAGGAGCTGTGTGGCAGCGAGGAGCTGTGTGGCAGCGAGGAGCTGTGTGCCAGCGAGGAGCTGTGTGCCAGCGAGGAGCTGTGTGCCAGCGAGGAGCTGTGTGCCAGCGAGGAGCTGTGTGCCAGCGAGGAGCTGTGTGCCAGCGAGGAGCTGTGTGCCAGCGAGGAGCTGTGTGCCAGCGAGGAGCTGTGTGCCAGCGAGGAGCTGTGTGGCAGCGAGGAGCTGTGTGGCAGCGAGGAGCTGTGTGGCAGCGAGGAGCTGTGTGGCAGCGAGGAGCTGTGTGCCAGCGAGGAGCTGTGTGCCAGCGAGGAGCTGTGTGCCAGCGAGGAGCTGTGTGCAAGCGAGGAGCTGTGTGCCAGCGAGGAGCTGTGTGCCAGCGAGGAGCTGTGTGGCAGGGAGGAGCTGTGTGGCAGGGAGGAGCTGTGTGGCAGGGAGGAGCTGTGTGGCAGGGAGGAGCTGTGTGGCAGGGAGGAGCTGTGTGGCAGGGAGGAGCTGTGTGGCAGGGAGGAGCTGTGTGGCAGGGAGGAGCTGTGTGGCAGGGAGGAGCTGTGTGGCAGGGAGGAGCTGTGTGGCAGGGAGGAGCTGTGTGGCAGGGAGGAGCTGTGTGGCAGCGAGGAGCTGTGTGGCAGGGAGGAGCTGTGTGGCAGGGAGGAGCTGTGTGGCAGGGAGGAGCTGTGTGGCAGGGAGGAGCTGTGTGGCAGGGAGGAGCTGTGTGGCAGGGAGGAGCTGTGTGGCAGGGAGGAACTGTGTGGCAGGGAGGAGCTGTGTGGCAGGGAGGAGCTGTGTGGCAGGGAGGAGCTGTGTGGCAGGGAGGAGCTGTGTGGCAGGGAGGAGCTGTGTGCCAGGGAGGAGCTGTGTGCCAGGGAGGAGCTGTGTGGCAGGGAGGAGCTGAGTGGCAGGGAGGAGCTGTGTGGCAGGGAGGAGCTGTGTGGCAGGGAGGAGCTGTGTGCCAGGGAGGAGCTGTGTGGCAGGGAGGAGCTGTGTGGCAGGGAGGAGCTGTGTGGCAGGGAGGAGCTGTGTGTCAGGGAGGAGCTGTGTGGCAGAGAGGAGCTGTGTGGCAGGGAGGAGCTCTGTTGCAGGGAGGAGCTGTGTGGCATGGAGGAGCTGTGTGGCAGGGAGGAGCTGTGTGGCAGGGAGGAGCTGTGTGGCAGGGAGGAGCTGTGTGGCAGGGAGGAGCTGTGTGCCAGGGAGGAGCTGTGTGCCAGGGAGGAGCTGTGTGCCAGGGAGGAGCTGTGTGGCAGCGAGGAGCTGTGTGGCAGCGAGGAGCTGTGTGGCAGCGAGGAGTTGTGTGGCAGCGAGGAGCTGTGTGGCAGCGAGGAGCTGTGTGCCAGCGAGGAGCTGTGTGGCAGCGAGGAGCTGTGTGGCAGGGAGGAGCTGTGTGGCAGGGAGGAGCTGTGTGGCAGGGAGGAGCTGTGTGGCAGGGAGGAGCTGTGTGGCAGGGAGGAGCTGTGTGCCAGGGAGGAGCTGTGTGGCAGGGAGGAGCTGTGTGGCAGGGAGGAGCTGTGTGGCAGGGAGGAGCTGTGTGGCAGGGAGGAGCTGTGTGGCAGAGAGGAGCTGTGTGGCAGGGAGGAGCTGTGTTGCAGGGAGGAGCTGTGTGGCAGGGAGGAGCTGTGTGGCAGGGAGGAGCTGTGTGGCACGGAGGACCTGTGTGGCAGGGAGGAGCTGTGTGCCAGGGAGGAGCTGTGTGCCAGGGAGGAGCTGTGTGCCAGGGAGGAGCTGTGTGCCAGGGAGGAGCTGTGTGGCAGCGAGGAGCTGTGTGGCAGCGAGGAGCTGTGTGGCAGCGAGGAGCTGTGTGGCAGCGAGGAGCTGTGTGGCAGCGAGGAGCTGTGTGGCAGCGAGGAGCTGTGTGCCAGCGAGGAGCTGTGTGCCAGCGAGGAGCTGTGTGGCAGCGAGGAGCTGTGTGGCAGCGAGGAGCTGTGTGGCAGCGAGGAGCTGTGTGGCAGCGAGGAGCTGTGTGGCAGCGAGGAGCTGTGTGGCAGCGAGGAGCTGTGTGGCAGCGGGGAGCTGTGTGGCAGCGAGGAGCTGTGTGGCAGCGAGGAGCTGTGTGGCAGCGAGGAGCTGTGTGGCATCGAGGAGCTGTGTGGCAGCGAGGAGCTGTGTGGCAGCGAGGAGCTGTGTGGCAGCGAGGAGCTGTGTGGCAGCGAGGAGCTGTGTGGCAGCGAGGAGCTGTGTGCCAGCGAGGAGCTGTGTGCCAGCGAGGAGCTGTGTGCCAGCGAGGAGCTGTGTGCCAGCGAGGAGCTGTGTGCCAGCGAGGTGCTGTGTGCCAGCGAGGAGCTGTGTGCCAGCGAGGAGCTGTGTGCCAGCGAGGAGCTGTGTGCCAGCGAGGAGCTGTGTGCCAGCGAGGAGCTGTGTGGCAGCGAGGAGCTGTGTGGCAGCGAGGAGCTGTGTGCCAGCGAGGAGCTGTGTGCCAGCGAGGAGCTGTGTGCCAGCGAGGAGCTGTGTGCCAGCGAGGAGCTGTGTGCCAGCGAGGAGCTGTGTGCCAGCGAGGAGCTGTGTGCCAGCGAGGCGCTGTGTGCCAGCGAGGCGCTGTGTGCCAGCGAGGCGCTGTGTGCCAGCGAGGCGCTGTGTGCCAGCGAGGCGCTGTGTGCCAGCGAGGCGCTGTGTGCCAGCGAGGCGCTGTGTGCCAGCGAGGAGCTGTGTGCCAGCGAGGAGCTGTGTGCCAGCGAGGCGCTGTGTGCCAGCGAGGCGCTGTGTGCCAGCGAGGCGCTGTGTGCCAGCGAGGAGCTGTGTGCCAGCGAGGAGCTGTGTGCCAGCGAGGAGCTGTGTGCCAGCGAGGAGCTGTGTGCCAGCGAGGAGCTGTGTGCCAGCGAGGAGCTGTGTGCCAGCGAGGAGCTGTGTGCCAGCGAGGAGCTGTGTGCCAGCGAGGAGCTGTGTGCCAGCGAGGAGCTGTGTGCCAGCGAGGAGCTGTGTGCCAGGGAGGAGCTGTGTGCCAGGGAGGAGCTGTGTGCCAGGGAGGAGCTGTGTGCCAGGGAGGAGCTGTGTGCCAGGGAGGAGCTGTGTGCCAGGGAGGAGCTGTGTGCCAGGGAGGAGCTGTGTGCCAGGCTGGAGCTGTGTGCCAGGCTGGAGGTTTGTGCCAGGCTGGAGGTTTGTGCCAGGCTGGAGGTTTGTGCCAGGCTGGAGGTTTGTGCCAGGCTGGAGGTTTGTGCCAGGCTGGAGGTTTGTGCCAGGCTGGAGGTTTGTGCCAGGCTGGAGGTTTGTGCCAGCCTGGAGGTTTGTGCCAGGCTGGAGGTTTGTGCCAGGCTGGAGGTTTGTGCCAGCCTGGAGGTTGGTGCCAGGGAGGAGGTTTGTGCCAGCCTGGAGGTTTGTGCCAGGCTGGAGGATTGTGCCAGCCTGGAGGTTTGTGCCAGGGAGGAGGTTTGTGCCAGGCTGGAGGTTTGTGCCAGGCTGGAGGTTTGTGCCAGGCTGGAGGTTTGTGCCAGCCTGGAGGTTTGTGACAGGCAGGAGGTTTGTGCCAGGCAGGAGGTTTGTGCCAGGCAGGAGGTTTGTGCCAGGGAGGAGGTTTGTGCCAGGGAGGAG
Organism: Mustelus asterias; assembly: GCF_964213995.1. NCBI lineage: Eukaryota > Metazoa > Chordata > Chondrichthyes > Carcharhiniformes > Triakidae > Mustelus > Mustelus asterias. The sequence goes on along the minus strand of NW_027590097.1, from coordinate 578,415 downwards.
GTTTGTGCCAGGGAGGAGGTTTGTGCCAGGGAGGGGGTTTGTGCCAGGGAGGAGGTTTGTGCCAGGGAGGAGGTTTGTGCCAGGGAGGAGGTTTGTGCCAGGGAGGAGGTTTGTGCCAGGGAGGAGGTTTGTGCCAGGGAGGAGGTTTGTGCCAGGGAGGAGGTTTGTGCCAGGGAGGAGGTTTGTGCCAGGGAGGAGGTTTGTGCCAGGGAGGAGGTTTGTGCCAGGGAGGAGGTTTGTGCCAGGGAGGATGTTTGTGCCAGGGAGGAGGTTTGTGCCAGGGAGGAGGTTTGTGCCAGGGAGGAGGTTTGTGCCAGGGAGGAGGTTTGTGCCAGGGAGGAGGTTTGTGCCAGGGAGGAGGTTTGTGCCAGGGAGGAGGTTTGTGCCAGGGAGGAGGTTTGTGCCAGGGAGGAGGTTTGTGCCAGGGAGGAGGTTTGTGCCAGGGAGGAGGTTTGTGCCAGGGAGGAGGTTTGTGCCAGGGAGGAGGTTTGTGCCAGGGAGGAGGTTTGTGCCAGGGAGGAGGTTTGTGCCAGGGAGGAGGTTTGTGCCAGGGATGAGGTTTGTGCCAGGGAGGAGGTTTGTGCCAGGGAGGAGGTTTGTGCCAGGGAGGAGGTTTGTGCCAGGGAGGAGGTTTGTGCCAAAGAGGAGGTTTGTGCCAGGGAGGAGGTTTGTGCCAGGGAGGAGGTTTGTGCCAGGGAGGAGGTTTGTGCCAGGGAGGAGGTTTGTGCCAGGGAGGAGGTTTGTGCCAGGGAGGAGGTTTGTGCCAGGGAGGAGGTTTGTGCCAGGGAGGAGGTTTGTGCCAGGGAGGGGGTTTGTGCCAGGGAGGAGGTTTGTGCCAGGGAGGAGGTTTTTGCCAGGGAGGAGGTTTGTGCCAGGGAGGAGGTTTGTGCCAGGGAGGAGGTTTGTGCCAGGGAGGAGGTTTGTGCCAGGGAGGAGGTTTGTGCCAGGGAGGAGGTTTGTGCCAGGGAGGAGGTTTGTGCCAGGGAGGAGGTTTGTGCCAGGGAGGAGGTTTGTGCCAGGGAGGAGGTTTGTGCCAGGGAGGAGGTTTGTGCCAGGGAGGAGGTTTGTGCCAGGGAGGAGGTTTGTGCCAGGGAGGAGGTTTGTGCCAGGGAGGAGGTTTGTGCCAGGGAGGAGGTTTGTGCCAGGGAGGTGGTTTGTGCCAGGGAGGAGGTTTGTGCCAGGGAGGAGGTTTGTGCCAGGGAGGGGGTTTGTGCCAGGGAGGGGGTTTGTGCCAGGGAGGGGGTTTGTGCCAGGGAGGGGGTTTGTGCCAGGGAGGAGGTTTGTGCCAGGGAGGACGTTTGTGCCAGGGAGGAGGTTTGTGCCAGGGAGGAGGTTTGTGCCAGGGAGGAGGTTTGTGCCAGGGAGGAGGTTTGTGCCAGGGAGGAGGTTTGTGCCAGGGAGGAGGTTTGTGCCAGGGAGGAGGTTTGTGCCAGGGAGGAGGTTTGTGCCAGGGAGGAGGTTTGTGCCAGGGAGGAGGTTTGTGCCAGGGAGGAGGTTTGTGCCAGGGAGGAGGTTTGTGCCAGGGAGGAGGTTTGTGCCAGGGAGGAGGTTTGTGCCAGGGAGGAGGTTTGTGCCAGGGAGGAGGTTTGTGCCAGGGAGGAGGTTTGTGCCAGGGAGGAGGTTTGTGCCAGGGAGGAGGTTTGTGCCAGAGAGGACGTTTGTGCCAGAGAGGATGTTTGTGCCAGAGAGGACGTTTGTGCCAGAGAGGACGTTTGTGCCAGAGAGGACGTTTGTGCCAGAGAGGACGTTTGTGCCAGAGAGGATGTTTGTGCCAGAGAGGATGTTTGTGCCAGAGAGGATGTTTGTGCCAGAGAGGATGTTTGTGCCAGAGAGGATGTTTGTGCCAGAGAGGATGTTTGTGCCAGAGAGGATGTTTGTGCCAGAGAGGATGTTTTTGCCAGAGAGGATGTGTGTGCCTGATGAGGATGTATGTGCCTGATGAGGATGTGTGTGCCGGAGAGATGTGTGTGCCAGAGAACTCCACTCACCTGATGAAGGGGCAGCGCTCCAAAAGCTGGTGGCTTGTGCTACCAAATCAACCTGTTCGACTTTAACCTGGTGTTGTGAGACTTCTTACTGTGTTTACCCCAGTCCAATGCTGGCATCTCCACATCGAGGATATGTGTGCCAGATGAGGATGCGCGCGCCAGACAGGATGCGCGCGCCAGACAGGATGCGCGCGCCAGGCAGGATGCGCGCGCCAGACAGGATGCGCGCGCCTGACAGGATGCGCGCGCCTGACAGGATGCGCGCGCCTGACAGGATGCGCGCGCCTGACAGGATGCGCGCGCCTGACAGGATGCGCGCGCCTGACAGGATGCGCGCGCCTGACAGGATGCGCGCGCCAGAGAGGATGCGCTCACCAGAGAGGATGCGCGCGCCAGAGAGGATGCGCGCGCCAGAGAGGATGCGCGCGCCAGAGAGGATGCGCGCGCCAGAGAGGATGCGCGCGCCAGAGAGGATGCGCGCGCCAGAGAGGATGCGCGCGCCAGAGAGGATGCGCGTGCCAGAGAGGATGCGCGTGCCAGAGAGGATGCGCGTGCCAGAGAGGATGCGCGTGCCAGAGAGGATGCGCGTGCCAGAGAGGATGCGCGTGCCAGAGAGGATGCGCGTGCCAGAGAGGATGCACGTGCCAGAGAGGATGCGCGTGCCAGAGAGGATGCGCGTGCCAGAGAGGATGTGCGTGCCAGAGAGGATGGGTGTGCCAGAGAGGATGGGTGTGCCAGAGAGGATGTGTGCGAGAGACGATTTGTGCAAGAAAGTCGATGTGAGATATACTACAAGACATGAAGCATTTTTTTGGGGAGTGGAGTTTGGAAACTCGCAAATGACAAGCACCTGAGCGGATTCTGAGGAGAAATAGCAAACAGTATCTTGTGGGCTGATGAGACCATCATAGTTTCCTGCAATTGTACATTGTCATTCGTGTTCTTCTTAGAACTTGTGTATATTGGATGACCTAAATGAGGAGTAAAGGTGTATTTTATTATAATCCATTTTTCATTTTTTAATAAATGTTCCTTTCTTGGTGCTAAAACTAAGTAGTGGTTCTGTGACTCTGTGAGCCCACGTTTATTTATTTTTTCTTCTTAAAAATTGCAATCCTTTGAGCCAGAGTTTCATTCTGGGATTATCCCATCCTGTTATAACATCGACTGGAATTGTTACACAAGTGGGGACCTGCCTGGAATTTCAAAACGTCGAGAAAGGGTAATTGGATTCTTAGTAAAAATTCAGTGGAAATTTTCACACATGGAGGGCCAGTTACTGGATGCTGAACGGTAAAATTATTTTGGTGTTGATTGTACCACAGTTGGAATGCAAAATCCCGTTGGAAATTGCTTAGACGTTCCTGAAAATGGAAGGTGTAACACTGATGGGTTTACAGAAAGTAACTAAGACTTCGTTAACTGAATTGGCAGATAATTTGGAATGAGAGTGACTTGTCGGGGAAAGGAAAGGTGAAATTATTGAAAGTCCAGCGAAACACTTAAAATTGCAAGGGTTGTCTGACAGCCAAGTTCTTCAAAAAGTGGGGAAATTGGACACAAGAGGGAGCTGGAGAAATTAATCGCTCCCGACTGTGTATTTCTCTGTTCAAGCCGAACAAAAATCCATCGCCATCCAGTTATTAAATAACCTCCAAACAATTACCACTTATAGATATAGACACAAGAGCCAAACTATGAGACAGAAGAGAGAAGAATGCAAAGTGTTTAAGGAAGATTGAAACAAAGAAGTGAGAATTCGCCACCCCTCTCCGCATGGCAGCATCAGGGCTGCCTGAGCACCACATCCGGTATTGAGAAGTCTGAGCAGAACCCCATGCTGATCGATCTGAGAAAAGTCAGGTATGGAAAGGTCTGGTCTGAGCACTTTCCTGAACTGAGAACATTCAGACATTCCGTAAATGAGGTCCTTGAGAAAAGCATTAATTCAATCTCAGAACTGGAACAAACTGTCAGCGGATTTTCAAAGCAGTTACTGGAGTCTGAGAACAGAATGAGAAAGTTTGAGGATAACAACATCAGCAACAACAAGCTACTCTTTCATTTACTCTATCGAAATAGGCAGTTAGAGGACAGATGTGAGTACCTCGAAAAATTCAGGAGACAGAATCCCCTGTGAGTTTATGGGTGCCAGAAAACTCAGAAGGCGGGGACATTATCCATTTGGTCAAAAGCTCTTTCAATGAGCTACAGAAACTGCCAGTCGATGTTCTACTACAACAAGAGCGGGTTCATAGATCGCTGCAATAAAAGCCGTTGAATACTAATGCACCCTGAGATAATCGGTGGTAAAATTGCTCAGATTCCGGACACAAGAGTATATTCTCACCAAGGCTTGAGGTGAGAAAAATCTCCAATTGAAAGGAAGGCGATTCATGCTGGACAACGACGACTCACCACATCTGGAGTGGTAAACATATGAATATACAGCTATTAAAAAGCAGCTTAGGGAGAAAAGCATAAGGTTTCAAAACATTAACCGGTGAGGGTGAGAGTCCACCTCAAGGATGCAAGCAAATCTTTTTCATCTGCATTGCAGGCTGCAGAGGGTTTGCAACATCTGGGCATCAGTGCGAGCCGATTGGAGGGTAAGCAGCTGGAGCGAACCTTGCACCACATCGCATGTTATTTGCTGCTATCATTTTCCAAGTGGCAGAGATGTATTTTTTATATGCACTTTGCTTTATTCAGTGATGTTCAGAAAGTTTTAGCCAGTTCACATAACGGGTGGGGATATGAACACTTTGATGGGCGGGATGGAGCAGTCTCAGCTGACCGTATCCATGGACACGGCTGCGCTTCTTTCGACGGGAGAGTTAACTCATGTGGCTTATCACCAATGGAGCTATAGGCCTCAGAGTCGGAACATCTTCTCTGGAGAATTATAGTTATGAGACTCAAGTAGACATTTGATGGGTTGAATAGCGAGCCACTTTTGTTGGTTTAAGCACATTTGGTTTTCAGCACTTGGAAATGGATCAAATTTGCAGTTAAACGTTTTATGTATATAGTTTTTATCACAGTGATCCCAAGGGAACCATGTAAAAGCCATTGTATTGGCAGTACATTTTTCTTTATTTTTCTCCTTCCCCCTCTCTCAATGCTTTCTTCTCTGATATCAGGCTACTTGCCGAGCTGGATACTCCGGTCAGATCAAATAAATGCAGATTATTATGGATGTGTTCAAGGTAATTAGCTAGAATGTAAAAGGGTAATATAAACCTCTTAAGGGAAAAATGCTCTCTCAGCTGAAACATCAAAGCTGCAAAATTGCATTTTTAAAGGAAACACATTTGTCAGATAAAGAACATAGTAGTTGGGCAGATCTTGGGCAAACCAGGTCTTCTTTTCCTCTCACCCATCAGGGGGAATAAGGGGTTTAACAATCGTATTTCACAGACTGGTGAAATTTTGTGTCCACTTACAACATACGGACAATGAAGGCAAATTCGTATTGCATAACGGAACAGGAGAAGGCACGGAACTGTCATTCATGTGCCCCAAATGAGAATGACCCACAATTCATGAAGCTAATCTTCAATCTTATCTCAGCTAAAAGTACAGGATTGTTCTTATTGGGTGAGATTCGAATTGTGTTCTGTCCCAAATGGGAGACTGGCTCTCAGCATCATCAAACCCGTGCTCCAATATAAGCAAATCACTGAGAAATCATGTTCCTGAATCTGGGCTGCTGGACAGATGGAAGCTTCTTCAGACGAGAGAGTTAACAGAGACTTTATATTTTACTCCAAAACTCACTGCTTTCACTCTCGCATTGACTATTTATTTACAATTGAGTCAGAGTCTCATAGAATCATTGACAGTGACATTCTCACTATAACTCTCTCTGATCATAAGTCCATAGGCTTGTGACCTGGGTCAAAAATCTACTGCAAAGAGATGGCGTTTGAATGCATCTTCCTTAAATGATGAGAAAATAATTACAACGTTGTCTATAACTTAATACTGTCCCTGACCCTATGAAACAGCGTAAAGGAACATTTAAGGGGCCGCATCATATCATTTACTTGTTCCAAAAGGAAGAATAATAAATTAAAGTGATCAAATGTAAAAAGGTAATTCACGATTTAGAACAGCAACACAATAAGCAGCACTCATTAGCTTTGATGGTCACCCTCACAAAGGCACGCCGAGCTCTCGATACTTGGCTTTCAGAACAAGTTGAAGGGTGTTTAAGAATTGCAAAACAGAGACATTACGAGCATGTTAACAAGGCGAGCCTTGATTGTGGGGAAGGAAGCCACCAGGTCCATCGAGTCTCTACCGACTCTCCGACAGAACATCCCACCCAAGCACTTTCCCATAACTCCACATATTTACCCCCGCTAATCCCCCTAAATGGATTAGTTAACTGAGGATTTGAACTATTTAAAGAATAAACTTGAAAAAACAAACTTGGCAGGGGTTCAGTGAAGTTCAGGCATTCGAAATATTTATGGACTATGGTGGAAAATACACAGAACAAGAAAATGAGGTTCTGGTAATTTAGAGTTGGTTCAGTGAAAAAATATAAAGCACAACAGACGAAAGATGATTGGGAAAAACAGGAATGCAATGTGAAGGTTGTGATGCGATCAGCCATGGACTTGTTCAATGGTGGAGCAGTTTAGAGGGACCGAGAGGTCAACATTTGCTCCTAATGTGTATGGTCGGATGAATTGCAAACTTGAACCTATCCAGAACAGATGAGGATGGTCGACAAATTCAAACAATATTTAACCCTGATTCCGAGACTTCGATTTTCTGATTTCCAAATTCTGACAACTAACTATTCAGACTCTGAGAAGTGAAATAATTAGTTTGCAATCTTCACTGTCATCACTTACCTTTTAGGTTACTGGGTACTTCCGATAAACCTTGTGGGATGTTCATGTAAACAAATGCATCAGGACCTGATTAAAGGAATTACAATCATGAAATCAGCTATGTGCAATATCAGAAAAATCTGCAATGTTTAATTCACTGTGCGATTTTACTGTACCAAGTGTCGGTAATTCTCTCAGTATTTTCTCCAACTTTGGTAACCCACGGTGCATTTCCACAAAGGATTCCCACATCACCCTGAGAGCCCGAGGGCCTTTCTCTATCACCAGATTTAGGATAAGTTTGGAACAGTCCGCGAGGTTCCCACTGTCTGCGATTTCATTTACTTTCTGTAAAGAAAAATAAGGAGCGTATTGGAAAACAGAGTGAAAGGTAAGCACTGGGAATGAGAAGGAAAGGATCTGTTCAGGGATTTCCCAGGTGTTTTGAGGACAGGAGGCAGTCCCTGGACTGGGTCCTGATCCGTTCTGAAAACTGAATATAGATCACATTTTGATTCCGTCCTTAATTTAAACGACATATGAATAAACCAATTTTTAATTTAAAATAATTTTCAAAGAGAGTGAGAAATTCCAGAGAACCAGCAATAATTTCAATGGGATTAATTTCATCTGAACTTCCGTGCCCAACATGACATCAGATTACTGATAGACTATATGATCCACTGTTTTATTATGCTGTGGCAGTGTATCATGTAAATGGCAAACACCGCCGCCATGTGTGTCGATAGTGGAGGGTGTGAATGCTGATGTTGGTGAGGTGGGGTGTCAATCAGGTGGCTGTTTTGTCCGAGATGCTGTCGAGCATCTTGAAAGTTGTTGGAACTGCGCACATCCAGGCAACTGGAGACGATTCCATCACACTCTGACTCTGCCTTTTAGACGATGAATAGGCCTTGGGGAATGAGGAAGCGAGTCACACTCCACAGAATCTGACCTGCTCTCGTCACCAGTATTTTGTGCCTGGTACAATTCAGTTTCAGGTCAGCCGCAACTCCTCCCCCCCCCCCGCCCCGCCCCCCAGCATCGTGATAGTGGGGAATTCAATGATTGTAATGAAATTCAACCGCCAAGGAGGGAGGGGTGGAATTTGGAACAGACAATGTCTGTACCTTTAAGGTACAGACACATTTAAGGTACACCCACATTGTCTGTACCTTTAAGACCTGGCTGGTTGTAGGGATTCGCATTCTAATTAGTATTCTGTAACTTGATTTCTGTGCCTCTGTGCACTGTGTGAGAGCACATTGCCACTCCATCTGACGAAGGAGCAGCGCTCCGAAAGCTTATGGTATTTTCTACCAAATAAACCTGTTGGACTTTAACCTGGTGTTGTGAGACTTCTTAATGTGTTCACCCCAGTCCAACGCCGGCATCTCCACATCGAGAGAGAATAGAGCCAAAGTTTCGTGCCCAGATAATCCTTCGTCAGAGCTCTGATGAAGGGTCATCTAGACTCAAAACGTTGGCTCTATTCTCTCCTCACAGGTGCTGTCAGACCTGCTGAGATTTCCCGGGGTTTTCTGTTTTTGTTTCACATTGCAGCATCCGCACTATTTTGCTTTAATTCTTTCTTTCAGCTCCTGCGTTCTTCTGGCAAATAATATTTGCCAATGTTTCAGCTTTATCTTTTGTACTGGAATGTTCAGACACACTGAAACATATTTCATTAAGGACGTGGATATTTGGGGCGCCTAATACTCCAGATGGTTAGTTAATAAATCACACCAGCCATGGTCGAATCCGGCAGGGATGCAGAGCTTTGGATCCGATTAATTAGTTTTCGGGTCAATTCCCTCATGCTTGTTCTGCTGTTTGCTATAAAAGCATTCCCGCGTTGAACCTTCACCAGTTTGACACCTGTTGTTGAGGTACCCCCGGCGCTATCAATGGCATCCCCTCCTGCACTGTTCATTCACTAGGACTGATACACTGGCAATAGCAGAGCAGATGATATGCTGGGCCGTTAAGGTCGAATACAATTCTGCTGCTCCTACTGATTGATCACACTGTCTAATGGCTGCGCAGTTTTGACTCAACTGATCTGTACAAAACCTATCACGTTTAACTCGTTGGTAAATCCACACAACACCTGAAGGTAAGTCAGGACTTTGCCTCCTAATGGAAAGTTTGTTGGTCACTCCGACAACTTTGACCATGTGCATCTGGAACAGACAGCCTGATCAGGAGGAGGTGAAATAAGTTAAACCTTTTGTTGATTCACTCACCGCCTGCTGCAGACCCAGTGCAGCAGCTATGCCCTTTAGGACGTTGCTAGCTCATTCAATGGTGGCGCTACTGAGCATGACTTGTTGATGGATATTTCAGTCCCCACCCAGAGTATATTTCCTGCCCTTGCCATCCCTCAGTGCTTCCTCCAAACAGTGTGTTACATGGAGGAGCACTTGTTCATCAGATAGTGGGCATGGGAGGATGAAACCAGCAGGCAATTTCATTGCCACGCTTCCAACCGGATTAATGAGACTTCAGGGAGTTCAGACTCAATGTTGAGGACATCCAGGGCAATCCACCCCCCACTGGATGTCTTGTTGGTCTTTCCTGTCAGCGGGACAGGTCATACCCAACAATGATGATGGTTGTATTTGGGACATTGTCTGCAAGTATGATGTTGAGAGGTTCATTGTTTCAGGGAACTGGTTGACTAGTCAGTGGGATAGCTTTCCGAATCTTAGCACTGGCCCCACATGATGAAATTTGTAGGGTCGACAGGGTTGGGAATGTAACTGTAATTTCCGGGTGAATCATTCGGTTTCAATACTTTTAGACTTTGCAGCCATTTAATAAAGCTGAGTTGCCTGTTAGACTCTTCAAGACGTAATCACACTGTTTTAGAGCTGGGGTCACACGTAGTCCAGACAAGGACAGCAGATCTCAGTCGACAAACGACATTATTGGTTGGTATGGGTTTTTACATCAATGGATAATGTTTTCATGGTCAGCATTACCGAAACTAGATTTCAATTCAAGATGTATTAGTTGATTTTCATTTCCAAAATCTTCCATACTGGTTATTTGAAAGCATGTGCCCACAGTATTAGCCTGGATCTATGCATTATTAGTCAACGCCGTTATCTACATTGAGGAAGGGATGTGGTGGTAATTTGGCAACAGGTGCAGGTTAGAGGCTGCGAATTCTGCAAGGGTTACCTGTGCATATGTAGAAACATGGAAACCAGGAGCAGAAGAAGAACATTTATCCTCCGATCATGCTCCGCCATTCATTGAGATCATAGCTGACCATCTATCACAATGATGTGGAGATGCTGGCGTTGGACTGGGGTAAACACAGTCAGAAGTCTCAACACCAGGTTAAATTCCAACAGGTTTATTTGGTAGCAAATGGCTTTCGTAGCTAGTGGTTTTTGCTACCAAATAAACCTGTTGGACTTTAACCTGGTGTTGTGAGACTTCTTACTGCATCTATCTCAATGCCATATTCTCGCCTTCTATCCGTATCTTTTAAAAATGCATTTCTTTCTTGAATATATTCAGTGACTTGGCCTCCACAACCTTCAATGGCAGATAATTCCACAGGTCTACTCCCCTTTAAGTGAAAAAAGTTCTCCTCCTCTCCTAAATAGTCTCCCGTATCCTGAGACTGTGCCCCCTGGTTCTAGATTCCCCAACCATGGAAAACTGTAGTCTGTCCAGTGCTGTTAGACTTGTATACATTTCAATCAGATCTCCTCTCATCCTTCTGAACTGTAGTGAAACTGGCAAACTTGAACAAATCCCCCCTCTTCGGACAGTGCGGGCAACTCTTGTGTCAGCCTCCGCTATATTTTCTCTATGACAAATATATCCTTTCAAACCTGCACGCAATACGACAGCTGTGGTCTTGCCAAGGCGCTGTACAGCTGCAGATGGACAAGTCTAATTATGATCAGAAGTCCTTTTGCAATGAAGGCAACATTCCATTTACCTTCCCAGTTGCTTGAGGCATCTGCCTGTGCACTTTCACTGATTGGTGTACAAGGACACCCAGATCCCTCTGGCTGTTTACCCTTCCGATTATTTCACCATTTGAATAATACTCTCCTGTTTTTCCACACCACAGTGTATAATCTTACATTTAGTGGCATTCTACTGCATCTGCCACTCAATCATCTGCTCACCCACTCACCTTGTCCAAACCACTTTGACAACTCCTTGTATCCTCCATTCCCTTAATCCCACCCAGTATTGTTTCATCAGTAAATTTGAAACTGTTACATTTGGTTCCCTCATCCTGATCATTTATATGTTTTGAGAAAAGCTGGTGTGAAGCCCTGATACCGGTGGTACCGAACAAGTCACTGCTGCCATTTATTCTCACTCTCTTTTTCTTGTGTATAAATCAATTTGGATCCACACTAACAAATTATCCCCTAACCCAGCTGCTTTAATTTTGCCCACTGACTTATGAGGAATCATATCAAAAGCCTTCTGAAAGCACAAAAGCGATTGTTCTACTGGTTCTCTCTTTACTATTCTACTAATTACATCCTCAAAACTCCTGTCGATTTTTAAAGCATTATTTGCCTTTTATAAACCCATGCTGGCTTTTTTCGTTCCCGTTAATGTTTTCGAATTAGTTTTTAAAATTTTTCTGGCAACTTCCCCACGACTGATGTCCGGCTAATTGGTGTGTAACGCTCTTTTTTCTCTTCCTACATTATTAAATAGTGGGATTACATTTACAACCCTCAATTCTGTAGGAACTGCTTCAGGGGCTCATATCATTTTGGACAATGACCACCAGTGCATCCAATATTTTCAGAGCCACTTCCTTTAATACTCAGATGTCGAGTATCAGGTGCTGGTGATTTGCCGCTCTTTAAACCCATTAATATTCCCATCACATTTTTCTTACAAATACAAATTTCGTTCAATTCCATATATTCATTTGGTTCCCTAACATATTTGGAAGTTGCTTTTTTCTTTTCTGTGCCCTCTTTTGTGACGACAGAATGAAAGTTTATGTTCAATTCTTCTGCCATTTCTTTATTTTCCATTGCAAATGTCCTTGCTTCTGATAAGAAGGGACCTCCATTGTCTTTATTTATTTTTTTCTCTTCGCATATTTACTGAGGCTTTTACTGTTCGTTTCTACTTGTCTGCAATTTTAATCTCATAATCTAATTCCTGCGCTGGATCATTTTTTAATCTTCTTTTGCTGAATTCAAAACATTTCCCATCATCAGCCTTGCTGCCTTTCTATGCCAATTTTATATGGCTCCACGTTGGTTTTAATATTATCCCTAATTTATTGAATAAGCCACGTTTGAGCCACATTTCATCAGGTTCTTTTGCGCCAGACAGGAAGTCAGCACTATTGTAATTCATGAAAACGTTGTTTAAAAATAAACCATTTCCTATCCACCATCAACCACGTTAGTAAGGTTCCACCATTTATCCTTGATAATTCGCTTCACATACACTCTTAATTTCATTTGTTTAGATTCAGAGCCCTAGTTTCAGATTCAAATATTTAACTCTCGAACTTAATGAAACACTCTGTCATTTAATAGGTGCTCTTCTCCAAGGGAACGGCACAGGATTGTGAATGAATCCTTCATTACTCACTGCACAGTATCTGGTTTAGAATAGCCTGTTCGCTGGTTGGCTCCTCAATGCATTTGTCTAAAAAGAACACTCCAGGAATGCCTCCTCTACTATACCATTGCTAGTTTGGTTTGTCCAATCTCTGTGTAAATTTAAGTCATCCATGATTTCAGTTGGACCCTTATTGCATGAATTCTGGATTTCGTGTTTAACACCTTAACTTCTACACCCCACATAGGCTGCAGCACTCCATGACGTCAGATCATCAACACAGTCAATTAGGAATAAATAAATAAATCCTGGCCTGGATGGTGACACGCACACCCAGGAAAGTATAAATTAAAGAAAGAGAAGCTCAACTTGTTGATGTTGGGGATTGAGGAGAAAGGGGTAAGGAACTTTACCTGGTTGTATGCAGTTTTAACATTTCAATGTTAAGTTGTCATGCAGTCAAAACAAGGATGTTACGAGAGTTGAGCAATTATTGTTAATGTGAGAATTTGTGAATGTTGGAATAATTCCACTCGGGCGGAGCAGAATACAGGATGTGTTGGTGCAAGTTTTCAAGATGCTGAAAGCAAGTAATGAAATCAATATACAGCAACAATGGGGAGCAGTTGGGTTTTTCGTTCCCAAAATTTTCATTTGTGTCCCTTTCCCAGTTTTTGTTTGACACATTTCCATCATTCCAACTCTTTTGTGTTTTAAGCTGCTTTTCTCCCACCTGCCTTTGTTACCTCTCACTCTACTTTTTTCACTGCCACTAACACCATTTTCTTTTTTTTTCAGAATTATACCCAAACCGTTTCCTTTTCACAGATGCTGACAGATCCTTTGGCTATTTTCACCTCTGCAGATCGTTTTGAGATCACAATACTTGCTATGTGTCTCCTTTTCTTTCCTATTTTCCAGTTTCCTTCCTGTCAAATTCTACAAAGATCTTGTTGCATTCATTATCATTAGTAGCGTGGGAATAAAATTATGTGGTATTATGTATTTAACAACGGAATACTGATTTGAATCAGTGAGATAATCCTTCCTCCTCCTGCAATCAGATCTTTTCTTTTTTGGGACGCAGAAGTTAGGATTACACTCAACCACAATAGTGAGGAGGATTACATTTTTGGAAGTGCTGTCTTTCAGATGAGACGTTTACACAAGGTACAATCTGCCCATTGCAGTGGATGAAAAATGTCGCACAGCACCATTTTAGAAAAGAGTCAGAGTTATGCCCCAATCAACATCGTAAGAAGATACATTATATGTTCATTATCACATTGTTAGCTATGGGAATTTGATGTATGATCTGCAAAAGATCTGCAAATGTAATGTTGTCATTTATCTCAAGAGCAAATGTAATGTTGTCATTTATCTCAAGAGGCTTGGAATACAAAAGCAGGGATGTACTTCTGAGGCTTTATAAAGCACTGGTTAGGCCCCATTTGGAGTACTGTGAGCAATTTTGGGCCCCACACCTCAGGAAGGACATACTGGCACTGGAGCGGGTCCAGCGGAGATTCACACGGATGATCCCAGGAATGGTAGGCCTGACATACGATGAACGTCTGAGGATCGTGGGATTATATTCATTGGAGTTTAGGAGGTTGAGGGGAGATCTGATAGAAACTTACAAGATAATGAACGGCTTAGATAGGATGGACGTAGGGAAGTTGTTTCCATTAACAGGGGAGACTAGGACGCGGGGGCACAGCCTTAGAATAAAAGGGAGTCACTTTAGAACAGAGATGAGGAGAAATTTCTTCAGCCAGAGAGTGGTGGGTCTGTGGAATTCATTGCCACAGAGGGCTGTGGAGGCCGAGACGTTGAGCGTCTTCAAGACAGAAATTGATAAATTCTTGATTTCTCGAGGAATTAAGGGCTATGGGGAGAGAGCGGGTAAATGGAGTTGAAATCAACCATGATTGAATGGTGGAGTGGACTCGATGGGCCGAATGGCCTTACTTCCGCTCCTATGTCTTATGGTCTTATGGTCTTATGGTATGAAAATTGCCTGACATGTTTCCTATAATACAACGACAGCAACTCAAAACTACTTCATTGAATACAAGGAGTTTGGAGATGCTTGGTCGACATGAATCAATTTTTAAACACAAAATATTTTTATACGATTGTGTAATTGAAGATGCCTCAGTACAAAATAATTATTGAAGGAGGCAGTTGGATGAAGGGGCTAGATGAGTAGCTCTTGGGTACACAGGACCTATCTTTCACCCATTGTCCTGCAAGGTGGTAGAGGCGTAGGCTTTGGACGTTCTGTTAAGGGAGTGTTAGTGATTTGCTGCAGTGCATCTTTTACGAGGTGCCCATGCTGACATTGTGACGTGGGAGGAAATATTTTTAAGAACAAATTTCATGCAAATCAAGTGGGCAGCTTTATTCTAGATAGCGTTTAGCTGCTTAGATAATGTTGGACACAATAATCCATGATTGTGGAGTGTATTCCGTCACGTTGCCCATTTTTGTCTTGCGGATTATTTGCAGACTTTGGGAATTCAGGAAGTGAGCCTTGCAGCAAAATTCCCAGCCTCTGACTCTTCTCGTTGAGTTTGTTTTCAATTGTAACTCTCATGGTTGTTGAAGGGGGTTTCCGCAATGCTAATGTGACTTAGTGTCAAACAGGGATGGAGTTGTGTGGCAGGAATATCACTGACCATTTACTAGACTGGATATTGTCCAGTTCCTGATATCTGAGGAGTTACAGATTAAGTTGTACATTTTAAAATCAATACTAAAACACCTCCACTTCTGACCAATTGATAGCAGATAGGTCATGAAACAGCTGGATATATTTTCAGAGAACACAGGACGTTGAGGAACTCTAGTATCAGGGCCATGGGTCTGCCATGATTGACCTCAAACAATCATGACTATCATTGTGCTAGGTATGACTGCAGCCATTGCAGAGATTTAGCGCAGTTCCCATTCATTTCTATCGCCTTTGCATTCCATGACAGAGTTCAATCAAATAATGTTGTGACGTCAGAGGCAGACACTCGTGTTGGTCCATGAATGGACCAAGGGTTTAATGAGATCAGGAGGCAAGTGATACTGGCAGTACCTAAAAGGAACTTCAATTATCATGTTATTAAATGCTTAAAGTGTATTTATTCATGTTACATAGAGGCTTGCATTAAGAATGCAATGTAGTGACCGAGGAAATCCTGTCGTTGTCACGCTCCAGCGCCTGTTCAGGTACATTGAGGGAGAATTTCGCATGGTCAATGCACCTAACCATCACATCTTTCAGACTGTAGGAGGAAAGCTGAACACCCGACGGAAACGCACACAAAAACTCGGCAGCACGGTTCCAAAGTAGTTAGCAGTGCTGCCTCATAGCGCCACGGACCTGGGTTCAATTCCCGGCTTGGGTCACTGTGTGGAATCTGCACAGTCTCCCAGTGTCTGCGTGGGTTTCTTCCGGGTGCTCTGGTTAGGTGCATTGGCCATGCTAAATTCACCCTCAGTGTTCCCGAAAAGGCGCTGGAGTATGGCAACTGGGGGATATTCACAGTCACATCTTTGCAGAGTTAATGCAAGCCTACTTTTCACAATAATAAATAAACTTTAAAACGTGGAGAACATGCAGACACCACGTAGAAAATGACTCAAACCAGGAATCGAACCCGGGTTCCCAGCGCTATGAGGCAGTAATGCTCACCACTGTGCCACTTTGCCGTCCCATACTGCAAAGTATCTGCAACTTTAAGTCACTGGTAATTACTCATTTTATCTCTGCCACTTAGTGGGAGGAGGCTTGTGGGGTGCAAATTTTCCATATGGATTTGTCCTGTTTTGGGCAAATGGGATAGACATTTTTTTACACGTTGTTGGGTGTATTCCATGTTGCCAGCATTGTAGCTGTATTGGAACAGTTGTCTTTTTAGGAGAGCAGCAAGTGAGACCATGGCTTCTTATTGTTCAGCAAATTATTCTTCCTCTAATTTCATCAGGTCTGCGATGTGAAAATGGACAAAATCACTAAACCCACTATATCCTGGACTTACATGACTTTCTTTCACACCAATATGATCGCATGCTGTAAACATCAGACAGAGTCTCGCCACTCCTTCAATCGCCTGTTCTAGTCTGTCCTGGTAGAATTTGGTCAACAACAACAGTTGGTCATCTTCACAGTTTGTCAAGAACTCAGTGATTTTAGAGTTTGGATCTGTGAACAGAAATTGGAAAAAAATGAAACACAATGAGTTCCTATACAGGCTGTTTTAATTTCCCGTAAACTTAAAACAACCCACTGAAATGTCACGTGAGCCATGTTATCAACTATCTTTCAGAAAACATTCGTGATATTTATCTCATTTGTGAATAAAACCCATATATCCAGCTGACCTCCAAATCACTTCATACCCCTGGTTAGTAAGAAACAATTCACGTTAAATTACCAATATCAATTACTTTTTGCAGGAAATGTTTTTGCGTTTAGAAGCATTTTCCAATTTCATTCCTGAAAGGTTTTGCCTTTATTTTAACTGCAATCGCCACAGCCGGGATTGGTCTATTCAGGAGCTTGTCTCGCTTGTAACATAACTTCTATCCCTACATGCTCTTGTTCTCTGGACATAAAATCCAACATTAAATTGTTTGTTTTACTTTTTGCTCCCTTTTCACGATATTTTAACAATCTATATTCAGGGATTCTCAAGGTTCTGTAGAGCTTCCAAGTTTCTAGGTTTTCCACATTTGGAAAGGGCCCTGTTCTATCCCTTATTGAAAGTGAAGGACCTGATATTGGCCTGCATTTTAATCTATTTGCCACAAATGTGCCAGTTCACTTAATTTACTGATATTTCTTTGCATATTGCCAGCTGTACTGACTACGATGTTTCAATAACTTTGTGTCATAATCAGTTTTATATATCCAATTTTTTATTCCATCATCGAGGCTGTCAATAAATTTGGTTAGTAATTGTGAGCCTAACACAGATGCTTCTGGAACACAGCAAGTTGCATCCTGACAGTCAGCCTAAATGTCCATTTGCCTCATCTCTATCCCTTGCTTTTCCACCAATTTTACAATGAGGTCAAAAATGTGCCTTCAATTGCATGACAGACATTTTAAGAAACTCTGTCCAAATGCCTGCTGGATGTCTATGTAAGCAATGCCTATCGACATGCACTAGACATTGCTTTCAGCACAACTTCATTGTATCAGCTTTACTGGTTTATAATTTGCTGCTGCTATATTCTTCTCTGTTCCTTGTGTGAACTGCAGGTTCATGAATGAGGTCTGGATTCATTAACAGGACGGTGAAAACTTGGGAGTGTTTTCTGAACCTACCATTGTCCAATGTCAATCTTTTTGAAGATATTGGATATACTCCGCTGTTGAAACCTTCAGCCATTTTTGTGACAGGTGTTTTCGATTCTGGTGCTCTGAAATAAATAAATCCACAACAGGGTTAAATGGAAACTGTGAAGTGAAAATGCCTTGTTTGTATCTTTAAGCAGCAATGTGATTTCCAAATTTTATATGGGGACGATCTTTTGATATTTACAATCTCACAAACACCATGTATATATATATATATAAAACTGGTAGATCTGACGGTGACCCCACCACCTTGGGACTGTTGGTACTGCCTCTTCAAAAAATCATCTTGATCTCATTTGCCCTTGAAAATCCCTGGCCCATGTCCAGCCTCCCTTTTCTCCAAAACACATGACCATAACTTTACCTGCTAAATGTAGACACAACTTTCTTGGAGCTTGTTTGAATACATCTAACTAGGTTTCCACCTATGCCACAATACTGAAACAGCTCTTATCAAAGTCAAACATTACATTCTAGCAGAAATAAAATGGTCAGTGAAGTATCTTCAGCCGACTCTACGTCTCTGAAGCCTTTGGCACAGTTGATCACATGATCATCCTCTTCACTGCCTTCCAGCTGGGTGGAAATTATCCCTGTCTTTTTGCTTATCCAGTAAATCGCAGAGCACATATCACTGGCATTGGTTTATCTTCCCTATCCCATTCTCTGGAGTCCCACCAGTGGGCTATCTGTTTCTCATAAATATATTGCTTGTCAGCAAATTTAAAAAAGTGTTACACATGCAAGATGATCTTACTAACTGCCCTGAAACTTGCTTCTTGTATCCTAACTTGCACCATGTCTCATTAACCCTAGATCCTTGTACACCATCTGGAACCTCAATCGAGCTTTTCAAATATATCCACTGACTCACACGTCCCAGCCAGATATTATAGTCCAGCCTTAGATGTTGGCAATATTTCCGCACTCCTGAAAGTTTGACCAGCCCTTATTTGGATTCTTCGACACATGGGCCCCTTGCCTTCAGCTGCCAAGAGACTACACTCTGGAATACTCATCCCAAACATCTTCCAGCCTGTGGAACCCTTTCTTTAATTGAGATACTCATTAAGAGCTATGGATCTGAACAAACTGGTTTAGCATTGGGAGATATAGTGGCAGAGTGGCTAGCACTACTGTCTCACATCTCCAAGGACCTGCCTTCGATTCCCGGCTTGGTCACTGTCTGTGTGGAGTTTGCACATTCTCCCCGTATCATTGTGGGTTTCCTCAGGCTGCTCCGGTTTCCTCCCACAGTCCAAAGATGTGTGGCTTAGGTTGATTAGTCATGCAAGATTGTCCCTTAGTGTGGCGGGATGTGTTAGTTAGAGTGATTAATGGGGAAACTGCGTGGGGTTGTGGGGATAAGTCCAAGATGCGATTGTTGTCGGTGCAAACTCGATGGGCTGAATGGCCTCTTTCTGCACTGTGGGGTTTCTATTATTTCTGTGAGGTTTCTGGGTGTCCTTCCTTGTACTACTTACCTTGGGATAAGGCATCAAGTAGGTAGACTATCAGGAGAAAATTGAAACGTCAAAACACAATCTCTGTAAAGAGATTCAATCTCTATCCCAGACCTTGCAATGCCCTCCAGGGAAGGAATTTCTCGCTCGTGCCGGTGGACATGGCACGCTCCCCTTCCAGGGAAACCAGCAGTAAACCTGGCCACAGAAAATGAGTAAATTATCTGAAGGAGAACCCTATCGAATCTGGTCTTCCTGGAGCCAGTAATAGCCTACAAGGCCAAAGCAGGAACGGGAGGGGCTTCCCTCCTGTTACCGCACATCCTCCCCATCTTCACTTCCACCACTCCCCCCTTCGCTTCATCTACTGTGGGTGCACCGAGATCGGAAACAGGGGGCAGAACTGCAAAAATTAAGTTACATGCTTTTCAGAAAATGTGTGTAGTCAAGGAGAACTTCCCGTAAAAGTGTTCCATGGAATCCTAAATGCCTCAAATGAAGCAAGAACTGCGAATGTGTGTGAACAGAAGCAACTGACAGCTCTAAGTGATTGCTCCTTGCAACATCCCTCCAACGCAAGTCCACATGGTGAGGAGGATTCCGATATTTTGAACCCTCAACCTGGGATTGTGTCTGTCTGAATGATAACGATGGGCTCTACCCTCCTCGGGTTGGGCACTGTCTGATCTCAATCACGACATCTTGCCTAGTTAACAAACTTTCTGATCTCACTGGCTCCATCTACCCAGGGTCACATAATGTCTGATCTCACTGACTCCATCCTCCCCGGGTTAAACACTATCTGGTCTCACTGACTCCATCCTCCCCGGGTTACACACTGTCTGATCTCACTGACTCCATCCTCCCCGGGTTACACACTGTCTGATCTCACTGACTCCATCCTCCCCGGGTTACACACCGTCTGATATTTCACTACTTTCCCCATGTTTCTGTCCCGGGTCTGTTCACATTTTGGGTGAAAAGTGGAAATTGGCTATTTGCTCTCCGAGCTGAGGATAGATGTACAGAAACAGGGTGTGTTTGAAAAATGTAACAGTAACAGGATGTATACTCAGTGTTATAATGCTGTGCCTATTCAGACTAGAATCACCCAGAAACACTCAGTTTGATGCTGTCTGTATTCAGACTAGAATCACCCTGATATACTCTGTAATAATGCTGTCCGTATTCAGACCAGAATCTGCACGGTGCAACAGTGGTCAGCACCGTTGCCTCACAGTGCCAGGGACCAGAGTTCAATTCCCAGCTTGGGTCACCGTCTGGGTGGAATTTGCACATTCTTCCCATGTCCACGTGGGTTTACTCCAGGCGCTCCGGTTTCCTCCAACAATCCAAAGATGTGCGGGTGAGGTGCATTGGCCATGCTAAATTGCCCCTTAGTGTCAGAGGGACTGGCTGGGATAAATGCATGGGGTTGTGGGGATAGGGCCCGGGTGGGATAGTGGTCAGTGCAGACTCGATGGGCCAAATAGCCTCCTTCTGCACTGTAGGATTCTATGATTCTATAATCACCCAAACATACTCTGTTATAATGCTCTCTGTATTCAGACCACATCACCCAGATATATTCAGTGTTGATGCTGCGTCAGAAGCTTTTTCCCCAGGGTGGAAGAATCAGTTACTAGGGGCTATGGGTTTTAGGTGCGAGGGGCTGGGTTTAAAAGAAATGTACGAGGCAAGTTTTTTTGCACAGGTGGTGGGTGCCTGGAACTCGCTACCAGGGGATGTAGTTGAAGTGGATACGACAGTGACTTTCAAGGTTTATTCACCAAAGAGAAGGACTTGGTGGATGATGAGTCTGGGAAAGGATGTGTAGATAGTTTGAGTCATGTTGAGATCAAAGAGGAGGTGGTATTGGGGTTCTTGAGAAACATTAAGGTAGACAAGTCCCCAGGGCCTGATGGGATATACCCCAGAATACTGAGAGAAGCAAGAGAGGAAATTGCTGGGGCCTTGAGAGATATCTTTGTATCCTCACTGGCTACAGGGGAGGTCCCAGAGGATTGGAGAATAGCCAATGTTTCTCCTTTGTTTAAGAAGGGTAGCAAGAATAATCCAGGTAATTATAGGCCAGTGAGCCTTACATGAGTGGTAGGGAAATTATTGGAGAGGATTCTTCGAGACAGGATTTATTCCACTTGGAAATAAGTGGACGTATTAGTGAGAGGCAACATGGTTTTGTGAAGGGGAGGTCGTGTCTCACGAACTTGATCGAGTTTTTCGAAGAAGTGATGAAGATGATTGATGAGGGGAGGGCAGTGGATGTTGTCGACATGGACTTCAGTAAGGCCTTGGACAAGGTCCCTCATGGCAGACTGGTGCAGAAGGTGAAGTTGCATGTGATCAGAGGTGAGCTGGCAAGGTGGATACAAAACTGGCTTGGTCAAAGAAGACAGAGGGTAGCAGTGGAAAGGTGCGTTTCTGAATGGAGGGCTGTGACAAGTGGTGTTCCTCAGGGATCAGTGCTGGGACCTTTGCTGTTTGTAATTTATAAATGATTTGGAGGAAATTGTAACTGGAGTGATTAGTAAGTTTGCGGATGACACAAAGGTAGGTGGATTTGTGGATAGGGATGAGGACCATCAGAGGATACAGCAGGATATAGATCAGTTGGAGACTTGGGCAGAGAGATGGCAGATGGACAAATGTGAGGTAATGCATTTTGGAAGGTCTAACACAGATAGGAAATATACAATAAATGGCAGAACCATTAGGAGTATTGATAGGCAAAGGGATCTGCGTGTACAGGTACACAGGTCACAAAGTGGCAATGCAAGTGGAGAAGGTAGTCCTGAAGGCATATGGCATGCTTGCCTTCATCAGCCAGGGTATTGAGTTTAAAAATTGGCAAGTCATGTTGACGCTTTACAGAACCCGAGTGAGGCTGCACTCGGAATATCGTGTTCAATTCTGGTCGCCACACTACCAGAGGATGTGGAGGCTTTGGAGAGGGAACAGAAAAGATATACCAGCATGTTGCCTGGTATGGAGGGCATTAGCTATGAAGAGAGGTTGGAGAAACTTGATTTGTTCTCACTGGAGTGATGGACGTTGAGGGGAGACCTGATAGAAGTCTACAAGATTATGAGAGGCATGGACAGAGTGGATAGTCAGAAGCTTTTTCCATGTGTGGAAGAGTCAATTACGAGGGGGCATAGGTTTAAGGTGCGAGGGGCAAGGTTTAAGAGAGATGTACGAGGCAGATGTTTTACACAGAGTGGTGGTTGCGTGGAACTCGTTGCTGGGGGAGGTAGTGGAAGCGGATACGGTAGTGACTTTTAAGGGGCGTCTTGATAAATCCATGAATGAGATGGGAATAGAGGGATATAGTCCCCGGAAGCGTAGGGGGTTTTAGTTAAGTCGGGCAGCATGGCCGGTGCAGTCTTGGAGGGTCGAAGGGCCTGTTCCTGTGCTGTAATTTTTGTTCTTTGTGCGTCTTGACAAATACATGAATAGGATGGGGATAGAGGTATATGGCCCCCAGAAGAGTAGTTTTTTTTTTAGTTCAGACAGCATGGTCGGTGCAAGCTTGGAGGGCACTCTGGTCATGCACATGCATAGTGCTGGACATGATGGTCCGTGCACATCCGTTAACACCAAGGCCGGGGCTTCGATGCTTCCCCTTCTCTGATTGATGGATCTCGGTGTCAATCACCCTCCCTTAAACAGCGAGGAAGCTCAGTCTCATTCTGGTCACTGACTGACACAAAACAAAATCCAGAAAATATGAGACAAAAACAGAAAAGAAAAATAAGAGAAAGAAACAGGTAACAGTTCAGGCGGAGAGAGAGAGAGAACAGTTCAAAGAGGAAAGTTTTAAACGGAAATTGATAAAGCCTCATCTTCTCATTGTCCTTGTGCCAAGATCCATGGGTGTCCATGGCACCAAGGAGTTCCTCCCTCCTTTCCTTCCAAACACCTTGTGACTGACTCCCTCCCTCTCTCTTCAATCTTCCCCATTCACTTTTCCTATTCTCCACTGCTCTGACCAATTGTGTGGGACAATATTACTTTTCATTGATCAGACTCTGTTCCAACATCAGCAGGAGTTAATTGAGGAACCTCACCCCATCAAGGAACCACACCAGGTATTTACAAACTTACAGGAAGAGGAGTAAGTGAACATTCATTTTCATTCAATGAGATGATTGTTCACCCGTTACTGAACACAATCTACCAGGTTGATAATTCACCGAACATCCACTGCTCAGTTTGCTGAAAATTATCAATTTCAGAAACCATAAATTTGCACAATTTGTTTTTTCTAACCACTCAAAACCACAATTGGTTCCCACCTCCACCTCTCACTCCCTCTCTCCCTTTCCCTTCTTCTCTCACCTTTTCCCTCTCCCTATTCTCCCTCCCAGGGGTGCAGCAGCTGCTGACACAGGAAAACCTTCTGTTCTTTGCTAAAATGAGGGGGGACATTTCTGCAAAGTGACTTAGACTGTGGTGCGCTGGCATGCGAGGGAAAAGCTCAGAGATTGAAATGCCAGTGAAATTCTGCATCTTGCAACATGCATCTTAACAAAATAGACCAGATCAACAAAGGGATAACTTCAAATGTGGCTTCTTAAAAATGAGCAGAATCTCAAAGAAAACTTAAACAAAGCAAAATACGATGAAATGAGTTCAAACACACTCTGGTCCTCTCCACCAGGTATGGAAAGCTTTTATGTTTCAGGGAGATATCGCATTCTCCCATTCGAGGCACACCTGGCAGGGAACATAGCTGCCAGATCACTGATGACAAGGCGACTATGGCAGGGAGGACCTGGAAACTACCATTATCACAAAAGAGGTATGTTGGGCAAACTAATGGGTTAAAGGCAGACAAGTGTCCTGGCCCTGATGGAATGCATCGCAGGGTACTAAAACAGATGGTGGGGAAAATAGCAAATGCATTATGTGGTCGGGAAAATGCTTGAATCTATCAAGGAAGAAATAGCGAGACATCTGGATAGAAATTGTCCCATTGGAAAAATGCAGCATGGGTTCATGAAAGACAGGTCACGTTTGACTAAGATGGTGGTATTTTTTGAGAACATTACATGCTCAGTGGACAGTGGGGAACCTGTGGATGTGATGTATTTGGATTTCCAGAAAACATTTGACAAGGTGCCGCACCAAAGGCTGCTGCATGAGATAAAGGTGTGCGGTGTTACGGGTAATGTAATGGATAGAGGATTGGTTAACTAACAGAAAGAAAAGAGTGTGGGTAAATGGGTGTTTTTCTGGTTGGCGATCAGTGACTAGTGATGTGCCTCAGGGATCAGTGTTGGGACTGCAATTGTTTACGATTTACATTGATGATTTGAAGTTGGGGACCGTGCAGTATGTCAAAATTCACAGCTGACACCATGATGAGTGGCAGAGCAAAGTGCACAGAGGACGCTGAAAGTCTGCAAAGGAATATAGATACTCTAAGTGAGTGGACGAGTGTCTGGCAGATGAAGTACAATGTTGGTAAATGTGAGGTCATCCATTTGGATAGGAATAACTGCAAAATGGACTATTGTTTAAATGGTAAAAAATTGGAGCATGCTGCTGTGCAGAGGGACCTGGGTGTCCTTATGCAAGGATCACTAGCAGTTGGTTTGCAGGTGCAGCAGGTAATTAAGGCAAATAAAATTTTGTCTTTCATTGCTGGAGGGATGGAGTTTAAAAACAATGAGATTACGTTGCAGCTGTATAAGGTGCTGGTGAGGCCACACCTAGAACACTGTACAGTTTTGGTCTCCTTACTTGAGAAAAGACATATTGACAGGACGCAGAGGAGATTCACTAGGTTGATTCCAGAGTTGAGAGGGTTGGCTTATGAGGATAGACTGAGTAGACTGGGGCTGTATTCACTGGAATTCTGAAGAATGATCTTATAGAAACATATAAGATTATGAAGAGAATAGATAAGATAGAAGCAGGGAAGTTGGTTCCACTGGCAGGTGAAACTAAAACTACGGGGCATGGCCTGAAAATAAGGGCAGCAGATTTAGGACTGAGTTGAGGAGAAACTCCTTCACACAAAGCGTTGTGAATCTGTGGAATTCCCTGCCCGGTGAAGCAGTTGAGGCCAACTCATTGAATGTTTTTAAGGCAGGGATAGATACATTTCTGAATAAAAGGAATTAAGGGCTATGGTGAGTGGGTGAGTAAATTCAGCCGAGACCACAAAAAGATCAGCCATGATCTTATTGAATGGTGGAGCAGGCTCGAGGGGCCAGATGGCCTATTCCTGATCCTAGTTCTCATGTTCTTATAGCTGCAGTCGATGGGTAACTGGACGACCCACCCAAACTCCCGTTGCTTGGACCTAGATTAGCCCACCTACCTGACATCAAAAGAAGATTCAACAGGAGTGTTAGAAATGTTTCAATTACTGTATTTTCATCAACACATTCATGAAGTTCACAAACTATCTGATCTCAGAGGCTCCATCCTCCCTGGGTTACACACTGTCTCATTGCACTGACTCCACACTCTCCGGGTTAGACACGATCATCTCACTGGCTCCATCCTCCCTGGGATATGCACTGTCTGATCTCACTGCCTCCATCCTCCCCAGGTAATACACCGTCTGATCTCAATGGCTCCATCCTCCCCGGGTGAGACACTGTCTGATCTCGCTGACTCCATCTTAGCCAGAAAGAAAGTGGAAATTCCCTATTTTTAAACAAGCTATTTACAATACAGGCAAAAATGCCATTTTCCTTCTTAACACCTCATAGAATCCCTACTGTGCAGAAGGAGGCCATTCAGTCTATCCAGTCTGCACCAATCACAATCCCACCCATCCTTGTCACCCCACGTATTTGCCCTGCTGATCCCTTTGACACGAAGGGGCAATTTAGCATGACCAAATCAACAGAACCTGCACATCTTTGGAGTGTGGGAAGGAACTGGAGGACTTGGAGGAAACCCATGCAGACCCGAGGAGAATGTACAAATTCCGCACAGACAGTCACACAAGCCGGGAATCGAACCTGGTTCCTCGGTGCTATGAGGCAGCAGTGTTATAACCATTGTACCAGCTGTATCTGAGGTCATCATTGCAGATTAGAGAGCAGCTTCCTCGATGGTCAACTGATGGAATGCGACTGGGCCGGATGGGGTACCGGAACAAGCACTCAGATCATGCTCAGATCAGCTGGTGGGGGTATTCGCAGACATTTTCAACATGTCCTCACAACAATCTGAGGTCCCTATCTGCTTAAAGAAAACGACCATTATCCCAATACCAAAGAAAAGCTTTGCAGCATGCTTAATGACTATTATTCAGTGGCTCTGACATCCATCATTGTGAAGTATTTCGAAAGGCGAGTCATGGCATTCATCAATCCCAGCCTCCTGACTGCGTGGATCACAACAGTTCGCCTCCCACCACTACTGGTCCACAGCAGACCCCATCTCCCTGGCCCTGCACTCAACGCTGGAACACTAGATAACAAATACACCTATATCAGACTCTTATTTAATGACTACAGCTCAGCCTCCAACAACATTATTCCGACAAAACTCATCTCCAAACTCAGTTGCCTGGGCCTCGGCTCCTCCCTCTGCGACTGGATCCTGAACTTCTTAACCAAGAGACCACAATCAGTAAGGAGAGGCAACAACACCTTCTCCACGATCTTCATCAACACCAGTGCCCCAGAAGGCTGTGTTCTCGGCCCCGACTATATTCCTTATACACTTATGACTGTGTGGCCAAATTCGCCTCCAACTCGATTTTTAAGTTTGCCAATGACACCACCGCAGTGGGTTGGATCTCAATGACAAGACTGAGTACAGGAATGAGATAGAAAATCTGGTGAACTGGTGCGGCAACAATAATCTCTCCCTCAATGTCAACAAAATGAAGGAGATTGTCATTGTCTTCAGGAAGCGTAGAGGAGAACGTGCCGCTGTCTACAGCAACCTGGGCAAGTAGAAAGGATCCTGAGGTTCAATTTTTCATGTGTCCAGATCAGCAACAACCTGTCCTGGTTCCCTCTGCCGACACTATAGTTAAGAAAGTCCACCAATGCCTCGTCAGAAGACGAAGGAAATTTGGCATGTCAGTTACAATTCTCACCAACTTTTACAATTGCACCACAGAAAGCATTCTTTCTGGTTGCATCAAAGTTTGGTTTGACTCCTGCTCTGCCTAAGACCACAAGAAACTTCAAAAGGTCGTGAATATAGCCGAATCCATCACGCAAACCAGCCTCCTATCCATTGACTCTGCCTACACTTCCTGCTGCCTCGGCAAAGCAGCCAGCACAATTAAGGACCCCACTGCACCCCAGACATTCTCTCTTCCACCTTCTTCCCTCGGGAAAAAGATACAAAAGACTGAGGTAATGCACCAACCGACTCAAGAACAGCTTCATCCCTGCTGCCATGACTTTTGAATGGACATTGCTTTAAATTGATCTTTCTCTGCACCCAAGCTATGCCTTTAACACGGCATTCTGCACCCTTTCATTTCCTTCTCTATGAACGGTATGCTTTGTCTGTATGGTGCACAAGAAACAATACTTTTCACTGTATGTTAATACATGTGACAATAATAAATCAAATCAAAACCTTGTTGCCCCTTGATGGACATGCCAGCTAACGTTTAGTGATTCATGTAATGAAATACCTGGATCTCTCTGTACTTTACTCACCTGCAGTCTGTCTCCTTTTAGACAACAATCTGCCTTTTGATTCCACCTACTTGAAGTGCATGACCTCACACTTGCCCACATTAAATTCCACTTGCCAAGTTTTCACCTAGTCACCCAGTCTATCTGTATCCGTTTGCAGCATCACAATATCCTCATCACAACATGCCCTTCCAACTAACTTGGTATCATCGGCAAATTTGGAAACCTTACATTCTGTTCCTTCTGCCAGGTCACAAAACAATTGTCAGCCAAGAACTGATCCCTTCGGTGCTGCACTAGTTATACCTTTCCAGTCTGAAAAGGAGCCATTTATTCCAACTCTGTTTTCTGCGTGTCAGTTTTCAATCCACGCTAACGCACTTCCTCCAATTCCATGAGCTTTACCGTGATGCGCCATCCTGTTATGGATCACCTTGTCAAATGCTCATACAGGGCCCAGACTGAATTAACTGAGAGAGATCCGTTGCTGTGTTTACTCATACAATTTAAATGGTATTTATACGGACAAGGCCGAGATTGTAATAACAGATCTTTCTATGAAATATAGAATCATCCAATTCCTGCAGTGCAGGAGGAGGCCATTTGGTCCATCCAGTCTGCACCAACCACAATCCCACCCAGACCCTATCCCCGTGTTTACCCTGCTAATCCACCTGACACTGAGGAGCAACTTAGCATGGCCAGTGCCCCTATGCAGCTGATGTTTGGAAATCTGTAACTGACTTTGTAAGCAAATATCAACGATAACCCACTACCATCGGACCGGAGAGTGTGAGGAAAGCCCCGCAAACACGGGGAGAATGTGCAGACTCCACACAGACAGTGAGCCAAGGCCGACAAAGTCAGTGAGGTGAAAGTTGCGCAGTAGAAGCCCAGACAGGGCAAAAGAGCAGGGAGGGGATTTCCATGAGGCACAAACATTGTGGGTACCAGTTCTTTTCTCTCTCTTTAGAGATAGAGTTTGGGATTTGGGGCTGCTGTGGCAATACACGTGTTGCACTTTGAATGTGCACATATCCTCGTTTTCAATCAAGCTCTCAGTCAATTTCCGTGCATTTGCTGAATGTGCGGCTGTAAAAGCAATTTAGTTTCATGATCTCATACAGGGCCCAGACTGAATTAACTAAAAGAGATCTGTTGCTGCGTTTACTCATACAAGCACTAGATTGTAAGAACATAAGAACATAAGAAATAGGAGCAGGAGTAGGCCATCTAGCCCCTCGAGCCTGCCCCGCCATTCAACAAGATCATGGCTGATCTGAAGTGGATCAGTTCCACTTACCCGCCTGATCCCTATAACCCCTAATTCTCTTACCGATCAGGCATCCATCTATCCGTGATTTAAACATATTCAACGAGGTAGCCTCCACCACTTCAGTGAGCAGAGAATTCCAGAGATTCACCACCCTCAGAGAAGAAGTTCCTCCTCAACTCTGTCCTAAACTGACCCCCCTTTATTTTGAGGCTGTGCCCTCTAGTTCTAGTTTCCTTTCTAAGTGGAAAGAATCTTTCCATCTCTACCCTATCCAGCCCCTTCATTATCTTATAGGTCTCGATAAGATCCCCCCTCAGCCTTCTAAATTCCAACGAATACAAACCCAATCTGCTCAGTCTCTCCTCATAATCAACACCTCTCATCTCTGGTATCAACCTGGTGAACCTTCTCTGCACTCCCTCCAAGGCCAATATATCCTTCCGCAAATAAGGGGACCAATGCTGCACACAGTATTCCAGCTGCGGCCTCACCAATGCCCTGTACAGATGCAGCAAGACATCTCTGCTTTTATATTCTATCTCCCTTGCGATATAGGCCAACATCCCATTTGCCTTCTTGATCACCTGTTGCACCTGCAGACTGGGTTTTTGCGTCTCATGCACAAGGACCCCCAGGTCACTCTGCACAGCAGCATGTTGTAATTTCTTTCCATTTAGATAATAATCCAATTTGCTATTATTTCTTCCAAAGTGAATAACCTCGCATTTGTTAACGTTATACTCCATCTGCCAGATCCTCGCCCACTCACTCAGCCTGTCCAAATCTCTCTGCAGACCTTCTACGCCGTCCACACGATTCACTTTTCCACTTATCTTTGTGTCGTCTGCAAACTTCGTTACCCTACACTCAGCCCCCTCCTCCAGATCGTCTATATAAATGGTAAATAGTTGAGGCCCCAGTACCAATCCCTGCGGCACACCACTCGTTACCAACTGCCAACCAGAAAAGCACCCATTTATTCCGACTCTCTGCTTCCTGTCGGATAGTCAATCCCCAATCCACGCTAACATCCTACCCCCAACTCCATGTGACCCAATCTTCTTCAGCAACCTTTTGTGAGGCACCTTATCAAACGCCTTTTGGAAATCCAAAAACACGGCATCCACCGGTTCCCCTCCGTCAACCACACTAGTCACATCTTCATAAAAATCCAACAAGTTCGTCAAGCAGAATCCATGCTGCGTCTGCTTAATCGAACTGTAATAATTTTGATGGTGCTGTACAGTGTTTACACAGACAAGGCCTCAATTGTAATAACAGATCTTTCTGTGAAACATTGAATCATCCAATTGCTGCAGTGCAGGAGGAGGCCATTTGGTCCATCCAGTCTGTACCGCCCACAATCCCACCCAGACCCTATCCCCGTGTTGACTCTGCTAATCCCCCTGACACTGAGCAGCAACTGAGCCTGGCCAGTGCCCCCTGTGCTGCTGATGTTTGGAGAGTGTGAGGAAAGGGCCGCAGACACGGGGAGAATGTGCAGACTCCACACAGACAGTGAGCCAAGGCCGGGAATTGAAGCCGGCTCCCTGGCGCTGTGAGACCGCAGCACCAACCACTGAGCCACCGCGCCGCCCACAATGTAACTGACCGTCCCCGCTCTGTTAATATGATACAAAGACAGGCTGTATTTACACAGGAAACCGACATTTTAATCCTCAAGCTGAATGTTGTTGGAGTTCAAACTTTTTCTGGGCCGTTCATTCCTCCCCGTGATTCACAGACCCGGAAATACCCGGATACGCAGTGAAAAAACCGCAGTGCGCCTGCGCGCAGTAGGAAGCGGACCGCACCCTCCCGGAGTGAAGTTCGCGCAGGCTCACTCCGGTCGGCGGCCGCTGCTTTTCGGCTCGTGGATTGGTCAGATCCCGGTCACGTGCTGTGAGCGGCAGTGACTTCAGACCCCCCTCTCCAGCCGCGCGCAGAAACCGTGAACGGCCGTTCCCACGTGACCGCGAGCCGCTTTCAGAGTGGGCGGGACCTCACCGCACCCTCATTCCCCATTGGTGCATTCTGCTGTCCGTCAAATGAACACAGCCAATAGGAACCCGCTCCAGCAGAATGATTGGCAGCCAGTGCGGGGCGCACTCGGGCAGCTTGTGATGAAGCAGCGACTCGCTGCCACTGGGGACAACCCCAGTCAGCGAGAGTCGGCGCCGCTGAAGTGGAGACTCTTTCTCTTATTTAATTCCTTACCGTTATTCAAAAATTCGGTGTGAACGTCACTGGGAAAGCCCCGCACACGCAGTGAGAAACGCCGCTGGGAAAGCCCCGCACACGCAGTGAGAAACGCCGCTGGGAAAGCCCCGCACACGCAGTGAGAAACGCCGCTGGGAAAGCCCCGCACACGTAGTGAGAAACGTCGCTGGGAAAGCCCCGCACACGCAGTGAGAAACGCCGCTGGGAAAGCCCCGCACACGCAGTGAGAAACGGCGCGGCGCCTGAACTCCGCACTCGAGACGGCGGCGGCTGTTTGTCCGCTCGCCGATTGGCCAGATCCAGGTCACGTGCTGTGCGTCGGCAGTGACGTCAGAACGCCCCCTCCAGCCGCGCGCGGAAACCGTTTAACGGCCGCTTCCAGCCACGTCACTGAGTGGGCGGCACCTCATTGCGTCATCATTCAGATTTACATACAGCATGGAAACAGGCCCTTCAGCCCAACTTGTCCAGGCTGCCCCTGTTTTTAAACCCCTAAACTCGTCCCAATTGCCCACATTTGGCCCATATCCCTCTACACCCATCTAACTAAATGCTTTTTAAGAGACAATTGTCCCCACCTCTACTCCTCCCTCTGGCAGCTCGTTCCAGACACTCACCACCCTGTGTGTGAAATAATTGCCTCTCTCACCTTCAACCTCTGCCCTCTAAGGTTTAGACTCCCCGACCTTTGGGAAAAGACATGAACTATCCAGCTGATCTGTGCCCTCATTATTTTATAGACCTCTATAAGATCACCCCTCAGCCTCCTACGCTCCAAAGAAAAAAGTCCCAGTCTATCCAACTCCTCCTTCGAACTCAATCCATCAAGTCCCGGTAGCATCCCAGTAAATCTTTTCTGCACTCTTTCTAGTTTAATAATATCCTTTCTATAATAGGGTGACCAGAACTGTACACAGTATTCCAAGTGGGGCCTTACCAATGTCTTGTACAACTTCAACAAGACGTCCCAACTCCTGTATTCAATGTTCTGACCAATGAAACCAGGCATGCCGAATGCCTTCCTCACCACTCTGTCCACCTGTGACTCCACTTTCAAGGAGCCATGAACCCGTACCCGAGATCTCTTTGTTCCGTAACTCTCCCCAACACCCTACCATTAACTGAGTAAGTCCTGCCCTGGATCAATCTACCAAAATGCATCACCTCGCATTTGTCCAAATTAAACTCCATCTGCCATTCGTCAGCCCACTGGCCCAATTGATCAAGATCCCATTGCAATCCGAGATAACCTTCTTCACTGTCCACTGTGCGACCAATCTTGGTGTCATCTGCAAACTTACCAACCATGCCTCCTATATTCTCATCCAAATCATTAATATAAATGACAAATAACAGTGGACCCAGCACTGATCCCAGAGGACACCGCTGGTCACAGGCCTCCAGTTTGAAAAACAACACTGGACAACCATTCACTGGCTTCTGTCATCAAGCCAATTTTGTATCCATTTAACTACCTCACCCTGGGTCCCATGATGTAGGTTGTGCAACAACCTGCCATGTGGTACCTTGTCAAAAGCCTTATTGATTCATTGCACAATCCATCACTGCACCCTCATTCTCCATTGGTCCATTCTGCTGTCCATCAGCTGAACACAGCCAATAGGAAGCCGCTCCAGCAGAGTGATTGACAGCCAGTGTGGGTGGAGTCGGGCAGATTGTGATGAAGCAGCGACTCGCTGTGGATTCGCTGCCATTCCAGCCAGCAAGAGGCAGCAAGGGCGGCACCTTCCGTCCCCAAGCGCAGCATTCGCACCATCCCACTTTCAACCCCAGCACCACATACAGCTTCTTGTTGTTTCTTCCATTGGCAGCACCCCCGGGTGCTCTTGGTGCTCCCGTTCCAGCACCTTTCCTCTTAATGATGGGGGATTGAGGCTCTCATAGCCCAGAATAAACATCCAGCAACACCGACAACTCCCAGCTTCCGCACATTTACCGCTGTAACTCCAGGTGCTTTCTACTCGTCGTCCCTCTCTGGACAAGTTGCACACCCTGCCTCATAACCGGATCATTCCGGGTAACTGGTTAGCGGTTACCGGAACTTTATCTTCTTGTGTGAAATGCATTGTGTGCACATTCCAGCGGGAACATCTTTATCTCCAGGCAAAGGCAGCCTTGACAGAGCATCCGCAATGCCGTGTTTCTCTGACTGACAGCACCAACACCCACCTCTGCAATCAAACTGCTGCCATGGACGGTATCCCAGTGAATAGTCCAAGGATGGAAGATAAAATTTAGGAATTATGAATGGGAGTCAGTAATTCAGCCCTTCGAGCTCCGTCACAACATCATCATGGCAGAGCTTTTAATTTCTTGATGCAAAGACGATGCCTCAGCCTCCTTTTTCCACCCGAGCAAACTTTTCCTCAGCTTTCGTCAATGATCTAGAAGCGAATACTATGGATCTTCCACTCCGTTTGACATAACGTGAGACAGGACAACCCCAATCCCATTGGGCGAGGCGTCGCATTTAAGGTGCAGCGGTAACTTTGGGTTAAATTGAACTCGCATTTCCAATCTCTTCAAAGCCTGCTTTAGCACCAGAGAAGCCTCCTATTTTTAATTCACTTCCACGGCTCTCCTTTCACCAGCAACTGGAGCATCAGTTTCAATGCTGTCGCCAGATCCGGAATGAGCTTGTCATAGTAATTGATTATGTGGTGATATAAACAGGGCCTAGTTTTAAGGCTGATAAAATTGGATATCCTAAATTGAAGAATTGGGCACATTGAAATCAATCACAGTCACACCGCAGGCAGGCCAATTGTACAATACACAAATGTGTCTGGGCCTGACCCATCAACCACCCATCAAAGGTCGTTACACTCTACTTGAGACTTAGCAGGAGATCATGGCACCTCATTGAAATGCATCGGTCTATTGTTAGAAGCCCAGATCGGGCCAGACTTTCTGTCACCAAGAGATCCTGTAGAAAGCTTACCTGATAACAAGTTTAACAACATGGAGATGGACACCTGCGGGGCGGACCCTGGTGTCCTGTCAGGCAGACATCAAGAAACCCACTGGGTATTGGAACCCCCTCCTGGGACCTCATTGGCCAGAAGCCAGAGAAGTTTCTGGAAAGGCAAGCAGGCTGGGGATAAAGGGACACACTCAGAGGCACAAGGAGCGAAGACTCGACAGGGGAGACAGCCGTGACCATTCGGAAGACTGACCAGAGAAGGAAGGAAGGAAGGAAGGAAGAAGCGGCCATCGAGACTCACCTTCGTGACGACAGACCAGAGGGACTCAGAGAATCGGGCCTGCAGTTTAACCAAAGCATCTTTACGGGTAGTATACTTGAATCTGCTGGGGTATCCTCTTGTTTTATGTGGGTAATTTAAGGGTTAATAGTGTTATTTAATAAACTTGTTGAATCTTTACTTATGTTTGTCCTTGTCCACCTTGCAAATAAGGGCACCGGGGTAAAACCTTGGAGTAAGTAAACTGGTTGAAAGTATCTGAGATTAACAGGTACAACAATTAGACCCAAAAATCACCTGAATTGGGACACATTGTCTGGTCTTGGGGCTTTCATGATGACCTCCATCTTGGGCCTTGTGCAATCCATTTCATGACCCAGGCATTCAATGGAGTCCTTGAAGAACTCATATTTCTCTCTTGATTTGCAGGCCGTGCTCCTGCAACCTCTAAGGTATTCTCCAAGTACTGGGAAAATAGTCAAATCCATGAGCAAGATCTCATCCAGGTCAGTCTGGATTCTTGTCATTCCACTCAGGATTTGGTCCATGGCCTTCTAATCGAGATAAGGGCGCATGTAATCAAGATGGGGGCATTCCAAACTGAAATTGGGGGCACTTGTGATTCACCTGGGCACTCCTCATTGACAGGAGCACTGCGAGCTGATATGCGGGCACTCAGAATTGAAACTGTCACTGCTCTAAATCTAAATGGGAGCACACCTAATCGGGATAGAAGTCTCTCTTATTCGAGATACGGCGTGCTCCCAATCGAGATGGGGGGGCACTGCTAACAGCGATGGGGGGAGGGGTCACTGCTAACGGTGACAGGGGCGGGGGGGCACTGCTAACGGCGGCGGGGGGGGCACTGCTAACGGTGACGGGGGGACACTGCTAACGGTGACGGGGGGAGGGGGGCACTGCTAACGGCGACGGCGGGGCACTGCTAACGGCAACGGGGAGGGGGGCACTGCCAATGGCGATGGGGGGGGGACTGCTAATTGAATTAGTCGCTGCTCCAAATCTAAATAGGAGGCACCCCGAACTGATATAGAAGGCTCCATCATTCGAGATACGGGGCACTCCTAATCGAGGGAGGGGCAGACCTAATCGAGGTAGGCAGCGTTCCTAATTGACCGGGGACACTCAGAAATGACGGGGGGCACACCTCACTGAAATAGTCACTGGTCCAAATCTAAACAGGGGGGCATTCCTAATCGAGATAGAAGGCTCCCTTATTGCAGATCAGGACACTCCAAATCAAGATGGGACACTCCTAATCGTTAGAGGGTCACTCGCAATCGAGATAGGGGGCACTCCAAATTGAGATAGTTGGGACTTCAAATCGAGCGAGAGGGAACTACTAATTGACACGGGCACTCCTGTGAACCTGGCACTGAACCCAGCCAGGCCTGTGACACTGAATCCTAAAGAACAGAGTGAATCCAGCCAGGCATATGGGACTGTATCTCAAGCGACAGACAGAACCCAGCAATGCCTGTGACACTGAATCTCGAAGGATAGAGTGATCCCAGCCAGGCTTGTGACACTGAATCTCAAAGGACACAGTGAACACAGCCAGGCCTGTGAGACTGAATCTGAAAGGACAGAGTGAATCCAGCGAGGCCACTGTTCGACCACCCCGAAGCCTCCTATGCTCCAGGAGAAAATGTCCCAGTCTTTGCAGCCTCTGCTTATAACTCAAACCATCAAGACCCTGCAGTATCCCAGTAGTTCTTTTCTGCACACTTCCTAGTTTAGTAATATCCTTGGTATAATAGGGTGACCAGAACAGTACACAGTATTCCAAGTGTGGCCTTACCCAATGTCTTGTACAACTTCAACATGATGTCCCAAATCCCATTCAGTATTCTGACCAATGAAACCAAGCATGTGGAATGCCTTCTTCACCACTCTATCCATTGTGACTCCACTTTCAAGGAGCTATGAATCTGTACGCCTAGATCTCTGTTCTATAACTCTCACCAATGCCCTACCACTAACTAAGTAGTGCGCTGGTTCGATCTACCAAAGTGCATCACCTTGCGTTTATCTAAATTAAACTCCATCCACCATTCATCAGCCCACTCGATCAAATGATCAAGATCCCGTTGCAATCCGAGATAACTTTCTTCACTGTCCACTATGCCACAAATCCTGGTGTCATCTGCAAAATTACTAACCATGCCTCCTAAATTCTCATCTAAATTATTAATATAAATTACAAATAGCAGGGGACCCAGCACCGATCCCTGAGGCTGGTCACAGGCCTCCAGTTTGAAAATAGAACAACCCTCGACAACCACCTTCTGTCTTCTGTCATCAACCAATTTTGTATCCATTTGGCCACCTCATCCTGGATCCCATGAGATTTAACCAAATCCGGTCTAGTTTTGCTTTTAAATGTTTACATTTTTAAACACAAACCTCTTGCCCTTGTTGGGAATATCAGTGCGGTTTGAGAAAAGCAAACACTGATCCGACACTCAACACCCCCCAACACAGGACTGAGCAGAGAGTGTGAAATGTGAGTGGTGTGAGTGTGGATTATCTATTATAAGTGGATAAGAAACACTCCTCCATTTTCAAATCTTTACCTTGCTTATGGAGTGTCTCGGACTCCCCTGTCACTCACTATCCATCTGAATTAATCTCTATTCCTCACTGTCTAACTGTTACTCTCTGCATTGCTCCCTCTCCCTATCTCTCTGTTACTCTGCATCGCTCCATCTCTCTCTCTCTTCCTCTCTCTCTCTATCCCTCTCATCCACCATGTTGTTTATCATTAAGGGCTCTAATCACGGAGAATTCAAACACTCTTTCTGTTTCTGTCTTGGCAGAATTAGCAACATGAGTGCAAATTTCAAGATTGGATTCACACAATACAGACAGAACAGTATTTATATAATGGCTTCTGCAAATGCTGGTGAGCTCAGTACATGTGGTAGCTTAATGTTACAATAAGATAGAATCTGTATTCAGACAACTGTTACTCTCTGCATTGCTCTCTCTCATTCTCCCGACCTCTCTGTTACTCTGTATCTCTTCCTCTCTCTCTCTATCCCTCTCATCCACCATGTTGTTTATCATTAAGGGCTCTAATCACGGAGAATTCAAACACTCTTTCTGTTTCTGTTTTGGCAGAATTAGCAATATTAGTGGATATTTCAAGACTGGATTCACACAATACAGACAGAACGCTGGTGAGCTCAGTACACGTGGTACCTGAATGTTACAATAAGATAGAATCTGTATTCAGACAACTGTCACCCCACAGGGTCCAAACTTCACCGTGTTAATTGGATTTGATTTGATTGATTTGTATTGGGATGCAGTGAAAAGTATTGTTTCTTGTGCGCTATACAGACAAAACATACCGTTCATAGAGTACACAGGGGAGAAGGAGAGGAAAGGGTGCAGAATATAGTGTTGCAGTTACCGATAGTGTGTAGTGAAAGATCAGCTTAATATATGGTAGGTCCATTCAGAAGTTGACATTCTCCCCAAGCACTAAAGCTTCCCACAAAGCAAGGCTCACAAATTCAACACCAGTTTCCTTTGTCCGCTCTCCCATCATGCTGTGTTCGGAGTCTCTGATCGATGCTGAGGGCCTAGTATTTGAGGCTCTGAGCTGAACCCACAATCTGTCTGATTCTGAGAGAAGATTACTGCCCACTCATATATATACCCTTGAAATATATCTGTTGTGTACAGAGTCACTTCTTCTTTCCCTGTGTCTGCTATCCTTAAAGAACTACTGAATAATCTTTAAACATCTGTATTATCACAGAACAGGGCCAACATGGGGGAATCTAGTATCAGGGAGGGCACAGTTTAAAATTCATACAGCTCCCATTAAAGATGGAGATGAGGAGGAATAATTTGTTCTCTCAGGGGGTGGTTAGTGTTTAGAAGTCAAAGTTAAAATTCATTTATTGGTCACAAGTCAGTCTTACATTAACACTGCAATGAAGTTACTGTGAAATTCCTCTAGTTGGCGCCTGTTCGGATCAATGCACCGAACCAGCACGTCTTTCAGAATATGGGAGGAAACCGGAGCACCCGGAGGAAACCTACACAGACACGGGGAGAACATGCAAACTCCGCACAGACAGTGACCCAAGCCGGGTATCAAATCCAGGTCCTCGGCGCTGTGAAGCAGCAGTGCTAACCACTTTCCCCAGAGAGTGAGTTGAGCATTATGGGGAGACACGCAGCAAAGTAGAGTTCAGGCCACAGTCAGATCAGCCATGATCTTATCAATGGGAGGAGCAGAATGGCCCACTTCTGCTCCTATTTGTTGTGTTCTGCGTGGTACTTTAAAAGGCCATTGTACTCAGCATTGCAGGAACTCTGCCGAACACACTCTATCTCAATCACTTCCTCTCCCTCTCTGTGACTCTCACTCCATTCCTTTCCTTCCCTCTCTCTGTTACTCTCTCTCTATCTTGTTGTAGGGAAAAGTCCCTTGTACCAGTGCATTCAAGGAAGTCGAGTCGCAAGGCAAGGTTCAAAGCGTTTTTCTTTCATGTACAATTACTGGGAACCCAGGGAGACCCCTGTAGCCAGCTTAGAAACAGTGCTTGGCCACGTTGATCTCAATGGTTATACATTTGCTCTGGATATTTATAGGAATCCAAATTCGAGCGGGAACATTTGCTCATACATTTTTACAATATTTATAAAATGGCCTGTCTGGTCAGGAAGTTCCCGGAGAGACTTGTCAATTTGCATCTGTATGGTGTGTGTCCGTGTTAATGGGACTGCCTGTTCTTGCCCCGGTGTTTTAATGTGTTTCCCATTATCCTCTCGATGTGTCCCCTTATCTACATCGATCTCTACTGTTTTGTGTCTGTATTCTATGCTTGCGAGATTAGGTGTTAATGTCATTTTGTCCTGCTGTGTGTAGGGGGATTTAATCTAATCTCTTATTCTTTTTATCCTAGTTTATTAAGTTTCTTTGCCTGCCTTGGCCATTTTATTCCTGTAATATTTTATTGACAGTCCGGTTATGCCATATAACCCACTCCAGGCCTTGACTCGCAGATATCCCGATCTTCTGGCCAAAGGCCGGTTTAAAATGCAGCTTCGTGCTGTTGCTGGGCAAAGCTTTTGTCGGCTTTGAAATGAAAGGTCTCTCAGCTGTGCAGAGGGGGATTTAAACGAATGTCCATTCGGGTGTTCCCCTCTGCATTGTGGGCACGTTATAAATGGTGCCAATCAGTCCAATAAATGAATATGTTTAATGAGGTGAATATTGATGAGATAATAAAAATATGGCTTTTGGAAAATGGCCTACTTCAGTCCCTCCTCTCGTCCAGGGGGTCCCATTCATGGCTGACCCCCCATGGACGATCTTGAGAGGTACAGTGACTTGTACAGATGTCGTCCTTGCCGTTGTTCCTCTTCCTCTGTGGTGTGGTTAAATTCTTGCATCTGGATACTGGCAGTGGGTAGCATTCTTGATGCAATATTTGCACATATCACTTTAATACAGGTTAGGCCCAGGCAGAGTGTGAACAGGATGGCTACTACTAAAATTAATCCCGTCATAATGTATGCTCCCCAAACTGTGTTAAACAGCCACCCTAACCACCCATCAGTCCCTGTAAATCCCTGTTTAAAGCTATCCAATTGCTTTTGTATCCCGGACATGGCTGCTGTTATGTTTAATGTCTCGTCGTGTACATATGTGATGCATTTTCCTTTGATGATGGTGCATACCCCTCCTTGTCTGGCTAGCTGATAGTCTACTGCATATCTCGCTTGCTGTGTGTATAGTCTGAGTTCTGCGAGTTCTTGGTCAATTGCACCCAGTGCTTGGAGGGTGTTGTTTCCTAAGATGGTAAGTCCACATTTGAAGAAATTCCTATTACTGGCACTGATCACCCCTGCGGTGCCCCCTGGGGATAGTGTCCCCAGAAATCCATACCCCAAAGAAGATCCTAATGTGACAGGGGCCTGCCAGTCTTGACCCACACTTGACCCTGACTGCACAGAGCTGTGCTGAGGTGCTTCATGGGAGTGGGGCAATTATGTCTGAACTTAGCTCCTGTAACTAAGTGCACTGGAACTACTGAATTAGAACGCAGCTAACTCTGCACTGGAACATTAGAATGCAGTTAGCTGTTACTAGAACATCAGAACTGAAGTGGATGGCCTCACACTGACTATTCATAGATTTGCAGGGTTTTTTTGTGCTGTAGCTTTACCAACTCACTTAGTCTCTCTGTGTTCCTGATTTCTAAGAATTAAATACAGTCAAATTCTAATTCAATTACAGCTAGTAGGTCAGGAAACTTAAACATAGAAACATAGAAAACTACAGCACAAAACAGGCCCTTCGGCCCCACAAGTTGTGCCGAACATATCCCTACCTTTTAGGCCTACCTATAACCCTCCATCCTATTAAGTCCCATGTACTCATCCAGGAGTTTCTTAAAATACCCTATTGAGTTTGCCTCCACTACCACTGACGGCAGCCGATTCCACTCGCCCACCACCCTCTGTGTGAAAAACTTCCGCCTAACATTTCCCCTGTACCTACCCCCCAGCACCTATAACCTGTGTCCTCTCGTAGCAGACATTTCCACCCTGGGAAAAAGCCTCTGAGAGTTCACCCGATCTATGCCTCTCAACATCTTATATACCTCTATTAGGTCTCCTCTCATCCTAAGTCTCTCCAAGGAGAAAAGACTGAGCTCCCTCAGCCTATCCTCATAAGACATGCCACTCAATCCAGGCAACATCCTTGTAAATCGCCTCTGCACCCTTTCAATCTTTTCCACATCCTTCCCATAGTGAGGCGACCAGAATTGAGCACAGTACTCCAAGTGGGGTCTGACAAGGGTCTTATAGAGCTGCATCATTATCCCCGGGCTCCTAAACTCAATCCCTCGATTGATAAAGGCCAGCACACCATACGTCTTCTTAACCACCTCCTCCATCTGCGGGGCCGATTTTAGAGTCCTATGGACCCGGACCCCAAGGTCCTTCTGATCCTCCACAGTACTAAGAGTCTTTCCCTTAATATTGTACTCCTTCATCCAATTTGAATTGCCAAAATGGACCACGATGCATTTATCTGGGTTGAAGTCCATCTGCCACTTCTCCGCCCAGTCTTGCATCCTATCTATGTCCCTCTGTAACCTCTGACATCCCTCCAGACTATCCACAACCCCACCAACCTTCGTGTCGTCGGCAAACTTACCAACCCATCCGTCCACTTCCTCATCCAGGTCATTTATGAAAATGTCAAACAGCAAGGGTCCCAGAACAGATCCCTGGGGCACACCACTGGTGACCGACCTCCATTTAGAAAAAGACCCATCCATACACACTCTCTGCCTCCTTTGGGCAAACCAGTTCTGGATCCACAGGGCAGCAGCCCCTTGGATCCCATGCCCTCTCACTTTTTCTAGAAGCCTTGCATGGGGGACCTTATCAAACGCCTTGCTAAAATCCATATAAACCACATCTACCGCTTTCCCTTTGTCAATGTGTTTAGTCACATTTTCGAAGAACTCCGCCAGGCTCGTAAGGCACGATCTGCCTTTTACAAAGCCATGCTGAGTATTCCTGAGCATACTAAACCTCTCCAAATGCTCATAAATCTTGTCCCTCAGGATCTTCTCCATCAGCTTACCAACCACTGAGGTTAGACTCACCGGTCGGTAATTTCCTGGGCTATCCCTATTCCCCTTCTTGAAAATAGGAACCACATCCGCAATCCTCCAATCCTCCGGCACCTCTCCCATCTCCATCGACGATGCAAAGATTATCGCCAGAGGCTCTGCAATCTCTTCCCTCGCCTCCCACAGTAACCTGGGGTACATCCCATCCGGACCCGGCGACTTATCTTTCTTGATGCCATTCAAAGAGTCCAGCACAACCTCTTTGTTAAAGTCCACATACTCAATCTTTTCAGTCCATCGCATGCCCACAGTACATCCACCCATGTCCTTCTCCTCTGTGAAAACCGAGACAAAATTCTCATTAAGCACCTCTGCCATTTATACTGGTTCCGTACTGATTTTCCCGCCTTCACGTTTTATAGGCCCTATTCCTTCATGTCTCATCCTTTTACTCTTCACATATTTATAGAACGCCTTAGGATGTTAAAGTATGAGCTAAAATAAAAGTTCTGATGAAGGGTCATCCTGACTCAAAACTTTGGCTCGATTCTCTCTTTTCATTTGGAGGCCCACACTGTCTGTAATTTACACACAGTAAAACAACAACCTGAGTTGTTGTCTTGTCCTGCCAGGTGGGTGCAGGAGAACCAGTGGGACTCGCCCAACAGAGATGGAGAGTTGGAAGCAGTGTTAGAGAGCACACTGCTCTCACCTGTCTTACTGTTATCAATTTGACATTAAAATTGATATTTAACCTTGTGGATCCGATCTAGAATCTTCAGCATATTGGGTCAGGTTATAAATCAGTAATTTCCAAATATGTATATATAAAACCAATCGACAGCAAATCTCTTGTTCAGAGATTTTGGTTGAACCCAGAATAAAACTATCAGTAAGTTTAGGGGCTTGATTCTATAAATGGCACAGGATGGAACATTGCAAGTGTTTTTGCCAAACTATGGTTTCTAAAGTTTGACCTTTGAAACCGATTATCTGATCATTCTCTGAATAAAAATGTTGCACCATCTGAAATAAACAATCCAAGATCAACTGATTAAAAGGGAGGTGCAAATCCTCCAGAAGTTTCACACTTCATTATTCAACCAACATTTAAATACAGTTACAGGAGGCAATTATTCTGCCCCTTGAGCCTATTCCTCTAATTAATTATATTTTGCCTCATCTGCATCTTAACTCCATTTACCCTGAGTAGATGTCATCCTCGATAAGGACAGTTGACGATGACCTGCCATAGATTCACTTCACTTGTCATCCTGAGTGAATGAAATTCTGAGCATCTTCTTGAATAACTCCATTGGGTCAGAATCC
Organism: Mustelus asterias; assembly: GCF_964213995.1. NCBI lineage: Eukaryota > Metazoa > Chordata > Chondrichthyes > Carcharhiniformes > Triakidae > Mustelus > Mustelus asterias. The sequence continues at coordinate 534,856 of NW_027590097.1, read as the reverse complement.
ACCGTGTTTGGTGTCTCTGTTGCTGGTTTACAATAATAAATGTAACTGGAGTGTTCGTGCTCACTGCCCAACAGCTGCAGCCATTGTTGCTCAGAGATCATTCAGTTTGGAAGTTAAACGGTTAATCTCCATGTATAGAAACAGTCCTTCTCTCAGCTCATTGACAAGGAACTGGCTCCTGGGCTCTGGGGTGAAACCACAAATATCAGGAAATCAATGTTTGCTCAAAATTCCGAAGTCCCAGTTGGAATTTGTTTCTTATCATTTGACGGATTTACTGAACATCTCTGGAACAAGAAGAGTTAAAGTAAAATTTCGAATGAAACTTGTTGACAGTTGAATTAGCCGCAGGTTGTCAAACTGGTTGAATTTGATGCCTGGAATGGGGCCGCTCCCTTCTCTGCAGTAAGTGGGGAATGTTTAAATTGAATTCCATGCTGAGGATGGGCAGCAGCTTTCACACAGAGGGTAAAGCTGTGAGCCTCACTGAAAAGGGAGACAATCACATTTCCAATTTGTTTCATTTCAGCAAGTTGCAAGAAATTTCTATCTCATTGATGCAGAGGATCAGGGATAGAAATTACACAGACGACACAGAAATGAAGAGACAGGGATTTTTTGCAGACAGAAGATAAGATTAATGTAACTTCTTACATTTAATGCCTTGACCAATATTCTGTATATGCAGCTTGTCCTGGATTCCAACATATCTCTGTTTCTTTGGCCTCTCTTTCCCCAATCCATCCATTTATTGTGTATTTCATCGGCTTATTTGCCTTTTCTAAATGTGTTACCTCACACTACTCTGAGGTCCCAGGAGGGGGTTCCAATACCCAGTGGGTTTCTTGATGTCTGCCTGACAGGACACCAGGGTCCGCCCCCCAGGTGTCCATCTCCATGTTGTTAAACTTGTTATCAGGTAAGCTTTCTACAGGATCTCTTGGTGACAGAAAGTCTGGCCCGATCTGGGCTTCTAACAATAGACCGATGCATTTCAATGAGGTGCCATGATCTCCTGCTAAGTCTCAAGTAGAGTGTAACGACCTTTGATGGGTGGTTGATGGGTCAGGCCCAGACACATTTGTGTATTGTACAATTGGCCTGCCTGCGGTTTGACTGTGTTTGATTTCAATGTGCCCAATTCTTTAATTTAGGATATCCAATTTAATCAGCCTTAAAACTAGGCCCTGTTTATATCACCACATTCCCTCCACTTCTACCATATCCAGCCCTTTCATTATCTTATAGGCCTCTATAAGATCATCCCTCAGCCTTCTAAACTCCAACGAGTACAAACCCAATCTGCTCAATCTCTCCCCATAACACCGTGTGTTACTGACGGTATCTCTACTAATGTTAATTCAGCACCCTCGCACAGTCTCTGAGTCACCCCTCTCCCCGCAGCACCCAGTGTTACTGACTGTATCTGTACTGATGTTAATCCAGCTCCCTCACACTGTCACTCAGTAACCCCTCTCCCCGCAGCACCCTGTGTTACTGACTGTATCTGTACTGATGTTAGTCCAACTCCCTCACACTGTCACTCAGTAATCCCTCTCCCCCAGCACACTGTGTTACTGACTGTATCTGCACTGATGTCAATTCAACTCTCTCACACTGTTACGCTGTAACCCCTCTCCCCCAGCACCCTGTGTTACTGACTGCATCTGTACTGATGTTAATCCAGCTCCCTCACACTGTCACTCAGTAACCCCTCTCCCCCAACACCCTATGTTACTGACTATCTGTACTGATGTTAATCCAGCTCCCTCACACTGTGACTGAGTAAACCCTCTCCCCCAGCACCCTGTGTTACTGACTGTATCTGCACTGATGTTAATCCAACTCCCTCACACTGTCACTCAGTAACCGCTCTCCCCCAACACCCTGTGTTACTGACTGTGTCTGTACTGATGTTAATCCAGCTCCCTCACACTGTCACTCAGTAACCCCTCTCCCCCAGCACCCTGTGTTACTGACTGTGACTGTACTGATGTTAATCCAGCTCCCTCACACTGTCACTCTGTAACCCCTCTCCCCCAGCACCCTGTGTTACTGACTGTGTCTGTACTGATGTTAATCCAGCTCCCTCACACTGTCACTCAGTAACCCCTCTCCCCCAGCACCCTGTGTTACTGACTGTATCTTGACTGATGTTAGTTCAGCTCCCTCACAATGTCACTCTGTAACGCCACTTCCCAGCACCCTGTGCTACTGACTGTATCTCTACTGATGTTAGTACAGCTCCCTCACACTGTCACTCAGTCACCCCTCTCCCCCCAGCAACTGTGTTACTGACTGTGTCTCTAATGATGTTAATCCAGCTCCCACACATTGTCACTCAGTAACCCCTCTCCCCCCAGCACCCTGTGTTACTGACTGTATCTGCACTGATGTTAAACCAGCTCCCTCACGCTGTCACTCAGTATCCCCTCTCCCCCAGCACCCTGTGTTGCTGACTGAATCTGTACTGATGTTAATCCAGCTCCCTCACACTGTGACTGAGTAATCCCTCTCCCCCAGCACCCTGTGTTCCTGACTGTATCTCGACTGATGTTAATCCAGCTCCCTCACACTGTCACTCAGTAACCCTCTTCCCCAGCACCCTGTGTTACTGACTGAATCTGTACTGATGTTAATCCAGCTCCCTCACACTGTCACTCAGTAACCCCTCTCCCCCAGCACCCTATGTTATTGACTGTGTCTGTACTGATGTTAATCCAGCTCCCTCACACTGTCACTCAGTAACCCCTCTCCCCCAGCACACTGTGTTACTGACTGTATCTGTACTGATGTTAATCCAGCTCCCTCACACTGTCACTCAGTAACGCCTCTCCACCAGCACCCTGTGTTACTGACTGTGTCTGTACTGATGTTAATCCAGCTCCCTCACACTGTCACTATGTAACCCCTCTCCCCCAGCACCCTGTGTTCCTGACTGTATCTGTACTGATGTTAATCCAGCTCCCTCACACTGTCACTCTGTAACCCATCTCCCCCAGACCCTGGGTTACTGACTGTATCTGTACTAATGTTAATCCAGCTCCCTCACACTGTCACTCAGTAACCCCTCTCCCCCAGCACCCTGTGTTACTGACTGTATCTCTACTGATGTTAGTACAGCTCCCTCACACTGACACTCAGTCGCCCCCATACTCCAGCCCCTGTGTTACTGACTGTATCTGTACTGATGTTATTCCAGCTCCCTCACACTGTCACTCAGTAACCCCTCTCCCCCAGCACCCTGTGTTACTGACTGTATCTGTACTGATGTTAATCCCGCTCCCTCACACTGTCACTCTGTAACCCCTCTCCCCCAGCACCCTGTGTTACTGACTGTATCTGTACTAATGTTAATCCAGCTCCCTCACACTGACACTCAGTCACCCCTCTCCCCCCAGCACCTGTGTTACTGACTGTGTCTCTATTGATGTTAATCCCGCTCCCTCACACTGTCACTCTGTAACCCCTCTGCCCCCAGCACCCTGTGTTACTGACTGTATCTGCACTGATGTTAAACCAGATCCCTCACACTGTCACTCAGTAACCCCTCTCCCCCCAGCACCCTGTGTTACCGACTGTATCTGCACTGATGTTAAACCAGCTCCCTCACACTGTCACTCAGCATCCCCTCTCCCCCAGCACCCTGTGTTACTGACTGAATCTGTACTGATGTTAATCCAGATCCCTCACACTGTGACTGAGTAATCCCTCTCCCCCAGCACCCTGTGTTCCTGACTGTATCTCGACTGATGTTAATCCAGCTCCCTCACACTGTCACTGAGTAACCCTCTTCCCCAGCACCCTGTGTGACTGACTGTATCTGTACTGATGTTAGTCCAGCTCCCTCACACTGTCACGCAGTAATCCCTCTCCCCCCCCAGCACCCTGTGTTCCTGACTGTGTCTGTACTGATGTTAATGCAGCTCCCTCACACTGTCATTCTGTATCCCCTCTCCCCCAGCACCCTGTGTTACTGACTGTATCTGTACTGATGTTAATCCAGCTCCCTCACACTGTCACTCAGTAACCCGTCTCACCCAGCACACTGTGTTACTGACTGTATCTGTACTGATGTTAATCCAGCTCCCTCACACTGTCAGTCAGTAACTTCTCTCCCCCAGCACCCTGTGTTACTGACTGTGTCTGTACTGATGTTAATCCAGCTCCCTCACACTGTCACTCTGTAACCCCTCTCCCCCAGCACCCTGTGTTCCTGACTGTATCTGTACTGATGTTAATCCAGCTCCCTCACACTGTCACTCTGTAACCCCTCTCCCCCAGCACCCTGTGTTACTGACTGTATCTGTACTAATGTTAATCCAGCTCCCTCACACTGTCACTCAGTAACCCCTCTCCCCCAGAACCCTGTGTTACTGACTGTGTCTGTACTGATGTTAATCCAACTCCCTCACACTGTCACTCAGTAACCCCTCTCCCCCAGCACCCTGTGTTACTGACTGTATCTTGACTGATGTTAGTCCAGCTCCCTCACACTGTCACTCAGTAACCCCTTTTCCCAGCACCCTGTGTTACTGACTGTATCTCTACTGATGTTAGTACAGCTCCCTCACACTGTCACTCAGTCACCCCTCTCCCCGCCAGCACCTGTGTTACTGACTGTGTCTCTAATGATGTTAATCCAGCTCCAACACATTTTCACTCAGTAACCCCTCTCCCCCAGCACCCTGTGTTACTGACTGTATCTTGACTGATGTTAGTCCAGCTCCCTCACACTGTCACTCAGTAACCCCTTTTCCCAGCACCCTGTGTTACTGACTGTATCTCTACTGATGTTAGTACAGCTCCCTCACACTGTCACTCAGTCACCCCGCTCCCCTCCAGCACCTGTGTTACTGACTGTGTCTCTAATGATGTTAATCCAGCTCCAACACATTGTCACTCAGTAACCCCTCTCCCCCCAGCACCCAGTGTTACTGACTGTATCTGCACTGATGTTAAACCAGCTCCCTCACACTGTCACTCAGCAACCCCTCTCCCCCCAGCACCCTGTGTTACTGACTGTATCTGCACTGATGTTAATCCAGCTCCCTCACACTGTCACTCAGTATCCCCTCTCCCCCCCAGCACCCTGTGTTACTGACTGAATCTGTACTGATGTTAATGCAGCTCCCTCACACTGTCATTCAGTAACCCCTCTCCCCCAGCACCCTGTGTTACTGACTGAATCTGTACTGATGTTAATGCAGCTCCCTCACACTGTCATTCAGTAACCCCTCTCCCCCAGCACCCTGTGTTACTGACTGAGTCTGTACTGATGCTAATGCAACTCCCTCACACTGTAATTCAGTAACCCCTCTCCCCCCAGCACCCTGTGTTACTGACTGTATCTGTACTGATGTTAATGCAGCTCCCTCACACTGTCACTCAGTATCCCATCTCCCCAGACCCCTGTGTTACTGACTGAATCGGTACTGATGTTAATCCAGCTCCCTCACGCTGTGACTGAGTAATCCCTCTCCCCCAGCACCCTGTGTTACTGACTGTATCTCTACTGATGTTAATCCAGCTCCCTCACACTGTCACTCTGTAACCCTCTTCCCCAGCACCCTGTGTTACTGACTGTATCTGTACTGATGTTAATCCAGCTCCCTCACACTGTGACTGAGTAAACCCTCTCCCCCAGCACCCTGTGTTACTGACTGTATCTGTACTGATGTTAATCCAGCTCCCTCACACTGTCACTCAGTAACCCCTCTCCCCCAGCACCCTGTGTTACTGACTGTGTCTGTACTGATGTTAATCCAGCTCCCTCACACTGTCACTCAGTAACCCCTCTCCCCCAGCACCCTGTGTTACTGACTGTGTCTGTACTGATGTTAATCCAGCTCCCTCACACTGTCACTCAGTAACCCCTCTCCCCCAGCACACTGTGTTACTGACTGCATCTGTACTGATGTTAATCCAGCTCCCTCACACTGTCATTCAGTAACCCCTCTCCCCCAGCACCCTGTGTTACTGACTGTGTCTGTACTGATGTTAATCCAGCTCCCTCACACTGTCACTCTGTAACCCCTCTCCCCAGCACCCTGTGTTCCTGACTGTGTCTGTACTGATGTTAATCCAGCTCCCTCACACTGTCACTCAGTAACCCCTCTCCCCCAGCACACTGTGTTACTGACTGTATCTGTACTGATGTTAATCCAGCTCCCTCACACTGCCACTCAGTAACCCCTCTCCCCCAGCACCCTGTGTTACTGCCTGTGTCTGTACTGATGTTAATCCAGCTCCCTCACACTGTCACTCTGTAACCCCTCTCCCCCAGCACCCTGTGTTCCTGACTGTGTCTGTACTGATGTTAATCCAGCTCCCTCACACTGTCACTCATTAACCCCTCTCCCCCAGCACCCTGTGTTACTGACTGTATCTGTACTGATGTTAATCCAGCTCCCTCAAACTGTCACTCAGTAACCCCTCTCCCCCAGCACCCTGTGTTACTGACTGTGTCTGTACTGATGTTAATCCAGCTCCCTCACACTGTCACTCAGTAACCCCTCTCCCCCAGCACCCTGTGTTACTGACTGTGTCTGTACTGATGTTAATCCAGCTCCCTCACACTGTCACTCAGTAACCCGTCTCCCCCAGCACACTGTGTTACTGACTGTATCTGTACTGATGTTAATCCAGCTCCCTCACACTGTCATTCAGTAACCCCTCTCCCCCAGCACCCTGTGTTACTGACTGTGTCTGTACTGATGTTAATCCAGCTCCCTCACACTGTCACTCTGTAACCCCTCTCCCCAGCACCCTGTGTTCCTGACTGTGTCTGTACTGATGTTAATCCAGCTCCCTCACACTGTCACTCAGTAACCCCTCTCCCCCAGCACACTGTGTTACTGACTGTATCTGTACTGATGTTAATCCAGCTCCCTCACACTGTCACTCTGTAACCCCTCTCCCCCAGCACCCTGTGTTCCTGACTGTGTCTGTACTGATGTTAATCCAGCTCCCTCACACTGTCACTCATTAACCCCTCTCCCCCAGCACACTGTGTTACTGACTGTATCTGTACTGATGTTAATCCAGCTCCCTCACACTGTCACTCTGTAACCCATCTCCCCCAGCACCCTGTGTTACTGACTGTATCTGTACTAATGTTAATCCAGCTCCCTCACACTGTCACTCAGTAACCCCTCTCCCCCAGCACCCTGTGTTACTGACTGTGTCTGTACTGATGTTAATCCAGCTCCCTCACACTGTCACTCAGTAACCCCTCTCCCCCAGCACCCTGTGTTACTGACTGTATCTTGACTGATGTTAGTCCAGCTCCCTCACACTGTCACTCAGTAACCCCTCTCCCCCAGCACTCTGTGTTACTGACTGTATCTGTACTGATGTTAATCCAGCTCCCTCACACTGTCACTCTGTAACCCCTCTCCCCCAGCACCCTGTGTTACTGACTGTATCTGTGCTAATGTTAATCCAGCTCCCTCACACTGTCACTCTGTAACCCCTCTCCCCCAGCACCCTGTGTTACTGTCTGTATCTGTACTCATGTTAATCCAGCGCCCTCACACTGTCACTCAGTCACACCTCTCCCCCCAGCACCTGTGTTACTGACTGTGTCTCTATTGATGTTAATCCAGCTCCCACACATTGTCACTCAGTAACCCCTCTCCCCCCCAGCACCCTGTCTTACTGACTGTATCTGCACTGATGTTAAACCAGCTCCCTCACACTCACTCAGTAACCCCTCTCCCCCCAGCACCCTGTGTTACTGACTGTATCTGCACTGATGTTAAACCAGCTCCCTCACACTGTCACTCAGTATCCCCTCTCCCCCAGCACCCTGTGTTACTGACTGAATCTGCACTGATGTTAATCCAGATCCCTCACACTGTGACTGAGTAATCCCTCTCCCCCAGCACCCTGTGTTCCTGACTGTATCTCGACTGATGTCAATCCAGCTCCCTCACACTGTCATTGAGTAACCCTCTTCCCCAGCACCCTGTGTTACTGACTGTATCTGTACTGATGTTAATGCAGCTCCCTCACACTGTCACTCAGTAACCCCTCCCCCCAGCACCCTATGTTACTGACTGTATCTTGACTGATGTTAGTCCAGCTCCCTCACATTGTCACTCAGTAACCCCTTTTCCCAGCACCCTGTGTTACTGACTGTATCTCTACTGATGTTAGTACAGCTCCCTCACACTGTCACTCAGTCACCCCGCTCCCCCCAGCACCTGTGTTACTGACTGTGTCTCTCATGATGTTAATCCAGCTCCAACACATTGTCACTCAGTAACCCCTCTCCCCCCAGCACCCTGTGTTGCTGACTGTATCTGCACTGATGTTAAACCAGCTCCCTCACACTGTCACTCAGTATCCCCTCTCCCCCAGCACCCTGTGTTACTGACTGAATCTGTACTGATGATAATGCAGCTCCCTCACACTGTAATTCAGTAACCACTCTCCCCCCAGCACCCTGTGTTACTGACTGTGTCTGTACTGATGTTAATGCAGCTCCCTCACACCGTCACTCAGTATCCCATCTCCCCCAGCACCCTGTGTTACTGACTGTGTCTGTACTGATGATAATCCAGCTCCCTCACACTGTCACTCAGTAACCCCTCTCCCCCAGCACCCTGTGTTACTGACTGTATCTATACTGATGTTAATCCAGCTCCCTCACACTGTCACTCAGTAACCCCTCTCCCCCAGCACCCTGTGTTACTGACTGTGTCTGTACTGATGTTAATCCAGCTCCCACACACTGTCACTCTGTAACCCATCTCCCCCAGCACCCTGTGTTACTGACTGTGTCTGTACTGATGTTAATCCAGCTCCCTCACACTGTCACTCAGTAACCCCTCTCCCCCAGCACCCTGTGTTACTGACTGTATCTATACTGATGTTAATCCAGCTCCCTCACACTGTCACTCAGTAACCCCTCTCCCCCAGCACCCTGTGTTACTGACTGTGTCTGTACTGATGTTAATCCAGCTCCCACACACTGTCACTCTGTAACCCATCTCCCCCAGCACCCTGTGTTACTGACTGTGTCTGTACTGATGTTAATCCAGCTCCCTCACACTGTCACTCAGTAACCCCTCTCCCCCAGCACCCTGTGTTACTGACTGTGTCTGTACTGATGTTAATCCAGCTCCCTCACACTGTCACTCTGTAACCCATCTCCCCCAGCACCCTGTGTTCCTGACTGTGTCTGTACTAATGTTAATCCAGCTCCCTCACACTGACACTCAGTCGCCCCCCTACTCCAGCCCCTGTGTTACTGACTGTATCTGTACTGATGTTAATCCAGCTCCCTCACACTGTCACTCAGTAACCCCTCTCCCCCAGCACCCTGTGTTACTGACTGTATCTGTACTAATGTTAATCCAGCTCCCTCACACTGTCACTCAGTCACCCCTCTCCCCCCAGCACCTGTGTTACTGACTGTGTCTCTATTGATGTTAATCCAGCGCCCTCACACTGTCACTCAGCAACCCCTCTCCCCCCAGCACCCTGTGTTACTGACTGTATCTGCACTGATGTTAAACCAGCTCCCTCACACTGTCACTCAGCAACCCCTCTCCCCCCAGCACCCTGTGTTACTGACTGTATCTGCACTGATGTTAAACCAGCTCCCTCACACTGTCACTCAGTAACCCCTCGCCCCCAGCACACTGTGTTACTGACTGTATCTGTACTGATGTTAATCCAGCTCCCTCACACTGTCACTCAGTAACCCCTCTCCCCCAGCACCCTGTGTTACTGACTGTGTCTTCACTGATGTTAATCCAGCTCCCTCACACTGTCACTCTGTTACCCCTCTCCGCCAGCACCCTGTGTTCCTGACTGTATCTGTACTGATGTTAATCCAGCTCCCTCACACTGGCACTCTGTAACCCCTCTCCCCCAGCACCCTGTGTTACTGACTGTATCTGTACTAATGTTAATCCAGCTCCCTCACACTGTCACTCAGTAACCCCTCTCCCCCAGCACCCTGTGTTACTGACTGTGTCTGTACTGATGTTAGTCCAGCTCCCTCACACTGTCACTCAGTAACCCCTTTTCCCAGCACCCTGTGTTACTGACTGTATCTCTGCTGATGTTAGTAGAGCTCCCTCACACTGTCACCCAGTCACCCCTCTCCCCCAGCACCTGTGTTACTGACTGTGTCTCTAATGATGTTAATCCAGCTCCCACACATTGTCACTCAGTAACCCCTCTCCCCCCAGCACCCTGTGTTACTGACTGTATCGGCACTGATGTTAAACCAGCTCCCTTACACTGTCACTCAGTATCCCCTCTCCCCCAGCACCCTGTGTTACTGACTGAATCTGCACTGATGTTAATGCAGCTCCCTCACACTGTCATTCAGTAACCCCTCTCCCCCCAGCACCCTGTGCTACTGACTGTTTCTCTCTTCATGTTTATGCACTTCAGCAGTCACGGGCATTCAGCCTTGGATCTTCAGGTTAGCGTTCTCCAAGGCGGCCTTCACGACACACGACAGCGCAGAGTCGCTGAGCAGAAAACGATAGCCAAGTTCCGCTCACACGAGGACGGTCTCAACCGGGATATTGGGTTCATGTCACACTATTTGTAACCCCCACAGCTTGCCTGGACCTGCAACGTTTCACTGGCTGTCTTGTCTGGAGACAATACACATCTTTTTAGCCTGTCTTAATGCTCTCTCCACTCTCGTTCTTTGTATCTTAAAGACTTGATTAGCTGTAAGTATTCGCATTCCAACCATTATTCATGTAAATAGAGTCTGTGTGTTTATAAGCCCTGTCTGTGAACAGAATTCCCACTCACCTGAAGAAGGGGCTTGGAGCTCCGAAAGCTTGTGTGGCTTTTGCTACCAAATAAACCTGTTGGACTTTAACCTGGTGTTGTTAAACTTCTTACTGTGTTTGGCTTTAGCCAGTGCATTATAACGGTTGGAATGCGAGTCTTTACAGGTAAGCAAGTCTGAAAGGTACAGACAATGTGAGTGGAGAGAGGGTAGAGCAGCGGTGAAAGATGTGTATTGTCTCCAGACAGGACAGTTAGTGAGATTCTGCAAGGCCAGGCAAGTCGTGGGGGTTACAGATAGAAACATAGAAAACTACAGCACAAAACAGGCCCTTCGGCCCCACAAGTTTTGCCGAACATAACCCTACCTTTTAGGCCTACCTATAACCCTCCATCCTATTAAGTCCCATGGACTCAACCAGGAGTCTCTTAAAAGACCCTATTGAGTTTGCCTCCATCACCACTGACGGCAGCCGATTCCACTCACCCACCACCCTCTGTGTGAAAAACTTCCCCCTAACATTTCCCCAGTACCTACCCCCCCCCCCCCCCCCCCAGCAACTTAAACCTGTGTCCTCTCATAGCAGCCATTTCCACCCTGGGAAAAAGCCTCTCAACATCTTATATACCTCTATTAGGTCTTCTCTCATCCTACGTCTCTCCAAGGAGAAAAGACCGAGCTCCCTCAGCCTATCCTCATAAGGCATGCCACTCAATCCAGGCAACATCCTTGTAAATCTCCTCTGCACCCTTTCAATCTTTTCCACATCCTTCGTGTAATGAGGCGACCAGAACTGAGCACAGTACTCCAAGTGGGGTCTGACGAGGGTCTTATATAGCTGCATCATTATCCCCGGACTCCTGAACTCAATCCCTCGATTGATAAAGGACAGCACACCATACGCCTTCTTAACCACCTCCTCCACCTGCAGGGCCAATTTTAGAGTCCTATGGACCCGGACCCCAAGGTCCTTCTGATCCTCTACAGTACTAAGAGTCTTTCCCTTAATATTGTACTCCTTCATCCCATTCGACCTGCTAAAATGGACCACGACGCATTTATCTGGGTTGAAGTCCATCTGCCACTTGTCCGCCCAGTCTTGCATCCTATCTATGTCCCTCTGTAACTTCTGACATCCCTCCAGACTATCCACAACCCCACCAACCTTCGTGTCGTCGGCAAACTTACCAACCCATCCCTCCACTTCCTCATCCAGGTCATCCAGATAGTGTGACATGAACCCAAGATGGCGGTTGGGGCCGTCCTCATGTGTGTGGAACTTGACTATCAGTCTCTGCGCAGTGACTCTGCGCTGTCGTGTGTGGTGAAGGCAGCCTTGGAGAACGCTTCCCCGAAGACTCACATTCCAACCATTATTGTGTAAATTGAGTTAGTGTCTCTGTCGGCCCTGTTTGTGAACACATCTCCCACTCCCCTGATCAAGGAGCAGTGCTCCGAAAGCTCGTGTCTTGTGCTGCCAAATCGACCTGTTGACCTTTAACCTGGTGCTGTTGCCCCGCCCACCATCTCACACCGTCACAATGCCCGGCTGATTGACGGCAGCTCCGGACCAATAGGAGGAGAAGGGGGCGGGACTGGATTACCGAGCGGGAGGGGCTGGTCCTCCAACCAATCGGAGTGAATGAGGGGCGGGGCTGGGAGTTGAGCATGCGCAGTGTGCGGGATGCCAATGGGTGATTTGATGTCAGTGAGTGGAATGGCGGCTCGGGGGGAGCGATGGATCCGGCGGGTGGGCGGAGAGGATTCATAACCAGGTTTGTGTACAGCGGAAACTCAGAGAATGGAATCGCCGGTTCCCCGTTTGTACCCAGCGGGAGCCCAGTATTGTTCCCCGTTTCTGCCCCGAGTTCACCGCCGCCATGTTTACAGCGGGGTTGTGCGCCTGCACCGCCGCCGTCTTTGTGAGGAGCAATGTGAGGAGAGCGCATGTTCAGTGCCATCTTTGTGAGGGGCAATGTGGGGAGAGGGCATGTTCAGTGCCATCTTTGTGAGGGGCAATGTGGGGAGAGCGCATGCCCAGTGCCATCTTGGTCTGGGTTTGACCAAAGGGCAGAGGTTAAAGGTGAGTGTGTTTCAGAGGGGATGTGGGGACAGAATGTTGAGCAGACTGTGTTGGAAATCTGGACCTCGCTGCCTGAGTGGCTGCTGGAGGCAGGGACTCTCTGATTGAAGAAGCTTCTGGACAAACACATCAATACACAAGGTATGGTCGCTGATAGTCCAAGTACATTGATTAGACTCAATTGGTATTGAGGGGGCGGGGGAGAGAGGTTGGGGTGAGTAGTTGCGGGGGATGGGGGTGAGGGGCAGGGGGTGAGGGGTTGCGGGTGGAGAGGTTGTGGAGTGAGGGGTTGCGGAGAAGCGGGCGAGGTGTTGGGGGGATGGGGTGAGTAGTTGTGGGAGTGAGGGGCAGGGGGTGAGGGGTTGCGGGGCAGGGGTGGCAGGAGAGTGGTTGGAGTGGGGAGGGTTTGCGGGGGTTGGGGAAAGGGGTTGCGGAAGAAGGGTTGTAGGGGAGGGAATAAGGCGTTGCGGGGCAGCGGTTGCATGGGGGAGGGTTTGCAGGCGTGGGGGGGTGGGGCAGAGGTGGAGGAAGCGGTGGGGCTCGGGGAGGGGATGCGGGTGAGGGATTGCAGGGGGCGATCTATCTTCAATAGATTGGTTGAAGACTTGGGCAGAGAGGTGGCAGATGGAGTTTAATCCGGACAAATGTGAGGGAATGCATTTTGGAAGGTCCAGTACAGATCGGAAATATAGAGTAAATGGCAGAACCCTTAAGAGTATTGAAAGGCAGAGGGATCTGGGTGTACAGGTGCACAGGTCACTGAAAGTGGCAACGCAGGTGGAGAAGGTAGTCAAGAAGGCATTTGGGATTTCAATGTTGGGGTTGTTGTTGAATTTATTCGTGGTTTTCAATGTTGGGGTTGTTGTTGTTGAATTTGTTTGTCTTTTTTACATTTTAGTTTATTGTTGAATTTGACAGGTACACAGGTCACTGTGTGGCAACGCAGGTGGAGAAGGTCGTCAAGAAGGCATACGGCATGGTCGCCTTCATCGGCCGGGGCATTGAGTTTAAAAATTGGCAAATCATGTTGCAGATTTATAGAATCTTAGTCAGGCCGCATGTAGAATATAGTGTTCAATTCTGGTCACCACACTAACAGAAGGATGTGGAGGCTTTGGAGAGAGTACAGAAAAGTTTTTTCTGAATGTTGCCTGGTATGGAGGGCATTAGCTATGAGGAGAGGTTGGAGAAACTTGGTTTGTTCTCACTGGAACGACGGAGGTTGAGGGGAGACCTGATAGAAGTCTACAAGATTATGAGGGGCATGGACAGAGTGGATAGTCAGAAGCTTTTTCGCAGGGTGGAAGAGTGAATTACTCGGGGGAATAGGTTTAAGGTGGAGGGGGAAGGTTTAAAGGAGTTGTCCGAGGCAAGTTGTTTTACACAGAGGGTGGTGGGAGCCTGGAACTCGCTGTCTCCCTCTTTCTCCCTGTCACTCTCACTCCCTCTCACTCTCCATTTCTCTCTGCACCCATTCACCCTCCCCCTGCTTCAGTAATGTCCATAGAGAAGGAAATCTGCCGTCCTTACCTGGTCTGGTCTACATGTCATTCCAGAGCCACAGCAACGTGGCTGACTCTCAGCTGTCCTCCCAAATGGCCGAGCAAGCCATTTCGTTCAAGGGCACGGTGCCACATGGTTCGCACTGCTGCCTCACAGCGCCAGTGAATCACGTTCCATTCCCACCTTTGGTCACTCTGTGTGGAGTTTTCACCCTGTGCATACGAAGATCCCAAAAATAATGGGAATTTTAAATTTCAGTGCAGCCTTTCTCATAGTGGAGCTCTCTCTCTCAATTCCTGCATGATTGTAATGTCGAAACTGACAGGCATCTAGTTTGCAAAGATTTTACAATTGAGTAAATGTTTACAGGCAGCGACAGAGAGAGAGAGAGAATGAGACAAAGAGACTGCAACAGGCAGAGATGGAGGCAGAGGCAAAGAGACTGAGACACGCCCCAACGGGCCCTCAGAATTAAAATGCAGAGTCTGTCCCTCATTGAAGCCCTGCTCCCACTAACCGCCTCAGTTTAACCCACCACATCCAGCTGTTTTATATCCCCCTCATTTCTCCCCTCACTCTGTCTGTCTCTCTCTCCATCTGTTTCTGCTGCATTTCGGGCTTGAATTGTGGCCTAGTCACAGAGGCTGCATTCAACCTTGGGGCAAAGAGCAGGATTCGCTCCACTCCAGTGAAACACAACAATTCTCTCCAGCCCGGAAAGCTGGAGTGACAGAGGCAGTGATAGTAATCCCCTGTCCTGAGCCCCTGCCCCTGGCACCACCCCTTCTAAAAACACAGTCAGGACTCTGGAATTGGGAACGTTTCCCTCCCTCATCCCTCACATGTTTTACAGTCAGTTCCATTTTAAATTTGCGTGTTTACAAGTTGGAGTTCAGGAAAGGCAGCTGGTTATTGATGCACAGCCAGATCCCATGAGCAATAATTTGACGATATCCGGATGGGACAAAGGGGAGAAATGTAATTCTCCCAGCTTCATGCCTGGTGTAATCCTCCCACCCAGACACTGAACGCCACGTATATTCCGAGTCTGAATAGACAACATCTCAGTCACAGAAAGAGATAAACTCCCCTCTTTAAACTGGGAACAAGCTGTGTCCATTCCTTGGAGACTTTTTAAAATCAGCCTCCCAACATTTATTTATTTGTTTATTTAGTTGTTTATTTCTGTAAATTGGGAATCCCAGAGGGCTGTGACTGAGGCTTTTCTCCAGAGACAGGGAGCTGGGCACTGACCCCACACTGGACACCCCCCAGAACCTGTGTCTCATCCCACCTCCTCACTTCAACCCACACCTCTGTTTTGCTGTCAATGTCTGTTTTTCCCTCACCCCCGCTCTCGATTTCTTTGTTCTGTAACTCTCCCCAACGCTCTACTATTAACTCAGTAAATCCTGCCCTGATTCGATCAACCAAAATGCATCACCTTGCATTTATCTAAATTAAACTTCATCTGCCATTTGTCAACCCGCTGGCCCAATTGATCAAGATCCGATTGCAATCGGAGATAACCTTCACTGTCCACTATGCCACCAATTCTGATGTCATCTCCAAACTTACTAACCATGCCTCCTAAATTCTCATCCAATTCAATATAACACGGGACATGGAGAAATCAGACATTGGTATAGTTAATGCTGGTATTTAGCATCATGCTTCAACGCCGCTACCTTTCCCTGACCTGAAATAGATGCTATAGAAATCATAGAAACCCTACAGTACAGAAAGAGGCCATTCGGCCCATCGAGTCTGCACCGACCACAATCCCACCCAGGCCCTACCCCCATATCCCCACATCTTTAACCGCTAATCCCTCTAACCTACGCATCTCAGGACACTAAGGGCAATTTTTAGCATGGCCAATCAACCTAACCCGCACATCTTTGGACTGTGGGAGGAAACCGGAGCACCCGGAGGAAACCCACGCAGACACGAAGTGAATGTGCAAACTCCACACAGACAGTGACCTGAGCCGGGAATCGAACCCTGGAGCTGTGAAGCAGCAGTGCTAACCACTGTGCTACCATGCCGCCCCCCACTGTGCTACCGTGCCGCCCCTATTCAGGATATTCGTGCCCTGTTCAGAAATTATTTAACACTCGGGTATTTCTGACCAGGTCACTGGCACAGAGTCAGGTTCTGTGGCCTGGAAAGGAAAGAGAGGGGTTAGGAGAGCAATAGTGGTGGGGGATGCGTCGGTTAGAGGCACAGACAGGCGATTCTGTGGTTGCGAACGGGACTCCAGGATGGTAGTCTGCCTACCTGGTGCTGGGGAAATGGATGTCACCGAGCGGATAGGAGGCATCTTAAAAAGGGAAGATAAAGAAACGGATATCATTGTACACATTGATGCAAATGACGTAGATAGGAAGAGCAGGGGGATCCTACGAGAGCAATTCAGGGAGTTGGGAAATGGACTAAAAAGTAGGGCCTCCAGGGTGGCCATCTTCGGGCTGCTCCCGATGCCTGGTGCCAGTGAGGCTAAGAATAGGGAGTTAGTACAATTGAATGCTTGGCTAAAGGACTGGTTCAGGAGGGAGGTCTTCATTTTCCTAGATCAATGGGAAGTTTTCAGGAGAGGATGGAACCTGTACAAGAAGGACGGGTCACAACTATGTTGAAAGGGCACGAATATCCTGGCTGGGAGTTTTGCTAGTGCAGTTCGGGGGGGGTTTAAACTAGTATGGCAGGGGGGTGGGGATCAAAATATTAGGTCTACAAGTGTAGAGGCTGGGGACGAGCTTGGGACTGGGACAAAGCTGGCAAAGAAGAAGAGCACTCTGGGGGAGGACGACCTCACTGAGACTGGAGGTCTGGAGTGCTTATACTTCAATGCAAGGAGCGTAGCAGGTAAGACAGACGAACTTAGGGCCTTAATGCTCACGAGGGATTTGGATGTGGTTGCCGTGACAGAGACTTGGTTGAAAGAGGGACAGGACTGGCAGCTGAATATTCCGGGGTACAAGTGTTTTAGGCGAGACAGAGGAGGGGCCAAAAGAGGTGGGGGAGTAGCAGTATTAGTTGGAGAGCATATTACAGCGGTGCAGAGGGAGGACAATTCAGAGGGGTCGTGTAACGAGTCACTCTGGGTGGAGCTTAGAAACATGAAGGGCGCAGTCACTATGTTGGGGCTATACTACAGGCCCCCTAACAACCCGAGGGAAGTGGAAGAACGGATATGTCAGGAGATACTGGATAGGTGCAGGAAAAATAGGGTTGTTGTAGTGGGAGACTTCAATTTCCCTGGTATAGAGTGGAAATCGCTGAGAGCTGGGACTCTGAAATGGGGAGGAATTTGTAAAATGCGTACAGGAGGGTTCTTTGGAACAATATGCAGATAGCCCGACTAGAGAGGGGGCTATACTGGACCTAGTACTGGGGAATGAGCCCGGTCAGGTCTTCAAAGTTTCGGTAGGGGAACATGTAGCAAATCGTGACCACAATTCTATTAGCTTTAGGATAGTGATGGGAAAGGATGAGTGGTGTCCCAAGGGTAAGGTGTTGGATTGGGGGAAGGCTAACTTTCGTGGGATTAGGCAGAAATTGGCAGCTCTTGATTGGGAGAGGCTCTTTGAGGGTAAATCCACATCTGGCATGTGGGAGTATTTTAAGGGACAGTTGTTAGGGCTACAGGACAGGCATGTGCCTGTAAAAAAGAAGGATAGGATTCGAGAACCGTGGATAACCAGGGAAATTGAGGGACTGGTCAAAAAGAAAAGAGAGGCATATGTTAGGTCCAGGCAGCTAAAAACAGAGGGAGCTCTGGAGGAGTACAAAGAAAGTAGCAAGGAACTGAAATGGGGAATTCGAAGGGCAAAAAGGGGTCACGAAATGTCCTTGGCAGACAGGATTAAGGAGAATCCCAAGGCATTTTATTCATACGTTAGGAACAAACGGGTTGTCAGGGAAAAAATCGGACCTCTCAGGGACAAAAGTGGGGAATTATGCTTGGAGCCCAAAGAAGTAGGGGAGATCCTAAATGAATACTTTGCGTCGGTATTCACAAAGGAGAGGGATGTGTTGACTGGGAGTGTCTCGGAGGGGAGTGTTGAACCGTTGGAGAAAATCTCCATTACAAGGGAGGAAGTGTTAGGTTTGTTAGAGAATATAAAGACTGCCAAATCCCCAGGGCCTGATGGAATCTATCCAAGGCTGCTCAGGGAGACGAGAGATGAAATCGCTGGGCCTCTGACGCAAAGCTTTGTCTCGTCACTGGACGCAGGTGAGGTCCCAGAGGATTGGAGGATAGCTAATGCGGTCCCGTTATTTAAGAAGGGTAGGAAGAATAACCTGGGAAATTATAGGCCGGTGAGCTTGACGTCCGTGGTGGGCAAGTTGTTGAAGATTCTTAGAGATAGGATGTATGCGCATTTAGAAAGGAATAAACTCATTAACGATAGTCAGCATGGTTTTGTGAGAGGGAGGTCATGCCTCACTAACCTGGTGGAGTTTTTTGAAGAAGTGACCAGAATGGTTGACGAGGGAAGGGCCGTGGATGTCGTCTATATGGACTTTAGTAAAGCGTTTGACAAAGTCCCTCATGGTAGGCTGGTGAAAAAGGTTGGATCTCATGGGATAAAGGGGGAGGTGGCTAGATGGGTGGAGAACTGGCTTGGTCACAGAAGACAGAGGGTGGTAGTGGAAGGGTCTTTTTCCGGCTGGAGGCCTGTGACTAGTGGAGTTCCGCAGGGCTCTGTATTGGGACCTCTGCTGTTTGTGATTTATGCAAACGATCTGGAAGAAGGTGTAACTGGGGTGATCAGTAAGTTTGCGGACGACACAAAATTGGCAGGACTTGCAGAAAGTGAGGTGCATTGTCAGAGGCTACAGAAGGATATAGATAGGCTGGAAATTTGGGCAAAGAAATGGCAGATTGGGTTCAATCCTGATAAATATGAAGTGATGCATTTTGGTAGAAATAATGTAGGGAGGAGCTATACATAAATGGCAGAACCATAAAGGGTGTAGACACGCAGAGGGACCTGGGTGTGCAAGTCCACAGATCCTTGAAGGTGACGTCACAGGTGGAGAAGGTGGTGAAGAAGGCACATGGCATGCTTGCCTTTATAGGACGGGGCATAGAGTATAAAAGTTGGGGTCTGATGTTGCAGATGTATAGAACGTTGGTTCGGCCGCATTTGGATTACTGTGTCCAATTCTGGTCGCCACACTACTGGAGGCTTTGGAGAGAGTACAGAGGAGGTTTACCAGGATGTTGCCTGGTATGGAGGGGCTTAGTTATGAGGAGAGATTGGGTAAACTGGGGTTGTTCTCCCTGGAAAGACGGAGGATGAGGGGAGACTTAATAGAGGTGTATAAAATTATGAAAGGCATAGATAGGGTGAACGGTGGGAAGCTTTTCCCCAGGTCGGTGGTGATGTTCACGAGGGGTCATAGGTTCAATGTGAAGGGGGGGGAGGTTTAACACAGATATCAGAAGGACATATTTTACACAGAGGGTGCTGGGGGCCTCTAATGCGCTGCCAGGCAAGGTGGTGAAGGCGGACACACTGGGAACGTTGAAGACTTATCTAGACAGCCACATGAACGGAGTGGGAATGGAGGGATACAAAAGAATGGTCTAGTTTGGACCAGGGAGTGGCACGGGCTTGGAGGGCCGAAGGGCCTGTTCCTGTGCTTTATTGTTCTTTGTTCTGGAGGAACAGACGGACGGTGCACAGTGAAACGTTATGCTGTTGATGGCAGCCGAGAATCAGAAAGATTGAAGGAACTCACAAGGTCAATCCTATTTTTGATGTGAGTGGGGTGAGAGAGAGAGTGTTGAGGTGAAGGGGAATTTTGAGGTGAGAGGTTCAGTGTTGAGGTGAGGGGTGTTGCTGTGGACGGTGGGAGTTGAGGTGAGAGGCGGTTACTGAGGTGAGAGGGAGTGTGTTGATGTGAGGAGGGAGCTTTCAGATGAGAGGGGAACAACATGGTGTTATATCAATGCACACTGATCCAACAAACACTCCCAGGATATTTACTGCAGGGATTAGGTGTGAAGTCAGTCTGTCCCCTCACGCTGCCAGCCAGAGTGCGGAGGGAACGGTGACAGCCCTTAAACACGGAGCAAACATCATCTGCAACATCCCATCAAACACTCCAATGTCAGCTACAGAGGTCCAGTGTCACTCCCACCCCATCTTAACTGTGTGACCAGGCGGTCTCATGGCTGCTAAAGTGAAGGTTCAACTTAGTCAGGCAACCTTCAGGCTCGATATCCGTCAGCTTGCGCCCATCAGACATTTACAAGGATAAGCTGCCTCTACACTCCCATCAAATACCCTCATTGTAGATGCAGCACAGGCCCAGATACACAAACTGTCTCCCTCTACACTGTCCAAACACGAATCTCCAGTGCAGGTATAGCAGAGGGTGAGATAGACAGTGTGGACAGGTGAGAGGGGGGGAGCGTTGAGACGAGAGGGGGAGAGTGTTGAGGCGAGAGGGTGAGAGTGTTGAGGCGAGAGGGGGAGAGCGTTGAGGCGAGAGGGGGAGAGCGTTGAGGCGAGAGGGGGAGAGCGTTGAGGCGAGACGGGGAGAGCGTTGAGGCGAGAGGGGGGGAGTGTTGAGGCGAGAGGGGTGGACGTTGAGGCGAGAGGGGGAGAGTGTTGAGGCGAGAGGGGGGAGAGCGTTGAGGCGAGAGGGGGGGAGCGTTGAGGCGAGAGGGGGGAGCGTTGAGGCGAGAGGTGGAGAGCGTTGAGGCGAGAGGGGGAGAGCGTTGAGGCGAAGAGCGTTGAGGCGAGAGGGGGAGAGCGTTGAGGGGGAGAGCGTTGAGGCGAAGAGCGTTGAGGCGAGAGGGGGAGAGCGTTGAGGCGAGAGGGGGAGAGTGTTGAGGCGAGAGGTGGAGAGCGTTGAGGCGAGAGGTGGAGAGCGTTGAGGCGAGAGGGGGAGAGTGTTGAGGCGAGAGGGGGAGAGTGTTGAGGCGAGAGGGGGAGAGTGTTGAGGCGAGAGGGGGAGAGCGTTGAGGCGAGAGGGGGAGAGCGTTGAGGCGAGAGGGGGAGAGCGTTGAGGCGAGAGGGGGAGAGCGTTGAGGCGAGAGGTGGAGAGCGTTGAGGCGAGAGGGGGGGAGTGTTGAGGCGAGAGGGGGGAGAGCGTTGAGGCGAGAGGGGGGGAGCGTTGAGGCGAGAGGGGGGAGCGTTGAGGCGAGAGGTGGAGAGCGTTGAGGCGAGAGGGGGAGAGCGTTGAGGCGAAGAGCGTTGAGGCGAGAGGTGGAGAGCGTTGAGGCGAGAGGGGGAGAGCGTTGAGGCGAAGAGCGTTGAGGCGAGAGGGGGAGAGCGTTGAGGCGAGAGGGGGAGAGTGTTGAGGCGAGAGGTGGAGAGCGTTGAGGCGAGAGGGGGAGAGCGTTGAGGCGAAGAGCGTTGAGGCGAGAGGTGGAGAGCGTTGAGGCGAGAGGGGGAGAGCGTTGAGGCGAAGAGCGTTGAGGCGAGAGGGGGAGAGCGTTGAGGCGAGAGGGGGAGAGTGTTGAGGCGAGAGGGGGAGAGTGTTGAGGCGAGAGGTGGAGAGCGTTGAGGCGAGAGGGGGAGAGCGTTGAGGCGAGAGGGGGAGAGCGTTGAGGCGAGAGGGGGGGAGCGCTGAGGCGAGAGGGGGGGAGCGCTGAGGCGAGAGGGGGAGAGCGTTGAGGCGAGAGGGGGAGAGCGTTGAGGCGAGAGGGGGGGGAGCGCTGAGGCGAGAGGGGGGGAGCGCTGAGGCGAGAGGGGGGGAGCGCTGAGGCGAGAGGGGGGGAGCGCTGAGGCGAGAGGGGGGGAGCGCTGAGGCGAGAGGGGGGGAGCGCTGAGGCGAGAGGGGGGAGCGCTGAGGCGAGAGGGGGAGAGCGCTGAGGCGAGAGGGGGAGAGCGCTGAGGCGAGAGGGGGAGAGCGCTGAGGCGAGAGGGGGAGAGCGTTGAGGCGAGAGGGGGAGAGCGTTGAGGCGAGAGGGGGAGAGCGTTGAGGCGAGAGGGGGAGAGCGCTGAGGCGAGAGGGGGGGAGCGCTGAGGCGAGAGGGGGGGGAGCGCGGAGGCGAGAGGGGGGGAGCGCTGAGGCGAGAGGGGGAGAGCGTTGTGGCGAGAGGGGGAGAGCGTTGAGGCGAGAGGGGGAGAGGGGGGGAGCGCTGCGGCGAGAGGGGGGAGCGCTGAGGCGAGAGGGGGGGAGCGCGGAGGCGAGAGGGGGGGAGCGCGGAGGCGAGCGGGGGGGAGCGCGGAGGCGAGCGGGGGGGAGCGTGGAGGCGAGAGGGGGAGTGTTGAGGTGACAGTGGGAGTGTGGAGGTGACAGTGGGAGTGTGGAGGTGAGAAGGGAATTTTGTGGTGTGGGTGAGGTTCTGTAACACACTGGTTGGCGCTGCTGCCTCATGGCGCCAAAGACCCGGGTTTGAATCCAGCCTCGGGTCACTCTCTGTGTGGAGTGCGCACGTTCTCCCCTGTCTGCGTGGGAATCCTCTGTGTGCTCTCATTTCCTCCCACACTCCAAAGATGTGGGAGTTAGTTGGATTAGCCATGCTAACTTGGGAGACGGGCAACGTACAGGACAGGTACTGGACGGGGTTAGATACAGAGTAAATTTCCCTCATCAATGTCCCCATCAAACACTCCCAGGACGTGTACAGCATGGGGATAGACACAGAGTAAATTTAAGACTGTGCCCATCAAACATTCACACGGTAAAATTCCCTCTGCACCACCCAGAACGGCTACAGCATTGGCCGGGGTGGGGGGGTAGATACATAATAAACCTCTCTCTCCAGTGTCCTCATCAAGCACTCCCAGGATACCCAGGATAGGGACAGTACGTCGTTAAATGTAGAATAAATCTCCCTCTATAATGTCCCCATCAAACTCTCCAAAGACAGATGCAACTAGTGAGAGTTCAGATGCAGCTCAGGCTGAGATTTCCAGAAACCTCCCATCACACTGTTTCACCAAGAACTCCAGTGAAGGGGTAGCAAGGGTGAGATGCACAAAAAATGTCTGCATAGACTGTCCAAACACTAAAGACCTGAGCAAGAGCAGCACAGGGTAAGGTCCACAGAAAATCTCTCCACACTGTCCTATCAGGAACTCGAGCGCAGGTGGACACAGAGATACATATAGTTCTGCTCTCCCTGTATATTGCCAGAAAAAAATCCCATGTATGGGTAAAGAAAAGTTCAATACAGATACATCTCCTCTTGATACTGACCTCTGAAACCCTCCCAGAACAGTTACACACGGGATTGCAGACAGAGCAAAGCTCACTCTGCAGTGTCCCATTGAATAGTTGACTGCAAAGGGTGTTTACTCTGTGTCGAACCCCATTCTGAACCATGTTTCTGTATTTGCCATTGGGTTCCTGTAAATTGTGCTTCCATTGAACATTTCCAAGAATAGGGACAGCACTGGGTAAAGTGTATGGTCTTGCTGCACTGCCAATTCAAACAGGCTGATAAAAGGGACGTGTATCTTCTGTATCAAACACGTTTCCATCACTGTCCATGAAGTAATCCCAGGGCAGCCTCACTGATAATGATATTTTCCAGACGTGCTTTCATAATAACTGTCTTCTGTTAATTTGTTGTTATAGTTTTGTGAAATACTCCTTCAGATCTTTCCTAAATACAGTTCAGACACTTGGGAATTCGAATGAATGAATTGCAAACATTTTCTGTTGTAAAGAACATAGAAAAGCTACAGCACAAACAGGCCCTTCGGCCCACAAGTTGCGCCGGTCATGTCCCTACCTACCTCGGCTTATATACAGGCTTACCAAGAACCCTCAATCCTATTAAGTCCCATGTACTCATCCAGGAGTCTCTTAAAAGACCCCATCGAGTTTGCCTCCACCACCACTGGCGGCAGCCGATTCCACTCACCCACCACCCTCTGAGTGCAAAACCTACCCCTCACATCTCCTCTGTAGCTATTCCCCAGCACCTTTAACCTGTGTCCTCTCGTAGCAGCCATTTCAGCCCTGGGAAAAAGCCTCTGTGAGTCCACCTGATCTATACCACTCAACATCTTTTATACCTCTATCAGGTCACCTCTCATCCTTCATCTCTCCAAGGAGAAAAGACCGAGCTCTCTCAACATATCCTCATGAGGCATGCCAACCAATCCAGGCAACATCCTTGTAAATCTTCTCTGCACCCTTTCAATAATTTCCACGTCCCTCCTGTAATGAGGCGACCAGAACTGAGCACAGTACTCCAAGTGGGGTCTGACGAGGGTCTTATATAGCTGCATCATTATCCCCGGACTCCTAAACTCAATCTCTCGATTGATGAAGGCCAGGTGAAAACTGCCCCAGTTAAGTAAATCAGATTGATCAACTGATTGCAATCAATGCCAAATGGGGAATAATTGTCCCGTGTAGAAGTGAGAACCCGTTCCATATTGTGATTGTTTGCAGTATTGGGACAGTGAGATGACCCGATCCAACACAAGAACACTTTGCAATATCTCCCAGTAACAGTGAGTCTGTGTGTCAGCGTTAACCAAGCGGGGTGACATTCCCGGTGGTGCTGACATCTCACGCAGAGTGAAAACCAGAATTCAATTGGTGGGGATTGCCTTGTTAAATTCAGCTGGGGATTTATTGAGGGAATTTGTGAAAATGCATGTGGAGATCTTATACAATCTAATTGAAAAACATTTCGAAATCCGTTTCTCCAACTGACTGTACAGAACAGAAGAGGTACATTTATAGAGATCTCAAGGTGAATAACATTAGTTCCAGTCACTGAACACCAGCAGTAACTTTGTAATGCATATCATTTTATACATGTTTCACATGCAGTGAATATATTTATTTTAATTCCGGTCTCTGAGCAGTCAGATATTGATACAGATAATTCTGATATTTAGCACCATGCTCCCACACTGCCACCTCTGCTTGACCTGAAATAGATGCTCTGTTCCGCAATTATTTAATCCAAGTGTATTCGTGGAGGAACAAACTTACATTCTGCATTCAAACTTTATGTTGTTGAGATCAGCCCAGGATCAGAATGATTGAAGGAGCTGAAGGTTTTTGAGACAGTTTGTGTGACGCTGCTGCTGTGTTGCCTTTATTCGTTTTGTAACGCGGGGGTCGCAGGGAATCAGTAGCGACAATAAGAGTGAGGTCAGTGATGTATCTGTTTGTCAGTTGGTAATAAGAATGAAGTCGGTGATACACCTGGAAGGTAAAGACAGTAGGGATGAGGTTAGCCATGCACCTGGATGTGTATTGACAATCAGAGCAATTCAGTAATGTATCTGTGCAGGTTGTGAAAGGAGAGTGCGGTCACTGCTGTTCCTAAATACCTGGTTCCAATAAGAATCAGGTTATTTCTGCATCTGCAGGGACAGGTGTAGCATCGGGGAAACACAAGATAAAACTCCATCTGCAATTTCCCCAGCAAACACACCCAGGGCAGGGACAGCGGACGGATGTTTGAGTTGTGTGGAGTGGGGGGCTGTGTGTGGAGTGAAAGTTTATTATGGAAGTGAGGGGGAGAGTGATGAGTTGAGAGGCGGTGTATTGAGATGAGGGGGAGTTTGTTGAGGTGAGGGGGAAAGTTAAAAGGAGATGGCGGGAGCTGAGGCGAGACAGAGTGCTGAGATGAGAAGGGAGCTGATATGAGAGAGGGAGAATGTTGATGTGAGACAGAGTGTCGGATTTGGCCCCGCGCTCTCCCCAAATTCGGATAATCCCACCAGAGGTAATTGGATCTTGACACGGTCTGTGCCCATCTGCTCCGACTCCCATGCGGTGTGGGACGGGAAATTCATATCTTGGGGATCTTGAGGTGAGGAGCGTCGAGATGAGATGGGTAGTGTTGTGGTGCGTGGGGGAATGTAGAAGTGAGTGGGAGGATTGATGTGAGGGGGGGAACATGTTAAGGTGAGAGGGGGAGAGTTGTGTTGATTGGGGGAGTGTTGAATTGAGAGCGCGTGTTCTGGTGAGAGGAATTGATGTTAACCCTCTATGGGACAATGTAAATGTGAGAGGGGGAACTTAGAAGCGAGACGGCTAGTGTTGAGGAGAAAGGGTGTAATGTCTGTGTGATAGAGATTGTGCAGAGAGGGGAAGGGGAGTATTGAGGTGAGCGGGGGTGTGTTGAGGTGAGGGGGTGTGTTGACGTGACAGGATAGTGTTGGTGAGAGAGAGAGCGTGTTGGGGTAATGGGGAGTGCTGAGTTGAGAGTGAGGGTGTTAATGTTGTCATGTGAGTGGACCTTTCAGCAATTTTGTTTAAATCATGCAGCTTACATGGAGGTGGAGCTAAGCTGTGGCAGTCAGGTGGTGGTTTTTTTTTGGTCTTTTAGTTTAGTTTTGGGAAGCAGTTTAGCAGCAAGCTCAGAAGCAATCTCTCTCCCTCTCCCTGTCCTTCTCTTTTGAAAAGGCTGTGTTTTGTGGAACAGACTCGACTGCAACCTCTGCTGAGTTTCTCAAGGGATTTTGAGCATTCAGCCCAGGAGGCTGGACACGTGTAATAATTCGGCATTAACCTCTGCTGTATTGTGGTGATTTGGAGGGTTTTGTGGATTGGATGTTGGCTTTGGTTGGAACACACTAGAGATATTTCCTTCAGAGTTGTACATTATTGTGGTTGTTGTGTTTCTTGTTTGTAATTGTTAAATGTTCTTGCTAATTGTCTTACTATACATGTCAACAATATTCTCAATTAAGCTTTGTATTGAATAAGAGTTCCTCGTGGGTCAGTTCACTCCCACCTGAAGTGAAACCTCTCGTGCTCCTTCGAGCCAGATTCAAGTTAAAGAGTTACAGGTCACTCGAGCTTCATGGAACAACTGGGAGTATCCAACCTGACTGAGAACAACTGGGGGCTCCGGGATTGAAACCTGTATTTCTTGATTGATTTTGGATTAGTGAACTCAAAGACAGTGAGCGCTGAGCAGATTTGTGTTTTCTTTTCAGGTGTTGTATTCCAGTTTAAATAGGGAGTGTGGTTTGGATTAATGTCTCTTTCAGAGGCTCAGCAGTTTCTGCGGGTGGAGGAAGTCACGCAAGTTACCTGACAGATAGTGACGAAAGCAAAGCTTTTGGAATTGGAAACACATTCCAGTTGACATTGCCTGACAGAGTACAGAAAGGAGAGATAATTGTGGCAATAGCACAACATTTGGAATTGTCAGAAGCTCAGTCAGAATCGTTGGAAATTCAGTTACAAATGAAAGTGACTCAATATAAAAAATAATTAAAACTATTTGAATTACAGGGAAAAGAAAAGGAAAGGGAGGAACAGCAAGCAAAATAATTGAATCAATCTGAATTACAGGCAAAAGGGAAAAAGGAGGCAAGGGAAAAATAGAGAGACTTTGAATATTGGAAACTGGCCTTCAAATGTAAACATCGTGTCTGATTGGCGGAGGTAAAGGGTAAAGTACAGTCTGAGGGTAGGGATGAGGATAGTGAGAGAATGAGGGGCAGAAAATACATCAGGAGATAGAAAAGGCAATGTTACAATCATCATGGGGGACTTCAATATGTAGGTTTCTAAGATTCTAAGGTGGACTGGGAAAATCAGATAGGTCGTGGATCCCAAGAAAAGGAATTTGTGGAATGTCTAAGAGAGGGTTTTTGGAGCAGCTTGTGACAGAGCCTACTACGGAACAGGCAATTCTGGATTTGGCGATGTGTAATGAGGCAGACTTGATTAGGGAACTTAAGGTGAAGGAACCCTTAGGGAGCAGTGACCACAATATGATAGAATTTACCCTGCAGTTTGAGAGGAAGAACCTGGAATCAGATGTAAAGGTATTTGAATTAAATAAAGATAACTACAAGGACATGAAGGTGGAGCTGGCCAGAGTTGATTGTAAAGGGAGCCGAGCAGGGGAGAAAGTGGAACAGCAATGACAGGAGTTCTTGAGAGTTATTTGCGAGGCACAACAGAAATTCATCCCAAGGAGGAGGAAACATGCCACAGGGAGGACGAGGAATCCATGGCTGACGGGGAAGCCAAGGGCAGCAAAAACACAAAAGGGAAAGCATCCTTAGTGGCAAGGATTAGTGGGAAGGCAGAAGATTGAGAAGCTTTTGAAAGCAAGCAGAGGACAACTTAAAAAAGCAATAAGAGGGGAGAAGATGAAATATGAGTGTAAGCAAGCTTGTATTATAAAAGAGGAGAGGAGAAGGTTTTCCAATATAAGTTAAGAGAGAGGCAAAAATAGCCATTGGATCACTAAAAAATGAGGCTGGAGAAGGAATAATAGGAAACAAAGAAATGGCAGAGGAACTGAATAGTTTGCATCAGTCTTCACGGTGGAAGACACCAGTGGGATGCCAGAGCTCCAGGAGAGTCGGGGGACACAGGTGGGTGTAGTGGCCATCACTCAGGAGAAGGTTCTGGGGAAACTGAAAGGTCTGTGGGTGGTAAATCACCTGGACCGGATGGAGTACACCCCAGGTTTCTAAAAGACATAGCTGAGGAAATTGTGGTGGCATTGGTGGTGATCTTTCTTTGATAAGGCGCAGCATAGGAGACTGTTATATAAGTTAAGTGCCAATGGTGTTGAGGGTAAGATCCTGGCATGGATAGAGGATTGGCTGACTGGCAGAAGGCAGAGAGTGGGGATGAAGGGATCTTCTCTCAGGATGGCAGCCGGTGACAAGTGGTGTGCCTCGGGGGTCGGTCCTGGGACCACAACCTTTCACAATACACATTAATAATTTGGAAAAACGAAATGAAGGCGCTGTTGCTAAGTTTGGTGATGATACAATTATATGCAGAGGGACAGGGAGTATTGCGGAAGTGGGAGGGGGGAGGGGGAGGAGGAGGGCTGCAGAAGGACTTGGACAGGTTAGGACAGTGGATAAAGAGGGGGCAGATGGAATACAAGGAGGAAAAGTGTGAGGTTATGCACTTTGGAAGGAGGAATGGAGGCAGAGACTATTTTCGAAATGGGGAAATGCTTAGAAAATCAGATGCACAAAGGAATTTGGGAGGCCTTGTTCAAGATTCTCTAAAGGTTAACCTGCAGGTTCAATCGGCAGTTCGGAAGGCAAGTGGAATACTGGCAATCATGTCGAGAGGCCCCGCACCAGGTTCAGACCCACCCAGGTTCAGACAGAGACGCTGTTCAGATTCACACAAGGTTCGGACTCGGATCATGTTCAGATTCACACCGTGTACAGACTCACCTCAGCTTCACAATCATAGAAACATTGAAATATAGGAACAGCAGGAGCAGGCCATTCGGCCCTTCGACCCAGCTCCGACATTCAGTTTGATCAGGGATCATCATCAACTTCAATATCCTGACCATCCCTTGCTCCCATATCCCGTGATCACTTTAGCCCCAAGAGCGATACATAATTTCTTCCTGAAATCACGAAAGGTTTTGGCCTCAGCGACATTCTGTGGTAGCGAAGTCCATAGGTCATCAGAGTGGAGAAATTTCTCCTCACCTCTGTTCTAAAAGGTTGATGCTTATCCTCAAACCATGAACACTCGTCCTCAACTCCCTGAGCATCAGGAACATTCTTTCTGAATCTACCCTGTCTAAACATGGTCCAATATTATATGTTTCACTCGAATGAACTCCAATGAATAAAGCCCTAACCGACTTAGTCTCTCTTCATATCACAGACTTGCCATCCCAGGAATCAGCCTGGTAAACATTCGCTGTACTCCCTCTATAGCGAGGATATCCTTCCTCAGATAAGGACACCAAAACTGCACACAATACTCGAAATGTGGCCTCAGCAATGCCCTGTACAACTGCAATGACACATCTCTCTTCCTGTACTCCAATCTTATCCCTATGAAGGGCAACATTACAGTTGTCTTCTTTAATGCCTGTTGTACATGCGCGCTGACTTTCACTTACTGATGCATACGGACACCAAGGCCTCGCTGAGTATCCACCTCTCTCAATTTACACCCATTCAAATAATAATCTGTCTTCCTATTATTGCTGCTAAATTGGATAACTTCACATTGATCCACATTTTACTGCAACTGCTTTGCACATCCCCACACATTGAGCCTGTTCAAATCACACTGAAGCATGTCTGCATGTTTCTCATAGCTCACCCTCACACACCTTTTATCATCTGCAAATTTGGAGATGATACATCTAGTTCCATTTTCAAAATAATTAATATATAATGTGAGCAGTTGAGGTCCGTGCACAGATTCCTGCAGAACCCCACTCGACACTGACTGCTAATCAGAAAAAGGCCCATTTATTGCCAACTCTTTGCTTTCTATCAGTGAACCAGCTTTCTATCCGTCTCAAAACATTGCCTGTAATCCCATGTGCTTTCACTTTACATGGCAGTCTGCGATGTGAGACCTTGTCGAAAGCCTTCTGAAAGTCTCAATAAACACATCTGCTCACGTCACTTTCTGAACAGTAATGTCTGGGGACACCTACCCGCCCTGGACCTGGGCGTAAGGGACCGGGCAGTAAGGGACACAAGACACAGCAATACCTCTCCACCACTTCCCTAAACTCCCACACTTACCCCAGCTCTCAGTGCTTCACTCTCTGCAGCTTGCACTCTGTGGAGCTCCCTGAGTGGGCACATTTCACAGGCCTCAGTTTGATAGTTTATATTTGCCCGTGTCCAACTCATGAACCTGATTGAAGTCACTGCCCCCCCTCCCCCTCTAGGTCTGAGTAACCGCCGAGGGCTGACCACCTTGGAAGCATTTTTTGGAGTTTCAATGCTGGGTCCGGTTCCTGCTGCTCAGCCTCGGAAGTGAGTGGGGTTCAGCAGACCGGAGCTCGCCTCTTCCACCATGAGCGTGTGGCCCGAGTTCCCTTTATCGGGTGACAATGTGGTCGAGAGGCTAAACCCACTGTGTCCATTTCAGACTCCGAGGTTCCCACTGGCGGAGATGAGGAACAGGAGCCGGAGTGCCTGGAATTCTTTCCAAAGTTCCCGGTCTGCTGGGAATTGATTTTTCCTGCACGGCTTGGGGCTTCATGGCTTGTAGATGATTGAAGCATTCCCATAGGATGGTATCTCCCAAGCGGACTTGATAGGAAACTGGCCCTGTTCCAGACTCGACCGTGCCTCATAACCACGTGGACCCATTGCCATGATTCTTTACCAATAACCTATCACCTGCCTTTAGGTGCCTCTCCCGGCTGGTGGGAACGGCACTGGGTGTTAGCTCCCACCTTCAGAAGGTCAGACTTAACATTGGGCGGAGTGAACTTCCCATGACCAACTCTGCTGGGGCTATTCCAGTTGTTGAAGAGGGGAGGTCGGGGGGAGGTTGGAGGGTGTCATTCTGTAATTGAAGATGAAATCTGGATGGTTTGGTGTCCAAAGAGACTGAGGGATGGTATTTTGAACCTGCTTTTACTGTTTGGGCCGCTCTTTCTGCCAGGCCATTGGATGATGGGTAATATGACACTGTAAGAAGTTTAACAACACCAGGTTAAAGTCCAACAGGTTTATTTGGTAGCAAAAGTGGCTTTTGCTACCAAATAAACCTGTTGGACTTTAACCTGGTGTTGTAAACTTCTTACTGTGTTTACCCCAGTCCAACGCCGGCATCTCCACATCATAATATGACACTGCCCAAACGTGTCAAATTCTGTCCAACTTCATCGAATGCACAAATTCCTGGCTGATGAAGAGTGGTTTATTTTCAGGAACTAACATTTCCGGGATCCCGGGTGTCATGAAAGAGGTGTGAAGTTTCTCCACTCTTGTCCTTGTGTTTGAGTAACTCACCCTGTGTACGGCCATCCATTTTGAATCAGCATCTCCCATTTCAGGAACATAGACCCCATGAACGGACCGGCACTCTCCGTGTGCAGCCACGTCTCCGGATGTCCTGGCCATTCCCAAGTGTGAAGAGTAGTGATTGGTGGTACTTCTGCCCTTGTTGATATTGTCAACACTGACCCACGGGCAAATATTCGTATCCATACCTGGCCACCAGACATGGCAACTGTTTGTTATTTATATTTGAAAGTCCAATAGAAAGAGTCAGGGGTCTTGTATTTGTAGTTTCCTCTCAGGGTCTAATGAGTTGAAGAATTGAAGTAAGGGGAGCTTTCAGCAGATTGATGAGCTGCTGCCTGAAGTGAGTCTGTGTCACAGCATAAATGGCAGTGTTTGTACAACAACTTGTGAGTTGCAACATGAAACCAAATTCCATAACATAGTAATCTAACCAGACCGACTTATAGCCCAAATAATGCATCCGACTCCATATAGAATAAACCATGAATGTCGACCATAAGAGGATGAAATTGGCTGAGATAACAAACAGTAAAATGATGGATTTCCTGCGACTCTCCATCTCTGGGTCTCTGGGATTCTCCCCACTGCTGTGAGCCCGGAGTCTCCTGCGGGCTCTGCTGCTCCTTAAAATGTGTCTGACGGTGAAAACGTTGAGCAGCAGAATCAGGACGAACGGGACAGTCGGGGTTAGAATGTTGTGGAGGAACTCGATTGTTCCCCAGACCGGAGATAACAGAACATCCATTGTGACCTCACAAAACCAGGGGTCGTTCACCAGCCGATATCCATTTAATAACATAAAATACCAGAAGATGTTCTTTAAACAGCTCAGCACCGTCACTGTTCCCAGAACCACAGCCGCCGATTTCTCACTGCAATATTTACTCTTCAGCTTGGGGCAGCAAATGGCCACAAATCGATCAAAGGTGAAAGTGACGGTGAACCAGACAGAACAGTCAGTGGCTGCATAAAGCAGGACGGCGTGGATGTTACACACGGGGACCCAGCGCAGGAAATCAAACTGTTCCCGATAAAGAATGGGAATGTGTCTGAATATCAGGTCGAGGATAACGACCAGCAGATCCCCCGCTGACATGGCCACCAGGTAACGAGTCACACATTTGGACAGACCACAGTTTCTGCTCGTCAGAGTCACAATTGTGATTATGTTCACTGTCAGGAAGGGAAATAAAGAATAAAATTAGACAGGATTCAGGGAAAGAAGTTACCATTTGGACTGAGGATGGGTTAAAATAAAAAAGAATGTATACACATAAAATGACTTAAATCTTTTTTTTAAACCAGCACGTCTTTTGCAGTGTGAGAGGAAAGTGGAGCATCCGGAGGAAACCCACACAGACACGGGGAGAAGGTCCAAACTCCACACAGACAGTGACCCAAGCCTGGAATTGAACCCAGCTCCCTGACGCTGTGAATCAGCAGTGCTAACCACTGTGTCACCGTGCTGCTCCATGGTAGCAACACAGTGGTATACATTTGGGAGAGAGCTTTCCGGAGAGTCCACAACATTGACCCTCACTCAGCTCCAAGGGTGAGGGAGTAAACCCTGACAGAAAATCCAGACTGGAATCCTGTAGATGGTAATCTGTCGTCTCTCAGACAGTTTACTGACAACCCCTGCAACAGAGCTGGTACCAAAGAGGGCTGGTTTGACCCTTGCCTCTGGACAATACTAACAATTGGCAGAGGGAGATCCTGATGCCTTGACAGCACAGAATCTCTATTATATTTACACAGAACTGTACCCTGGAGAGGAGATCACAGCATTGTGGCCACTGTTAGCACAACACAGGAAAAAATAGTAATCTCACACTCGATTGGCACAGAACACAACTTCCAGTGTTTCTTTCAAGAGTGGGAGAAAGTTTCAGGGTTCAGCGAATCGCTATCGTCCATAATGCTCAGTGCGATTACTGCTGTCCCACGTTGGTCTACTGGAACAGTGCAGCTGCAGTCGTCTCTCGGCAGGAA
Source organism: Mustelus asterias (assembly GCF_964213995.1). Lineage (NCBI taxonomy): Eukaryota > Metazoa > Chordata > Chondrichthyes > Carcharhiniformes > Triakidae > Mustelus > Mustelus asterias. Next base: position 500,826 of record NW_027590097.1, on the reverse strand, counting down.
GGTTGCCAATCTATGCACCAGGTAAAACTCAAACAAAGGCCAGTACCAAAGGAAAAGCCAAGCAGGCTGCCTTAATGCCTATCGTCCGGTGACTCTGATGTCCAATATTATGAAATGCATCAAAAGGTTAGTCATGGCATGAATCAGTTCCGGCTTCCCAGATTGCCTGGATCCACGACAGTTCACCGACATCCACAACAGGTCCACAATGCCATCTCCCGGGCCCGACAGTGAACCCTGGAACACAGACTCGTGTTTATCAACTACAGCTCAGCCTGCAACACCATTAGTCCTACGAAACTCATGTCCAAAGTTCGTGGCGCTGGGCTTGGCTCCTGCCTCTGCAATTGGATCCTCAACTTCCTAATCCATAGAGAGCAAAATTAAGGACAATCAACAACATCTCCTTCACAATCATCCTGAACAGCGGTGCCCCGTAAGGCTGCGTCCTCAGCCCCTTACTATACTCCTTATACACTGGTGACTGTGTGGCCAAGTTCCCCTGCAACTCGGTTCCCAAGTTTGCTGATGACACCTGCAGTGGGTCGGAGGAAGAGACAGAGAATCTGGTGAACTGGGGCGACAACAATAATCTCTTCCTCAATGTCAACAAAGCAAATCGACTTCTGGAAGCCTAGTGGAGTACATGCCCCGATCTACATCAATGGGATGAAGTTGAAATAGTCGAGAGCTTCACGTTTTAGGGTCCACATCACGAAAAACCTTTCCTGGTTCCTCCATGACGTCCCTATAATTAAAAAAGTCTCCGAACGCCTCTATTTTCTCAGAGGTTTAGGGACATTTGGCATGTCAGCTGCGACTCTCATCAACTTTTACAGATGCACCATAAATAACATTCTAGCTTGGTATGGCTCCTGCTCTGTCCAAGACTGCGAGAAACTTCAAAGCTTGGTGAATGCAGACCAGTCCATCACTCAAACCAACCTCCCACTCATTAACTCTGTCTCAACCTCCCGTTACCTCACAAAAGCAACCAGCCTAATTCAGGAATAGCGCACCACGGACATCAACTTTTCCCACTTGTTCCATCAGAGAAAAAGATAAAAAATGTGTGAGGACATGGACCAACCGACTCATAGAATCATAGAATCACTACAGTGCAGAAGGGGGCCATTTGACCCATCGAGTCTACACCGACAACAATCCCACCCAGGTCCTATCCCCGAAATCCCACATATGCACCCTGCTAATCCCCCAAACATACATATCCCAGGACGCTAATGGGCAGTTAACATGGCCAATCAACCTAACCTGCACATTTTGGACTGTGGGGGAAAACTGGAGCATCCGGAGCAAACCCATGCGCATACGGGTGGAATGTGCAAATTCCACACAGACAGTGATCCAAGCCGGGAATCGAACTCAGGTTCCTGTGAGACAGCAGCGCTAACCATTGTGCCACCATGCTGCCGACTCAGGAACAGCTTCTCTGCTGCCATCAGACGTTTGAATGGACCCACATTGCATTAAGATGATCTTTTACTACATCCTAGCTATGACTGCAACATTACATTCTGCCCTCTCTCCTTCTCTATGTACAGTATGCTTTGTCTGTATGGCACTCAAGCAACAACACTTTTCACTTTATATCCAATGTTATGAAATGCATCAAAAGGTTAGTCATGGCATGAATCAATTCCGGCCTCCCAGATTGCCTGGATACACTACAGTTCACCAACCTCCCCAACAGGTCCACAGACACCATCTCCCTGGCCCAACACTGAACTCTGTAACACTGTAACCCTGAACATAGAGAAGGAGAGAGTGCAGAATGTAATGTTGGACTCAGAGCGAGGGTGTAGAATAAGATCATCTGAATGCGATGTGGGCCCATTAAAACGTCAGATGGCAGCAGAGAAGAAGCTGTTCCTGAGTCGGCAGCATGGTGGCACAATGGTTAGCACTGCTGTCTCACAGGGACCTGAGTTCGATTCCCGGCTTGGATCACATATTTATTATATGTGAAAATAATAAACCAAATCAATTCAAATCAAATCAGTCTTTTGCATCTCAAGCTGAAACATCAGCACGATGTGCCCTGACCTTACCAATGAACTTATGCAGGTTGATGATGTACACGGGACGGCTGTGACCGAGACTGAATTTACAAGGCTGAATGTGGACATTGGGGAGCTGCGAGAAACTGGACTTGCTCACAGTGGATTCTTTCCAGAGGAACACCACACGTTCTTGTAATAGGAGAAATCCCAACAGGCGAGATGTGAGAATGGAACAAAGTTTTAAAAAGAAGCTTCACTGGTGCTGATGGAATCCCAGGAATTGAAATGGGATCCCTGATGCTGTGAGGCAGCAGTGCTAACCACTGTGCCATACTGCCATCCTGCAAGGTGCCCTGGAGATATCCAAGATCACGGCCAGGACACCACCATCACCATATCCGTGTTCGGGAAATGATTGGAAAACAACCTGAGGGACAGAATTAATCTCCACTTCGAGAGGTAAGGATTTATGAACAATAGTCAGCGTGCCTTTGACAGGGGGAGATCATGTCTGACAATTCGCTGGAATATATTGAGGAGGTGACTGGATGAGGAGATGAGGGAAGTGCAGTCGATGTAGTCTACGTGTTCTTCAGAAAAGCTTTTGACAAATATGGAAGACTGAACAAGGAAGTGATTCCGATTGGAACCAGGTCAATTTGGTAAATTATATTCAAAATGGCTGAGTGGCAGAGGGTGATGGTGGAAGGTTGTTTTTGTGACTGCAAGCCTGTGTTCAGTGGGGTTCCACAGGGATCGATGCTGGGTCCCTTGCTGTTTGTAGTGTACATTGATGGTCTGGACATGAATGTGTGAGGTGTGATCAGTAAGTTTGCAGAAGATACAAAAATTGGTGGTGTGGTAAATATTGAGGAGGAAAGCCTTAGATGACAGGAATCATAGAATCCTACAGTGCAGAAGGAGGCCATTCAGCCCATCGAGTCTGGACTGAGCACAATCCCACCCAGGCGATATCCCCTGAACCCCATGCATTTACCCAAGCAATTCTCCCTGACAGTAAGTCCAGTATATCCTGGCCAATCCACCTAACCCACAAGTCTTCCGACTGTGGGCGGAAACTGGAGCACCCGGAGGAAACCCATGAAGACACGTGGAGAATGTGCAAACTCCACACAGATGTGGTCCAAGCCAGAAATGGAACACACGTCCCTGGCGCTGTGGGGCAGCAGTGCTAACCACTGTGCCACCGTGCTGAGGAAACTGAAAGGCTGGGCAAATGGGCAAATGTAATTTACACCTGACGAATGTGAGGCCATGCATTTGGGACGACTATCCGGGCAAGGAAATGTACCATGTCCGGTCGAGTCTGAGGAAGTGCAGAGGACCAGAATGAATTTGGGCTGCAGATATGTGGATCTCCAAAAGCAGCAAGACAGGTAGATGAGGTGGTTAAGACGACATGTAGGATACTTGCCTTTAGCAGCCGCAGCATAGACTATAAGAGCTGGGAGGTGATGATGGAAGTGTATAAAATGCTGGTTGGACCAGAGCAAGAGAACTGTGCACAGCTCTGGTCATCACACTACAGGAAGGATGTGATTACACTGGAAACGGTGGAGAGGAGATTCACCAGGATGCTGCCTGGGCTGGAGAGTTTCAGCTATGAGGAGAGGCTGGTTAGGCTGGGTTTTTTACCTTAGAGCAGAGACGGCTGGAGGTGGAGTGGGTGTAGTGGGTGGTGGTGGGGAATGCTTTCAGGTGGGGGCGGGGGGTGGGGGGGGGAGCTGAGTGATATGAACACAATTATGTGGCACACGGATAGGAAGAAACCTTTTCCCTTTAGTAGAGGTGTCAATAACCAGAGGGGCGTGGAGTTAAGGTAAAGGGCAGGTGTTTGTGTGGATTTGAGGGAAAATGTTTTCATCCACAGGGTGATGGGATCTGCAGCTCACGGCCTGAAAGGATGGTAGAAGCGGGAAAAACCACAAGAGGCATTTAGATCAGCAACTCAAACGCCAGAGCATATAATTATTAAACTAGAAAGAGTGCAGAAAAGATTTCCGAGGATGCGACTGGGACTTGATGGATTGAGTTATAAGGATAGGCTGAATAGACTGGGACTTTTTTCTCTGGAGCGTAGGAGGCTGAGGGGTGATCTTCTAGAGGTCTATAAAATAATGAGGGGCACAGATCAGCTCAATAGTCAATATCTTTTCCTAAAGGTAGGGGAGTCTAAAACTAGATGGCACAGGTTTAAGGAGAGAGGGGAAAGATACAAAAGTGTCCAGAGGGGCAATTTTATCACACAGAGGGTGGTGAGTGTCTGGAACGAGCTGCCAGAGGCAGTAGTAGAGGCGGGTACAATTTTATTTTTTAAAAGCGTTTAGACAGTTAAATGGGCACGATGGGTATAGAGGGATATGGGGCAAATGTGGGCAATTGGGATTAGTTTAGGGGTTTAAAAAGAAAGGGCAGCATGGATAAGATGGGCCGAAGGGCCTGTTTCCATTCTGTAAACTCTATGACAAGGCTATGGATCGAGTGCTGGAAAATGGGATTGGATTGGATAGGTGTTTGATGACCTATTCAGACATAATGGTCGAAGGGCCTCATTTTGTGCTGTTAAAACTCGATGGCTGTTGGACCACCCACAGCAGTGGCCCCATCACTTGCAGCTCTCACAGCGCTGGCTGGGATACCCACTACCTCCCAAACCTATCTGGTTGCAAATGCGCAATTGCAGCCAGCAGTGAGCTGCCTGGTCTGAGAGAGACATCTGTCAGCTCTCTGCTGCTGCAGCGAGCCTCAACACAGCAGCTGCCCCCAGGTAGTCCGGGGGTCCTCAGCTCTTTCTGAGCAGCCCCCGACCAGATATAGACCCAGCCCCCTCCCCACCACCTGGACCAATCACCGCCCCTTCCCCCACACCAATTGCATGCAGAGTGTCAGCAGGGCACGCCTCCTTAACCCACTGTGCAGGCAGAGAGGCAGCAAGATCCCCCTCCCTACCCCACTGTGCAGGCAGAGAGGCAGCAAGACCCCCTCCCTACCCCACTGTGCATGCAGAGAGGCAGCGAGACCCCTCCCTACCCCACTGTGCATGCAGAGAGGCAGTGATGCCCCCCTCCCTACCCCACTGTGCATGCAGAGAGGCAACCAGACCCCCTCCCCACCCCACTGTGTATGTAGAGAGGCAGCGAGACCCCCTCCCTACCCCACTGTGCATGCAGTGAGGCAGTGAGACCCCCTCCCTACCCCACTGTGCATGCAGAGAGGCAGCGAGACCCCCACACTACCCCCACTGTGCATGCAGAGAGGCAGCGAGACCCCCTCCCTACCCCACTGTGCATGCAGAGAGGCAGCGAAACCCCCTCCCTACCCCACTGTGCATGCAAAGAGGCAGTGATGCCCCCCTCCCTGCCTCCACCAATCACGTTCGGTGTGGCAGCGAGACCCCCTTCCTACCCCAATGTGCATGCAGAGAGGCAGTGATGCCCCCCTCCTTACCAACACCAATCACGTGCAGAGTGGCAGCGGGGACCACCCCACCCCACAGACAGCGGGCAGTGTGGTAACGGCACCCTCTCCCACCCAGCAACTACGTTCAGAGTCGGCCCCGCTACCTTCAGGCTCCGCCCCTGTAGACCCCACCACCTCATGCCCCACTCCCTGGTACTGCCCGCTGGGCATTGCCCAAGGGGCACCTACCTTTGCCCTCGACCTTGCCCGGTGTCCTCAATGGCCTTCAGTTCTCCCGGCGAGGTCATCATGACTCGTCCTCATACATGTGGCCAGCTGTTTTCCTCACCGGACCCAACCTCTCCCGGTGAGGCTGCAAAGGCAAGTGTGGCGCACAATTCCATCCCAGGCTCACTAATTTCATTTAAATTTGTTTTAAAATAGATTGAAATAATTTATTCAGCCTCTTGCCGGAAATGGGCAGGAGACTGAATCCACTGTTTATCCATTGCCGGTGAAGGTTGCAAGAGGTGAGAAATGGGACGTGGACCTGAGTTCCAGGCTGTCACGCGGTTTTACTTGATCACCCCACCATCAATGGACAGGGAGTAGCTGTTATCCTGCCCCCCTATCGTGTGTGTGTTGCGTGTGTCTATATTGTCTGTACCAGTATGCATGTGTGTGTGTGCGTGTTTGTGTGTGAGCAACAGAGTACCTGACGAGTGTTCCTAAGTGTGCGTTATTCTGGAGTGTTGCAGCAATTTTGGTTCTTGAATTTGTGTGTGAGTGGGAGTATCTAAATCTGATTGCTTCTATCAACAAATGTGTGTTTTAATGTATGTGTGTTTGGGTGTGTCTGTGTGTTTGTATTCCTGTTGCTCTCGGAGAGCTTGTGGTGGCACAGGGGATAGCATTGCTGCCTCACAGCAGCAGAGGTCCTGGTTCAATTGCAGGTTTGGCCACTGTCTGTGCAGATTCTGCATGTTCTCCCCATGTCTGCGTGAGTTTCCTCCGAGTGCTCCAGTTTCCTCCCACTATCTGAAAGTTGTGCTGGTTGGGTGCATTGGCCGTGCTAAATTTTCCCTCAGTGTACCTGAACAGGCGCTGGAGTGTGGTGACTCGGGGATTTTTATAGTAACTTCATTGCAATGTTAATGTTCGCATACTTGTGACACTGATGAATAAATTTCAAATTTAATGAAATATGTTTTCTCTCTGTGAGATCCTGCTGTGCAGATATGACCAATAAAATTAATTCTGTGGCCTGGTGATTGGGTGGGTGAACTGGTGTTATATGCAGAGGGTGAAAAGGATTCTGTCTCAATATTTTACGCATGAAGGAATAGTGTTTGAGGTCACATGTCTATGGAAAGTCACAGCACTCAGAAGACATCCCAGCCCATAGACCCTGAGACAATTGTCAGTGGCTGAAAGAATTAATAACCGGATACAGAGATTCAACAAGAGCAGCAAACCCAGTACAGGAAATGACAAGAAAATCAATACAGTTAAACAGCCTTTCTAGAATTAGGAACTGGACACAGGGGACGGGAGTTTCCAGCCTCACTCTTCCCCAAGCTGCAAAATCCCACCCGTGTTCAACAGACCTTCCCATTCTCCGCCCCTCGCCTGCTCCGATTCCCGTGGCGGTCGGGCCGGTCCAATTCCAGCCAGAGACTTACCCGGAACACCAACAATCGCCAGGAGGGGATAGTAAACGCATTGAATCGCGTACAGTAGATATTGAATCCGATCAGCTGATGTCATAATCCAATAATAATCAGTAAACACAGAAATCCAATAGAATAAACTCCTGTCCTTGGTTGGAACATTCCGGTTCATTGTTCCTAGATTCCGATCCATTGTTGCAAGATTCCAATCCATTGTTCCCAGATTCTGATCCATTGTCGTAACATTCCAATCCATTGTTCCCAGATTCTGATCCATTGTTGGAAGACTCCAATCCATTGCTCCCAGATTCTGATCTCTCCTCTCCCTCCCTCTCTCTCCACAGCCGCTGATCTCTGTTGGTGTCGGAGTTGCCGCTCCCGCTGACCCAATGGGACAACACATTGAACGGAATCCCTTATTAATAGAAGAGGGGAATCCCTCCAGGCACACTAATCAGATCCATGGAGACTCACATCAATTCCAGTCACTAAACAAACAGCTTCACTTAACCCCCTTCAATCCAACACTTTTTATACCCAACGTAGAACAGTTACAGCCTCGATGGGGTGTTGAGGGTCAGGGAGGGATGGAAAGTTGGAAATAATGTAGGGTCAATATTAATTCGATACAGCAGAGATCACTCTGCTAGTGTTAATTTCGAGACGACGAGAATACAAAAGCAGGGGTGTACTGCTGAGGGTTTATAAGACACTGGTCTGACCGCATTCACAATATTGTCAGCAATTATGGTCCCCGTATCTAAGGAAGGATGTGCTGGCCTTGGAGAGGGTCCAGAGCAGGTTCACAAGAATGATCCGGGGAATGAAAGACTTGACGCATGAGGAGCGTCTCATGTCTGGGGGTCCACACTCGATGCAGTTTGGAAGTATGAGGAAGGGGATAACATTGAAACTTACAGAATAATGAAAGGCCTGGATAGAGTGCACTTGGGGAAGATGTTTCCATTAGTTGGGGAGACTTGGACCCGAGGGCACAGACTCAGAGGAAAGGGACGGCCCTTTAGAAATGTGATGTGGAGATGGCGGTGTTGGACTGGGGTGTGCGCAGTAAGAAGTCTCACAACACCAGTTTCCCACTCACCTGATGAAGGAGCAGCGTTCCGAAAGCTCGTGATTCGAAATAAACCTGTGGGACTTTAACCTGCTGTTGTGAGACTTCTTAGTTCAGAACTGAGACGAGGAGGAATTTCTTCAGCCAGAGGGTGGTGAATCCGGCACGGTAGCACAGTGGTTAGCACTGCTGCTTCACAGCTCCAGGGACCTGGGTTTGATTCCCGGCTCGGGTCACTGTCTGTGTGGAGTCTGCACGTTCTCCCCGTGTCTGCATGAGTTTTCTCCGGGCGCTCCGGTTTCCTTCCAAAGTCCCATAGAAGTGCTGGTTAGGTACATTGGCCATGCTAAATACTCCCTCAGTGTTATCCAAACAGGCGCCAGAGTGTAGCAACTGTGGGATTTTCACAGTAACTTCATTGCAGTGTTGATGTAAGCCTACTTGTGACACGAATAAATAACCTTTATACTTATTCACTGATGCTTGAGTGTTAAACCTCCCGATACAATCAGCACTTGTTTACACAGCAAAATCAATCCCATTCCAAGAGATACATGGGAGAGTGAACATCGAAGGGTCTGTTCCTCTGCAGCACTTTTCTTTGTTCTTAAGGCATCTTTAAGCATGTTGATTTGGAAATAATTTTATCCAAGATTTAACATAAATCTTCTTCACATCAGGTTATGGATCTCACTTTTATGGTCAGAAAAACATCCTTCAGTTCAGTTCCTGTTGTTCAACTCCTCCAAAACAGTCATGGGGGCGATGGGTTATTCACTCAGACATTTCCCTCAGATGCTTTTAATGTGATAATCCTTGGAAATTTAAACAGATAGTGAAAAAATCATGACAGTTCAATGAATCCGATCACATTGCAGAATGCCAAGACTAAAATAACCTGCTGCCTGGCTAATTGGATTAGCTATGTTGCCTCACAGCACCAGGGACACAGGTTCGATTCCCGGCTTGGGTCACTGTCTGTGCGGAGTCTGCATGTTCTCCCCATGTCTGCATGGGTTTCCTCCGGCTGCTCCGGTTTCCTCCCACAGTCTGAAAAACGTGCTGTTAGGTGGATTGGCAATGCTAAAGTGTCCTTAGTGTCCACAGATGTACTGGATAGGTGGATTGGCCATTCTACATTGCCCCTTAGTGTCCACAGATGTACTGGATAGGTGGATTGGCCATTCTACCTTGCCCCTTAGTGTCCACAGATGTACTGGTTCAGTGGATTGGCCATTCTACATTGCCTCCTAGTGTCCACAGATGTACTGGTTCGGTGGATTGGCCATTCTACATTGCCCCTCAGTGTCCACAGATGTGCGGGTTAGGTGTATTGGCCATGCTAATTGCCCCTTACTATCCAAAGATTTGCAGGTTAGGTGAATTGGTCATGCTAAATTTAGCACTCATGCCACGCTGAATCGTATAATTCTAGTGCAGAAGGAGGCCATTCAGCCCATCGAGTCTGCACCGGCCACAATCCCACCCAGGCCCTGTCCCTGTAACCCCATGCATTTACTCTAGCAAGTCTCCCTGACACTAAGGGGCAATTTAGCATGGCCAATCCACCGAACCTGCATATCTTTGGACTGTGGGAGGAAACCGGAGCACCCGGAGGAAACCCACGCAGACACGGGGAGAACGTGCAAACTCCACACAGACAGTGACCCGAGGCCAGGAATCGAACCAGGGTCCCTGGCGCTGTGCCACCCCACGAAGTATCAATCTATTTCTGAATATGAAGATTAATTAATGTTGGGGGTACAGAGTGTGAGCAGAATAAGAGGATTTTCGGGCACCTTCGTGTTGAGCTGGGCCAGAGAACGGGGCTTTAAACATTTCAATTCAGTTTGTAAAATCTGGAAATAAGTCAGTGAAAATAGCGGTGAAGTTGATGGGTTGTTTTAAAAGCCTGACCAGTTCACTGATGTACTTCAGGAGAGGTCCTTACCCAGGCTCAGCTCTACGTGACTCCAGCCCCACACCAATGTGGTTGACTCAACTGTCCTCTGAAGTGACTGAGTCTGCCCTGTGTTTGTAAGAAAGCTCCAACGATGAATTTCCAAGGATGGACACTAAAGTCAGCAATGCCCACACACTGAGAATGAACAATACTGATTTTGGCACGAAACATCGGTTATGTTACACCACACTAAGGGCCTCATGGTCTGATTTGCCAGCGGGATAAAGCCTCAGACCAGCAGGTTGTGTAGTGTCCAAAGATGTGCAGGTTGGGTGGATTGGCCATGCTAAATTGCCCCTTCGTGTCCAAAGATGAGAAGGACAGGTGGATTAACCATGCTAACTTGCCCCTTCGTGTCCAAAGATATGGAGGATCGGTTGATTGGCCATGTTAAATTGCCTTAACGGGCGCGAAAACTTGGTAAAGTCAGGTGTGAGGCGATTAGTACAATCTGTGCAGATATCCACTTTACCAAGGCCCGAAAATGGCCGCGATCCGAACCGCGCCCGAAATGGGTGATGCATTTAAATTGAGTTAATGAGCTGGATGCCCAATCTTACCTGCATTTCCGCCCTTACCATCGCGTTCGCCCGTCCAGATTCGGCGCGGAACAGATGTGCTCGGCAAAGGTCTGTTTCGGGCAGTCCAGCTCTGAGGAGGTAAGATCAGAGCTTCTGGCGGCTCTCTTACTCAGATCAGTGGTGGGGGGAGAGGGGGTGTGGGTGCGGGAGGCCGGAGGTGGATCAGATCATTCTCTGGTCATGGGGGGAGGGGAGGGAGGTGGATCAGATCATTCTCTGGTGAAGGGGGCAGGGGTGGGAGGGTTGCTGTTGCCATTCTGCGGGTGATTGGTGGGGGGGGGGGTCGCGATCGGTCTGGGTAGTGGGGGAGGTGGGTGTAAAGGGGGATAGTTATGTTGTGGGGTGGGGCGATGTCTGTGGGGGCCATCACTCCCACCTTTCGCTCCCAGGTCACTTGATCCGCTTGTTGCTGCCCGGGAGCGATGTGACAGGGGCGCCCATTTCAGATGTATTTCTCACTGCGCACGCGCAGTTCAGAGCTCCGATCGGAGTTGCAGCGTTTCGAGAGCGAGAAGCCCCGCCCACAGAGCGATTCACACTCACAATGTTTTTTCCAGGGTAAGTGCGTATGGGGCCCCCGGAGAACAGATTTCCAAGTCAGATCTGAATTGCGTCCAGATTCAGTGCATGAAATCAAAATGGTAAAATCGGGCCCTTAGTGTGCAAAGGTGTACAGGTTAGGGGGATTGGCCATGCTAAATTGCCCCTTAGTGTCCAAAGACATGCTGGTCAGGTGCATTGACCATGCTAAATTCTCCCTAAGTACATGCGAACAGGTGCCGGAGTGTGGCGACTCGGGGATTTTCACAGTCGATTCATAGAGATTTACAGCATGGAAACAGGACCTTTGGCCCAAACTGTCCACACATCCCAGTTTTCACCAATAAGCTAGTCTCAATTGCCCGCATTTGGCCCACATCCCTTTATACCTGTAGAAATCATAGAATCCCTAATGTGCAGAAGGAGGCCATTTGGCCCATCGTGTCTGCACCAATCACAATCCCACCCAGACCCTATCCCTGTAACCCCACCCATTTATCATGCTCGTCCACCTGACACTAAGGGGCAATTTACTATAGCCAATCAACCTAACCTGCTCACCTTTGGACTGTGGAAGGGAACTGTAGCACCCGGGGGAAACCCACGCAGACACGGGGAGAATGTGCAGACTCCACACAGACAGAGACCTGAGGCTGGAATTGAACCCGGGTCCCTGCCGCTGTGAGGCAGCAGTGCTAACCACTGTGCCACTGTGCAGCCCATCTTACCCATGTAACTGTCTAAATGCTTTTTGAAAGGCAAAATTTTACCCGCCTCCACTACTGCCTCTGGCAGCTCGTTTGCAATAAGTGACTTTTCAACAAAATTAACTTAATTGCAGAGTTAATATAAGCCTACTTGTGACCAATAAATAAACTTTAATCTGTAAACGGTGCCATCTTTGATGAAGAGTAAGATAAAAACAAAATACCGTGGATGCTGGAATCTGAAATAAAAACAGGAAATGCTGGAAAAACTCAGCAGGTCCGACAGCATCTGAGAGAATAGAGCAAATGTTTCAACTCTGGATGACCCTTCGTCAGACTCAAAGCGTTGTTTCTATTCTCTCTTCTGTCTGTGTGGAGTTTGCACATTCCCTCCGTGTCTGTGTGGGTTTCCTCCGGGTGCTCCGGTTTCCTCCCGCAGTCCAAAGATCTGCAGGTTAGGTGGATCGACCATGATAAATCGGCACTTAGTGTCAGGGGGACTAGCAGGGTAAATATGTGGGGTTACGGGGATAGGGCCTGGGTGGGATTGTTGTTGGTGTAGGCTCGATGGGCCAAATGGCCTCCTTCTGCACTATAGGGATTCTATGATTCACAGATGCTGTCAGACCTGCTGAGATTTTCCAGTATTTTCTGTTTTTGATAAAGTTATACCTCCCAAAGTAAACAGACAGTGGAAACAGAAGGTCCCTTATTTTATAACAAAATGGCGATTCTCGAACCACTGCCCAGAATCGACAGTCAGAAAAGGAACTTTGCTGTTAAATTAAAGTACTGTGTTCAGTGACACACGTTAAAATAATCTGGGTCAAATACCTTCAATTCACAATATTGATTACACAATAATGATTACACAATACTGATTACACAATACTGATTACACAAGACTGATTACACAACATTGATTACACAATACTGATTACACAACATTGATTACACAATATTGATTACACAACATTGATTACACAATTTTGATTACACAACATTGATTACACAACATTGATTACACAATACTGATTACACAGTATTGACTACACAATACTGATTACACAACATTGATTACACAATATTGATTACACAATATTTATTACACAACATTGATTACACAATATTGATTACACAGTATTGATTACACAACATTGATTACACAGTAATGATTACACAACATTGATTACACAATATTACAAAGAACAAAACAGCACAGGAACAGGTCCTTCGGCCCTCCAAGTCCGCGCCACTCCCTGGTCCAAACTAGACCATTCTTTTGTATCCCTCCATTCCCACTCCGTTCAAGTGGCTAACCAGAGAAGTCTTAATGGTTCCCAGTGTATCCGCCTCCACCACCTTGCCCGGCAGCGCATTCCAGGCTCCCACCATCCTCTGTGTAAAATACGTCCTTCTGATATCCGTGTTAAACCTTCCCCCCCCTCACCTTGAACCTATGACCCCTCGTGAACGTCACCGCCGGCCTGGGAAAAAGCTTCCCACCGTTCACCCTAACTATGCCTTTCATAATTTTATACACCTCGATTAGGTCACCCCTCATCCTCCGTCTTTCCAGTGAGAACAACCCCAGTTTACCCAATTTCTCCTCATAACTAAGCCCTTCCATACCAGGCAACATCCTGGTCAACCTCCTCTGTACTCTCTCTAAAGCCTCCACGTCCTTCTGGTAGTGTGGCGACCAGAACTGGACGCAGTATTCCAAATGCGGCCGAACCAACGTTCGATACAATTGCAACATCAGACCCCAACTTTTATACTCTCTGCCCCATCCTATGAAGGCAAGCAAGCCATATGCCTTATTCACTGCCTTCTCCACCTGTGACGTCACCTTCAAGGATCTGTGGACTTGCACACCCAGGTCCCTCTGCGTATCTACACCCTTTATTGTTCTGCCATTTATCGTATAGCTCCTCCCTACGTGAGTTCTACCAAAATGCATCACTTCGCATTCATCTGGATTGAACTCCATCTGCCATTTCTTTGCCCAAATTTCCAGCCCATCTATATCCTTCTGTAGCCTCTGACAATGTTCCTCACTATCTGCAAGTCCAGCCATTTTCGTGTTGTCCGCAAAGTTACTGATCACTCCAGTTACAGCTTCTTCCAGATCGATTATGCTATCACAAATAGCAGAGGTCCCAATACAGAGCCCTGCGGAACATCACTAGTCACAGGCATCCAGCCGGAAAAGGACCCTTCCACTACCACCCTCTGTCTTCTGTGACCAAGCCAGTTCTCCACCCATCTAGCCACCTTCCCCTTTATCCCATGAGATCCAACCTTTTGCACCAACCTACTATGAGGGACTTTGTCAAACGATTTACTAAAGTCCATATAGACGACATCCACGGCCCTTCCCTCGTCAACCATTCTAGTCACTTCTTCAAAAAACTCCACCAGGTTAGTGAGGCATGACCTCCCTCTCACAAAACCATGCTGACTATCGTTAAGGAGTTTATTCCTTTCTAAATGCGCATACATCCTAGCTCTAAGAATCCTCTCCAACAACTTCCCTACCACAGACGTCAAGCTCACCGACCTATAATTTCCCGGGTTATCCTTCCTACCCTTCTTAAATAACGGGACCACATCAGCTATCCTCCAATCATCTGGGACCTCACCTGTGTCCAGTGACGAGACAAAGATTTGCGTCAGAGGCCCAGCGATTTCATCTTTCGTCTCCATGAGCAGCCTTGGATAGATTCCATCAGGCCCTGGGGATTGGTCAGTCTTTATATTCCTCCTTTGTAATGGAGATTTTCTCTAATGGGTCAACACTCCCCTCCGAGACACTCCCAGTCAACACATCCCTCTCCTTTGCGAATGCCGATGCAAAGTATTCATTTAGTATCTCCCCTACTTCTTTGGGCTCTGAAGCATAATTCCCCACTTTTGTCCCTGAGAGGTCCGATTTTTTCCCTGACAACCCTTTTGTTCCTAACGTATGAATAAAATGCCTTGGGATTCTCCTTAATCCTGTCTGCCATGACATTTCGTGACCCGTTTTTGCCCTTCTAATTCCTCGTTTGAGTTCTTTCCGACTTTGTATTACTCCGGAGCTCCCTCTGTTTTTAGCTGCCTGGACCTAACGTACGCCTCTCTTTTCTTTTTCACCAATCCCTCAATTTCCCTGGTTATCCATGGTTCTCGATTCCTACCTTTCCTATCCTTCTTTTTTACAGGCACATGCCTATCCTGCAGCCCTATCAAATGTTCCTTAAAAGACTCCCACATGCCAGATGTGGATTTACCCTCAAACAGCCTCTCCCAATCAACAGCTGCCAATTTCTGCCTAATCCCACTTAAGTTAGCCTTCCCCCAATCCAACACCTTACCCTTGGGACACCACTCATCCTTTTCCATCACTATCCTAAAGCTAACAGAATTGTGGTTATTTTTGCCACATGTTCCCCTACCGTAACTTTGAAAACCTGACCGGGCTCATTCCCCGGTACTAGGTCCAGTATAGCCCCCTCTCTAGTCGGGCTATCTACATATTGTTCCAAAGAACCTTCCTGTACACATTTTACAAATTCCTCCCCATTCAGACTCCCAGCCCTACGCGATTTCCAGTCTATGCCAGGGACATTGAAGTCTCCCACTACAACAACCCTATTTTTCCTGCACCTATCCATTATCTCCTGACATATCCGTTCTTCCACTTCCCTTGGGCTGTTGGGGGGCCTGTAGCATACCCCCAACATCGTGACTGTGCCCTTCCTGTTTCTAAGCTCCACCCACAGTGACTCGTTACACGACCCCTCTGAATTGTCCCCCCTCTGCACCGCTGTACTATATTCTCTAACTAATACTGCTACTCCCCCACCTCTTTTGGTCCCTCCTCTGTCTCGCCTAAAACACTTGTACCCCGGAATATTCAGAATATTGATTCCACAACATTGATTACACAATATTGATTAAACAATATTGATTAAACAACTTTGATTACACAGTATTGATTACAGCACTTTGATTACAGAATTTTGATTACACAACTTTGATTACACAATATTGATTACACAACATTGATTACACAACATTGATTACACAATGTTGATTCGACAACATTGATTACACAACATTGATTACACAATACTGATTGTACAATATTTGTTGCACAATATTGATTTGACAACATTGATTACACAATACTGATGACACAATATTGATTATACAACATTCAGACAGACAGTGAAGAAATATAAACGGCATCATAATCTCTGTAAACTACTCAGTTTCCTTTAATTGACTGGTACTGGAGTGTGAAAAGACTACAATGTGACCAGCAAATATTCACTTAGCAAAAGCGAGTCACAATCTAAGAGATGTATCATAAAGAGTGCATTATACATGCTGAATTCCAAGATCACAGCATTCCCGTGAACCATCGAACCCACGGCAGTGCAGAAGGAGGCCCTACGGCCCATCGAGTCTGCACTGACTCTCTGACAGAGCATCTTACCTGCATTGGAATGATCCGGGTACATGTTTTCTTTTAAGACCAAAGTTAATATTTAAATGTGAAGACCTGAACGCCTCTCAATGCACAAATATTGTTCGTTTCAACATCATTTCCTGCAAACTTTAACATAAATCTGTTTGTTCTGTATCAGGATATGTCCCTAAATATTACAGTGAGGATAACAAACTTCATTGAACTTTTTGCCATTCATCTCCTCCAATAAATTCGTGAGGTGATTGATTAAGCGCTAAAATAATTCACTAAATTTGTTTCAAGCTTGAGAATACTTGAAACATAGAGTGCAAAATCACTGGAGACTTCATTGGGGCAGCACAGTGGTCAGCACTGCTACCTCACAGCGCCAGGGACCCAGGTTCGATTCCCGGCTTGGGTCACTGTGTGGAGTTTGCATGTTCTCCCCCATATCAGCGTGTGTTTTGTCCGGGTGCTCCGGTTTCCTCCCACAGTATGAAAGACGTGCCGATTGCAGTGCAGAAGGTGTCTATTCGGCCCTTCACGCCTGCACTGACCACAAACCCACCCAGCCCCCAGCCGGTAATCCCTATTTACCCTTGCTAGTGCCCCCTGGCACTGAGGGGGAATTTAGGCATGGCCAATCCACCTACCCGCACATCTTTGGAGTGTGGGAGGAAGCTGGGGCACCCTGAGGAAACCCACGCAGACATCACACAGACAGTGACCCAAGTTGGGAATTGAACCCGGGTTCCTGTGCTGTGAGGCAGTAGTGCTAACCATTGTGTCACCGTGTGGCCCAGTCATTCACTGGCGCTTGAGACCTTGCAATGTAATCAGAACCTGTCTGATACAGTAAACAATAAATCACATTCTAAAAGATTTATCACAAACTGTGCATCAAATGCTGCTATCCCAGAGTGGTTAGCACTGCTGCATCACAGCGCCAGGGACCTGGTTTGATTCCTGGCTTGGGTCAATGTCTGTGCTGAATCTGCATGTTGATATAGAATAGTCATAGAATCCCTACACAGCAGAAGGAGGCCATGCAGCCCATCACATCTGCACCGACCACAATCCCACACAGACCCTGTCCCCGCAACCCCACATATCTATTCTGCTAGTCCTCCTGACACTCAGGGGTAATTTATCATGGCCAATCCACGTAACCTAGACATCTTTGGCGTGTGGAAGGAAAGCGGAACACCCAGAGGAAACCCATACAGACAGGGGGAGAACATGCACACTCCGCACAGAGAGTGACCCAAGGCTGGAATTGAACACGGGTCCCTGGTGCTGTGAGACGGCACTGCTAACCACTGTGCCACCGTGCCGCGTTGTCCCCATGTCTGTGTCTCCATGGGTTTCCTCCGGGTGCTCTGCTTTCCTCCCACAGTCCGACCGACGTGCTGGTTAGATGCATTGGCCATGCAAAATTGTCCCTCAGTGGAAGAACAAATGTAGGGGTGACGTATACAATAAATGGCAGAGCCATTAAGAGTATAGAAACACAGAGGGACCTCGGTGTGCAAGTCCATAAATCCTTGAAGGTGGCAGTAGAGGTGGAGAAGGTGGTGAAGAAGGAATATGGTATGCTTTCCTTGATAGGACGGGGTATAGAGTATAAAAGCTGGAGTCTGATGATGCAGTTGTACAGAACGATGATTAGTCCACATTTGGAGTACTGCATCCAGTCCTGGTCGCCGCACTGCCAGAAGGACGTGGAGGCTTTAGAGAGAGTGCAGAGAAGGTTTGCCAGGATGTTGCCTGGTATGGAGGGTCTTAGCTCAGAGGGGAGATTTGGTAAACCATAGAACCATAGAACCCTAGAAAATTACAGCTCAGAAACAGACCTTTTGGCCCTTCTTGTCTGTGCCGAACCATTTTTTGCCTAGTCCCACTGACGTGCACTTGGACCATATCCCTCCACACCCCTCTCATCCATGAACCCGTCCAAGTTTTTCTTAAATGTTAAAAGTTTACCACTTTATCCGGCAGCTCATTCCACACTCCCACCACTCTCTGCGTGAAGAAGCTCCCCCTAATATTCCCTTTAAACTTTTCTCCTTTCACCCATAACCCATGCCCTTTGGTTTTTTCTCCCCTGGCCTCAACAGAAAAAGCCTGGTTGCATTCACTCTATCTATACCCATCAAAATCTTATGTACCTCTACCAAATCTCCCCCCAATCTTCCTCGCTCCAGGGAATAAAGTCCCAACCTATTTGATCTCTCGGGCTTGTTCTCCCTGGAAAGACGGAGAATGAGGGGAGACCTATTAGAGGTGTACAAAATTATGAAGGGTATAGATAGGGTGAACAGTGGGAAGCTTTTTCCCAGGTCGGAGGTGACGATCACGAGAGGTCACGGGCTCAAGGTGAGAGCGGCGAGTGTTTCATTGTCCAGAACACCAACAACCTGTCCTGATCCCCACATGCCGACACTATAGTTCAGAAAGCCCACCAACGCCTCTTACTTTCTCAGAAGACTGAGGAAATTTGGCATGTCAGCAACGAATCTCAGTAACTTTTACAGATGCATTATTTCTGGTTGGGTCACAGCTTGGTATGTCTCCTGCTCTGCCCAAGACTGAAAGGAACTACAAAAGTTTTGAATGGAGCCCAATCCATCACGCAAACCAGCCTCGCATCCATTGACTCTGTCTATACTTCCCGCTGTCTCGGCAACGCATCCAGCATTATTAAGGACCCCACGTGCCTCGGAAATTCTCTCTTCTACCTTCTTTCTTCGGGAAAAAGATACAAAAATCTGAGGTCACGTACCAATCGACGAAAGAACAGCTTCTTCTCTGCTGCTGTCAGACTTTTGAATTGACTTACCTCGCATTTAGTTGATCTTTCTCTGCACCCTAGCTATGACTGTGACACTACATTCTGCACTCTCTCCTTTCCTTCTCTATGTTTTGTCTGGAAAGCGCGCAAGAAACAATACTTTTCATTATATGTTAATAAATGTGACAATAATTAATCAAATCCAGATAAGCTGAAAATTAAGCTCACATCAATTTTGTGAAGCCCTTTCAGTCCCAGCAAGTCATTTGCAGTTGTCTTATTTACCAAACGGTTGCTACTTATCCGTTTGAGACATTAATATTCAAAAGAAAACAAGAATAAATGACCTTCTTGTTGCGAGGATCTGAGATTTAGTATTGATCTAAAAGGTAACTAAGTAAAAAGAAAGGTAATTCGACAAGAAAACCAGATGAATGGGAAATCGAATAGCTTTTTCCATAATTCACACAGACCCATAATTTGCAAAATCGTGGTTATATGATGCAGTCATATAACAAAGTGAATTTTAAATTGTATCTCTGCAAATCATCTTAATTTGGATTGCTCATCCACACAGACCACAATTCCAGCTGTGGAAACTCTTTTAATTCATATCATTCATTCTCTCTCTCTCTCTATATTTGTTTACCCAACAATAATAAGATCAGATAGTCTGAGACTAGGTGACACAGTGGTTAGTGCTGCTCCCTCACAGCGTCAGAGACCAGGGTTCGCTTCCCGGCTTGGGTTACTGTCGGTGCGGAGTCTGACCGTTGTCCCCCATGTCATAGAGTCAGAGAGGTTTACAGCATGGAAACAGGCCCTTCAGCCCAACTGGTCCATGCCACCTTTTTTTAACCACTTAGCTACTCCCAATTGCCTGCATTTGGCCCATATCCCTCTCTACCCATCTTACCCATGTAACTGTCTAAATGCTTCTTAAAAGACAAAATTGTATCCGCCTCTGCTACTGCCTCTGGCAGCTTCTTCCAGACATTCACCGCCCTCTGTGTGAAAAAATTGTCCCTCTGGGCCTTTTTGCATCTCTCCCCTCTCACCTTAAAGCTATGTCCTCTACTTTTGGAGTCCCCGACCTTCGGGAAAAGATGTGGACTATCTGGGGCGGCACGGTGGCACAGTGGTTAGCACTGCTGCTTCACAGCACCAGGGACCCGTGTTCAATTCTGGTCTCGCATCACTGACTGTGTGGAGTTGGCACATTCTCCCTGTGTCTGCGTGGGTTTCCTCCGGGTGCTCCGGTTTCCTCCCACAGTCCAAAGATGTGTGGGTTAGGTTGATTGGCCATGCTAAATTGACCCTAGTGTCAGGAGAATTAGCAGGGATATGTGGGGTTATGGGAATAGGGCCTGGGTGGGATTGTGGTTGGTGCAGACTTGATGGGCCGAATAGCCTACTTCTGCACTCCAGGGATTCTGTGATTTGATGTTTAACACAGAAGTGAATTTGAAACATTATTTCTGTTTTCCTCCCCAGACAAACACGTTCTTTCCTGGCTGGTCTTTCGGGGCGTGGTTGTTGTTTGCGCTTAGAATCTGCTCCAGCACTTGATGTAACATCAATCCAGTAGTTGCATAAGCAGTAACACCGAAAATATCATTGCAGAGGACATCAACTCACTTCCTGCGAGCTTCATTGCAGCTGAATATCACATGAAGCAACTAGAGCAGCATCACCTTCTGAGAAATGAAGACAAGAGTGCGATTGTAAACTATCAACATTTTTTAAATCTGAAGGAGACATTCGACCTCCGGCATTTGTTGAAACTTCTTTTTGTAAAATTCTTTGAAGAACAATGAGCCAAACTGTCGTGGAAACTGCATTTTATTTCAGGATTTGAATATTTCAAGCAGCCTCATTGTAAGGTATACTAGTTCCTCAACAGAAAACAGAAGATTCATTCCTGAAACATTACACTGTGCATCACATCATTGAGTTGACAGCAAATTAGCATCATGACATTACTGTTTTAACGGGGGAATCTGGCCGAAAAATCTCTTATTTATAATATTGTGCGGAATAAAAAAAGACATTCCTTCTCATTTTAAACATCGCCATTCTGTGAAACATGGGAGCTAAAAAAAACATAGCACGGGAGTTATTCATGACGATGCTTTGTCCGTCAGGCTCCCTTCTCATTTCTCATTCTGAAACCACCCAGTAAATCCCGGTGGCCACATGATGGTTTTGCGTTGTTTAATGTTGCATTATTTTGGGTTGAATGGAATCCAGTGGTTCAGTTCCGTTTTTGCATTGGCTTCAAGCGGATCGAGTTTATACAGCTTTACATTCCATGGCATGACTTGAGCTGAGCTCAAAGCTGGTTGGACGGTTGAGTTCAGTTGAACGCTGAGATGTCACAGTAATTTCATTGCAATGTTAATGTAAGCTGACTTGTGACACGAATAAATAAACTTTTAAACTAACATTTTTATCAAAGACAACCTTTCTTGACTAGTGCCCTGCACCCTAACAGCCTCTCCACCTACAGGGAAACATCTACACTCGAGATACAGAATTTCAGTGACTCCCTATTCACAGGATAATATATCGACATATCGATTGTCGTACTTCAGTACTTTTCCATTCACAGAGATGTACATTCTAAATATGTCTCTTTGCGCATCTCTATCCACACCTCCCATCTCTACACCCTAGATATGACTGTAACATTCAGCACCCTCTCCTTTCCCTGGAATCATTGAAACCCTACAGTGAAGAAAGAGGCCATTCGGCCCATCGAGTCTGCATTGACAACAATCCCACCCGGGTCCTATCCCCATAGTCCCAAATATTTACCCTGCTAATCCCTCTAACCTACATATCCCAGGACACTATGGGGCAATTTATCATTGCCAATGCACCTAACCCGCACACCTTTGGATTGTGGGAGGAAACCAGACCCGGAGGAAACCCACGCAGACACAGGGAGAATGTGAAAACTCCACACAGACAGTGGCCCAAGCGGGGAATCAAACCCAGTTCTCTGGAGCTGTGATGCAGCAGTGCTAACCACCATGCCATTGTGCTGCTCACCACTGTGCAATATGCATTGTCTGTATAGCGTGCAAGAAACAATACCTTTCACTGTATACTTATACATGTGACAAGAATAAAATCAAATCAAAACAAATCATCACAAAATTAAATAATTTAATTTATTCCTCCATCTGCCAACTTGTTCCCCATTCTGTTATTTTGTTTCTATCTCTGTGCAGTCCCTTTGAATCCTCCTCATAGCTTTAATTCACAATCAGTTTAGAATCAAATTGGAAATCTGGTAGCTTACTCCCAGCATCTTCAGTTATTTTGTTGACATATATTGGCCTAGTGGTATTATCGCCAGACTATTAATCCAGAAACTCAGCTAATGTTCCAGGGACCCGGGTTCGAATCCCGCCACGACAGACGATGGAATTGGAATGCAATAAAAGATATCTGGAATTAAGAATCTACTGATGACCATGAAACCATTGTCGACTGTCGGAAAAGCCCATCTGGTTCACTAATGTCCTTCAGGTAAGGAAATCTGCCGTGCGTACCCGGTCTGGCTCACATGTGACTCCAGAGCCGCAGCAATGTGGTCGACTCTCAACTGCCCTCGAGCAAGTAGGGATGGGCAATAAATGTTGGCCCAGCCAGTGACGCCCATGTACCACGAACAAATAATAAAAAAAACATAAACAGCGACATCCCCAATACAAATTTTTGCAACATTTCATAAGTTACAGCCAACCAGCCTGAATGTGCTTCAGTATCCCGACTCACTGTTCCGTGCCTGCTGACGAATTATCTATCCAATCCAGGCTGACAACCTGAGCCACAATCGGACACCTCGACTCTTTGTGCTGCATGCTATGGGATTGTTGTAATCCAAATCTATAACATCAACTGGCCCCATCGTGTAGAGCGGTGAACTCACTTGCCGACATGACAAGGGTGTGATTCAGCATACTACCAATGATGTGAGTTCAATCTCCCTACAGGCTGCAGTGATTTGTAAATATTGTCTCCACAACTTGTCCAAGAGTGGCATAGACAGAGTGGATAGTCAGAGGCTCTTTCCTAGGGTAGAAACGTCAAGTACGAGGGGACATAGGTTAAAGGTGCGTGGGGAAAAGATCAGAGGAGATCTGTGAGGCAAGTTTTTTACACAGAGGGTGGTGAATTGCTGGAACGCGCTGCCCGAGGAGGTGGTGGGAGCAGGTACGATAGCGGCATTTAAGGGGCATCTAGATGAATACATGAATAGAATGGGAATGGAAGGATACGGATTCTGTAAGTGCATACGGTTTTAGTTTAGGCAGGCATTATGATCGGCGCAGGCTTGGAGGGCCGAAGGGCCTGTTCCTGTGCTGTACTGTTCTTTGTTCTTTGAGTGGTGAACTGAAATGGGCAGCACGGTGGTACAGTGGTTGGCACTGCTGCCTCACAGTGCCAGGGACCCGGGTTCGATTCCTGGCTTGGATCACTGTCTGTGCGGAGTCTGCATGTTCTCTCCGTGTCTGCATGGGTTTCCTCCGGCTGCCCCCGTTTTCTCCCACAGTCTGAAAGACGTGCTGGTTCGGTGCGTTGGCCATGTTAAATTCTCTCTCTGTGTACCCAAACAGGCACTGGAGTGTGGGGACTAGGAGATTTTCACAGTAACTACATTGCAGTGTTAATGTAAGCCTACTTGTGACACTAATAAAAACAGCACATTTACTATATCAGCAGTTATCTATTTCAGAGCACTAAAGTCAGCTTTAAGTTTTGGCGATGTTATATGGTTTAAATCCCTCGACTTATACTTATACTTCCACCTCCAGATACTGAGAGCTCCTTGCTCTTATGAGTAAGTCCATTGGTTATCCTCTATTCCTGCTATGGAAATGACGTGTTCCACTGTGAAAACAGGTGCAGAATACAGAATCCTCAATATAAACATTCAAAAGGGTCCAGAGGGGGAATTCTTTCACATGGAGTGTGGTGAGTGTCTGGAACAAGCTGCCAGAGGCAGTAGGAGAGGGGGGTACAATTTTGTATTTTAAAAAGCGTTTAGTCAGTTCCATGGGTACGATGGGTATAGAGAGACATGGGCCAAATGCGGGCAATTGGGACGAGCTTAAAGGTAAAAACTGGGCGGCACGGACAGGTTGGGCCGAAGGGCCTGTTTCCATGCGGTAAACCTCAATGACTCGATAACATAGGAACTGGAATTAAGAGCAGAAGTCGGCAAATTCAGCCCTTCGAGCCTGATCCGCCATTCAATCAGATCATGGCTGATCTCTCCCTGGTCTCAAATCCCCCTCCCCACCTGTTCCCCATATCCCCTTATCCCTTTTTTATTAGAAATATATCCATCTCCTTCTTGAAACCATTCAATGATTCAGACTCCACCGCGCGATGGGGCAGCGAGTTCCACAAACTCACCACCTCTGCGAGAAGTAGTTCGTCCTCATCTCAGTATTAAATCTACCGCCTCTCAACCTATACCTGTGACCTCTTGTTTGAGATTGCCCCATAAGAGGAAACATTTGGTCTACAGTTACTTTATCAATCCCTTTTAAAATTTTATATACCTGCATCAGATCCCCTCTCATCCCTCTGAACTCCAGTGAGTACAAGCCCAAAGTGATTAATCTCTCCTCATACGTCAATCCTCTCATCCTAGAGTCAATCTGGTGAACCTCCTCTGAACTGCCTCCAATGCAGCAACATCCTTCCTCAAATAAAGTGACCAAAACTGGACACAACACTCCAGATACTCTGTGGGATTTTCATAGAATCATAGATAAAAAGATTCTTATCACTTGGAAAGGTTTCATCAGTAATGAGGGGGCCTTAGTACATTTTGTTTTACCCGAAGTGGGAGGCAGCCATTCCTGATCGAAACTGGACGATCTTAATATCTTGGAACAGTGGAGTTCAAAGAGGCGCGCGAGACAATGAAATGGGAGATGGGTGGGAAGGAGGAAATGTAAGGAAAGTCACTGAGCTAAGTAATATGATTAGAGATAGAGGTGAGAGGGGAAAGGTTTCAAAGGGAACTGAGGGGCAACTTCTTCAAACGGAGGGTGGTGTGTGTATAGAATGAGCTGCCGGAGAAAGTGGTTGAGGCAAGTTCAGTACCAACATTTAAAAAGCATTTGGATAGAGGGAAAGGATTATAGGGATATGGACTGAACGCGGGCAATTGGGACCAACTGGGAGGGCACCATGGTCAGCATGGACTGTTTGGGCCGAAGGACCTGTTTCCATGCTGTATTGCTCTGCGACTCGATATAGGCTGCGTGAAGAGATATTCTGTGACTAGCACGATGCTGAGTGAAGTTGTAAAACTTGAAGTGTCCTTCCAGAAACCAAGAAAGATTTATGTTTCAAAATACACCCCTGTTTCTGAATATTTTGGATTTCCACAGTGCAGTGGAAGAGTGTCAGAATTCATGTGGTTTGCCTTGAATATTGTGATAGCAGTTTTGCCTTGAGTATTATTTCTGGAATTTGATCTATCAACAGCTGTAAGAGATAATTGAAAAGAAATTAGCAGGGGGGTAGGAGGGTAAATATGTGGGGTTATGGGGATAGGGCATGGTTGGGAATGTGGTCAGTGCGGACTCGATGGGCCAAATAACCTCCTTCTGCACTGCAGGGATTCTATGATCTTGGTTTCAGATAAAACGCGGCACAACATCGTGGGCCGAAGGGCGTGTTCTGTGCTGTTCTATCTATGAAAGTGATTATAAGACTATTCTCACCAACTGGAATTTTAATAAGACTGTCCATAATATACCACCTGAATCTCCCACACCTCATTTTTAAATTTTGCCTCCTCATAACTGACCCTTCAGCTCAGGGGAACAGCTGCTCCCTCTCCACCCTGTCCATGTCCTTGATAATCTTGTACACCTCGATCAGGTCGTCCCTCAGTCTGCTCTGCTCCAGAGAAAACAAACAATACCTATCCAACCTCTTTTCATTCCTTAAATGTTCCGTCCCAGGCAGTATCCTGGTGAATCTCCTCTGCACCACCTCCAGTGCAATCACATCCTTCCTATAATGTGTCGACCAGAACTGCACACAGTACTCCAGCTGTGGCCAAACCAACGCTCTGTACAACTCCATCATGACCTCTACGTTTTTGTAATTTATATCCCGATTGACAAAGTTGAACAATAATATTCCAGCAAAGACGAATCGCTGGCAACCCCTCATCACACCTCAGCAGCTATAGACGCTGGTCGGGTCTGTGGTCCCGTGAGCCGTCCCTCTGGTCAGGAGGGAACCACTGCCGTTCCATCAGCCCAGGTATTCTGCCGCGGGGAAGCAACTTCACTTTCTCCGAAGTTAGGAGGTGGTGGGAAGAAGCCTCCTCATAGCAGACGTTATGTCCAATCTATTTAGGGTGTAGCGGTGACGGAGTGGTTAGCACTGCTGCCTCACAGAGCGAGGGACCCGGGTTCGGTTCCCGGCTTGTGTCACTGCCTGTGTGGAGTCTGCATGTTCTCTCCGTGTCTGCGTGGGTTTCCTCTGGTTTTCTCCCACAGTCTGAAAGACGTGCTGGTCAGGTGCATTGGCCATGCTAAATTTTCCCTCAGTGTACCCGAACAGGAACCGGAGTGTGGTGACTAGGGGATTTTCACAGTAACTTCATTGTAGTGGTAATGTAAGCCCGCTTGTGACGACACGAATAAATATATTTTAATCGGTTACAATCACCGACCAGGAACTCCAATGGCAGCGAGAATAGGATAGTAACTGGCTCCAGCTTGACTGATAGTGGATCAGTGTGTTTTCTGAGAGAAGCGATGGTGTCTGCCTATGACATAAACCGTGGCCATTTACTGAGGTCTCACACTGAAGGTCTTCTCTTTAATACACAGCAGAAACACTCCTGAGACTCGGCAGAGCAACCTATTAGAGTAATCAATTACAGGTGAGAAAACAAACAACACACTGCAATGCTGGCACTGAGAAGGAGCAATGATTGGATTTGATTTACATAAGAACATAAGAAATAGGAGCAGGAGTAGGCCATCTAGCCCCTCGAGCCTGCCCCGCTTATCTTCAATAAGATCATGGCTGATCTGACGTGGATCAGTACCACTTACCCGCCTGATCCCCATAACCCTTAATTCCCTTACCGATCAGGAATCCATCCATCCGCGCTTTAAACATATTCAGCGAGGTAGCCTCCACCACCTCAGTGGGCAGAGAATTCCAGAGATTCACCACCCTCTGGGAGAAGAAGTTCCTCCTCAACTCTGTCTTAAACCGACCCCCCTTTATTTTGAGGCTGTGTCCTCTAGTTTTAACTTCCTTACTAAGTGGAAAGAATCTCTCCGCCTCCACCCTATCCAGCCCCCGCATTATCTTGTCAGTCTCCATAAGATCCCCCTTCATCCTTCTAAACTCCAATGAGTACAAACCCAATCTCCTCAGCCTCTCCTCATAATCCAAACCCCTCATCTCCGGTATCAACCCGATGAACCTTCTCTGCACTCCCTCCAATGCCAATATATCCTTCCTCATATAAGGGGACCAATACTGCACACAGTATTCCAGCTGCGGCCTCACCAATGCCCTGTACAGGTGCATCAAGACATCCCTGCTTTTATATTCTATCCCCCTCGCAATATAGGCCAACATCCCATTTGCCTTCTTGATCACCTGTTGTACCTGCAGACTGGGCTTTTGCGTCTCATGCACAAGGACCCCCAGGTCCCTTTGCACGGTAGCATGTTTTAATTTGTTTCCATTGAGATAGTAATCCCATTTGTTATTATTTCCTCCAAAGTGTATAACCTCGCATTTCTCAACGTTATACTCCATTTGCCATATCCTCGCCCACTCACTCAGCCTGTCCAAATCTCTCTGCAGATCTTCTCCATCCTCCACACGATTCACATTTCCACTTATCTTTGTGTCGTCTGCAAACTTCGTTACCCTACACTCCGTCCCCTCCTCCAGATCATCTGTATAAATGGTAAATAGTTGCGGCCCGAGTACCGATCCCTGCGGCACGCCACTAGTTACCTTCCTCCAACCGGAAAAACACCCATTTATTCCGACTCTTTGCTTCCTGTCGGATAGCCAGTCCCCAATCCACTTTAACACACTACCCCCAACTCCGTGTGCCCTAATCTTCTTCGGCAGCCTTTTATTGGGCACCTTATCAAACGCCTTTTGGAAATCCAAAAACACCGCATCCACAGGTTCTCCTCCATCAACCGCCCGAGTCACATCTTCATAAAAATCCAACATGTTCGTCAAGCACGACTTTCCCCTCATGAATCCATGCTGCGTCTGATTGATCGAACCATTTCTATCCAGATGCCCTGCTAGCTCCTCTTTAATAATGGATTCCAACATTTTCCCTACTACAGACGTTAATTTGATTTATTATTGTCACATGTGTTAGTATAAAGTGAAAAACATTGTTTCTTGCGCGCTACACGGAGAAAGCATACCATTTATAGAGAAGGAAAGGAGAGAGTGCAGAATGTAGTGTTACAGTCATGGCTAGCGTGTAGAGAAGGATCAACTTCACATAATAATAAAGTATTATATAATATATATATTATGTGTTGTATGCGGCTACCTGAATATAAGGTAGGTTCATTCAAAAGTCTGACGGCAGCAGGGAAGAAGCTGTTCTTGAGTCGGTTGGTACGTGACCCCAGACTTTTGTATCTTTTTCCCGATGAAAGAAGGTGGAAGAGAGAATGTCCGGGGTGTGTGGGGTCCTTGATTATGCTGGCTGCTTTTCCCCGAGGCAGTGGGAAGTGTAGACAGTGTCAATGGGTGGGAGGCTGGTTTGAGTGATGGACTCGGCTTCGTTCACAACCCTTTATAGTTTCTTGCAGCCTTGGACAGAGCAGAAGCCATATCAAGCTGTGATACAACCAGAAATAATGCTTTCTATGGTGCATCTGTAAAAGTTGGTGAGAGTCAGAGCTGACATGCCAAATTTCCTTAGCCTCCTGAGAAAGTAGAGGCACCGGTGGGTTTTCTTAACTTTTGCATCGGTGTGGGGGGATCACGGCAGGTTGTTGGTGATCTGGACACCTAGAAACCTGAAGCTCTCGATCATTTCCACTTCATCCCCAATTTTCAATGAAAATAGTGTTCCATTGTGATGAGAAATTCAGATCAGAAATAAGTTTCATGTTTTTCATTACGGTCTGTTTCACTACATTAAAGATACAATATAATTGCAATTTATTCAGGCTGTCAGTGGGGTGAATTATAGGCTAAATTTCCCCTTCGTGTCCCGGAGTGTGTCGGTTCGAGGTGTTGGTGGGGTAATTATGTGGGGTTATGGGGATAGGGCCTGGGTGGGATTGTTGTTGGTGCAGACTCGATGGGCCGAATGGCCTCTTTCGCACTGTTGGGTTTCTATGATATAATTTATGATGAGTCTGTACTGACCACAAACCCACCCAGGCCCGAATTCCGTAACCCCACGCATCCACCCTGATAGTCTCCCTGACAATAACGGGCAATTTTTAGCACGGCCAATGCAACTTACCTGCACATCTTTGGACTGTGGGAGGAAAGTGGAGCACCTGGAGGAAACCCATGCAGTCACGGGGGGAATGTGCGGTCTCCACACAGACAATGACCCGAGGTCGGAATCAGACCAGGATCCCTGACGCTGTGAGGCAGCACTAACCCCATGGTGCAAAGCTCAATCCAGGAGCCTTTCTGACAAAGAATGCAGTTGTGTTCTGTACTTTCGGCTTCCATGAATTATCGAGTCAGATGTTACTTGTTCCATGCGCTCTGATGAAAGCAATAACAGCAACATCAGCACGAGGGGTGCTGAGGGAAGCCCTGTTGCCAATCTGTGCAGCAGAGTCTGATGTCCCAGCTTAGTCACTGGACTGTTTCGTTTTGTGTAAAAGCTGTACAATTTTTAGTAAAGCTCATATTTCATTTCATTATAAATGTAGTCCTGGTACGAGATGGTGACTGTGCCAAGGCTGCATTTCCTGCCCACAAGTTACTGTTTAGCATGAGGTGCTTGGATTTCCTTTTGAATGTGTGCCCCCTTTGAGAATGTTACTGATACAATGGTGTAAGACAGGCATTCTCTGCTTTTCACACAGCGCTGATCAAGTTTCTAAAGTTTATTTATTCATGTAACAAGTAGGCTCACATTAACACTGCAATGAAGTTACTGTGAAAATCCCCTAGTTGCCACACTCCGGTGCCTGTTCGGGTACACTGAGGGAGGATTTAGAATGGTCAGTGCAACTAAACAGCACGTCTTCTGGTCTGTGGGAGGAAACCGGAGCACACGGAGGAAACCCATGCAGACACGGGGAGAACGTGCACACTCCACACAGGCAGTGACCCAAACCGGGGATCAAACCCGGGTCCCTGGCGCTGTGAGGCAGCAGTGTTAACCATTGTGTCACCATGCCACCCATACATACAAAGAACAAAGGAAAGTACAGCACCGGAACAGGCCCTTCGGCCCTCGAATTCCCTACTCCCCCATGACTGTATCCAGCAATCCAAACAGAAGGATGATGCTCTGGAACGTCCACATTATGGTAAATTCTCAACCTCAGCGTCTCCTGTATTGTGAATTCTCGCTTTATAAACAAGTGTGCTGCTCCCAACTGGTTCTCTGGCTCTTGGCTTCATGCGGAGCTTGTGACCTGGCAGAGGAATGAGCCAAGGTGACGATACTCTTGGCGAGGATGAAGAAAGGGTTGTTGCAATGTATAGGAGAGACGTAAAGGATGGGGGAGCTGGTGCGAGATGGATTGAGGAATCATGTATTTTTCGGGGACTTGCCTTAATATTTCCCGGAATTAACCAGCAGTTTGCTGAACATTTCAACATTTACATGTCAACTGAACAGGAGAACGCTGCGTGGGAATGAAAGCAAATGGAGTCAGTAAATGAATACAAAAACAGAAAATGCTGGGAGATCTCAGCAGGTCTGTCAGTATCTGTGGAGAGAGAATAGAGCCAATGTTTCACGTCTGTGTGACCCTTCCTCAGGGTCCATTCGTGAGACCATTTTGATGATAATGGAAGCAAAGTTGTCAGTTAAGGAGACTATATCCTGAGGGTGTCATCCAAGGTCATCAATAATCAACTAAGAACAAGGGAAAGTACAGCACAGGAACAGGCCCTTCGGCCCTCCAAACCTATGCCGATCATGATGCCCTAACTAAACTACAAAAAACAACTTCTGCCCTTACCCGGGACTGTCGGGGGTGAGGACCTTAAAACGATCACTATTACTAAAGAGGTAGTGCTGGGTAGGCTAATGGGACTAAAGGTAGACAGGTCCCCTGGTCCGGATGGAATGCATCCCAGGGTACTAAAAGAAACGGCAGAAGTAATAGCAAATTCATCAGTTGTAATTTATCAAAATTCACTGGGCTCTGGGGAGGTGCCAGCTGATTGGAAAACAGCGAATGTAACGCCACTGTTTAAAATAGGAAGTAGACAAAAGGCAGGTAACTACAGGCCGGTTAGCTTAACATCCGTAGTTGGGAAAATGCTGGAATCTATCATTAAGGAAGAAATAACAGGTCACCTGGAAAAGAATGATCCAATCAAGCAGACGCAGCATGGATTCTTGAAGGGAAAGCCATGTTTGAATAATTTACTGGAATACTTTGAGGATACGACGAGTGCAGTTGACAGAGGGGAACCGGTGGATGTTGTGTAAATAGATTTCCAGAAGGCATTCGATCAGGTGCCTCACAAAAGGTTGCTGCAGAAGATAAAGGTACACGGAGTTGGGGGTAAAGTGTTAGCGTGGATTGAGGATTGGCTATCGAACAGAAAGCAGAGAGTCGGAATAAATGGGTGCTTTTCCGGTTGGCAATCAATGACTAGTGGCGTGCCACAGGGATCGGTGCTGGGGCCTCAACTATTTACCATATACATAGACGATCTGGAGGAGGGGAGCGAGTGTAGGGTAACAAAGTTGGCGGATGACACAAAGATGAGTGGGAAAGCAAATTGCGGGAGGACACAGAGAGTCTGCAGAGAGATTTGGATCGGCTAAGTCAGTGGGCAAGGATCTGGCAGATGGAGTATAACGTTTGTAAGTGTGAGGTTATCCACTTTGGAAGGAATAATAGTAAAATGGACTCTTATTTAAACGGTGAAAAATTACAGCATGCTACTGTGCAGAGGGACCTGGGGGTCCTTGTGCATGAATCACAAATTCTCAGTTTGCAGGTGTAGCGGGTGATCAAGAAGGCAAATGGAATGTTGGCCTTTATCGTGAGAGGGATGGAGTATAAAAGCAGGGAGGTCATGCTGCAATTGTACAGGGTACTGATGAGGCCACACCTCGAGTACTGTGTGCAGTTTTGGTCCCCATATTTAAGAAAGGATGTATTTGCTTTGGAGTGGGTACAGAGAAGGTTCACCAGGTCGATTCCGGAGATGAGGGGGTCAGCTTATGAGGAGAGTTTGAGTAGACTGGGCCTGTACTCATTGGAGTTTAGAAGGTTGAGGGGCGATCTTATAGATACAAAAAAAGATAATGAAGGGGCGAGACAGGTGAGAAGAAGCGAGGTTATTTCCACTTCCAATGGAAACAAGAACTAGGGGGCATAGCCTCAAAATATAGGGGAGTCAATTTAGAACAGAGTTGAGGAGGAACTTCTTCTCCCAGAGGGTAGTGAATCTTTGGAGTTCTCTGCCCAATGAAGCAGTAGAGGCTACCTCGTTAAATGTGTTTAAGTCACAGATAGATAGATTTTTAACCATTCAGGGAATTAAGGGTTATGGGGAGCGGGCGGGTAAGTGGAACTGAATCCAGTATCAGATCAGCCATGATCTTATTGAATGGCGGAGCAGGCTTGAGGGGCTAGATGGCCTACTCCTGCTCCTATTTCTTATGTTCTTATGTGCTAACATTCCAGTCTATTGTTGTCAGATTCTGATCCAGTATTGTAATATCCCGTTCTATTATTCCCAGATCCTGACCCAGTATTGGAACATTACAGTCTATCGTTCTCGGATTCTGATACATTATGGGAACATTGCAGTCTATTGTTCTCAGATTCTGCTGCAGTATTGGAACATCCCGGTCCATTGTTCCCTGACTCTGATCCAGCATTGGAACATTTCACTCTCTTGTTCTCAGATTCTGATCCAGTATTGAAACATTACAGTGTATTGTTCCCAAATTCTGATCCTTTCATGGAACATGGTAGTCTCTTGTTCTCAGATGCTGATCCAGTATTGGAACATTGCAGTCCATTGTTCTCAGATTCTGATCCAATATTGGAACATTACAGTCTAAAGATCTCAGATTCTGATTCATCATTGTAATATCCCAGTTCATTGTTCTCAGATTCTGATCCAATATTGGAACATTGCGGTCTATTGTTTAGATTCTGATCAATGATTGGAACATTACAGTCTGTTGTTCTCAAATTCTGATCCTTTATGGGAGCAGTACAGTCTATTGTTCTCAGATTCTGATCCAGTATTGGAACATTGTAATCTCTTCTTTTCAGAATCTGATCCAGTATTGAATCTTGGCAGTCCATTGATCTCAGATTCGGATTCACTATTGGAACATTACAGTCTATTGCTCTCAGATTCTGTTCAATTTTTCTAAAATTGCAGACTATTGTTCTCAGAGTATGATCCAGAATTGGAACATTACAACCTTTAGTTTTCAGATTCTGATCCATTATTGGAACATTGCAGCCTACTGTTCTCAGAATCTGATCCATTATTGGAACATCCAGGTCTATTGTTCTCAGATTATGATCCAGAATTGGAACATTGCAGGCTATTGTTCTCAGATTCTGATCCAGTACTGGAACAATACTGTCTATTGTTCTCAGATTCTGATGCAGTTTTGGAATATTACATTCTATTGTTCTCAGATTCTGATCCAAGTATTGTAACATCCCAGTCATTTGTTCCCAGATTCTAATTCGTATTGGAACATTACAGCCTATAGTTCTCAGATTCTGATCAATTATTGGAACATTGCAGTCTACTGTTCTCAGGTTCTGAACCAGTATTGGAACATTGCAGTGTATGGTTCATAGATTCTTATTCATTATTGGAACATCCCAGTCCATTGTTTCCAACTTCTGATCCGTTATTGGAACATTCCAGTCTATTTGTCTCAGATTCTGAACCAGTATTGGAAAATTACAGTCTATTGTTTTCAGGTTATGACCCTGTATTGGACCATAGCAGTCTATTGTTCCCAGATTCTGATCCATAATGGAACATTGCAGTCTATTGTTCTCAGATTCTAATCCTGTATTGGAACATTACAGTGTATTGTTCTCAGATTCTGATCCATTAATGGAACATCCATTGATATTGTTCCCAGACTCTGATCCTGTATTGGAACTTTACAGTCTATTGTTCTCAGATTCTGATCCAGTATTGGAACATTGCAGTCTTTTGATCTCAGCACGGATTCGTGAAGGGCAAGTCGTGCCTCACAAATTTGATAGAATTTTTTGAGGAGGTAACTAAGCGTGTTGATGAAGGTAGGGCAGTTGATGTATTATACATGGATTTTAGAAAGGCGTTTGATAAAGTCCCCCATGGTCGGCTTATGATGAAAGTCAGGAGGTGTGGGATAGAGGAAATGTTGGCCGATTGGATAGATAACTGGCTGTCTGATCGAAGACAGAGGGTGGTGGTCGATGGAAACTTTTCGGATTGGAGGCAGATTGCTAGCGGAGTGCCGCAGGGATCAGTGCTTGGTCCTCTGCTCTTTGTGATTATTATTAATGACTTAGGCTGAAGGGTGGAGCAGTAAATTTGCTGATGACACCAAGATTGGTCGAGTAGTGGATGAGGTGGAGGGCTGTTGTCGGCTGCAAATAGACATAGATAGGATGCAAAGCTGGGCTGAAAAATGGCAAATGGAGTTTAACCCTGATAAATGTGAGGTGATTCATTTTGGTAGGACTAATTTAAATGTGGATTACAGGGTCAAAGGTCGGGTTCTGAAGACTGTGGAGGAATAGAGAGATCTTGGGGTTCATATCCACAGATCTCTAAAGGTTGCCACTCAAGTGGAAAGAGCTGTGAAGAAGGCATATAGTGTGTTAGCTGTTATTAACAGGGGGTTGGAGTTTAAGAGCCGTGGGGTTATGCTGCAGCTGTACAGGACCTTGGTGAGACCACATTTGGAATATTGTGTGCAGTTCTGGTCACCTCACTATAAGAAGGATGTGGAAGCGCTGGAAAGAGTGCAGAGGAGATTTACCAGGATGCTGCCTGGTTTGGAGGGTAGGTCTTATGAGGAAAGTTTGAGGGAGCTAGGGCTGTTCTCTCTGGAGCGGAGGAGGCTGAGGGGAGACTTAATAAAGATTTATAAAATGATGAAGGGAATAGGGAGAGTGAACTTTCAAAGATAATTTCCTTGGGTGGATGGAGCTACAACAAGGGGGCATAACTATAGGGTTCGTGGTGGGAGATACAGGAAGGATATCAGAGGTAGGTTCTTTACGCAGAGAGTGATTGGGGTGTGGAATGGACTGCCTGCAGTGATAGTGGAGTCAGACACTTTAGGAACATTTAAGCGGTTATTGGATAGGCACATGGAGCACACCAGGATGATAGGGAGTGGGATAGCTTGATCTTGGTTTCAGATGAAGGTCGGCACAACATCGTTGGGCAGTTTCCACATCCAACTCGACCCAGAGCTGCTTATAACGGGGTGGAGGGGGATTGACCGGGGGGGGGGGGGGGAACAGGAATTATAAAGGGGGGGGGGTTCTGTTAATCCAGGGGCTGTTCAAAGGGTGGGAGTGGAAGTTTGCCAGGGCTGGGGGGCGCGGGGGAGGGGGAGCATAGAGGGACATTCAGCCTGGGGAACTTTGCCAGTGGAGGAGGCGGGGCGGGGGGGGGGGGGCTGAGTGGAAGACATGTGAGGGATTGAGGGTGGGGTGGATTTATAGGCATTCAGGAGGGGGGAATTCTGAGAGGGATTTAGGGTGCGGAAGGGTTACAATTGGGGCGTGTAGAGGGATTCGGGGGGGGGGGCGGTGACTCAGAGGGATTCGGGAGCAGGGAGGACTTAGGAAGGATTGGGTGCAGGCGTCAGGGGGGCTTGGGTTTGGCAGGGGGGGGGCAGAGGGAGCCTTTGGGAGGGGGGTGAGGAATTGGGCTGGACCTTGGAGGATTCAGGGGGCGGAGTCAGTTTGGGGGTGGGTCTCAGAGATGGTGAGGGGGGGGGCTGCTTAGAGTCGGATGAAAGGAGATGGGGCAGATGGACAGGGAATCAGGCGGGGGAAAGAGGGGTTTTGGGGGAATTAGGGGAGATTGAGGGCGGGGGGTTTAGGAGGATTGGGAGGGGCTCAGAGGGACTCTTGGGAGCTTGGGCTCAGAGGGCTTTGGCGGTGGGAGCCTGAGAGAGACTGAGCAGTGGTGGGGGGGCGGGTGATTAGAGTGGGATTGAAGAAGATTGGGGTTTCTGGAGTGGGGATTTAAGGAGGGGTTTGGGGGGGAAGCTGGAGGCGGGGGGGAGGGGGAGGGGAATTTGGGGGTGAGAGACTGAGGGCGGGGGGTTTAAAAGGATTGGGAGTGGGTTCAGGAGAGGGGTTTGGGGGGGATTGAGCTGAGAGAGGAATCCATAGGGCATTGGCAGTAAGGGGGGGGGGGAGATTCAGCTTGGGGGGGCAAACTCGGGGGGGGGCAAACTCGGGGGGGGGGGGGCAAACTCGGGGGGGGCAAACTCGGGGGGGGCAAACTCGGGGGGGGCAAACTCGGAGGGGGGCAAACTCGGGGGGGCAACTCGGGGGGGGCAACTCGGGGGGGGGGCAACTCGGGGGGGGCCAACTCGGGGGGTGGGACAACTCGGGGGGGACAACTCGGGGGGGGGGACAACTCGGGGGGGGGGGACAACTCGGGGGGGGGGACAACTCGGGGGGGGGACAACTCGGGGGGGGGAAGATTGAGACAGAGAAAGACACAGAGACAGAGAGAGAGACAGAGAGACAGAGAGAGAGACAGAGAGAGAGACACACAGAGAGAGAGACAGAGAAAGACACAGAGACAGACAGAGAGAGAGAGACAAAGACACAGAGACAGACAGAGAGACAGAGAGAGAGAGACAGCGAGAGAGAGAGACAGAGAGAGAAAGGAAGATTGAGAGACAGAAAGATTGAGAGAGAGAGAGAGAGATTGATAGAGAGAGAAAGATTGAGAGAGAGAAAGGTTGAGAGATAGAAAGATGGAGAGGGAGATTGAGAGGAGGCTGCAAACAGAGAGAAAAGCAGAGCTGAGGCGGGAAAGGTGCAGACAGAAAGTGAAGAGGTTCATACTCACCATCGCACATGTTTTCCCTCGGTGATCTCTCCAACTCCTTCCATCCCCTCTCCCATGGTGGGGAGAGAGATCCAGGAACAGGGGCTTTGTGCTGGGAAAGGGGGGGGGGTTACAATATCAGAGCTGGAACTCCATGCAAGCACACACTGACTCACTCACTCACAAAGACACAGCTTACCTGATACTTACCAACCCACGTGGAGAGAGAGACTGGACAATGCATCGCCAGCCTTTTTATAACCTCACTGAGTCCCACACCTCCCCAATCAATCCTCATCCAACCACAGCTCCTACACCTCACCTGAACACACCTCCTCCTACCTGGCCCAGTCCAACACCAATCTGTCTCTGAGTGTGTGGGGGGGGGGGTGTTTGTGTGTGTGGGTTAGTGAGCACCAGGCAAATGGTTCATCCCAAGGCTCTCCCTCCCCCCCACTCCCAGCTTCACATCACCAGCACTGGGAGCTGAGAGAAGATGGATTTAAATGAACCAGCAGCCCTGCACTGCCAGAGAGAGAGAGAGAGAGAGGCCAGGTCTGAATGTGGATTGTACAACTTGTTCATCCAGGACTCCATCCGCTACAGGTTTGCACCCTTTGCTGATTCTTGCAAAGTTCACTTTTCCTTAAGTTGCCTGAACTGAAACAATATCTTGCCAAGTTCTTTGTTGCTGCGTTTACAAATCCCACTTCTGATTTACAATGCTGTGTGTCCGGGTGTGTGAATGTGTGTGTGTGCCCTGTGCTTCATGGTTAATCACTCACCACTGATCAGAGCTGCAAAATAAAGCGTTTAGCCTTTTTTTAACAGAAGCACTGGCTGGGGGAGGGGAGGGAGAGAATGAGAGTGAAGTTTCTGTCTGATAAATGCTGTAAATGTGTCTTTACCCAGCAGCTCTGCAGAGAGACAGATGCAGGATTTTAAACTCTCTGGGAGCTGCAGGCAGGGACTCACACACACACACACACACACACACACACAGATAGACATCAGCTCCTGTTTCACACCAACAACCAGGCTGGAGTCGATGCAGCTAATTTCCATCCAGAAATGTACTTGATCCATGAAGTCAGTGAGGGTTACATTCCCATGACTTCCCATTCAGTCCAATCCAGTTCAGTTTGTTGGAATGCAGTGTGGGAGCCTCTGAGGGAGTTTGGCTCTGGGGGGGGGGGGGGGTTCACTTTTCTCTCATTCAATCTCTCCTGTCTTCCACCCTCTCACAGACCTTCCTTTCGTCCTTGTCCCACCCGCCGCTTTCTCCAAACCTGTTACATTCCTAACTTTCCCCAGTTCACAGGAAAGGTCACAGAGCTGAAATGTTAACTCTGTTTCTCTCTCTCTCTGCACAGATGCTGCCGAACCTGCTGAGTTTAATTCCAGCATTTCCCTGTTTTCTAAGATTTCACAGAATAGTGTTGGTGCAGGAGGAGGCCATTTGGCCCATCGTGTCTGCACCAGCTCTCCAATGTGCTGTTAAATCAGAGATTGGTGTAAAACTGGGATCTGTTCCTGACTGAGAGCGAAACGGCAGGTTTACATTTCCAACCTGAAAATAACTGGCCAATATTTTGTGCAGATTGTTCCCAGTTCCTTGCTTGTGGTCTATCCCTAACTGCCCTTGAACTGAGCAGCTTGCTTGCTGGGCCATTCCAGAGTCAACCACATCGTGTGGACCTGGATTCACATGAAAGACTGACAGGGACTACCAGACTTGCTGAGATTTTCCAGCATCCTCTGGCCTTATTCTGGAGTCGGATAAATTCCTTCTCTAAAGGGCATCGGTGAACAAAATGGGTTTTAACGGCAATGGTTTCATGGCCATCACCAGGCCTTTAATGACAGATTTTTATTGAATTGAGATTTCACTATTTGCTGTGGTGTGATTGGAAGCTAGCTGCCCAGTGCATTACCCTCGGACTCTGGGCTCCCAGTCCAGTGACAATACCCCCACACCATCAG
Organism: Mustelus asterias; assembly: GCF_964213995.1. Classification (NCBI taxonomy): domain Eukaryota; kingdom Metazoa; phylum Chordata; class Chondrichthyes; order Carcharhiniformes; family Triakidae; genus Mustelus; species Mustelus asterias. The sequence continues at coordinate 461,343 of NW_027590097.1, read as the reverse complement.
ATTGAGAGCATTTGTGTGATAGTCCCCAGTCTACCACTTTCAGGCCGGTCTCAATATGTTTAAAATAAACCGTTTTAAAATAAATCAATTCAAGTCTACATTAAATACCAGTTGGAGGAATTCACAGTTGCCTGGGGCAGTTTTCTAACACATTACCATCTTTCTATAGATAAGGAATCAAGTATTGTACACAATACTCCAGAGGTGGTCTCTCCAATGCCTTGCACACTGGAAACATACTGGAATTTAGAAGAATGAGAGATCAAATTGACAAGATGATAAAAGGTGTGGATAAAGTAGACGTGGAGCGGATGCTTCGTCTTGTGGGACATTCTAGGACGAGAGGTCATAGTCTTAGGAGAAGGGGCAGCAAATTTAATACAGAGCTGAGGAGAAACTACTTCTCCCAAAGGGTTGTGAATCTGTGGAATTCGCTGCCCCAAAGAGCGGAGGATGCTGGGACAGTGAGTAAATTTCAGGAGGGGTTAGACAGATTTTTAATTGGTGATGGGTTGAAGGGTTATGGGGAGAAGGCAGGAAAATGGGGATGAGGAGCATATCGGCCATGATCGAATGATGGAACGGACTCAATGGGCCGAATGGCCTAATTCTGCTCCTATATCTGAGGAATTTCTGACCCTTCCTATTTAATAATTCATTCCCTCGTAATAAATGGTAACATTTTATGACATTTCTAATTAATTGCTGTACCTGTATATTAGCCCCTTTTGATTCATGCCCAAGGACAGCCCAATCCCTCTGTCCCTCAGAATGTTGTGATCTCGCACCATTTAGTTATTAATTGTAGGGAGGTTGTTGGAGAAGATTCTTAGAGATAGGATGTATGCGCATTTAGAAAGGAATAAACTCATTAACGATAGTCAACATGGTTTTGTGAGAGGGAGGTCATGCCTCACTGACCTGGTGGAGTTTTTTGAAGAAGTGACTAGAATGGTTGACGAGGGAAGGGTCGTGGATATCGTCTATATGGACTTTAGTAAAGCGTTTGAAAAAGTCTCTCATGGCAGGTTGGTGCAAAAGATTGGATTTCATGGGATAAAGGGGGAGGTGGCTAGATGGGTGGAGAACTGGCTGGGTCACAGAAGACAGAGGGTGGTCGTGGAAGGGTCTTTTTCCGGCTGGAGGCCTGTGACTAGTGCTGTTCCGCAGGGCTCTGTATTGGGACCTCTGCTGTTTGTGATTTATATAAACGATCTGGAAGAAGGTGTAACTGGGGTGATCAGTAAGTTTGCGGACAACACGAAAATGGCTGGACATGCAGATAGTGAGGAACATTGTCAGAGGCTACAGAAGGATATAGATAGGCTGGAAATTTGGGCAAAGAAATGGCAGATGGAGTTCAATCCTATTAAATGCGAAGTGATGCATTTTGGTGGAACTAACGTAAGGGGAGCTATACGATAAATGGCAGAATCATAAAGGGTGTAGATACGCAGTGGGACCTGGGTGTGCATGTCCACAGATCCTTGAAGGTGATGTCACAGGTGGAGAAGGTAGTGAATAAGGCATATGGCATGCTTGCATTTATAGGACGGGGCATAGAGTATAAAAGTTGGGGTCTGATGTTGCGGTTGTATAGAACGTTGGTTCAGCCGCATTTGGAATACTGCGTCCAGTTCTGGTTGCCACACTACCAGAAGGACGTGGAGGCTTTGGAGAGAGTGCAGAGGAGGTTTACCAGAATGTTGCCTGGTATGGAGGGGCTTAGTTATGAGGAGAGATTGGGTGAACTGGGGTTGTTCTCACTGGAAAGATGGAGGATGAGGGGTGAACTGATAGAGGTGTATAAAATTATGAAAGGCATAGATAGGGTGAACGGTGGGAAGCTTTTCCCCAGGTCGGCGGTGACGTTCACGAGGGGTCATAGGTTCAAGGTGAGGGGGCGGGGGGAGGTTTAACAGGGATATCAGAAGGACGTATTTTACACAGAGGGTGGTGGGGGCCTGGACTGCGTTGCCGGGCAAGGTGGTGGAGGCGGACACACTGGGAACGTTTGAGACTTTTCTAGATAGCTATATGAATGGAGTGGGAATGGAGGGATACAAAAGAATGGTCTAGTTTGGACCAGGGAGCGGTGCGGGCTTGGAGGGCCGAAGGGCCTGTTCCTGTGCTGTATCATTCTTTGTTCTTTGTTTTGTTCTTGATCATGGATAAAGATAGATCTGGTCCTCGGGTTGATGTTCTAAACAGGAAAACGGCCAAAGTTGAAGAAATGAGAAAGGATCTAAAAAGTGAGGACTGAGACAGGCTCTTCTCTGGCAAGGATGTGATTGGTAAGTGGGTGGCCTTCAAAGGAGAAATTTTGAGAGCGCAGAGTTTGTCTACACCTTAATCAGAAGGGGACCAATATCCTGGGGGTAAATTTGCTAAGGCCATGCAGGGAGGTTTAAACTGATTCGGGGGGGGGGGAGGGATCCTGAGTAGTGGGGCTGAAAGTGAGGGATGCATGGATGGGGACTGCAATGCACGGCATTGCAGAGGTGGGGTGGAGCAGGGTTTGAAATGTGTATACTTCAATGCCAGGAGTATTCGCAATAAAGTGGGTGAACTTGCAGCGTGGATCAGTACCTGGGACTTCGATGTTGTGGCTATTTCAGAGACATGGATAGAGCAGGGGCAGGAATGGATGCTGCAGGTCCCGGGGTTCAAATGTTTTAGTCGAAGTAGGGAAGGAGGTAGAAGAGGGGGAGGGGTAGCATTATTGGTCAGAGATTGTATCACAGTGTCAGAGAGGAGGTTTGATGAGGACTTATCTGTTGAGGTAGTATGGGCGGAGATTAGAAATAGGAGAGGAGAGGTCACCCTGTTGGGAGTCTTTTATAGACCTCCTAAAAGTTCTAGAGAGGTTGAGGAAAGGATTGCGGAGTCAATCCTGCTTAGGAGTGAAAGTAATAGGGCAATTGTTATGGGGGATTTTAACTTGACTAATATTGACGGGAATTGTTATAGCTCTAGCTCGTTAGAGGGGTCAGTTTTTGTTCAAAGCGTGCAGGAAGGTTTTTTGACTCAGTATGTAGACAGGCCAACTAGAGGTGAGGCTATATTGGATCTGGTGCTGGGAAATGAGCCAGACCAGGTGCTAGACTTGGAAGTTGGTGTGCATTTTGGTGATAGTGACCACAATTCGGTTACGTTCACCTTAGTGATGGAAAGGGATAGGCATGAACCTCGGGCCAGTGGTTTTAGCTGGGGGAAGGGTAATTATGAGGCTATTAGGAGAGAATTAGGAAACATAGGTTGGACTAGGAGATTACAGGGACTGGGAACGTCCGACATGTGGAGTTTTTTCAAGGAGCAGCTACTGCGAGTCTGTGATAGGTATGTCCCTGTCAGGCAAGGAGGAATTGGTAGGGCTAGGGAACCGTGGTGCACCAAAAAAGTTTCTTTGTTGGTTAAAAAGAAAAAGGAGGCTTATGTTCGGATGAGACGTGAGCACTCGGGTAGTGCACTAGAAAGCTTTAGATTGGCTAAGAGGGAGTTGAAGAGCGAGCTTAGAAGGGCTAAAAGGGGACATGAGAAGACTTTGGCGGATAGGGTTAAAGAGAATCCTAAGGCGTTCTATAGGTATGTCAAGAACAGAAGGTTGGTTAGGGCAAGTTTAGGGCCAGTTATAGATGGCAGAGGGAAGTTATGTGTGGAACCGGAGGAGATTGGTGAAGCATTGAACCAATATTTCTCTTCGGTGTTCACGCAAGGGGACATGAATATAGCTGAGGAGGACACTGGGTTGCAAGGGAGTAGAATAGACAGTATTACAGTTGATAAGGAGGATGTGCAGGATATTCTGGAGGGTCTGAAAATAGATAAATCCCCTGGTCCGGATGGGATTTATCCAAGGATTCTCTGGGAGGCAAGAGAAGTGATTGCAGAGCCTCTGGCTCTGATCTTCAGGTCGTCGTTGGCCTCTGGTATAGTACCAGAAGATTGGAGGTTAGCGAATGTTGTCCCATTGTTTAAGAAGGGGAACAGAGACTTCCCCGGGAATTATAGACCGGTGAGTCTCACTTCTGTTGTCGGCAAGATGTTGGAAAAAATTATAAGGGATAGGATTTATAGTTATTTGGAGAGTAATGAATCGATAGGTGATAGTCAGCATGGTTTTGTGGCAGGTAGGTCGTGCCTTACTAACCTTATTGAGTTTTTTGAGAAAGTGACCAAGGAGGTGGATGGGGCAAGGCAGTGGACGTGGTATATATGGATTTTAGTAAGGCGTTTGATAAGGTTCACCATGGTAGGCTTCTGCAGAAAATGCAGATGTATGGGATTGGGGGTGATCTAGGAAATTGGATCAGGAATTGGCTAGCGGATAGGAAACAGAGGGTGGTGGTTGATAGTAAATATTCATCATGGAGTGCGGTTACAAGTGGTGTACCTCAGGGATATGTTTTGGGGCCACTGCTGTTTGTAATATTTATTAATGATCTGGATGAGGGTATAGTTGGGTGGATTAGCAAATTTGCTGATGACACCAAAGTCGGTGGTGTGGTAGACAGTGAGGAAGGGTGTCGTAGTTTGCAGGAAGACTTAGACAGGTTGCAAAGTTGGGCCGAGAGGTGGCGGATGGAGTTTAATGCGGAGAAGTGTGAGGTAATTCACTTTGGTAGGAATAACAGATGTGTTGAGTATAGGGCTAACGGGAGGACTTTGAATAGTGTGGAGGAGCAGAGGGATCTAGGTGTATGTGTGCATAGATCCCTGAAAGTTGGGAATCAAGTAGATAAGGTTGTTAAGAAGGCATATGGTGTCTTGGCGTTTATTGGTAGGGGGATTGAATTTAGGAGTCGTAGCGTTATGTTGCAACTGTACACAACTCTGGTGCGGCCGCACTTGGAGTACTGTGTGCAGTTCTGGTCCCCACATTACAGGAAGGATGTGGAGGCTTTGGAGAGGGTGCAGAGGAGGTTTACCAGGATGTTGCCTGGTATGGAGGGGAGATCCTATGAGGAGAGGCTGAGGGATTTGGGATTGTTTTCGCTGGAAAGGCGGCGGCTAAGAGGGGATCTTATTGAAACATATAAGATGATTAGAGGTTTAGATAGGGTGGATAGTGATAGCCTTTTTCCTCTGATGGAGAAATCCAGCACGAGGGGGCATGGCTTTAAATTGAGGGGGGGTAGTTATAGAACCGATGTCAGGGGTAGGTTCTTTACCCAGAGGGTGGTGAGGGATTGGAATGCCCTGCCAGCATCAGTAGTAAATGCGCCTAGTTTGGGGGCGTTTAAGAGATCCGTAGATAGGTTCATGGACGAAAAGAAATTGGTTTAGGTTGGAGGGTCACAGTTTTTTTTTTTAACTGGTCGGTGCAACATCGTGGGCCGAAGGGCCTGTTCTGCGCTGTAATGTTCTATGTTCTATGTTCTATGTTCTATGTCTGTTCTTGTCCGGATTAAAGGCAAAGTGAATAAGAATAAGGAACCTTGGTTCTCGAGGGAAATTGGAACTCTGATGAAGAAGAAGAGAGAGATGTATGAAATGTATGGGCAACAGGGAGCAAATAAGATGCTTGAGGAGTATAAAAATTGCAAGAAACTACTTAAGAAAGAAATCAGGAGGGCGAAAAGAAGATATAACGTTGCTTTGGCAGACAAGGTGAAGGATAATCCGAAGAGCTTCTACAGGTGTATTATGAGCAAAAGGATAGTAAGGGATAAAATTGGTCCTCTTGAAGATCAGAGTGGTCGGCTATGTACGGAACCAAAAGATATTTACTAAGGAAACGGGCATGGAGTCTATGGAAATAAGGCAAATAAGTAGGGAGGTCATGGACCTATACAGATTAAAGGGGAGGAGGTGCTTGCTGTCTCGAGGCAAATTAGAGTAGATAAATCCCCAGGACCGGACAGGGTATTCCCTCGGACCTTGAAGGAGCCCAGGGGCCCTGGAAGATATATTTAAAATGTTGGTATCCACGGGTGAGTTGCTGGATGATTGGAGGATAACTCATGTTGTTCCCTTGTTTAAAAAAGGCTCAAAACGTAATGCGGGAAATTAGAGGCCGGTAAGTTTGACGTCAGCAGGAGGTAAATTAATGGAAGGAGTACTAAGAGATAGGATCTACAAATAATTGGATAGACAGGGACTCATTAGGGAGAGTCAACATGGCTTTGTGCGTGGTAGGTCATGTTTGACCAATCTATTAAAGTTTTTCGAGGAGGTTACCAGGAGAGTGGATGAAGGGAAAGCGGTGGATGTTGTCTACATGGAATTCAGCAAGGCCTTTGACAAAGTCCCGCATGGGAGGTTACTTAGGAAGTTTCAGTCGCTAGGGAAACATGGAGAGGTCGTAAACGTGCTTAGACATTGGCTCAATGGAAGAAGCCAGAGAGTGGTAGTGGAGGATTGCTTCTCTGAGTGGAGGCCTGTGACTAGTGGTGTGCCACAGGGATCAGTGCTGGGTCCATTGTTGTTTGTCATCTAAATCAATGATCTGGATGATAATGTTGTAAATTGGATCAGCAAATTTGTTGACGATACAAAGATTGGAGGTGTCGTGGACAGTGAGGAAGGTTTTCAAAGCTTGCAGAGGGATTTGCTCGCAAAATGGGCTGCAAAATGGCAGATGGAGTTTAATGCAGACAAGTGTGAGGTATTGCACTTTGGAAGGACAAACCAAGGTAGAACATACAAGGTAAATGGTAGGACACTGAGGAGTGCAGTAGAACAGAGGGATCTGGGAATACAGATACATAATACATAAAAGTGGCGTCACAGGTAGTTAAGGCCGTAAAGAGTGCTTTTGGTACATTGGCCTTTACAAATCAAAGTATTGAGTATAAGAGTTGGAATGTTATGGTGAGGTTGTATGAGACATTGGTGAGGCCGAATTTCGAGTATTGTGAGCAGTTTTGGTCACCTAATTACAGGAAGGATATTAATAAGGTTGAAAGAGTGCAGAGAAGGTTTACAAGGATGTTGCCGGGACTTGGGAAACTGAGTTACAGAGAAAGGTTGAACAGGTTAGGACTTTCTTCCCTGGAGCATAGACGAATGAGGGGAGATTAGCCTCACGTGCCAGTGAGGCTAAGAAGAGGAAGTTAGTACAATTGAATGCTTGGCTAAAGGACTGGTCCAAATCATAGACATCATAGAAACCCTACAGTACAGAAAGAGGCCATTCGGCCCATCGGGTCTGCACCGACCACAATCCCACCCAGGCCCTACCCCCATATCCCTACATATTTTACCCATGAATCCCTCTAACCTACTCATCCCAGGACACGCAGGCGCAATTTTAGCATGGCCAATCAACCTAACCCGCACATCTTTGGACTGTGGGAGGAAACCGGAGCACCCGGAGGAAACCCACGCAGACATGAGGAGAATGTGCAAACTCCACACAGACAGTGACCCAAGCCGGGAATCGAACCCAGGTCCCTGGAGCTGTGAAGCAGCAGTGCTAACCACTGTGCTACCGTGCCGGTTCAGGAGGGAGGGCTTCATTTTCCTAGATCAATGGGAAGTTTGCAGGAGAGGATGGCACCTGTACAAGAAGGACGGGTCACAACTATGTTGGAAGGGCACGAATATCCTGGCTGGGAGTTTTGCTAGTGCAGTTCGGGGGGATTTAAACTAGTATGGCAGGGGGGTGGGGATCAAAATATTAGGTCTACAAGTGTAGAGGCTGGGGACGAGCTTGGGGCTGGGTCAAGGCTGGCAAAGAAGAAGAGCACTCTGGGGGAGGATGACCTCACTGGGCCTGGAGGTCTGGAGTGCTTATACTTCAATGCAAGGAGCGTAGCAGGTAAGACAGACGAACTTAGGGCCTTAATGCTCACGAGGAATTTGGAGGTGGTTGCAGTGACAGAGACTTGATTGAAAGAGGGACAGGACTGGCAGCTGAATATTCCGGGGTACAAGTGTTTTAGGCGAGCCAGGGGAGGGGCCAAAAGAGGTGGGGAAGTAGCAGTATTAGTTGGAGAGCATATTACAGCGGTGCAGAGGGAGGACAATTCAGAGGGATCGTGTAACGAGTCACTGTGGGTGGAGCTTAGAAACAGGAAGGGCGCAGTCACTTTGTTGGGGGTATACTGCAGGCCCCCCAACAGGCCAAGGGAAGTGGAAGAACGGATATGTCAGGAGATACTGGATAGGTGCAGGAAAAATAGGGTTGTTGTAGTGGGAGACTTCAATTTCCCTGGTATAGACTAGAAATCACTGAGAGCTGGGACTCTGAATGGGGAGGAATTTGTAAAATGCGTACAGGAGGGTTCTTGAAACAATATGTAGATGGCCCGACTAGAGAGGGGGCAATACTGGACCTCGTACAGGGGAATGAACCCGGTCAGGTCTTCAAAGTTTCGGTAGGGGAACATGTGGCAAATAGTGACCACAATTCTGTTAGCTTTAGGATAGTGATGGAAAAGGATGAGTGGTGTCCCAAGGGTGAGGTGTTGGATTGGGGGAAGGCCACCTTTTGTGGGATTAGGCAGAAATTGGCAGCTGTTGATTGGGAGATGCTGTTTGAGGGTAAATCCACATCTGGCATGTGGGAGTCTTTTAAGGAACAGTTGTTAGGGCTACAGGACAGGCATGTGCCTGTAAAAAAGAAGGATAGGAAGAGTAGGATTTGAGAACCGTGGATAACCAGGGAAATTGAGGGACTGGTCAAAAAGAAAAGAGAGGCGTATGTTAGGTCCAGGCAGCTAAAAACGGAGGGAGCTCTGGAGGAGTACAAAGAAAGTAGGAAAGAACTCAAACGGGAATTAGAAGGGCAAAAAGGGGCCACGAAATGTCTTTGGCAGACAGGATAAAGGAGAATCCCAAGGCATTTTATTCAAAGAACAAAGAACAGTACAGCACAGGAAACAGGCCCTTCGGCCTTCCAAGCCTGCGCCGCTCCTTGGTCCAACTAGACCAATCATTTGTAGCCCTCCATTCCCAGGCTGCTCATGTGACTATCCAGGTAAGTCTTAAACGATGTCAGCGTGCCTGCCTCCACCACCCTACTTGGCAGCGCATTCCAGGCCCCCACCACCCTCTGTGTAAAAAACGTCCCTCTGATATCTGAGTTATACTTCGCCCCTCTCACCTAGTGCCCGTGACCCCTCGTGATCGTCACCTCCGACCTGGGAAAAAGCTTCCCACTGTTCACCCTATCTATACCCTTCATAATCTTGTACACCTCTATTAGATCTCCCCTTATTCTCCGTCTTTCCAGGGAGAACAACCCCAGTTTACCCAATCTCTCCTCATAGCTAAGACCCTCCATACCAGGCAACATCCTGGTAAACCTTCTCTGCACTCTCTCTAACGCCTCCACGTCCTTCTGGTAATGCGGCGACCAGAACTGGACTCTGTACTCCAAATGTGGCCTAACCAGCGTTCTATACAGCTGCATCATCAGACTCCAGCTTTTATACTCTATACCCCGTCCTATAAAGGCAAGCATACCATATGCCTTCTTCACCACCTTCTCCACCTGTGTTGCCACCTTCAAGGATTTGTGGACTTGCACACCTAGGTCCCTCTGTGTTTCTATACTCCTGATGACTCTGCCATTTATTGTATAACTCCTCCCTACATTATTTCTTCCAAAATGCATCACTTCGCATTTATCCGGATTAAACTCCATCTGCCACCTCTCCGCCCAATTTTCCAGCCTATCTTTATCCTGCTGTATTGCCCGACAATGCTCTTCGCTATCCGCAAGTCCAGCCATCTTCGTGTCATCCGCAAACTTGCTGATTACACCAGTTACACCTTCTTCCAAATCATTTATATATATCACAAATAGCAGAGGTCCCAGTACAGAGCCCTGCGGAACACGACTGGTCACAGACCTCCAGCCGGAAAAAGACCCTTCGACCACTACCCTCTGTCTCCTATGGCCAAGCCAGTTCTCCACCCATCTAGCCACTTCTCCTTGTATCCCATGAGCCTTAACCTTCTTAACCAACCTGCCATGTGGGACTTTGTGAAATGCCTTACTGAAATCCATATAGACGACATCCACGGCCCTTCCTTCATCAACGGTTTTTGTCACTTCCTCAAAAAACTCCACCAAATTTGTAAGGCACGACCTCCCTCTTACAAAACCATGCTGTCTGTCACTAATTCATACGTTAGGAACAAAAGAGTTGTCAGGGAAAAAATCGGACCTCTCAGGGACAAAAGGGGGGAATTATGCTTGGAGCCCAAAGAATTAGGGGAGATCCTAAATGAATACTTTGCGTCGGTATTCACAAAGGAGAGGGATGTGTTGACTGGGAGTGTCTCGGAGGGGAGTGTTGAACCGTTGGAGAAAATCTCCATTACATGGGAGGAAGTGTTAGGTTTGTTAGTGAATATAAAGACTGACAAATCCCCAGGGCCTGATGGAATCTATCCAAGGCTGCTCAGGGAGACGAGAGATGAAATCGCTGGGCCTCTGACGCAAATCTTTGTCTCGTCACTGGGCACAGGTGAGGTCCCAGAGGATTGAAGGATAACTAATGTGGTCCCGTTATTTAAGAAGGGTAGGAAGGACAACCCGGGTAATTATAGGCCGGTGAGCTTGACGTCCGTGGTAGGGAAGTTGTTGGAGAAGATTCTTAGAGATAGGATGTATGCGCATTTAGAAAGGAATAAACTCATTAACGATAGTCAGCATGGTTTTGTGAGACGGAGGTCATGCCTCACAAACCTGGTGGAGTTTTTTGAAGAAGTGACGAGAATGGTTGACGAGGGAAGGGCCGTGGATCTCGTCTATATGGACTTTAGTAAAGCGTTTGACAAAGTCCCTCATGTTAGGCTGGTGAAAAAGGATGGATCTCATGGGATAAAGGGGGAGGTGGCTCGATGGGTGGAGAACTGGCTTGGTCACAGAAGACAGAGGGTGGTAGTGGAACGGTCTTTTTCCGGCTGGATGCCTGTGACTAGTGGTGTTCGGCAGGGCTCTGTATTGGGACCTCTGCTCTTTGTGATTTATATAAATGATCTGGAAGAACGTGTAACTGGGGTGATCAGTAAGTTTGCGGACGACACAAAATTGGCAGGACTTGCAGATAGTGAGGAGCATTGTCAGAAGTGACAGAAGGATATAGATAGGCTGGAAATTTGGGCAAAGAAATGGCAGATGGAGTTCAATACTGATAAATGCGAAGTGATGCATTTTGGTAGAAATAATGTAGGGATGAGCTATACGATAAATGGCAGAACCATAAAGGATGTAGATACGCAGAGGGACCTGGGTCTGCATGTCCACAGATCCTTGAAGGTGACGTCACAGGTGGAGAAGGTGGTGAAGAAGGCATATGGCATGCTTGCCTTTATAGGACGGGGCATAGAGTATAAAAGTTGGGGTCTGATGTTGCAGATGTATAGAACGTTGGTTCAGCCGCATTTGGAATACTGCACCCAGTTCTGGTCGCCGCACTACCAGAAGGACGTGGAGGCTTTGGAGAGAGTACAGAGGAGGTTTACCAGGATGTTACCTGGTATGGAGGGGCTTAGTTATGAGGAGAGATTGCGTAAATTGGGGTTGTTCTCACTGGAGAGACGGAGGATGAGGGGTGACCTAATCGAGGTGTATAAAATTGTGAAAGGCATAGATAGGGTGAACGGTGGGAAGCTTTTCCCCAGGTTGGCGGTGATGTTCACGAGGGGTAATAGGTTCAAGGTGAAGGGGGGGAAGGTTTAACACAGATATCAGAAGGACATATTTTACACAGAGGGTGCTGCGGGCCTGGAATGCGCTGCCAGGCAAGGTGGTGGAGGCGGACACACTGGGAACGTTTAAGACTTATCTCGATAGCCATATGAACGGAGTGGGAATGGAGGGATACAAAAGAATGGTCGAGTTTGGACCAGGGAGCGGCATGGGCTTGGAGGGCCGAAGGGCCTGTTCCTGAGCTGTATTGTTCTTTGTTCAATTGATAGAGGTGTATAAAATTGTGATGGATATAGATAGAGTGAATGGAAGCAGGCTTTTTCCACTGAGGCTCGGGGAGAAAAAAAACTAGAGGGCATGGGTTAAGGGTGAAGGGGAAAAAGTTTGAGGTGAATATTAGGGGGGGCCTCTTCACACAGAGAGTGGCGGGAGTGTGGAATGAGCTGCCAGATGAAGTGGTGAATGCGGGCTCACTTTTACAATTTAAGAAACACTTGGACAGGTACATTGATGAGAGGGGTGTGGAGGGATATGGTCCAGGTGCAAGTCAGTGGGACGAGGCAGAAGAATGGATCAGCACAGGCAAGAAGGGCCAAAAGGTCTGTTTCTGTGCTGTAATGTTCTATGGTTCTTGGTTCTAACAGACTGGGAATAGATCGGGGCAAGCTTGGAGGGCCGATGGGCCTGTTCCTGTGCTTTATTGTTCTTTGTTCTGAGCCCACACTGGACAAGCCCCCCCCCCCCCCCCCCCCCCCCCCCCCCCCCCCCCCAGATCCTGTGTCTCATCCCACCATCTCACTTCAACCCACACCTCTGTTTTGCTGTCAATGTCTGTATTTCCCTGACCCCGGCTCTAGATTTCTTTGTTCTGTAACTCTCCCCAACTCCCTACCCAGTAAGGGTAACTCAGTAAATCCTGCCCTGATTCCATCTACCAAAATGCATCATCTCGCATTTATCTAAATTAAACTTCATCTGCCATTTGTCAGCCCACTGGCCCAATTGATCAAGATCCCATTGCAATCGGAGATAACCTTCACTGTCCACTATGCCACCAATCTTGGTGTCATCTGCAAACTTACTAACCATGCCTCCTAAATTCTCACCCAAATGTAACACGGGACATGGAGAAATCAGACATTGGTATAGTTAATGCTGGTATTTAGCATCATGCTTCAACGCCGCGACCTTTCCCTGACCTGAAATAGATGCTCTATTCAGAAATTATTTAACACTCGGGTATTCCTGGAGGAACAGACGGACGGTGCACAGTGAAACTTTATGCTGTTGATGGCAGCCTAGAATCAGAAAGATTGAAGGAACTCACAAGGTCAATCCTATTTTTGATGTGAGTGGGGTGAGAGAGAGAGAGTGTTGAGGTGAAGGGGAATTTTGAGGTGAGAGGGTCAGTGTTGAGGTGAGGGGTGTTGCTGTGGACGGTGGGAGTTGAGGTGAGAGGCGGTTACTGAGGTGAGAGGGAGTGTGTTGATGTGAGGAGGGAGCTTTCAGATGAGAGGGGAACAACATGGTGTTATATCAATACACACTGATCCAACAAACACTCCCAGGATATTTACTGCAGGGATTAGGTGTGAAGTCAGTCTGTCCCCTCACGCTGCCAGCCAGAGTGCGGAGGGAACGGTGACAGCCCTGAAACACGGAGCAAACATCATCTGCAACATCCCATCAAACACTCCAATGTCAGCTACAGAGGTCCAGTGTCACTCCCACCCCATCTTAACTGTGTGACCAGGCTGTCTCATGGCTGCTAAAGTGGAGGTTCAACTTAGTCAGGCAACCTTCAGGCTCGATATCCGTAAGCTTGCGCCCATCAGACCTTTACAAGGATAAGCTGCCTCTACACTCCCATCAAATACCCTCATTGTAGATGCAGCACAGGCCCAGATACACAAACTATCTCCCTCTACACTGTCCAAACACGAATCTCCAGTGCAGGTATAGCGGAGGGTGAGATACACAGTGTGAACAGGTGAGAGGGGGAGAGTGCTGAGGCGAGAGGGGGAGAGCGTTGAGGCGAGAGGGGGAGTGTTGAGGCGAGAGGGGGAGAGCGTTGAGGCGAGAGGGGGAGTGTTGAGGCGAGAGGGGGAGTGTTGAGGTGACAGTGGGAGTGTTGAGGTGAGAGGGGAATTTTGTGGTGGGGGTGAGGTTCTGTAACACACTGGTTGGCGCTGCTGCCTCATGGCGCCAAAGACCCGGGTTTGAATCCAGCCTCGGGACACTCTCTGTGTGGAGTGTGCACGTTCTCCCCTGTCTGTGTGGGAATCCTCTGTGTGCTCTCGTTTCCTCCCACACTCCAAAGATGTGGGAGTTAGTTGGATTAGCCGTGCTAACTTGAGGAGACGGGCAACGTACAGGCAGGTACATAAGAACATAAGAAATAGGAGCAGGAGTAGGCCATCGAGCTCCTCGAGCCTGCCCCGCCATTCAACAAGATCATGGCTGATCTGAAGCGAATCAGTTCCACTTACCCGCCTGATCCCCATATCCCCTAATTCCCTTGTAGATCAGAAAACTATCTACCCGTGATTTAAACATATTCAATGAGGAAGCCTCCACCACTTCAATGGGCAGAGAATTCCAGAGATTCACGACCCTCTGAGAGAAGAAATTCCCCCTCAACTCTGTTCTGAACCGGCCCCCCCTTATTTTGAGGCTGTGCCCTCTAGTTCTGGTTTCCCTTCTAAGTGGAAAGAATCTCTCCACCTCTACCCTTTCCAGCCCCTTCATTATCTTATATGTCTCTACAAGATCACCCCTCATCCTTCTAAACTCAAACAGGTACTGGACGGGGTTAGATACGGAGTAAATGTGCCTCATCAATGTCCCCATCAAACACTCCCAGGACGTGTACAGCATGGGGATAGACACAGAGTAAATTTAAGACTGTGCCCATCAAACATTCACACGGTAAAATTCCCTCTGCTCCACCCAGAACAGCTACAGCATTGGCCGGGGTGGGGGGGGGGGGTAGATCCATAATAAACCTCTCTCGACAGTGTCCTCATCAAACACTCCCAGGATACCCCAGGATAGGGACAGTACGTGGTTAAATGTAGAATAAATCTCCCTCTATAATGTCCCGATCAAACTCTCCCAAGACAGATGCAACTAGTGTGAGTTCAGATGCAGCTGAGGTTGAGATTTCCAGAAACCTCCCATCACACTGTTTCACCAAGAACTCCAGTGACGGTGTAGCAAGGGTGAGATGCACAAAAAATGTCTGCATACACGGTCCAAACACTAAAGACCTGAGCAGGAGCAGCACAGGGTAAGGTACACAGAAAATCTCTCTACACTGTCCCTTCAGGAACTCGAGCGCAGGTGGACACAGAGATACATATAGTTCTGCTCTCCCTGTATATTGCCAGAACAAGATCCCAGATATGGGTGAAGCAAAGTTCAATACAGATACATCTCCTCTTGATACTGCCCTCTGAAACCCTCCCAGAACAGTTACACACGGGATTGCAGACAGAGCAAAGCTCACTCTGCAGTGTCCCATTGAATAGTTCACTGCAAAGGGTGTTTACTCTGTGTCGAATCCCATTCTGAACCATGTTTCTGTATTTGCCATTGGGTTACTGTAAATTGTGCTTCCATTGAACATTTCCAAGGATAGGGACAGCACTGGGTAAAGTGTATGGTCTTGCTGCACTGCCAATTCAAACAGGCTGATAAAAGGGACGTGTATCTTCTGTATCAAACACGTTTCCATCACTGTCCATGAAGTAATCCCAAAACAGCCCCACTGATATTGATATTTTCCATTTGTGCTTTTATAATAACTGTCTTCTGTTAATTTGTTGTTATAGTTTGTGAATTACTCCTTCAGATCTTTCCTAAATACAGTTCAGACACTTGGGAATTCGAATGAATTAATTGCAAAAAATTTCTGTTGTATAGAACATAGAAAAGCTACAGCACAAACAGGCCCTTCGGCCCACAAGTTGCGCCGGTCATGTCCCTACCTACCTAGGCTTATACATAGGCTTACCTAGAACCCTCAATCCTATTAAGTCCCATGTACTCATCCAGGAGTCTCTTAAAAGACCCCATTGAGTTTGCCTCCACCACCACTGACGGCAGCCGATTCCACTCACCCACCACCCTCCGAGTGAAAAACTTACCCCTCACATCTCCTGTGTACCTATTCCCCAGCACCTTTAACCTGTGTCCTCTCGTAGCAGCCATTTCAGACCTGGGAAAAAGCCTCTGTGAGTCCACCTGATCTATACCACTCAACATCTTATATCCCTCTATCAGGTCACCTCTCATCCTTCTTCTCTCCAAGGAGAAAAGACCGAGCTCTCTCAACATATCCTCATGAGGCATGCCAACCAATCCAGGCAACATCCTTGTAAATCTTCTCTGCACCCTTTCAATAATGTCCACGTCCCTCCTGTAATGAGGCGACCAGAACTGAGCACAGTACTCCAAGTGGGGTCTGACGAGGGTCTTATATAGCTGCATCATTATCCCCGGACTCCTGAACTCAATCCCTCGATTGATGAAGGCCAGGTGAAAACTGCCCCAGTAAAGTAAATCAGATTGATCAACTGGTTGCAATCAATGCCAAATGGGGAATAATTGTCCTGTGTAGAAGTGAGAACCCGTTCCATATTGTGATTGTTTGCAGTATTGGGACAGTGAGATGACCCGATCCAACACAAGAACACTTTGCAATATCTCCCAGTAACAGTGAGTCTGTGTGTCAGCGTTAACCAAGCGGGGTGACATTCCCGGAGGTGCTGACATCTCACGCAGAGTGAAAACCAGAATTCAATTGGTGGGGACTGCCTTGTTAAATTCAGCTGGGGATTTATTGAGGGAATTTGTGAAAATGCATGTGGAGATCTTATACAATCTAATTGAAAAACATTTCGAAATCCGTTTCTCCAACTGACTGTGCAGAACAGAAGAGGTACATTTATAGAGATCTCAAGGTGACTAACATTAGTTGCAGTCACTGAACACCAGCAGTAACTTTTTAATGCATATCATTTTATACATGTTTCACATGCAGTGAATATATTTATTTTAATTCCGGTCTCTGAGCAGTCAGATATTGATAATTCTGATATTTAGCACCATGCTCCCACACTGCCACCTCTGCTTGACCTGAAATAGATGCTCTGTTCCGCAATTATTTAAACCAACTGTATTCGTGGAGGAACAAACTTACATTCTGCATTCAAACTTTATGTTGTTGAGATCAGCCCAGGATCAGAATGATTGAAGGAGCTGAAGGTTTTTGAGACAGTTTGTGTGACGCTGCTGCTGTGTTGCCTTTATTCGTTTTGTAACGTGGGGGTCGCAGGGAATCAGTAGCGACAATAAGAGTGAGGTCAGTGATGTATCTGTTTCAGTTGGTAATAAGAATGAAGTTGGTGATACACCTGGAAGGTAAAGGCAGTAGGGATGAGGTTAGCCATGCACCTGGATGTGTATTGACAATCAGAGCAATTCAGTAATGTATCTGTGCAGGTTGTGAAAGGAGAGTGCGGTCACTGCTGTTCCTAAATACCTGGTTCCAATAAGAATCAGGTTATTTCTGCATCTGCAGGGACAGGTGTAGCATCGGGGAAACACAAGATAAAACTCCATCTGCAATTTCCCCAGCAAACACACCCAGGGCAGGGACAGCGGGCGGATGTTTGAGTTGTGTGGAGTGGGGGGCTGTGTGTGGTGGGGGGAGTGGGAGGGGGGATCCTACAGAATAAAAGTAACGCTACACTGTCCTTGTACATCTCTCCAGGAGCAGGTACAGACCAGTTGGACACAGAAAACTGCCTCGGCACACTTTCATCAACCTTTACTGCGCAGAGACAATATTAGATCTCTTCACATTCCCAAAAAAAACAGCACGGGGTTAGATACAGAGTGAAGCTCCCTCTACACTGACCTATCAAACACTCCCAGGACAGGTACAGCACGGGGTTAGATACAGAGTGAAGCTCCCTCTACACTGTCCCCATCAAACACACCCAGGACAGGGACAGCACGGGGTTAGATACAGAGTAAAGCTCCCTCTACACAGTCCCCCATCAAACAGTCCCAGGCCAGGTACAGCACGGGGTTAGATACAGAGTCGAGCTCCCTGAACACTGTGCCCCATCAAACACTCCCAGGACAGGTACAGCACGGGGTTAGATACAGAGTAACGCTCCCTCTACACTGACCCATCAAACACTCCCTGGACAGGTACAGCACGGGGTGAGATACAGAGTAACGCTCCTCTACACTGACCCCATGAAACACTCCCAGGACAGGTACAGCACGGGGTTATATACAGAGTAAAGCTCCCTCCACACTGTCCCCCATCAAACACTCCCAGGACAGGTACAGCACGGGGTTAGATACAGAGTAAAGCTCCCTCGACACTGTCCCCCATCAAACACTCCCAGGACATGTACAGCACGGGGTTAGATACATTCTAAAGCTCCCTCTACACTGTCCCCATCAAACACTCCCAGAACAGGTACAGCATGGGGTTCGATACATTCTAAAGCTCCTCTTCATAGCAATAATCATAGCAATCCTACAGTACAGAAAGAGGCCATTCGGCCCATCGAGTCTGCACCGACCACAATCCCACCCAGGCCCTACCCCCATATCCCTCCAATCTACGCATCTCAGGACACTAAGGGCAATTTTTTTAGCATGGCCAATCAACCTAACCCGCACATCTTTGGGCTGTGGGAGGAAACCGGAGCACCCGGAGGAAACCCACGCAGACATGAGGAGAATTGGAACAGAGAGGAATCCCGATACTCTACACTTGTAGAGTATCCCACCCTCCCTCCTCCTCTAACCTAAAAAAAAAGACCCAGTGAGAGCAGGGCTTTGGAGAAAACAGGAGGAGGAAAGGTAAGTTTAAAATTTTCATTCACTTTTTTTTCCCTGTGTGTTTAAAGGGGCAATTATGAGTGTGAGGCCAGTATGTTGTTCCCAATGTAGGATGTGGGAAGTCCTGGAGGCTCCTAGCCTCCCGGATGACCATATCTGTGCTGGGTGTGTTGAGCTGCGGTTCCCAAGGGACCATGTGAGGGAACTGGAATTTCAGCTCGAGGACCTTCGCCGGGTTAGGGATAGTGAGGAGGTCATTGACAGGAGCTATCGGCAGGTGGTCACACCGGGACCACGGGAGGAGGGTAACTGGGTAACAGTGAGGAAGGAGAAAGCTCGGTTGATGGTGAGCACCCCGGTGGATGTGCCCCTTAATAATAAGTACTCCTGTCTGAGTACTACTTGGGTGGACAGCCCACCTGGGGGAAGCAGCGGTGGCAGTGTCTCTGGAGCTGAGCCTGGCCCAGTAGTGCAAAAGGGTAAGGAAAGGAGGGTAGTGCTAATTGGGGACTCTACGGTGAGGGGGTCAGATAGGCGTTTTTGCGGACACAGACGGGACTCTCGGATGGTCGTTTGCCTCCCTGGTGCAGGGGTCCGGGATGTCTCTGGTCGAGTCCCAGAAATCCTGAAGGGGGAGGGAGAGGAGCCGAAGGTCGTGATGCATATAGGTACTGCTGACATAGGTAGGAAGAGGGAAGGGGTCATGAAAAGAGAATATAGGGAGTTAGGTAGACAGATGAGAAAGAGGAATGCAAAGGTAGTAATCTCGGGATTGCTGCCTGTGCCGCGGAAGAGTGAGAACAGGAATCGGTGGAGAATGAATGCGTGGCTGAGGGACTGGAGCAAGGGACAAGGATTTGGGTACTTGGATCATTGGGACCTCTTTAGGGGCAGGTGTGACCTGTTTAAAAAAGACGGGTGGCACTTGAATCCCAGGGGGACCAATATCCTGGCGGGAAGGTTGGCTAAGGCTACTGGAGAGACTTTAAACTAGAAAGGTTGGGGGGAGGGAATCGAAATGAGGGGACTGAGAGCGAGGAGGTTAGCTCGCAAATAGATAAGGAATGTAAACAGGGTAAGAGGGAGGTTAGACGAGTGATGGAGAAGGGAAGTGCTCAGGCTGAAGGTCTGCGATGTGTCTATTTTAATGCCAGGAGTGTAGTGAATAAAGTGGATGAGCTTAGAGCGTGGATTGCTGCTTCGAATTGTGATGTGGTGGCCATTACGGAGACTTGGATGTCTCAGGGACAGGGCTGGGTGCTTCAGCTGCCGGGTTTTAGATGTTTCAGGAAGGACAGGGAGGGAGGCAAGAGAGGGGGGGGAGTGGCACTGTTGATCAGGGATAGTGTCACGGCTGTAGAGAAGGTGGACGCCGTGGAGGGATTGACTACGGAGTCTCTGTGGGTGGAGGTTAGGAACAGGAAGGGGTCGGTAACGTTGCTGGGTGTTTTCTATAGGCCGCCCAATAGTAACAGAGATGTTGAGGAGCAGATGGGGAAACAGATCCTGGAGAGATGTAGGAATAACAGAGTTGTCGTGATGGGAGATTTTAATTTCCCAAACATAGATTGGAATATCCCTAGGGCTAGGGGTTTGGATGGAGAGGAGTTTGTTAGGTGTGTCCAGGAGAGTTTCCTGACACAGTATGTGGATAAGCCTACTAGAGGAGAGGCTGTACTTGATCTGGTGCTGGCTAATGAACCTGGACAGGTGGAGGATCTCTCGGTGGGTGAGCATCTTGGGGATAGCGATCATAATTCTATCTCCTTCACGATAGCATTGGAAAGAGATAGGATCAGGCAGGCTAGGAAAGTGTTTCTCTGGAGTAAAGGGAAATACAGTGTCATCAGGGAGGAAATTAGACGGGTAAATTGGAAGGAGGCATTCTTGGGGAAAAGTACCGAAGGAAAGTGGAGGATTTTCAAGGAATGTTTGTCTGGAGCTCTGCATGACAACGTTCCGATGAGACAGGGGGGGTGTTGGTAGGGTACGGGAACCGTGGTGCATGAAGGTTGTGATGAACCTGGTGAATAAGAAAAGAGAGGCGTACAGAAGTTTCAGAGAGCTCGGAGGTGTTAAGGATTTAGAGGAGTATACGGGATGTAGGAAGGAGCTTAAGAAGGAAATTAGGAGAGCGAGAAGGGGTCATGAGAAGGCCTTGGCGGGTAAGATTAAGGAGAATCCCAAGGCTTTCTACAAATATGTCAAGAGTAAAAGGATGAGATGTGAAGGCATAGGACCCTTAAAAGGTGAAGGGGGAAAAGTTTGTGCGGAATCGTTAGAAATGGCGGAGCTGCTTAATGAATACTTTACCTCGGTATTCACGGTGGAAAGGGATCTGGGTGGTTGTACTGCTGGTTTGCGGTGGACAGAAAGGATCGAGCATGTGGACATAAAGAAAGAGGATGTGTTGGAACTATTGAATGGCATCAAGGTTGGTAAGTCGCCGGGACCGGATGGGATGTACCCCAGGTTACTGTGGGAGGCGAGGGAGGAGATTGCGGAGCCTTTGGCGATGATCTTTGCATCGTCGATGGAGACGGGAGAGGTTCCGGAGGATTGGAGGATTGCAGATGTGGTCCCTATATTCAAGAAAGGGAACAGGGACAGCCCGGGAAATTACCGACCGGTGAGTCTAACCTCAGTGGTTGGTAAGTTGATGGAGAGGATCCTGAGAGACAGGATTTATGATCATCTAGAGAAGTTTAGTATGATCAGAAGTAGTCAGCACGGCTTTGTCAGGGGCAGGTCGTGCCTTACGAGCCTGGTTGAGTTCTTTGAAAATGTGACCAAACACATTGACGAAGGAAGAGCGGTGGATGTGGTCTATATGGACTTCAGAAAGGCGTTCGATAAGGTCCCCCATGCAAGACTTCTTGAGAAAGTGAGAGGGCATGGGATCCAAGGGGCTGTTGCCTTGTGGATCCAGAACTGGTTTGCCTGCAGAAGGCAGAGAGTGGCTGTGGAGGGGTCTTTCTCTGCATGGAGGTCAGTGACCAGTGGAGTGCCCCAGGGATCTGTTCTGGGACCCTTGCTGTTTGTCATTTTCATAAATGACCTGGATGAGGAAGTGGAGGGATGGGTTGGTAAGTTTGCTGACGACACCAAGGTAGGTGGTGTTGTGGATAGTTTGGAGGGATGTCAGAAGTTGCAGCGAGACATAGATAGAATGCAAGACTGGGCGGAGAAGTGGCAGATGGACTTCAACCCGGATAAGTGTGTGGTGATCCATTTTGGCAGATCCAATGGGATGAAGCAGCAGTATAATATGAAGGGTACCATTCTTAGCAGTGTAGAGGATCAGAAGGACCTTGGGGTCCGGGTCCATAGGACTCTTAAATCGGCCTCGCAGGTGGAGGATGCGGTCAAGAAGGCGTACGGCGTACTGGCCTTCATTAATCGAGGGATTGAGTTTAGGAGTCGGGAGATAATGCTGCAGCTTTATAGGACCCTGGTTAGACCCCACTTGGAGTACTGCGCGCAGTTCTGGTCACCTCATTACAGGAAAGATGTTGAAGCCATTGAAAGGGTGCAGAGGAGATTTACAAGGATGTTGCCTGGATTGGGGGGCATGCCTTATGAGGATAGGTTGAGGGAGCTTGGTCTCTTCTCCCTGGAGAGACGAAGGATGAGAGGTGACCTGATAGATGTTGAGAGGTCTGGATAGGGTAGACTCTCAGAGGCTATTTCCAAGGGCTGAAATGGTTGCTACGAGAGGACACAGGTTTAAGGTGCTGGGGGGTAGGTACAGAGGAGATGTCAGGGGTAAGTTTTTCACTCAGACGGTGGTGGGTGAGTGGAATCGGCTGACGTCGGTGCTGGTGGAGGCAAACTCGTTGGGGTCTTTTAAGAGACTTCTGGATGAGTACATGGGATTTAATGGGATTGAGGGCTATAGATAGGCCTAGAGGTGGGGATGTGATCGGCGCAACTTGTGGGCCGAAGGGCCTGTTTGTGCTGTGGCTTTCTATGTTCTATGTTCTATGAATGTGCAAACTCCACACAGACAGTGACCCAAGCCGGGAATCGAACCCAGGTCCCTGGAGCTGTGAAGCAGCAGTGCTAACCACTGTGCTACCGTGCCGCCTCTTGCACTATCTCAACCACATGCTGCCAGGACCAGTAAGGTACATGTATAGATAGAGTCATAGAGGTTTACTGCATGGAAACAGGCCCTTCGGCCCAACTTGTCCATGCCCCCTTTTTTTTTAAACCCCTAAACTTATCCCAATTGCCCGCGTTTGCCCCATATCCCTCTATACCCATCTTACCCATGTAACTATTTAAATGCTTTTTAAAAGACAAAATTGGACCCGCCTCTACTACTACCTCTGGCAGCTTGTTCTAGACACTCACGACCCTCTGTGTGAAAAAATTGCCCCTCTGGACCATTTGTATCTCTCCCCTCTGACCTTAAACCTATGCCCCTTAGTTTTAGACTCCCCTACCTTTGGGAAAAGACATTGGCTATCGAGCCGATCTGTGCCCCTCATTATTTTGTAGACCTCTATACGATCACCCCTCAGCCTCCTCCGCTCCAGAGAAACAAGTCCCAGTCTATCCAGCATCTCCTTGTAACTCAATCCATCAAGTCCCGGTAGCATCCGAGTAAATCTTTTCTGCACTCTTTCTAGTTTAATAAAATCCTTTCTATAATAGGGTGAACAGAATTGCACACAGTATTCCAAGTGTGGCCTTACCAATGTCTTGTACAAATCCAACAAGACATTCCAAATCCTGTATTCAATGTTCTGGCCGATGAAACCAAGCATGCCGAATGCCTTCTTCACCACTCTGTCCACCTGTGACTCCACTTTAAAGAAGCTATGAACATGTACCCCTAGATCTGTAACTCTCCCCAACGCCCTACCATTAACTGAGTAAGTCCTGTCCTGGTTCAATCTACCAAAATGCATGACATCGCATTTGTCTAAATTAAACTCCATCTGCCATTCGTCAGCCCACTGGCCCAATTGATCAAGATCCCATTGCAATTGGAAATAACTTTCTTCGCTGTCCACTATGCCACCAATCTTAGTGTCATCTGCAAACGTGCGAACCATACCTCCTATATTCTCATCCAAATCATTAATTTAATGACAAATAACAGTGGACCCAGCACCGATCCCTGAGGCACAGCACTGGTCACAGGCCTCCAGTTTGAAAAACAGTTCTCTGCAACCACTCTCTAGCTTCTGTCAAGAAGCCAGTTTTGTATCGAGTTAGATGGATCACCCGAGATCCCGTGAGGTTTAACCTGATGCCACAACCTTACATGTGGTACCTTGTCAAAGGCCTTGCTGCAGTCCATGTAGACAACATCAACGGCACTGCCATTATCTACCTTCTAGGGAGAGGGGGGAGTGCGGGTGCGAGGGGGGGTGGAGTGCGGGTGCGAGGGGGGGTGGAGTGCGGGTGCGAGGGGGGGGGTGGAGTGCGGGTGCGAGGGGGGGTGGAGTGCGGGTGCGGGGGGGGGTGGAGTGCGGGTGCGAGGGGGGGGTGGGAGAGAGGGTGCGAGGGGGGGTGGGAGAGAGGGTGCGAGGGGGGGTGGAGTGCAGGTGCGGGGGGGTGGAGTACGGGTGCGAGGGGGGGGTGGGAGAGCGGGTGCGAGGGGGAGGGTGGAGTGCGGGTGCGAGGGGGAGGGTGG
This sequence comes from Mustelus asterias, assembly GCF_964213995.1. Classification (NCBI taxonomy): domain Eukaryota; kingdom Metazoa; phylum Chordata; class Chondrichthyes; order Carcharhiniformes; family Triakidae; genus Mustelus; species Mustelus asterias. The sequence goes on along the minus strand of NW_027590097.1, from coordinate 437,221 downwards.
AGTGCGGGTGCGAGGGGGGGTGGAGTGCGGGTGCGAGGGGGGGTGGAGTGCGGGCGCGAGGGGGGTGGAGTGCGGGTGCGAGGGGGGTGGAGTGCGGGTGCGAGGGGGGGTGGAGTGCGGGTGCGAGGGGGGTGGAGTGCGGGTGCGAGGGGGGGTGGAGTGCGGGTGCGAGGGGGGGTGGAGTGCGGGTGCGAGGGGGGGTGGAGTGCGGGTGCGAGGGGGGGGTGGAGTGCGGGTGCGAGGGGGGGTGGAGTGCGGGTGCGAGGGGGGTTGGGAGAGAGGGTGCGAGGGGGGGTGGGAGAGAGGGTGCGAGGGGGGGGGTGGAGTGCAAGTGCGGGGGTGGGGTGGAGTATGGGTGCGAGGGGGGGTGGGAGAGAGGGTGCGAGGGGGAGGGTGGAGTGAGGGTGCGAGGGGGAGGGTGGAGTGCGGGTGCGAGGGGGGGTGGAGTGCGGTCGCGAGGGGGGTGGAGTGCGGGTGCGAGGGGGGGTGGAGTGCGGGTGCGAGGGAGGGTGGAGTGCGGGTGCGAGGGGGGGTGGAGTGCGGGTGCGAGGGGGGTGGAGTGCGGGTGCGAGGGGGGGTGGAGTAAGGCGTTTGATAAGGTTCACCATGGTAGGCTTCTGCAGAAAATGCAGATGTATGGGATTGGGGGTGATCTAGGAAATTGGATCAGGAATTGGCTAGCGGATAGGAAACAGAGGGTGGTGGTTGATAGTAAATATTCATCATGGAGTGCGGTTACAAGTGGTGTACCTCAAGGATCTGTTTTGGGGCCACTGCTGTTTGTAATATTTATTAATGATCTGGATGAGGGTATAGTTGGGTGGATTAGCAAATTTGCTGATGACACCAAAGTCGGTGGTGTGGTAGACAGTGAGGAAGGGTGTCGTAGTTTGCAGGAAGACTTAGACAGGTTGCAAAGTTGGGCCGAGAGGTGGCGGATGGAGTTTAATGCGGAGAAGTGTGAGGTAATTCACTTTGGTAGGAATAACAGATGTGTTGAGTATAGGGCTAACGGGAGGACTTTGAATAGTGTGGAGGAGCAGAGGGATCTAGGTGTATGTGTGCATAGATCCCTGAAAGTTGGGAATCAAGTAGATAAGGTTGTTAAGAAGGCATATGGTGTCTTGGCGTTTATTGGTAGGGGGATTGAATTTAGGAGTCGTAGCGTTATGTTGCAACTGTACACAACTCTGGTGCGGCCGCACTTGGAGTACTGTGTGCAGTTCTGGTCCCCACATTACAGGAAGGATGTGGAGGCTTTGGAGAGGGTGCAGAGGAGGTTTACCAGGATGTTGCCTGGTATGGAGGGGAGATCCTATGAGGAGAGGCTGAGGGATTTGGGATTGTTTTCGCTGGAAAGGCGGCGGCTAAGAGGGGATCTTATTGAAACATATAAGATGATTAGAGGTTTAGATAGGGTGGATAGTGATAGCCTTTTTCCTCTGATGGAGAAATCCAGCACGAGGGGGCATGGCTTTAAATTGAGGGGGGGTAGTTATAGAACCGATGTCAGGGGTAGGTTCTTTACCCAGAGGGTGGTGAGGGATTGGAATGCCCTGCCAGCATCAGTAGTAAATGCGCCTAGTTTGGGGGCGTTTAAGAGATCCGTAGATAGGTTCATGGACGAAAAGAAATTGGTTTAGGTTGGAGGGTCACAGTTTTTTTTTAACTGGTCGGTGCAACATCGTGGGCCGAAGGGCCTGTTCTGCGCTGTAATGTTCTATGTTCTATGTTCTATGTTCTATGTTCTATGAGTGCCGGTGCGAGGGGGGGTGGAGTGCGGGTGCGAGGGGGCGTGGAGTGCGGGTGCGAGGGGGGGTGGAGTGCGGGTGCGAGGGGGGGTGGAGTGCGGGTGCGAGGGGTGGGAGAGAGGGTGCGAGGGGGGGGTGGAGTGCGGGTGCGAGGGGGGGGTGGAGTGCGGGTGCGAGGGGGGCTGGAGTGCGGGTGCGAGGGGTGGGAGAGGGTGCGAGGGGGGTGTAGTGCGGGTGCGAGGGGGGTGGAGTGCGGGTGCGAGGGGTGGGAGAGAGTGTGCGAGGGGGGTGGAGTGCGGGTGCGAGGGGGGGTGGAGTGCGGGTGCGAGGGGGGTGGAGTGCGGGTGCGAGGGGTGGGAGAGGGTGCGAGGGGGGTGTAGTGCGGGTGCGAGGGGGGTGGAGTGCGGGTGCGAGGGGTGGGAGAGAGGGTGCGAGGGGGGGTGGTGTGCGGGTGCGAGAGGGGGTGGAGTGCGGGTGCGAGGGGGGTGGAGTGCGGGTGCGAGGGGGGGGTGGAGTGTGGGTGCGAGGGGGCGTGGAGTGCGGGTGCGAGGGGGGTGGAGTGCGGGTGCGAGGGGGGGGTGGAGTGCGGGTGCGAGGGGGGGTGGAGTGCGGGTGCGAGGGGGGGTGGAGTGCGGGTGCGAGGGGGGTGTGCAGTGCGGGGGGGTCGGAGTGCGGGTGCGCGGGGGGGAGTGGAGTGCGGGTGCGAGGGGGGGTGGAGTGCGGGTGCGAGGGGGGGTGGAGTCCGGGCGCGAGGGGGGGGTGGGGAGTGCGGTTGCGGGGGGGGTGGAGTGCGGGCGCGAGGGGGGTGGAGTGCGGGCGTGAGGGGGGGTGGAGTGCGGACGCGAGGGGGGGTGGAGTGCGGGCGCGAGGGGAGGTGGAGTGCGTGCGTGAGGGCGGGTGCAGTGCGGGCGCGAGGGGGGGTGGAGTGCGGGCGCGAGGGCGGGTGGAGTGCGGGCGCGAGGGGGGGTGGGAGGAGTGCGGGCGTGAGGGGGGGTGGGAGGAGTGCGGGCGCGAGGGGGGGTGGGAGGAGTGCGGGCGCGAGGGGGGGTGGGAGGAGTGCGGGCGTGAGGGGGGGTGGGAGGAGTGCGGGCGCGAGGGGGGGTGGGAGGAGTGCGGGCGCGAGGGGGGGTGGGAGGAGTGCGGGCGCGAGGGGGGGTGGGAGGAGTGCGGGCGCGAGGGGGTGTGGGGGAGTGCAGGCGCGAGGGGGTGGGGTGGAGTGCGGGCGCGAGGGGGTGGGGGTGGAGTGCGGGCGCGAGGGGGGGTGGAGTGCGAGCGCGAGTGGGGGTGGAGTGCGAGGGGGGTGGAGTGCGGGTGCGAGGGGGGGTGGAGTGCGAGGGGGGGTGGAGTGCGGGTGCGAGGGGGGGTGGAGTGCGGGTGCGAGGGGGGTGGAGTGCGGGTGCGAGGGGGGGGAGAGGGTGCGAGGGGGAGGTGGAGTGCAGGTGCGAGGGGTGGGAGAGAGGGTGCGAGGGGGGGTGGAGTGCGGGTGCGAGGGGGGGTGGAGTGCGGGTGCGAGGAGTGGGAGAGAGGGTGCGAGGGGGGTGGAGTGCGGGCGCGAGGCGGGGTGGAGTGCGGGTGCGAGGGGGGGTGGAGTGCGGGTGCGAGGGGGGGTGGTGTGCGGGTGCGGGGACGGTGGAGTGCGGGTGCGAGGGGGGGGTGGTGTGCGGGTGCGAGGGGTGGTGGAGTGCGGTTGCGAGGGGGGGAGAGAGGGTGCGAGGGGGGGTGGAGTGCAGGTGCGAGGGGTGGGAGAGAGGGTGCGAGCAGATTGTTGAGGTTGAGGTGAGGAGAGGATTGTTGAGGAGATTGGGCAGCACGGTAGCACAGTGGTTAGCACTGCTGCTTCACAGCTCCAGGGACCCGGGTTCGATTCCCGGCTCGGGTCACTGTCTGTGTGGAGTTTGCACATTCTCCTCGTATCTGTGTGGGTTTCCTCCGGGTGCTCCGGTTTCCTCCCACAGTCCAAAGATGTGCGGGTTACGTTGATTGGTCATGCTCAAATTGCCCTTGCTGTGTCCTGGGATGCATTGCTTAGAGGGATTAGTGGGTAAATATGTCGGGATAAGAGGGTAGGGCCTGGGTGGGATTGTGGTCGGTGCAGACTCGATGGGCCGAATGGCCTCTTTCTGTACTGTGGGGTTTCTAAGATTTCTAAGAGAAATGGGGAGAGTGCAGCGTAGAGCGAGTGAGCTGGAACGGGGGTTGTTGAGGCCTGGGAGTGTGTTGAGGTTAGAGGGGGAATGTTGATGTGAGAGGGGGAGCATCATGAGGAGGGGGATATCTTGAGTGGAGTGTGAGTGATGGGGTGAGGTTGGAAAATGTTGAGGAGTGGGTCAGTGTTGAGATGTGAGGAGACAGTTGAGATGAGAGGTGAGATTGTTGAGCTGTGAAGGAGGAGAGTGGGTCTGAGACAGACAGTGTTGAGGTGATTCTGGGAGTGTTGAGGTGAGATGGAGATTGTTGAGGTGTGAAGGAGGAGAGTGGGTCAGAGACAGACAGTGTTGAGGTGATTCTGGGAGTGTTGAGGTGAGATGGAGATTGTTGAGTTCGAGGGGGGAGTGTGGATTTGAGAGCGAGACCGGTGACCAGACGGGGGAATGTTAAGATGAGGGGAAATTGTTGATGTGAGAGAGAGGGATTGTTGAGGTGAAAGGGGCGTGTGGAAGTGAGAGGGAGAGTGATGACATGAGGGGGTGTATTGAGATGAGGTGGGGGGGGGGTTGTTGAGGTGAGAGGGGGGAAAGTTGAGGTGAGATGGCGGGAGCTGAGGTGAGGCAATGTGCTGAGATGAGAAGGGAGAGCTGACGTGATGGGGGGAGAATGTTGTGGTGAGACAGAGGGTGGGATTTGTCCCCCGCGCTCACCCCTCAATCGGATAATCCCAGCAGAGGTAATGGGATCTTCACACGGTCTGTGCCCGTCTGCTCTGACTCCCATGCGGTGTGGGACGGGAGATTTATCTCTTGGGGATGTTGAGTTGAGAGTGTGAAGCTGAGTGGGGAGTATAGAGATGAGATGGGTAGTGTTGTGATGCGTGGGGTAATGTAGAGGTGAGTGGGAGGATTGATGTGAGGGGGGAATATGTTAAGGTGGGAGGGGGAGAGTTGTGTTGAGTGGGGGAGTGTTGAGCTGAGAGGGGGTGTTCTGGTGAGAGGGAATGATGTTGACCTCAATGGGAGAATATAGATGTGAGAAGTTGAGTGTTGAGGTGAGAATTTGCCTGTTGCGATGACAGGGGATGTGTTGAGGTGCGGGGATGTGTGTTGATGTGTGGGGATGTGTTGAGGTGATGGAGAGTGCTGGGTTGAGGGGAAGTGTTTTTGAGGGGTGAGAGTGTTGAGGTGAGAAGGGGAGTTTTGTCATGAGAGGGACATTGTTCCATTGAGGCACGGCATAGAACATAGAACATAGAACAGTACAGCACAGAACAGGCCCTTCGGCCCACGATGCTGTGCCGAGCTTTGTCTGAAACCCAGATCAAACTATTTCCTCCCTATCATCCTGAAGTACTCCATGTGCCTATCCAATAGCTTCTTAAATGTTCCTAAACTTTCTTACTCCACTATCCCTGCAGGCAGTCCATTCCACACCCCAACCACTCTCTGCGTAAAGAACCTACCTCGGACATCCTTCCTATATCTCCCACCATGAACCCTATAGTTATGCCCCCTAGTTACCGCTCCATTCACCCGAGGATACAGTCTTTGAACGTTCAGTCTATCTATCCCCCTCATCATCTTATAAACCTCTATCAAGTCTCCTCTCAACCTCCTCCACTCCAAAGAGAAAAGCCCAAGTTCCCTCAACCTTTCCTCATAAGACCGACCCTCCAAACCAGGCAGCATCCTGGTAAATCTCCTTTGCACTCTTTCCAGTGTCTCCACATCCATCTTGTAGTGAGGTGACCAGAACTGCACACAATAGTGTTAAGGTAATGGGGCATGTCGAGCTGAGGGGAGGGATGTTCATGTGAGAGGGCTGTGTTGATGTGTGAGGGGGAGTATTAAGGAGAGCGGGGAGTGTTTGCTGAGATCAGAAGCGGTGGGTTTTGAGATAAGGGAGGCGTGGATCGCAGGCGGTGAATTCGGGTGTGAGGGGGAGAATTTAGAAGCGAGACGGATAGTGTTGAGGAGAAAGGGTGTAATGTCTGTGTGATAGAGATTGTGTAGAGAGGGGAAGGGGAGCATTGAGCTGAGCGGGAGTGTGTTGAGGTGAGGGTGTGTGTTGAAGTGACAGGACAGTGTTGGTGTGAGAGAGAGAGTGTTGGGGTAATGGGGAGTGCTGAGTTGAGAGCGTGAGTGTTAATGTTGTCATGTGAGTGTTCCTTGAAGAATTATTGTTTAAATCATGCAGCTTCCATGGAGGTGGAGCTAAGATGTGGCAGTCAGGTGGTAGTTTTTTTTTGGTATTTTAGTTTAGTTTTGGGAAGCAGTTTAGCAGCAAGCTAAGAAGCAATCTCTCTCCCTCTCCATGTCCTTCCCTTTTTAAAAGGCCGTGTTTTGCCAAATAGATTCGACTGCAACCTCTGCTGAGTTTCTTCTCAAGGGATTTCAGCATTCAGCCCAGGAGGCTGGACACGTGTAATAATTCGGCATTAACCTCTGCTGTATTGTGGTGATTTGGCGGGTTTTGTGGATTGGATGTTGGCTTTGGTTGGAACACACTCGAGATATGTCCTTCAGAGTTGTACATTATCGTGGTTGTTGTGTTTCTTGTTTGTAATTGTTAAATGTTCTTGCTAATTGTCTTACTATAAATGTCAACAATATTCTTAATTAAACTTTGTATTGAATAAGAGTTCTTCGTGGGTCAGTTCACTCACACCTGAAGTGAAACCTCCCATGCTCCTTCTCGCCAGATTCAAGGTAACGAGTTACAGGTCACTCCAGCTTCATGGAACACCTGGGAGTATCCAACCTGACTGAGAACAACTGGGGGCTCCGGGATTGAAACCTGTATTTCTGGATTGATTTGGGATTCGTGAACTCAGACAGTGAGTGGTGCGCAGATTTGTGTTTCCTTTTCAGGTGTTGTATTCCAGTTTAAATAGGGAGTGTGGTTTGGATTAATATCTCTTTCAGAGGCTCAGAAGTTTCTGCGGGTGGAGGAAGTCACGCAAGTTACCTGACAGATAGTGACTAAAGCAAAGCTTTTGGAATTGGAAACACATTCCAGTTGACATTGCCTGACAGAGTACAGAAAGGAGAGATAATTGTGGCAATAGCACAACATTTGGAATTGTCAGAAGCTCAGTCAGAATCGTTGCAAATGGCGAGAATTCAGTTACAAATGAAACTGACTCAATATAAAAAAATAGAAAGAAACCCTACAGTACAGAAAGAGGCCATTCGGCCCATCGAGTCTGCACCGACCACAATCCCACCCATGCCCTACCCCTATATCCCTACATATTTACCCACTAATCCACGCATCTCAGGACACTAAGGGCAATTTTTAATGTGGCCAATCAACCTAACCCGCACATCTTTGGACTGTGGGAGGAAACCGGAGCACCCGGAGGAAACCCACGCAGACACGAGGAGAATGTGCAAACTCCACACAGACAATGACCCAAGCCGGGAATCGAACCCAGGTCCCTGGAGCTGTGAAGCAGCAGTGCTAACCACTGTGCTACCGTGCTGCCCGGTGTAATGTCTGTGTGATAGTGATTGTGTGGAGAGGGGAAGGGGAGTATTGAGGTGAGCGGGAGTGTGTTGAGGTGAGGGTGTGTGTTGAAGTGACAGGATAGTGTTGATGTGAGAGGGAGAGTAGCTAAAAAGTAGTGAATTAAAACTATTTGAATTACAGGGAAAAGAAAAGGAAAGAGAGGAACAGCAAGCAAAATAATTAAATCAATCTGAATTACAGGCAAAAGGGAAAAGGAAAAATCGAAAGACTTTGAACTTCGGAAACTGGCCTTCAAATGTAAACATCGGGTACGATTGGCGGAGGTAAAGGGTAAAGTACAGTCTGAGGGTAGGGATGAGGATAGTGAGAGAATGAGGGGCAGAAAATACATCAGGAATAGAAAAGGCAGCATTACAATCATCATGGGGGACTTCAATATGCAGGCGGACTGGGAAAATCAGGTAGGTCGTGGATCCCAAGGGAAGGAATTTGTGGAATGTCGAAGAGATGGTTTTTGGAGCAGCTTCTAACAGAGCCGACTAGGAAACAGGTAATTCTGGATTTGGCGATGTGTAATGAGGCAGACTTGATCAGGGAACTGAAGGTGAAGGAACCCTGAGGGAGCAGTGATCACAATAGGATAGAATTTACCCTACACTTTGAGAGGGAGAGGCTGGAATCAGATGTAACGGTATTACAATTAAATAAAGGTAATTACAAAGACATGAGGGAGGAGCTGGCCAGAGTTGGTTGGAAAGGGAGCCGAGCAGGGGAGACAGTGGAACAGCAATGGCAGGAGTTCTTGAGAGTTATTTGGGAGGCGCAACAGAAATTCATCCCAAGGAGGAGGAAACTTGCCACAGGGAGGAGGAGGAATCCATGGCTGACGGGGAAGCCAAGGACAGCAGAAACACAAAAGGGAAAGCATCCTTCGTGGCAAGGATTCGTGGGAAGGCAGAAGATTGGGAAGCGAGCAGAGGACAACTTAAAAAAGCAATAAGGGGGGGAGAAGATGCAATATGAGTGTAAGCGAGCTCGTATTATAAAAAAAATGAGTTTTTTCCAATATATAAAAGTTAAGAGAGAAGCAAAACTAACCATTGGATCACTGGAAAATGAGGCTGGAGAAGGAATAATAGGAAACAAAGAAATGGCAGAGGAACTGAATCGTTACTTTGCATCAGTCTTCATGGTTGAAGACACCAGTGGCATGCCAGAGCTCCAGGAGAGTCGGGGGGCACAGGTGAGTGTAGTGGTCATTAGTAAGGAGGAGGTTCTGGGGAAACTGAAAGGTCTGAAGGTGGATAAATCACCTGGACCGGATGGACTACACCCCAGGGTTCTAAAATAGATAGCTGAGGAAATTGTGGAGGCATTGGTGGTGATCTTTCAGGAATCACTGGAGGCAGGGAGGGTACCAGAGGACTGGAAAGTAGCTGATGTAACACCACTGTTTAAGAAGGGAGGGAGGCAGCAGATGGGAAATTATAGGCCGGTTAGACTGACTTCGTTCATCGGCAAGATTTTAGGGTCCATTATTAAAGATGAGATCACAGAGTACTTGGAAGTGCATGATAAAGTCGGACTGAGTCAGCACGGCTTTGTCAAGGGGAGCGCATGTCTGACAAACCTGTTAGAGTTCTTTGAGGAGGTAACAAGGAAGTTAGATAGGGAGAACCTGATTTATTTTGATTTCCAGAAGGCCTTTGATAAGGCGCAGCATAGGAGACTGTTATAGAAGTTAAGTGCCAATGGTGTTGAGGGCAAGATCCTGGCAAGGATAGAGGATTGTCTGACTGGCAGAAGCAGAGAGTGGGGACGAAGGGATCGTTTTTCAGGATGGCAGCCAGTAACCTAGTGGTGCGCCTCAGGGATCGGTGCTGGGAACACAACTTTTCACAATATACATTAATAATTTGGAAAAATAAAATAAAGGCACTGTTGCTAAGTTTGGTGATGATACAATGATATGCAAGGGGACAGGGAGTATTGCGGAAGTGGGCGGGGGAGAGGGGGAGGAGGAGGGCTGCAGAAGGACTTGGACAGGTTAAGACAGTGCATAAAAAGGGGGCAGATGGAATACAATGAGGAAAAGTGTGAGGTTATGCACTTTGGAAGGAGGAATGGAGGCATAGACTATTTTCTAAATGGGGATATGCTTCGGAAATCAGATGCACAAAGGAATTTGGGAGGCCTTGTTCAAGATTCTCTAAATGTTAACCTGCAGGTTGAATCGGCAGTTAGGAAGGCAAGTGGAATACTGGCAATCATGTCGAGAGGCCCCGCGCCAGGTTCAGACCCACCCAGGTTCAGACAGAGACGCTGTTCAGATTCACACAAGGTTCGGACTCGGATCATGTTCAGATTCACACCGTGTACAGACTCACCTCAGCTTCACAATCATAGAAACATTGATATATAGGAACAGCAGGAGCAGGCCATTCGGCCTTTCGACCCAGCTCCGACATTCAGTTTGATCATGGATCATCATCAACTTCAATATCCTGACCATCCCTTGCTCCCATATCCCGTGAGCACTTTAGCCCCAAGAGCGATACATAATTTCTTGCTGAAATCACGAAAGGTTTTGGCCTCAGCAACTTTCTGTGGTAGCGAAGTCCATAGATCATCAGAGTGGAGAAATTTCTCCTCACCTCTGTTCTAAAAGGTTGATGCTTATCCTCAAACCATGAACCCGAGTCCTCAACTCCCTGAGCATCAGGAACATTCTTTCTGAATCTACCCTGTCTAAACATGGTCCAATATTATATGTTTCACTCTAATGAACTGCAATGAATAAAGCCCTAACCGACTTCGTCTGTCTTCATATCACAGACTTGCCATTCCAGGAATCAGTCTGGTAAACATTCGCTGTACTCCCTCTATAGCGAGGATATCCTTCCTCAGATAAGGACACCAAAACTGCACACAATACTCGAAGTGTGGCCTCAGCAATGCCCTGTACAACTGCAGTGACACATCTCTCTTCCTGTCCTCCAATCTTATCCCTATGAAGGGCAGCATTACAGTTGTCTTCTTTACTGCCTGTTGTACATGCGCGCTGACTTTCACTTACTGATGCATACGGACACCAAGGTCTCGCTGAGTATCCACCTCTCTCAATTTACACCCATTCAAATAATAATCTGTCTTCCTATTATTGCTGCTAAAGTGGATAACCTCACATTTACCCACATTTTACTGCAACTGCTTTGCACATGCCCACACATTGAGCCTGTTCAAATCACACTGAAGCATGTCTGCATGTTTCTCATAGCTCACCCTCACACACCTTTTATCATCTGCAAATTTGGAGATGGTACATTTAGTTCCATTTTCAGAATAATTAATATATAATGTGAACAGTTGGGGTCCGTGCACAGATTCCTGCAGAACCCCACTAGACACTGACTGCTAATCAGAGAAAGGCCCATTTATTGCCAACTCTTTGCTTTCTATCAGTGAACCAGCTTTCTATCCGTCTCAAAACATTGCCTGCAATCCCATGTGCTTTCACTTTACATGGCAGTCTGCGATGTGAGACCTTGTCGAAAGCCTTCTGAAAGTCTCAATAAACACATCTGCTCACGTCACTTTCTGAACTGTAATGTCTGGGGGACACCTAACCGCACTGGACCTGGCCGTAAGGGACCGGGCAGTAAGGGACACAAGACACAGCAATACCTCTCCACCCACTTCCCTAAACTCCCACACTTACCCCAACTCTCAGTGCTTCACTCTCTGCAGCTTGCACTCTGTGGAGCTCCCTGAGTGGGCACATTTCACAGGCCTCAGTTTGGTAGTTTATATTTGCCCGTGTCCAACTCATGAACCTGATTGAAGGCACTGCACCCCCTCCCCTCGAGGTCTGAGTAACCGCCGAGGGCTGACCACCTTGGAAGCCTTTTTTGGAGTTTCAATGCTGGGTCCGGTTCCTGCTGCTCAGCCTCGGAAGTGAGTGGGGTTCAGCAGACCGGAGCTCGCCGCTTCCACCATGAGCCTTGTGGCCCGAGTTCCCTTTATCGGGTGACAATGTGATCGAGAGGCTAAACCGACTGTGTCCATTTCAGACTCTGAGGTTCCCACTGGCGGAGATGGAGAACAGGAGCCGGAGAGCCTGGAATTCTTTCCAAAGTTCCCGGTCTGCTGGGAATTAGAACATAGAACATAGAACATAGAACATTACAGCGCAGAACAGGCCCTTCGGCCCACGATGTTGCACCGACCAGTTAAAAAAAAAAAATTTGACCCTCCAACCTAAACCAATTTCTTTTCGTCCATGAACCTATCTACGGATCTCTTAAACGCCCCCAAACTAGGCGCATTTACTACTGATGCTGGCAGGGCATTCCAATCCCTCACCACCCTCTGGGTAAAGAACCTACCCCTGACATCGGTTCTATAACTACCCCCCCTCAATTTAAAGCCATGCCCCCTCGTGCTGGATTTCTCCATCAGAGGAAAAAGGCTATCACTATCCACCCTATCTAAACCTCTAATCATCTTATATGTTTCAATAAGATCCCCTCTTAGCCGCCGCCTTTCCAGCGAAAACAATTCCAAATCCCTCAGCCTCTCCTCATAGGATCTCCCCTCCATACCAGGCAACATCCTGGTAAACCTCCTCTGCACCCTCTCCAAAGCCTCCACATCCTTCCTGTAATGTGGGGACCAGAACTGCACACAGTACTCCAAGTGCGGCCGCACCAGAGTTGTGTACAGTTGCAACATAACGCTACGACTCCTAAATTCAATCCCCCTACCAATAAACGCCAAGACACCATATGCCTTCTTAACAACCTTATCTACTTGATTCCCAACTTTCAGGGATCTATGCACACATACACCTAGATCCCTCTGCTCCTCCACACTATTCAAAGTCCTCCCGTTAGCCCTATACTCAACACATCTGTTATTCCTACCAAAGTGAATTACCTCACACTTCTCCGCATTAAACTCCATCCGCCACCTCTCGGCCCAACTTTGCAACCTGTCTAAGTCTTCCTGCAAACTACAACACCCTTCCTCACTGTCTACCACACCACCGACTTTGGTGTCATCAGCAAATTTGCTAATCCACCCAACTATACCCTCATCCAGATCATTAATAAATATTACAAACAGCAGTGGCCCCAAAACAGATCCCTGAGGTACACCACTTGTAACCGCACTCCATGATGAATATTTACTATCAACCACCACCCTCTGTTTCCTATCCGCTAGCCAATTCCTGATCCAATTTCCTAGATCACCCCCAATCCCATACATCTGCATTTTCTGCAGAAGCCTACCAATTGATTTTTCCTGCACGGCTTGGGGCTTCATGGCTTGTAGATGATTGAAGCATTCCCATAGGATGGTATCTCCCAAGCGGACTTGATAGGAAACTGGCCCTGTTCCAGACTCGACCGTGCCTCATAACCACGCGGATCCATTGCCATGATTCTTTACCAATAACCTATCACCTGCCTTTAGGTGCCTCTCCCGGCTGGTGGGAACGGCACTGGGTGTGAGCTCCCGCCCTCAGAAGGTCAGACTTAACACTGGGCGGAGTGAACTTCCCAGCAACAACTCTGCTGGGGCTATTCCAGTTGTTGAAGAGGGGAGGTCGGGGGGAGGTTGGAGGGTGTCATTCTGTAATTGAAGATTAAATCTGGATGGTTTGGTGTCCAAAGAGACTGAGGGATGGTATTTTGAACCTGCTTTTACTATTTGGGCCGCTCTTTCTGCCAGGCCGTTGGATGATGGGTAATATGACACTGTCCTAACTTGTCAAATTCTGTCCAACTTCATCGAATGCACAAATTCCTGACTGATGAAGGGTGGTCCATTTTCAGAAACTATCACCTGCGGGATCCCGGGTGTCATGAAAGAGGTGTGAAGTTTCTCCACTCTTGTCCTTGTGTTTGAGTAACTCACCCTGTGCACGGCCATCCATTTTGAATCAGCATCTACCATTATCAGGAACATAGACCCCATGAACGGACCGGCACTCTCCGTGTGCAGCCACGTCTACGGAGGTCCTGGCCATTCCCAAGTGTGAAGAGTAGTGATTGGTGGTACTTCTGCCCTTGTTGATATTGTCAACACTGACCCACGGGCAAATATTCGTATCCATACCTGGCCACCAGACATGGCAACTTGGAGGATCTTCAGTTTGCCACTCCTGGGTGGCCATGGTAAAGTTCACCATGGGATGGTGACCCTGGCTCAGGATGACACTCTTGAACCCCAAAGGCGTGTGCCATCTTCCACAGTCAGCTGCTCTCTGCCATTCCAATATGGGTGCAATTCAGGCTGTAACGGCCATTTGGATTCCCCCATCAGCACTCGCTGCTTCAATTCATTCAGGAATGGGTAATCTTACGTCCACAGCCGAATATTATTGGCTGCCACTGCGAGAGTTTTGAGAAAGTTCAGGATTACCGTCTCTTCCATTGGGAATATGACAAGTGTCTGTTAATCGTAGCCAACTCAAGGCACCTCCCTGAACGACTCGGCCTCCTGGAAGGTGTTCCAATCAATAATGGTAGGCGGACAGTAATAAAGCCCACAGCTGGATATGGGCCAATATTATGGGCCGCACCGTCATGCAGGTCCTTCTGGAATTTCTTTGCCCAAACTATCACCGTAGACGAGGTGTCACAGTGGTTAGCGCTGCTGCCTCATAACGCCAGAGACCTGGGTTCAATTCCTGGCTTGGGTCATTGTCTGTGCGGAGTCTGCACATTCTCTCCGTATCTGCGTGGGTTTACTCTGGTTTCTCTGGTTTCCTCCCACTGCCTGAAAGATGTGCTGGTTAGGTGCAGTGTCCATGCTAAATTATCCCTCAGTGTTACCCGAACAGGCACCAGTGAGTGGCGACTAGGCGATGTTCGCATTAACTTCATTGCAGTGTTAATGTAAGCCTACATTTGACACGTTATAAATGTTAAACTTCCTCTGAGTATGAATGGTTGAATATCGCTGGGAAACCTCATCTCGCTGTCAGTATAAGTGCACGTGAATAAGTTCATAATTGGAAACAAGAATCCTCCTGCCAGCTTTGAAGCTAAGTCCTCGATCAGAGGGATTGGGTATTTATCCAGCTGTGAGAAACAGTTTACCGTTTGTTTACAATTTCCCAGCACAAAGTATTTGTATTCACTCTTGGGACTTGGGTGTCACTGGCCGGCCGGCATTTATTGCCCATCCCTAGTTGCCCATGTTCAGAGGGCAATTAAGTGTCAACCACTTTGAGTCACATTTAGTCCTGACCACGTAAGGACGATAGATTTCCTTCCCTGGGACATTGGTGAACCAGATGTGTTTTTCCGAAAATCGACAATGGTTTTATGGTCACCAGCTGATTCTGAATTACAGATATATTTGTTCAAATTCCACCATCTGCTGTGACGGGATGCGAACCCGGATGCACAGAACTTTAACTGAGTTTCTGTATTAATAGTGTAGTGATAAAACCAACATCCATCACATCCACACCCAGAGTGTACACACCCTGAGTTCCGGTAACCGAGACACACCATATTATATACGTCTGCAGGGCTCCCGGATTGGACAGCATTAAGTGTCTCAAACAGGGAGCTCATATTCCAATAACTCCACCTGATGGTTGTCGTTAAAGTCATTAAGTATGTCTCTCTCTCTGTCTCTTTCTGTCTTTCTGTGCATGCCTCTCTCTGTATCTCTCACTCTCTGTCTCTCTCTCTCTCTCTGCCTGTTTCTCTGTGTCTCTTACTGTCTCTCTGCATCTCCCTCATTGAGCTGTTTACACTCTTCCTCCGTGTCTCCTCCTCCCTCTCAGTCTCACTCTCCTCCTCCCTCTTCTTCTCTGTCCCCCTTTTCTTATTTCTCTGTTTTTCTCTCTCTCTACCTCGCTCTGTCTTTTGCTCTTGCTGTGTCCAATGTACTCATTCAGTCTCACTGTTTCAAATTCGCTGTCGCTCTCTGTCTCTGTTTCTCTCTGCCTCTCTTTCTGTCTCCCTTTCCCTTTTAGTCTCCCTCTCTCGTTACATCCTTCCATCTGTCTCCCTTTCTCATTCCCTGTCCATCTCCCTCCCCATTTCCCCCAATCTCTATCCCTGTTTTTCTCGCTCTGGGAGAGTCCCTATCTGTCTCTGTTCTTTCTCTCTCTCTCTCTCTCTCGCTCTCTCTGTTTCTCTCCCTGTATCTGTTAGAAACTCTTTCAAACTGTGTCACGCTCCATCTATTTGTACCCTTCCCTCTCTCTGTCAACCTTCGTCTCTCTATCACTCCCAGTTTTGCTCTCACTGCCCTCTCTCTCTCTTTATCTGTCACTCTCTCTGTCTCTGTGAGGCTGTTTGTTATTTATATTTGAAAGTCCAATAGAAAGAGTCAGGGGTCTTGTAGTTGTAGTTTCCTCTCAGTGTCTCATGAGTTGAAGAATTGCAGTAAGGGGATATTTCAGCAGATTTATTAGCTGCTGCCTGAAGTGAGTCTGTGTCACAGCATAAATGGCAGTGTTTGTACTACAACTTGTGAGTTGCAACATGAAACCAAATTCCATAACATAGGAATCTAACCACACTGACTCATAGCCCAAATCATACGTCCGACCCCATATAGAATAAACCATTAATGTCGACCATAAGAGGATGAAATTGGCTGAGATAACAAACAGTAAAATGATGGATTTCCTGCGACTCTCCATCTCTTGGTCTCTGGGATTCTCCACACTGCTGTGAGTCCGGAGTCTCCTGCGGGCTCTGCTGCTCATTAAAATGTGTCTGACGGTGAAAACGTTGAGCAGCAGAATCAGGACGAACGGGATAGTCGGGGTTAGAATGTAGTGGATGAACTCGATTGTTGTCCAGACCGGAGAGTCCAGAACATCCTGTGTGAAATCACAAAACCAGGGGTAGTTCATCAGCCGATATGTATTTAATAACATAAAATACCAGAAAATGTTCTTTAAACAGCTCAGCACCGTCACTGTTCCCAGAACCACAGCCGCCGATTTCTCACTGCAATATTTACTCTTCAGCTTGGGGCAGCAAATGGCCACAAATCGATCAAAGGTGAAAGTGACGGTGAACCAGACAGAACAGTCAGTGGCTGCATAAAGCAGGACGGCGTGGATGTTACACACGGGAAGCGAGAGCAGGAAATCAAACTGTTCCGGATAAAGAATGGGAATGTGTCTGAATATCAGGTCGAGGATAACGACCAGCAGATCCCCCGCTGACATGGCCACCAGGTAACGAGTCACACATTTGGACAGACCACAGTTTCTGCTCGTCAGTGTCACAATTGTGATTATGTTCACTGTCAGGAAGGGAAATAAAGAAGAAAATTAGACAGGATTCAGGGAAATAAGTTACCATTTGGACTGAGGATGGGTTAAAATAAAAAGAATGTATACACATAAAATCACTTAAATCTTTTTTTTAAAAATCCGGCACGTCTTTTGCAGTGTGAGAGGAAAGTGGAGCATCCGGAGGAAACCCACACAGACACGGGGAGCAGGTCCAAACTCCACACAGACAGTGACCCAAGCCTAGAATTGAACCCAGGTCCCTGACGCTGTGAATCAGCAGTGCGAACCACTGTGTCACCGTGCTGCTCCATGGTAGCAACACAGTGGTATACATTTGGGAGAGAGCTTTCCGGAGAGTCCACAACATTGACCCTCACTCAGCTACAAGTAAATACCCCCCTCCCTTGTGGGGGATTTGGAGGGTAAGAAGGATGAGGGAGTAAACCTTACAGAAAATCCAAACTGGAGTCCTGTAGATGGTAATCTGTCGTCTCTCAGACAGTTTACTGACAACCCCTGCAACAGAGCTGGGACCAAAGAGGGCTGGCTTGCCCCTTGCCTCTGGACAATACCAACAATTGGCAGAGGGAGATCCTGATGCCTTGACAGCACAGAATCTCTATTATATTTACACAGAACTGTAGACTGGAGAGGAGATCACAGCATTGTGGCCACTGTTAGCACAACACAGGAAAAAATAGTAATCTCACACTCGATTGGCACAGAACACAACTTCCAGTGTTTGCTTTCAAGAGTGGGAGAAAGCCTCAGGGTTCAGCGAATAGCTATCGTCCATAATGCTCAGTGCGATTACTGCTGTCCCACGTTTTTCTACTGGACCAGTGCAGCTGCATCAGTCCTCTCTCGGCAGGAAGGTTGCCAATCTATGCACCAGGTAAAACTAAAGGCCAGTACCAAAGGAAAAGCCAAGCAGGCTGCCTTAATGCCTATCGTCCGGTGACTCTGATGTCCAATATTATGAAATGCATCAAAAGGTTAGTCATGGCATGAATCAGTTCCGGCTTCCCAGATTGCCTGGATCCACGACAGTTCACCGACATCCACAACAGGTCCACAATGCCATCTCCCTGGCCCGATAGTGAACCCTGGAACACAGACTCGTGTTTATCAACTACAGCTCAGCCTGCAACACCATTAGTCCTACGAAACTCATGTCCAAAGTCCGTGGCCCTGGGCTTGGCTCCTGCCTCTGCAATTGGATCCTCAACTTCCTAATCCATAGACAGCAAAATTAAGGACAATCAACAACATCTCCTTCACAATCATCCTGAACAGCGGTGCCCCGTAAGGCTGCGTCCTCAACCCCTTACTATACATCTTATAGACTGGTGACTGTGTGGCCAAATTCCCCAGCTCGATTTGCAAGTTTGTTGATGACACCTGCAGTGGGTCGGAGGAAGAGACAGAGAATCTGGTGAACTGGGGCGACAACAATAATCTCTTCCTCAATGTCAACAAAGCAAATTGACTTCTGGGAGCCTCGTGGAGTACATGCCCCGATCTACATCAATGGGATGAAGTTGAAATAGTCGAGAGCTTCACGTTTTAGGGTCCACATCACGAAAAACCTTTTCTGGTTCCTCCATGACGTCCCCATAATTAAAAAAGTCTCCGAAGGCCTCTATTTTCTCAGAGGTTTACGGACATTTGGCATGTCAGCTGCGACTCTCACCAACTTTTACAGATGCACCATAAATAACATTCTAGCTTGGTATGGCTCCTGCTCTGTCCAAGACTGCGAGAAACGTCAAAGCTTGGTGAATGCAGACCAGTCCATCACTCAAACTAACATCCCACTCATTAACTCTGTCCAAACCTCCCGTTACCTTGCAAAAGTAACCAGCCTAATTCAGGAATAGCGCACAACGGACATCAACTTTTCCCACTTGTTCCATCAGAGAAAAAGATAAAAAATGTGTGAGGACATGGACCAACCGACTCAGAGAATCATAGAATCACTACAGTGCAGAAGGGGGCCATTTGACCCATCGAGTCAACACCGACAACAATCCCACCCAGGCCCTATCCCCGAAATCCCACATATTCACCCTGCTAATCCCCCAAACATACTTATCCCAGGACGCTAATGGGCAGTTAACATGGCCAATCAACCTAACCTGCACATTATGGACTGTGGGTGAAAACCGCAGCATCCAGAGCAAACCCATGCCGACACGGGTAGAATGTGCAAATTCCACACAGACAGTGATCCAAGCCAGGAATCGAACTCGGGTTCCTGTGAGACAGCAGCGCTAACCATTGTGCCACCATGCTGCCGACTCAGGAACAGCTTCTCTGCTGCCATCTGACGTTTGAATGGACCCATATTGCATTAAGATGATATTTTACTACATCCTAGCTATGACTGCAACATTACATTCTGCCCTCTCTTCCTCTCTATGTACAGTATGCTTTGTCTTTTTGGCACTCAAGCAACAACACCTTTCACTGTATATCCAATGTTATGAAATGCATCAAAAGGTTAGTCATGGCATGAATCAATTCCGGCCTCCCAGATTGCCTGGATACGCTACAGTTCACCTACCTCCCCAACAGGTCCACATACACCATCTCCCTGACCCAACACTGAACTCTGTAACACTATAACTCTGAACATAGAGAAGGAGAGAGTGCAGAATGTAATGTTGGACTCAGAGCTAGGGTGTAGAATAAGATCATCTGAATCCGATGTGGGTCCATTAAAACGTCAGATGGCAGCAGAGAAGAAGCTGTTCTTGAGTCGGCAACATGGTGGCACAATGGTTAGCACTGCTGTTTCACAGGGACCTGAGTTCGATTCCCGGCTTGAATCACATATTTATGATATGTGAAAATAATAAATCAATTCAAATCAAATCAGTCTTTTGCATCTCAAGCTGAAACATCAGCACGATGTGCCCTGACCTTACCAATGAACTTATGCAGGTTGATGATGTACACGGGACGGCTGTGATCGAGACTGAATTTACAAGGCTGAATGTGGACATTGGGGAGCTGCGAGAAACTGGACTTGCTCACAGTGGATTCTTTCCAGAGGAACACCACACGTTCTTGTAATAGGAGAAATCCCAACAGGCGAGATGTGAGAATGGAACAAAGTAAAAAAAAAGCTTCACTGGTGCTGATGGAATCCCAGGAATTGAAATGGGATCCCTGATGCTGTGAGGCAGCAGTGCTAACCACTGTGCCATACTGCCATCCTGCAAGGTGCCCTGGAGATATCCAAGATCACGGCCAGGACACCACCATCACCATATCCGTGATAGGGAAATGATTGGAAAACAATCTGAGGAATAGAATTAATCTCCACTTCGAGAGGTAAGGATTTATGAAAAATAGTCAGCATTTATTTGACAGGGGGAGATCATGTCTAACAATTCGCTGGAATATATTGAGGAGGTGACTGGATGAGGAGATGAGGGAAGTGCAGTCGATGTAGTCTACGTGTTCTTCAGACAAGCTTTTGACAAATATGGAAGACTGAACAAGGAAGTGATTCCGATTGGAACCGGGTCAATTTGGTAAATTATATTCAAAATGGCTGAGAGGCAGAGGGTGATGGTGGAAGGTTGTTTTTGTGACTGCAAGCCTCTGTTAAGTGGGGTTCCACAGGGATCGATGTTGGGTCCCTTACTGTTTCTAGTGTACATTGATGGTCGAGACATGAATGTGTGAGGTGTGATCAGTAAGTTTGCAGATGATACAAAAATTTATGATGTGGTAAATATTGAGGAGGAAAGCCTTAGGTTACAGGAATCATAGAATCCTACAGTGCAGATGGAGGCCATTCACCCCATCGAGTCTGCATTGAGCACAATCCCACCCAGGCGTTTTCCCCTGAACCCCATGCATTTATCGAAGCAATTCTCCCTGACAGTAAGTCCAGTATATCCTGGCCAATCCACCTAACCACAAGTCTTCCGACTGTGGGCGGAAACTGGAGCACCCAGAGGAAACCCATGCAGACACGGGGAGAATGTGCAAACTCCACACAGATGTGGTCCAAGCCAGAAATCGAACACACGTCCCTGGCGCTGTGGGGCAGCAGTGCTAACCACTGTGCCATCGTGCTGAGGAAACTGAAAGGCTGGTTAAATGGGCAAATGTAATTTACACCTGACGAATGTGAGGCCATGCATTTGGGACGACTATCCGGGCAAGGAAATGCACCATGTCCGGTCGAGTCTGAGGAAATGCAGAAGACCAGAATGAATTTGGGGTGCAAATATGTGGATCCCTAAAAGCAGCAAGACAGGTAGATGAGGTGTTTCAGACGACATGTGGGATACTTGCCTTTAGCAGCCGCAGCATAGAACATAAGAGCTGGGAGGTGATGATGGAAGTGTATAAAACGCTGGTTAGACCAGAGCAAGAGAACTGTGTAGAGCTCTGGTCATTACAATCCAGGAAGGATGTGATTACACTGGAGACGGTGGAGAGGAGATTCACCAGGATGCTGCTGGGCTGGAGATTTTCAGCTATGAGGAGAGGCTGGTTAGGCTGGGTTTTTTACCTTAGAGCAGAGATGGCGTGGAGGTGGAGCGGGTGTAGTGGGTGGTGGTGGGGAATGCTTTCAGGTGGGGGCGGGGGGGGGACTGAGTGAAATGAACAAAATTATGTGGCACACGGATAGGAAGAAACATTCTCCTTTCAGTAGAGTTGTCAATAACCAGAGGGGCGTGGATTTAAGGTAAAGGGCAGATTTTTGTGTGGATTTGAGGGAAAATGTTTCCATCCACAGGGTGCTGGGATCTGCAGCTCACGGCCTGAAAGGATGGTAGAAGCGGGAACAACCACAAGAGGCATTTAGATCAGCAACTCAAACGCCAGCGCATATAATTATTAAACTAGAAAGAGTGCAGACAAGATTTAGTAGGATGCTACCGGGACTTGATGGATTGAGTTATAAGGAGAGGCTGAATAGACTGGGACTTTTTCCCCTGGAGCGTAGGAGGCTGAGGGGTGATCTTATTGAGGTCTATTAAATAATGAGGGGCACAGATCAGCTCAATAGTCAATATCTTTTCCCAAAGGTAGGGGAGTCTAAAACTGGAGGGCACAGGTTTAAGGTGAGAGTGGAAAGTTACAAAAGGGTCCAGAGGGGCAGTTTCTTCACGCAGAGGGTGGTGAGTGTCTGGAACGAGCTACCAGAGGCAGCAGTCGAGGCGGGTACAATTTTATTTTTTAAAAAGCGTTTAGAAAGTTACATGGGTACGACGGGTATAGAGGGATATGGGGCAAATGTGGGCAATTGGGATTAGTTTAGGGGTTTAAAAAGAAAGGGCGGCATGGATAAGATGGGCCGAAGGGCCTGTTTCCATTCTGTAAACTCTATGACAAGGCTCTGGTTCGCGTGCTGAAAAATGGGATTCGATTGGATAGGTGTTTGATGACCAGTTCAGACATAATGGCCGAATGGCCTCATTTTGTGCTGTTAAAACTCGATGGCTGTTAGACCACCCACAGCAGTGGCCCCATCACTTGCAGCTCTCACAGCGCTGGCTGGGATACCAACCATGTACCAAACCTATCTGGTTGCAAATGCGCAATTGCAGCCAGCAGTGAATTGCCTGGTCTGAGAGAGACATCTGTCAGCTCTCTGCCGCTGCAGCTCGCTTCAACACAGCAGCTGTCCCCAGGTAGTCCGGGGGTCCTCAGCTCTTTCTGAGCAGCCCCCGACCAGATATAGACCCAGCCCCCTCCCCACCACCTGGACCAATCACCCCCCCCCATTCCCCCACACCAATTGCATGCAGAGTGTCAGCAGGGCACCTCTCCCGAACCCACTGTCCATGCAGGGAGGCAGCGAGATCCCCCTCCCTACCCAACTGTGCATGCAGAGGCAGCGAGACCCCCCCCCCCCCCAACCCACTGTCCATGCAGAGAGGCAGCGAGACCCCCTCCCTACCCCACTGAGCATGCAGCGAGGCAGCAAGACCCCCTCCCTACCCCACTGTGCATGCAGAGAGGCAGTGAGAACCCCTCCCTACCCCACTGTGCATGCAGAGAGGCAACGAGACCCCACTCCCGACCCCACAGCATGCAGAGAGGCAGCAAGACCCCCTCCCTACCCCACTGTGCATGCAGAGAGGCAGCGAGAACCCCACCCAACCAAACTGTGCATGCAGAGAGGCAGCGAGACCCCCCACCCTACCCCACTGTGCATGCAGAGAGGCAGCGAGACCACCCACCCTACCCCACTGTGCATGCAGAGAGGAAACGAGACCCCACTCCCGACCCCACAGCATGCAGAGAGGCAACGAGACCCTCCTCCCTACACCACTGTCCATGCAGAGAGGCAGCGAGACCCCCTCCCTACCCCACTGAGCATGCAGCGAGGCAGCAAGACCCCCTCCCTACCCCACTGTGCATGCAGAGAGGCAGGGAGACCCCCCACCCTACCCCACTGTGCATGCAGAGAGGCAACGAGACCCCCTCCCTACCACACTGTCCATGCAGAGAGGCAGCGAGACCCACTCCCTACCCCACTGAGCATGCAGCGAGGCAGCAAGACCCCCTCCCTACCCCACTGTGCATGCAGAGAGGCAGCGAGACCCCCTCCCTAACCCACTGTGCATGCAGAGAGGCAGCGAGACCCCCCACCCTACCCCACTGTGTATGCAGAGAGGCAGCAAGACCCCACCCCCTACCCCACAGCATGCAGAGAGGCAACGAGACCCCCTCCCTACACCACTGTCCATGCAGAGAGGTAGCAAGACTCCCCTCCCTACCCCACTGTCCATGCAGAGAGGCAGCTCCCTCCCTCCCTACCCCACTGTGCATGCAGAGAGGCAGCGAGACCCCCTCCCTACCTCACTGTCCATGCAGAGAAACAGCGAGACCCCCTCCTTACCATACTGAGCATGCAGAGAGGCAGCGAGACCCCCTCCCTACCGCACTGTGGATGCAGACTGGCAGCGAGACCCCCTCCCTACCCCACTGTCCGTGCAGAGAGGCAGCGAGACCCCTCCCTACCCCACTGTGCATGCAGAGAGGTAGCGAGACCCCCTCCCGAACCCACTGTGCATGTAGAGATGTAGCGAGACCCTCTCCCTTCCCCACTGTGCATGCAGAGAGGCAGCGAGACCCCCCCCACCCCACTGTCCATGCAGAGAGGCAGCGAGACCCTCTCCCTACCCCACTGAGTATGCAGAGAGGCAGCAAAACCCCCTCCCTACCCCACTGTGCATGCAGAGAGGCAGCGAGACCCCCTCACTACCACCCTGTGCATGCAGAGAGGCAGCGAGACCCTCTCCCTACCCCACTGTGCATGCAGAGAGGCAGTGATGCCCCACTCCCTACCAACACCAATCACGTGCAGAGTAGCAGCGAGGAGCACTCGACCCCACAGACAGCGGGCAGTGTGGTAACGGGACCCTCTCCGACCCAGCAACTACGTTCAGAGTCGGCCCCGCTACCTTCAGGCTCCGCCCCTGTAGACCCCACCACCTCATGCCCCACTCCCTGGTACTGCCCGGTGGGCATTGCCCAAGGGGCACCTACCTTTGCCCTCGGCCTTCCCCGGTGTCCTCAATGGCCTTCAGTGCTCCCGGCGAGGTCAGCATGACTCGTCCTCATACATGTGGCCAGCTGTTTTCCTCAACGGACCCAACCTCTCCCGGTGAGGCTGCAAAGGCAAGTGTGGCACACAATTCCATCCCAGGCTGACGAATTTCATTTAAATTTGTTTTAAAATAGATTGAAATTATTTATTCAGCCTCTTGCCGGACATGGGCAGGAGACTGAATCCGCTGTTTATCCATTTCCGGTGAAGGTTGCAAGAGGTGAGAAATGGGACGTGGACCTGAGTTCCAGGCTGTCACGCGGTTTTACTTGATCACGCCACCATCAATGGACAGGGAGTAGCTGTTATCCTGCCCCCGACCGTGTGTGTGTTGCGTGTGTGTATATTGTCTGTACCAGTATGCATGTGTGTGTATGCGTGTTTGTGTGTGAGCAACAGAGTACCTGACGAGTGTTGCGAAGTGTGCGTTATTCTGGAGTGTTACAGCAATTTTCGTTCTTGAATTTGTGTGTGAGTGGGAGTGTCTAAAATCTGATTGCTTCCATCAACAAATGTGTGTAATAATGTATGTGTATTTGGGTGTGTCTGTGTGTTTGTGTTCCTGTTGCTCTCGGAGAGCTTGTGGTGGCACAGGGGATAGCGTTGTTGCCTCACAGCACCTGATTTCCTAGTTCAATTGCAGGCTTGGCCACTGTCTGTGCAGATTCTGCATGTTCTCCCCATGTCTGCGTGGGTTTCCTCCGGGTGCTCCAGTTTCCTCCCACACTCTGAAAGTTGTGCTCGTCGGGTGCATTGGCCGTGCTAAATTCTCCCTCAGTGTACCTGAACAGGCGCTGGAGTGTGGTGACTTGGGGATTTTCATAGTAACTTCATTGCAATGTTAATGTTCGCAGACTTGTGACACTGATGAATAAATTTCAAATTTAATGAAATATGTTTTCTCTCTGTGAGATCCTGCTGTGCAGATATGAGCAATAAAATTGATTCTGTGGCCTGGTGATTGGGTGGGTGAACTGGTGTTATATGCAGAGGGTGAAAAGGATTCTGTCTCAATCTTTTACGCACGAAGCAATAGTGTTTGAGGTCCCATGTCTATGGAAAGTCACAGCACTCAGAAGACATCCCAGCCCATAGACCCTGAGACAATTGTCAGTGGCTGAAAGAATTAATAACCGGATACAGAGATTCAACAATAGCCGCAAACCCAGTACAGGAAATGACAAGAAAATTAATACAGTTCAACAGCCTTTCCAGAATTAGGAACTGGACACAGGGGACGGGACTTTACAGCCTCACTCTTCCCCAAGCTGTAAAGTCCCACCCGTGTTCAACAGACCTTCCCATTCTCCGCCCCTCGCCTGCTCCGATTCCCGTGGCGGTCGGGCCGGTCCAATTCCAGCCAGAGACTTACCCGGAACACCAACAATCGCCAGGAGGGGATAGTAAACGCATTGAATCGCGTTCAGTAGATATTGAATCCGTTCAGCTGATGTTATCCACCAATCATCAGCAGTAAACCGAGAAATCCAATAGAATAAACTCCTGTCCTTGGTTCGAACATTCCGGTACATTGTTCCCAGATTCTGATCCATTGTTGGAAGATTCCAATCCATTGTTCCCAGATTCTGATCCATTGTTGGAAGACTCCAACCCATTGCTCCCAGATTCTGATCTCTCCTCTCCCTCCCTCTCTCTCCACTGCCGCTGATCTCTGTTAGTGTCGGAGTTGCCGCTCCCGCTGACTCAATGGGACAACACATTGAACGGAATCCCTTATTAATAGAAGAGGGGAATCCCTCCAGGCACACTAATCGGATCCATGGAGACTCACATCAATTCCAGTCACTAAACAAACAGCTTCACTTAACCCCCTTCAATCCAACACTTTTTATCCCCAACGTAGAACAGTTACAGCCTCGATGGGGTGTTGAGGGTCAGGGAGGGATGGAAAGTTGGAAATAATGTAGGGTCAATATTAATTCGATACAGCAGAGATCACTCTGCTAGTGTTAATTTTGAGATGACGAGAATACAAAAGCAGGGGTGTACTGCTGAGGGTTTATTAGACACTGGTCTGACCTCATTCACAAAATTGTCAGCAATTGTGGTCCCCGTATCGAAGGAAGGATGTGCTGGCCTTGGAGAGGGTCCAGAGCAGGTTCACAAGAATGATCCGGGGAATGAAAGTCTTGACGCATGAGGAGCGTCTGAGGACTGGGGGTCCATACTCGATGCAGTTTGGAAGTATGCGGAAGGGGATAACATTGAAACTTACAGAATAATGAAAGGCCTGGATAGAGTGCACTTGGGGAAGATGTTTCCATTAGTTGGGGAGACTTGGACCCGAGGGCACAGACTCAGAGGAAAGGGACGGCCCTTTAGAAATGTGATGTGGAGATGGCGGTGTTGGACTGGGGTGTGCGCAGTAAGAAGTCTCACAACACCAGTTTCCCACTCACCTGATGAAGGAGCAGCATTCCGAAAGCTTGTGATTCGAAATAAACCTGTGGGACTTGAACCTGCTGTTGTGAGACTTCTTACTTCAGAACTGAGACGAGGAGGAATTTCTTCAGCCAGAGGGTGGTGAATCTGTGGAATTCATTGCCACACAAGGCTGTGGAGGCCAGATCATTGACTGTATTTAATAAAGCGATAAACAGGTTCTTGACTGGTACAGCGATCAAGGGTTACGGGGAGAAAGCAGGAGAATGGGTTTGAGAAACTTATCAGCCAGAATTGAATGGTGGAGCCGGCTCGACGGACCGAATGGCCTCATTGTGCTCTTATATCGTATTGTCTGATGGGTATCATGGTCGTGGTTACTAGATGAAGTTAACGTCAATCAGGGTTGATACAGTCTGCTTACTCCAGGTTGTAGCAGATCTTATGTACAGTTCATGGACAGAACAATCTTAGTATAGGACTTCACACGGATCAATCTCTCAGCATTACGTACAGTACAGTCTTAGCTCGAGTCATCAGATAGAACTGTCGCTCAGTGTTATGTACAGTACAATCTGAGGCTTCAGATAGAACTATCTCTCAGTGTTATGTACAGTACAATCTGAGCCTTCAGATAGAAATATATCTGTGTTATGTACAGAAGAACCTGATCAAGAAGCTTCCCATCAATCTTTCTCAGCATTTTCTGTTGTGAGGTTGTAAGGAGGCAAGTGTGAGTTGAGGAGTGTGTGGGAGAAGGACACCGGGACACCTGAACAGGGTCAGCAGCACCTTGAGGTGAGTGTGAGAGGGGGACACTGGGACACCTAAACGGAGTCAGCAGCACCTTGTGGAGAGTATGAGAGGGGGACACTGGGACACCGGGACAGACAGTCAGCACCTTGAGGAGAGTGGGAGAGGGGGACACTGGGACACCGGGACTGACAGTCAGCACTTTGAGGAGAGTGTGAGAGGGACACTGGGACATCGGGACAGACAGCACCTGGAGGAGAGTGTGAGAGAGGGACACCGGGACTGACAGTCAGCACCTTGAGGAGAGTGTGAGAGGGACACTGGGACACCGGGACAGACAGTCAGCACCTTGAGGAGAGTGTGAGAGGGTCACTGGGACAGACAGTCAGCTTGTTGCGCACATTGAAATTGGCCGGTCCGATGTTGTGGGCATCACAGAGACGTGGCTGCAAGGGGATCAGGGCTGGGATCTAAATATCCAAGGATAGGTGTCTTATTGGAAGGACAGGCAGATGAGCAAAGGGGGCGGGGTTGCATTGTTCGTAAGGAATGGCGTTAAATCAATAGCAAGAAGCGATACAGGATCAGAAGGCAGAGAAACTCTGTGGGTAGAGTTCAGGAGAAACAATGGTAAAAAGACCCTGATGGGAGTTATGTACAGGCCTCCGAGCAGTAGTCAGGATGAGGGGCAGAAAATAAATCTGGATGTAGAAAATGCACATAAAAAGACAATATTACAATAATTATGGGGGACTTCAATATGCAGGTGGCCTGGGAAAATCCGGGAGGTAGTGGGTCCCAAGAAAAGGATTTTGTGGAATGTATAAGAGATGCTTTTTTGGAGCAGCTTGTGACAGAGCCTACTGGGGAAACGGGAATTCTGGAGTTGATGATATGTAATGAGGCAGATTTGATTAGGGAACTTAAGGTGAAGTGACCCTGAGAGAGCAGTGACCACAATATGATAGAATTTACCCTGTAGTTTGAGAGGGAGAAACTGGAATCAGATGCAAGAATATGACAATTAAATAAAGATAACTACAAGGACATGAGGGAGGAGCTGGCCAGAGTTGATTGGAAAGGGAGCCGAGCAGGGGAGACAGTGCAACGGCAATTACAGGAGTTTTCGGGGGGGGGGGGAGGTGGGGGGTTATTCGGGAGGCACAACAGAAATTCATCCCAAGGAGGAGGAAACCTGCTAAAGAGAGGACGAAGCTTCCATGGCTGACGAGGGAAGTAAAGGACAGCATAAAAGCAAAAGAATCACTGGAGGCAGGGAGGGTACCAGAGATCTGGAAATTAGCTGATGTAACACCGCTGTTTAAGAAGGGAGGGAGGCAGCAGATGGGAAATTATAGGCCGGTTAGACTGACTTCGTTCATTGGCAAGATTTTAGAGTCCATTATTAAAGATGAGATCACAGAGTCCTTGGAAGTGCATGATAAAGTAGGACTGAGTCAGCACAGCTTTGTCAAGGGGAGCTCATGTCTGACAAATCTGTTAGAGTTCTTTATAGAACATAGAACATTACAGCACAGAACAGGCCCTTCGGCCCACGATGTTGTTCTTTGAGGAGGTAACAAGGAAGTTAGATAAAAGAGAACCAGTGGACCTGATTTATTTGGATTTCCAAAAGGCCTTTGACAAGGTGCCACATCGGAGACTTTTAAATAAGTGAAGTGCCCGTGGTGTTAAGGGTAAGAAGCTGACATGGATAGAGGATTGGTTGACTGGCAGAAGGCAGAGAGTGGGGATAAACGGGTCTTTTTCAGGATGGCAGCCGGTGACTAGTGGTGTGCCTCAGGGGTCGGTGCTGGGACCACAACTTTTCACAATACACATTAACGATTTGGAAGAACGAAATGAAGCCACTGTTGCCAAGTTTGCAGATGATGGAAAGATATGCAGAGGGAGAGATAGTATTGAGGAAGAAGGGGGACTGCACAAGGACTTGGATAGGCTGGGAGAGTGGGCAAAGAAGTGGCAGATGGAATATAACGTGGAAAAGTGTGAGATTATAAACATTGGAAGGAGAAATGGAGGCATAGACTATTTTCTAATTGGGGAAATGCTTAGGCAATCAGAAGCACAAAGGGACTAGGGAGTCCTTGTTCAAGATTCGCTTAAGGTTAACGTGTCGGTTCATAGAACCATAGAAAATTACAGCTCAGAAACAGGCCTTTTGGCCCTTCTTGTCTGTAACAATTGCAAATCAGTTTCAGCTGGTCGGCAGATGAGCAATTCAACATGGAAAAAAATCATTTTTTCCCTTGGACCACCTACTCCCATCTCTGCAACAAGCTACAGGACACCCACACAGGAAGAATGGGCAGTTAGGCATTCAGTTAGAAACATAACTTTTCTTACTTTAACAAAAATACTTCTGACAGCTAATTTGTGGATTGAGATAGATATGGATAATGTAAGCTCTCACCCCAGCATGCTTTTAATGTAAGTTTAGAATTGTGACACAAGGTGACAGTTTTGCTCAAGGAAACATCAAGCATGTTAAATACGCTTCGCAGTGTAAGGCAGATGTGACACTGAGCATCAGGAATGGTCAATAGCAGTTTGAACGGTTAGAGGAGCAGACATCACCAATTGGACTCTGCATCGACACACATATGGTGAATATAGTGCTCAGAAAATTTGGGCAGGTGGACAAATTAATACACAGACTGCGGCCATTTAGCGACCTGGCTGCTCCCAATGCAAGGAACAATGGTGTCACACAACACCCTCCAGCAAGTTGGACAGCTTCCCCTGACACTAGCTTCAAAAATGAAAAAGACACAACTTTGCAGCATTCTCTCATGCCTTCCAAAAAGAAATAGGTTGAAACACTGTAATTGAACCTTAGACAAACGGTACAGTCACTGTCAAGCTGCTTTTCTCATTACTTACTGCAGACGAATTGAAGACATCCAGGAGGAGGAAGTTGAGCAGAGCCCAGAGTTCGTGCAGGTTGTTCTGAAGTGGTGAATCCGTGAGCAATAATCCATTTGTTGTTTTAAATTCTCTCACTATTTCAGAGAGCTGTAAATTTAGCAGATTTAAAAACATGACGGTACAAACTGGGTACAAGTTTGAATCATACTCCTGGCACAACTGTAGATTCAGACTGCATTTAAAAGTTCGCTGAACTTTTAGGTGTGTATTCGTGTCTGTCATTTCTCCAATGAATTCAGATATAGTGGCACCAAATGCTTTGCATTAGGAAGCAAAAAGCAAGTGTAGTAATAGTACATCAAGATTACAAACGGTTATCTATAACTTGCAAGACGGGAATATGGAAACTTCCAGAGCCGTCCACAATTGAATGGTATTTCTTTCAAATCGAATCAATGGTTGTGGAAGGAGCAGCTGGTGAAAAAGCAATGGTTGTGGAAGGGGCAGTTGGTTAAAAAGCAATGGTTGTGGAAGGCGCAGCTGGTTAAAAAGCAATGGTTGTGGAAGGGACAGCTGGTTAAAAAGCAATGGTTGTGGAAGGAGCAGCTGGTTAAAAAGCAATGGTTTTGGAAGGAGCAGCTGGTTAAAAAGCAATGGTTGTGGAAGGAGCAGCTGGTTAAAAAGCAATGGTTGTGGGAGGAGCAGCTGGTTAAAAAGCAATGGTTGTGGAAGGGGCAGTTGGTTAAAAAGCAATGGTTGTGGAAGGCGCAGCTGGTTAAAAAGCAATGGTTGTGGAAGGGACAGCTGGTTAAAAAGCAATGGTTGTGGAAGGAGCAGCTGGTTAAAAAGCAATGGTTGTGGAAGGAGCAGCTGGTTAAAAAGCAATGGTTGTGGAAGGAGCAGCTGGTTAAAAAGCAATGGTTGTGGAAGGAGCAGCTGGTTAAAAAGCAATGGTTGTGGCAGGAGCAGCTGGTTAAAAAGCAATGGTTGTGGAAGGAGCAGCTGGTTAAAAAGCAATGGTTGTGGAAGGACAGCTGGTTAAAAAGCAATGGTTGTGGAAGGAGCAGCTGGTTAAAATGCAATGGTTGTGGAAGGGACAGCTGGTTAAAAAGCAATGGTTGTGGAAGGGACAGCTGGTTAAAAAGCAATGGTTGTGGAAGGAGCAGCTGGTTAAAAAGCAATGGGTGTGGAAGGAGCAGCTGGTTAAAAAGCAATAGTTGTGGAAGGAGCAGCTGGTTAAAAAGCAATGGTTGTGGAAGGAGCAGCTGGTTAAAAAGCAATGGTTGTGGAAGGGGCAGCTGGTTAAAAAGCAATAGTTGTGGAAGGAGCAGCTGGTTAAAAAGCAATGGTTGTGGAAGGACAGCTGGTTAAAAAGCAATGGTTGTGGAAGGAGCAGCTGGTTCAAAAGCAATGGTTGTGGAAGGGACAGCTGGTTAAAAAGCAATGGTTGTGGAAGGGACAGCTGGTTAAAAAGCAATGGTTGTGGAAGGAGCAGCTGGTTAAAAAGCAATGGTTGTGGAAGGAGCAGTTGGTTAAAAAGCAATGGTTGTGGAAGGAGCAGCTGGTTAAAAAGCAATGGTTGTGGAAGGAGCAGCTGGTTAAAAAGCAATGGTTGTGGAAGGGACAGCTGGTTAAAAAGCAATGGTTGTGGAAGGAGCAGCTGGTTAAAAAGCAATGGTTGTGGAAGGAGCAGCTGGTTAAAAAGCAATGGTTGTGGAAGGAGCAGCTGGTTAAAAAGCAATGTTTGTGGAAGGGACAGCTGGTTAAAAAGCAATGGTTGTGGAAGGAGCAGCTGGTTAAAAAGCTTTTAAAACAAGAGCACACTACAGTCTGAATAAACAGATCTGATCTTTGATTTTCAATTCAAATATTTCCACTCCACTCTTCCACTGGTGTTAAAACCCAGAGATTAACTATCGAGCCTCAATAATTAATGGTGGAATAACTTTCCCAGAAGTTTCTGAACCCCTGGAGTAATTTGATTGAATATGGCACAGCGGTTCGCACTGCTGCCTCACAGCAACAGGGACCAGTGTTTGATTTCCGGCTTGCGTAACTGTGTGGAGTCCGCATGTTCTCCCCATGTCTGTGTGGGTTTCCTCCGGGTGCTCCGGTTTCCTCCCACAGTCCGAAAGACATGCTGGTTAGGGTGCATTGGCTGTGCTAAATTCTCCCTCAGTGCAACCCGAACAGGCGCCAGAGTTTGGCGACCAGGGGATTTTCACAGTAGCTTCATTACAGTGTTAATGTCAGCCGACTTGTGACACTGATAAACTTTAACTTAAAAAATGATTGTCTGCATTGGATTGTGAGATTAAAGCGCTCTTTTCCTCAAGATTCACATTCCATCTGTGACAATAAATAGCCCTTTTAATTTAGCTCTTAAAGCTTTGATGGAAGTGTGAAGGAACAGTGAAAGCAGCAAATAACAATTATATTAACCATGAGTACTCAAAATGTATCATTTTCCTTCATTTCAAAATCTCTACTCCTGGATTTCCCTCCAACCTTTTGTTCCAATCTTCCTGTCCTTCGTTATCTCATTCACCAGAGAACAGTCACTTCCATCCACACTGAATACTTTTTTAATGTTCTTTGCCACTCCGTCTTACCCCGTCTTTGCATTCCCCTCTCCAGGGGAACAGTGTGCAGCAAACTTCTGTGCCTCATTTTCTGTCTGGTCCCACACATAACTGCACCTTGCTCAAAAATAACCTCACTCCATGATATGTAACCGAGAATGTGACACATGGTTTACAAAGATTTAAAGTTTATTTATTAGTGGCACAAGTAGGCTTACATTAACACGGCAATGAAGTTACTCTGAAAATCCCCTAGTCGCCACACTTCGGTACACTGAGAATTTAGCACGGCCAAAGCACCAAACCAGCAATTTTTTTGGACTGTGGTAGGAAACCGGAACACCCGGAGGAAACCCACGCAAACACGGGGAGAACGTGTAAACTCCAAACAGACGATGACCCAAGCTGGGAATCGAACCTGGGTCGCTGGCGCTGTGAGGCAGCAGTGCGAACCACCGAGCTACCATGTCGCCCCCTGCTCATGCCCCCATGCTACAAATCAAGCCTGCGTTTCTCCCCAATTCACCTGAAGATGAGGCAGAAAATGTAGCATTCACTACAATGGTAGCCATTAACTCTGGTGGTAATGGACGGGATGGGGAAGAGAGCAGAGAAAATGAAGGGAAAACACACTTACCTAAGGGTTTCCCATTTTTGATCCTGTCGGCTTCATCTATAACCAGATATCGCCAATTAAATATTTTGAAAACAGATTTCTCCCTGATGAGCATTTCATACGACGTCACACAGACATCCCACTCTCCAGGAAGGAGGACATCTCTGATGAAAGCTGCCTGATGAAGTAAGAAGTGGGTTACATTTCAGTTTTCCAAACACCAGAAATTTATTTTTCTCGAAGACAATTGGGACGCAGCAGAAACAGATCTGATCACAGGCATTAATCAGACAAATTTAGCTGAATAAAACACTGACGTTGGGATTTTCCAGCCCCGCCAGCAGTGAGCAGCGTCAAGGGCAGAACAGGCAAAGGTGGAGAGTGGCCAAAGGGCAATTGGCTCTTGGCAACTCTCCAAACCATAGAATCCC
Source organism: Mustelus asterias (assembly GCF_964213995.1). Lineage (NCBI taxonomy): Eukaryota > Metazoa > Chordata > Chondrichthyes > Carcharhiniformes > Triakidae > Mustelus > Mustelus asterias. The sequence continues at coordinate 403,312 of NW_027590097.1, read as the reverse complement.
TACAGTGCAGGAAGAGGCCATTCGGCCCATTGAGTCTGCACCGACCACAATCCCACCCAGGCCCTATTCTCCAAACCATAGAATCCCTCTGTCTGGAGCTCGCTCTGCCTGTCTCTCACCCCTCTCTCCCTTTCTTTCTATTTCATGGCCTTCTCGATCTTTCTCCAGCTCTCCCTCTCTGTAGTCCAGAAGATGAAATCTCCTATTACTGGAGCGGACTCAGTCCATCGGAATCTTGCGGCTTATAGATGCAGAATTTTAACTACAGGATCTTTGGGACTCTATTAGTTAGAATAGAATAGAATAGAATCCCTACAGTGCAGAAGGAGGCCATTCGGCCCATCGAGTCTGCACTGACCACAATCCCACCCAGGCCCTATTCCCGTAACTCCACATATTTATCCTGTTAACCGCCCCCCCCCCCTGACATTAGGGTTAATTTAGCATGATCCAATCAACCTAACCTGCGCTTCTTTGGACTGTGAGACTTTTGACGAAGGAGCAGCGCTCCGAAAGCGAAAGGCATTTGCTACCAAATAAACCTGTTGGACTTTAACCTGATGTTGTTAAAACTCTTGCTGTGAGGCAGCAGTGCTCACCACTGTGCCACCACCTCAAGATGTTCCAGTCCAGCACACGATATTCCCTGCCACTGATGGGGCTGGAAAATCCCGCCCAGAGTGTTGCAAAGCAAGGAGAGAGCAATAAATTACTATATAATTAACATATTTGCAAATTTACACTCAAACGTTGTCTGCGTGGCAAATCTCGGATTTTAGTTATGCAGAGCAAAGAAAAGCTGATCTCCAAAGCCAGTCTCAAGGAACCTTGAGGGCTGCCGTTAACACTGGCGACAGATCCATTCTCCACATGCATGTTGAAAACATGTTTTTGAGAGAGTCGACGAAAGTAAATTCAATACAGTGAAAGGCAGGATTAATATTAAAGATTGAACAATGGCCAAATACAAAATCTCAATTTGTTAAGTCTAAATTTATTAAAATTGTATCCCAGGTTTGATGAGTCCTTCATTTATTGTATTTTTATTACACAAAGTGCTTGTTCACACAACGGCAATGCTAGTGGTTATTTATTCAGCAATTTAAACCAGCTCATAGAGGTTCAGAGCATGGAAAAAGCCCCTTCAGCCCAACTTGTCCATGCTGCTCTTTTTAAACCCACTTAGCGAGTCCCAATTGCCCGCATTCGGCCCATATCCCTCCATACCCATCTAACTGTCCAAATGCTTTTTAAAAAACAAAATTGTACCCGCCTCTATTACTACCTCTGGCAGCTTGTTCCAGACACTCACCACCCTCAGTGAAAAAGTTGCCCCTCTGGACCCTTTCCTATCTCTTCCCTCTCAGCTTAAACCTATGCCCTCTAGTTTGACTCCCCTACCTTTGGGAGATATTCCAAAATGTGCCGTTATGTTTATGGGTCAGTGTTTAGTGGTAAAAAGAATCTTGCTCCCCCGTGAATGAACTGACTCTCTCGCGACTTGCCCAACAGATGCTGTCTGTCCTTTGGTACCTCACCCATGCAGCTTTTTCACACACAGGTTTTGACAGCAAGTGCTTGCGGATTACTGAATTCCTATTTGGTTAATGACAGATGTGGAGATAGCAACCAGCTTTAAGAATCCTGGCTGTTTTTTCTTGTTCCGATGCTGGGGCAGCAAGGGTAGTTGTACTTTCCCACTGGGGTCGGCCAACATGTGGCAGGAGATCCAACAAGCACTGCACGGATTACTTCCACAGCGTGCAATGCATTTTCAAATTAAACTCCATGCATCAGCTGTATTTTCCAACAGTATTTTAGGGAACATAAAACACAGTTCTTACCCTTTGATCCTTGTCACGTATTAAACAAATAGCTCGAAGAGTCGGTATCCATCTGTTGAACTCAAGCATCCAGTTGTGCAGTGTAGACTTGGGGACTAGAACCATGTGAGGTCCAGGAATGTTTCTATCATGTTTCATGTCCCCAAGAAGAGCAATAGTTTGCAAAGTCTTCCCGAGACCCTGTTAAACAAAGTAAAACAATTAATTCTCTTAGAATCAAAGGCTGTTTTTTCATCAGTTGAAGCATTTCTGAAATGTACTGGAAGAAACCATTCAGCCCATCAAGTTTGTTCTGCAATTTAATTCGATCATAGCTTATCTACATCGTAACTCAATTTATCTGCCTTGGTTCCATTTCCCTTCACACAAATCTAACAAAAACCTTCGTCTCAGTTTTGACATGTCCAGAATAACCATGTCTCAAGTTTTTTATAAAATAAAAGGCTAGGTTTTGGCAGGAAGGAGGAGAAAACAAACGTTCCAGGTTTCCGCTAATCTTTGAATGGTACACCCTCGAACATCCGGGAGAAGATACTTGTTCCCTATTTACAAACATAGAAGATAGGAGCAGGAGGAGGCCATTTGGCCCTTCGAGCCTGCTCCACCATTCATTACGATCATGGCGGATCATCCAACTCAATAGCCTCATCCTGTTTCCCCCCTCCCCCCCAATAACCTTTGATCCCATTCACCCCAAGTGCTTTACCGAGCCGCCTCTTGAATACATATAATGAATGCTTCACCCCGTTTTGAACCGGGAACCTTTCACGTTAGGCGAACGTGATAACCAGTACACTACAGAGACATTTATCTTCTTAAATCCTTTAAACTAAACATCTCACATGCCTACACCAAACAATTGTTATGTCTACAATCAATGTGTATTCATACCGTTTCATCTGCCAGGATACCATTAATGCCATTCTCAGATAAAGAAATCAGCCAATTCAGTCCACGGATCTGATAGTGGCGGAGTTTCCCTCCTTTTACATCTGTGGAAGAGACCCCAAATATTTAGAGCCTTCGACCGTTGCAAGAGTCTGCACAGAATACAGCTCAAGGGGAAATGAAATCAGTGCCATGACCAAAAGGAAAAGTATTACTGTTTCAGGAACCATTGAACTGAAAGCACCATGACAGCTTGAGACAACAAAAAGCAAGCAGCACAATCCATTTGGTATTAGGGTCTCAATGTTTGCATAAAGAATGTCAGCGTTCAGACGCAGGCTCCAAAACAAAGGTGGTGATTTTCACCACGACTACTACCATTCGAGAGCAACTAAATTGACCTGTAAAAGAAGGCCAAAGTTTATACAGAAACATAAACTGTTAAACAGAGCACCTAAACTTCACTAAGGCAAGTATGAGCAAGATTGGGAGGGCAGAGTGAAGGAATGATGGTGAGGAATCAGTTTACTGGGCTTTGACTGATTTGTAAGAAATCATTGCATGGACATTACTGGGATTTTGAATATGTTATGAGTATTTGGAGCATTGCGTGCAGTTCTGGTCATCACACTACCAGAAGGACGTGGAAGCTTTGGAGAGAGTGCAAAGAAGGTTCACCAGGATGTTGCCTGGTCTCAAGGGTGTTGGCTATGAGGAGAGGTTGAATAAACTAGGTTTGTTTTCATTGGAAAGACAGAGGCTGAGGACAGACCTGATAGAGGTGGACACAATGATGAGAGGCATCGGCAGGGTGGATAGTCAGAAGCTTTTTTCCAAGGGTGGAAGTGTTAATTACAAGGGGGCGCAGGTTCAAGGTGAGAGGTATAAAATTTAAGGGAGATGTGTGGGGGAAGTTTCTCACAGAGTGGTGGGTGCCTGGAATGCACTACCAGGGGAGGTGGGGGAAGCAGGCACATTGGCAACATTTAAGAGGCATCTCAACGGGTAAATGAATAGGGAGGGAATAGAGGGATACAGACCCAAATAAGGACAGAAGGGTTTTTCTTTATTTTAGTGAGGGCATCATGATTGGCACAGGCTGGGAGGGCTGGAGGGCCTGTCTTGTGCTGTACTTTTCTTTGTTCTTTGATTGGGGAAATGCCATTTGGGAGAACAGATCATTCAGCTCACCATTTCATAGGGTAAGGAACAGATTATCCATGATTCTCAACACCAAAAGGACAGCATGTTACATGTACGCAATCTGTATGATAATCCAATTATTCCTCATGAAAACAGATGTTCCTTTTCATGTGGCGCACACTAACATGTTAAAATGGCTGCTAGGACACCATCAAAAATAAGTTGCAGCAGTTTCTACTCAGTTCCTTGGGAGCATTGGTTGAGAGGGCAAAGCTGAACAAAACAAAGAACAAGGTGAAAGGCTGATATATGAAACACATGTCATACTGGCATGAGGGAGATCTTTCAGCTTTACCCTGCATTTTATTCATGCTGAATCTGACCTCAAAATACTCAATATCCACAATATCCAGTCAGAAAATATGATGTCAGATTACAAGTTAGGCTGGAGTGAGTCCGTGGTGTCTGTCAGCATTAGTAGATTGTTCCATTAAAAAGACCCCTTATGCCAATAAATACAGCCAATTAAACCAGGAGAACGGGAGGTGCTGTTTTTGGAGATTTAATTACAACAAGCTCAAATGTTCCCAAAGGTCTAATTTTGACAAAATTGAACACTGCACATCGATGAATGGTGACTGAAAATGTGAAAGCAATTGGGAAAAGGTAGTGAAAACTGAGCTACATTAACTCATGTGTGAAATAATGAATAAAATGGCTTTACACACATGATGTGGATTCTTCAAACCTTGTGCAGACATTGGTTGCCTTGCTGTTTTCTGACAGTAGCTCTTCATCCTCTTCCTGTTCCGTACGACGATGTCGATAGCTAAGAATTAAAACTGAATTGTTTTGTGCGAGGGGTTACTATTACTTTCCAAACCATTTTAAAAGAGCTGTTACTGCAGTCAATTTCAAATCCACAATCACTTCAGAATAAACAGCACCATACAAATTATTTTGGAGATTGTGCATCACTTTTGTGGTGAGGATTAGTACATAGAATCCTAAAGTGCAGAAAGAGGCCATTTGGCCCATGGAGTCTGCACCGGCCTCAATCCCACCCAGACCCTATCCCCATGATGCCATGCATTTACCCTCGCTAGTTCCCCTGACACTAAGGGGCAATTTAGCATGGCCAATTCACCTAACCCTAATCTTTGGACTGCGGGATGAAACCGGAGCACCCGGAGGAAACCCACGCAGACACGGGGAGAATGTGCAAACACTATACAGACAGTGACCCAAGCCGGGACTCGAACCTGGGTCCCTGGAATCCAGGGGAACTTGATTAATTGTTGGATTTCACAGTGATGTGTTACAGAGCAGAAATCCAGGGGAACTGGATTAATTGTTAGATTACACAGTGATATGTTACAGAGCAGTAATCCAGGGGAACTGGATTCATTGTTAGATTACACAGTGATATGTTACAGAGCAGGAATCCAGGGGAACTGGATTAATTGTTAGATTACACAGTGACATGTTACAGAGCAGGAATCCAGGGGAACTGGATTAATTGTTAGATTACACAGTGATATGTTACAGAGCAGGAATCCAGGGGAACTGGATTAATTGTTAGATTACACAGTGATATGTTACAGAGCAGGAATCCAGGGGAACTGGATTAATTGTTGGATTACACAGTGATATGTTACAGAGCAGGAATCCAGGGGAACTGGATTAATTGTTAAATTACACAGTGATATGTTACAGAGCAGGAATCCAGGGGAACTGGATTAATTGTTAGATTACACAGTGATATGTTACAGAGCAGGAATCCAGGGGAACTGGATTAATTGTTAGATTACACAGTGATATGTTACAGAGCAGGAATCCAGGGGAACTGGATTAGTTGTTAGATTACACAGTGATATGTTACAGAGCAGGAATCCAGGGGAACTGGATTAATTGTTAGATTACACAGTGATATGTTACAGAGCAGGAATCCAGGGGAACTGGATTAGTTGTTAGATTACACAGTGATATGTCACAGAGCAGGAATCCAGGGGAACTGGATTAGTTGTTAGATTACACAGTGATATGTTACAGAGCAGGAATCCAGGGGAACTGGATTAATTGTTGGATTTCACAGTGATGTGTTACAGAGCAGAAATCCAGGGGAACTGGATTAATTGTTAGATTACACAGTGATATGTTACAGAGCAGTAATCCAGGGGAACTGGATTAATTGTTCGATTACACAGTGATATGTTACAGAGCAGGAATCCAGGGGAACTGGATTAATTGTTCGATTACACAGTGATATGTCACAGAGCAGGAATCCAGGGGAACTGGAGTAATTGTTAGATTACACAGTGATATGTTACAGAGCAGGAATCCAGGGGAACTGGATTAATTGTTAGATTACACAGTGATATGTTACAGAGCAGGAATCCAGGGGAACTGGATTAGTTGTTAGATTACACAGTGATATGTTACAGAGCAGGAATCCAGGGGAACTGGATTAATTGTTAGATTACACAGTGATATGTTACAGAGCAGGAATCCAGGGGAACTGGATTAGTTGTTAGATTACACAGTGATATGTCACAGAGCAGGAATCCAGGGGAACTGGATTAGTTGTTAGATTACACAGTGATATGTTACAGAGCAGGAATCCAGGGGAACTGGATTAATTGTTGGATTTCACAGTGATGTGTTACAGAGCAGAAATCCAGGGGAACTGGATTAATTGTTAGATTACACAGTGATATGTTACAGAGCAGTAATCCAGGGGAACTGGATTAATTGTTCGATTACACAGTGATATGTTACAGAGCAGGAATCCAGGGGAACTGGATTAATTGTTCGATTACACAGTGATATGTCACAGAGCAGGAATCCAGGGGAACTGGAGTAATTGTTAGATTACACAGTGATATGTCACAGAGCAGATATGGATGTTACGTTTGCTGATGACACAACAATAGATTGGAAAATAAATGGTGATGAGGATGTAAGGGGACGATGGAGGGACATAAATAGTTCAGTGAATTGGCAAAGCTTCGCCAAATTGTGTTTAATGGGCGGATGTGAAAATGCACATTTTGGCCTGATGAATATAAAATACACTTAATAACTAAATGGTGCGAGATCACAACATTCTGAGGGACAGAGGGATTGGGCCGTCCTTGGGCATGAATCAAAAGGGGCTAATATACAGGTACAGCAATTAATTAGAAATGTCATAAAATGTTACCATTTATTATGAGGGAATGAATTATTAAATAGGAAGGGTCAGAAATTCCTCAGATATAGGAGCAGAATTCGGCCATTCGGCCCATCGAGTCCGCTCCGCCATTCGATCATGGCTGATATGCTCCTCATCCCCATTTTCCTGCCTTCTCCCCATAACCCTTCAACCCATCACCAATTAAAAATCTGTCTAACCCCTCCTGAAATTTACTCACTGTCCCAGCATCCTCCGCTCTTTGGGGCAGCGAATTCCACAGATTCACAACCCTTTGGGAGAAGTAGTTTCTCCTCAGCTCTGTTTTAAATTTGCTGCCCCTTCTCCTAAGACTATGACCACTCGTCCTAGAATGTCCCACAAGACGAAGCTTCCGCTGCACGTCTACTTTATCCACACCTTTTATCATCTTGTCAATTTGATCTCTCATTCTTCTAAATTCCAGTATGTTTCCAGTGTGCAAGGCATTGGAGAGACCACATCTGGAGTATTGTGTACAATACTTGATTCCTTATCTATAGAAAGATGGTAATGTGTTAGAAAACTGCCCCAGGCAACTGTGAATTCCTCCAACTGGTATTTAATGTAGACTTGAATTGATTTATTTTAAAACGGTTTATTTTAAACATATTGAGACCGGCCTGAAAGTGGTAGACTGGGGACTATCACACAAATGCTCTCAATCTGATGGTGTGGTGGTATTGTCACTGGACTGGGAGCCCAGAGTCCGAGGGTAATGCACTGGGCAGCCAGCTTCCAATCACACCACAGCAAATAGTGAAATCTCAATTCAATAAAAATCTGTCATTAAAGGCCTGGTGATGACCATGAAACCATTGCCGTTAAAACCCATTTGGTTCACCGATGCCCTTCAGAGAAGGAATTTATCCGACTCCAGAATAAGACCAGAGGATGCTGGAAAATCTCAGCAGGTCTGGTAGTCCCTGTCAGTCTTTCATGTGAATCCAGGTCCACACGATGTGGTTGACTCTGGAATGGCCCAGCAAGCAAGCTGCTCAGTTCAAGGGCAGTTCGGGATAGACCACAAGCAAGGAACTGGGAACAATCTGCACAAAATATTGGCCAGTTATTTTCAGTCTGGAAATGTAAACCTGCCGTTTCGCTCTCAGTCAGGAACAGATCTCAGTTTTACATCAATCTCTGATTTAACAGCACATTGGAGAGCTGGTGCAGACACGATGGGCCAAATGGCCTCCTCCTGCACGAACACTATTCTGTGAAATCTTAGAAAACAGGGAAATGCTGGAATTAAACTCAGCAGGTTCGGCAGCATCTGTGCAGAGAGAGAGAGAGAAACAGAGTTAACATTTCAGGTCTGTGACCTTTCCTGTGAACTGGGGAAAGTTAAAAATGTAACAGGTTTGGAGAAAGGGGCGGGTGGGACAGGGACGAAAGGAAGGTCTGTGAGACGGTGGAAGACAGGAGAGGTTGAATAAGAGAAAAGTGAACCCCCCCCCCCCCGCAGAGCCAAACTCCCTCAGAGGCTCCCACACTGCATTCCAACAAACTGAACTGGATTGGACTGAATGGGAAGTCATGGGAATGTAACCCTCACTGAACTTCATGGATCAAGTACATTTCTGGATGGAAATTAGCTGCATCGACTCCAGCCTGGTTGTTGGTGTGAAACAGGAGCTGATGTCTATCTGTGTGTGTGTGTGTGTGTGTGTGAGTCCCTGCCTGCAGCTCCCAGAGAGTTTAAAATCCTGCATCTGTCTCTCTGCAGAGCTGCTGGTTAAATACACATTTACAGCATTTATCAGACAGAAACTTCACTCTCATTCTCTCCCTCCCCTCCCCCAGCCAGTGCTTCTGTTAAAAAAAGGCTAAACGCTTTATTTTGCAGCTCTGATCAGTGGGGAATCATTAACCATGAAGCACAGGGCACACACACACACACACAGACCCGGACACACAGCATTGTAAATCAGAAGTGGGAGTTGGAAACGCAGCAACAAAGAACTTTGCAAGATCTTGTTTCAGTTCACGCAACTTAAGGAAAAGTGAACTTTGCAAGAATCGGCAAAGGGTGCAAACCTGTAGCGGATGGAGTCCTGGATGAACAAGTTGTACAATCCACATTCAGACCTGGCCTCTCTCTCTCTCTCTCTCCCTGGCAGTGCAGGGCTGCTGGTTCATTTAAATCCATCTTCTCTCAGCTACCAGTGCTGGTGATGTGAAGCTGGGATGGGGGGGGGGAAGGGAGAGCCTTGGGATGAACCATTTGCCTGGTGCTCACTAACCCCTACACACACAAACACCCCCCCCCACACACACTCAGAGACAGGTTGGTGTGGGACTGGCCCATACCTGGAGTAGGTGGGTTCAGGTGAGGTGGAGGCGCTGTGGTTAGATGGGGGGGTGATTGGGGAGGTGTGGACAGTTTGAGTGACTCAGTGAGGTTATAAAAAGGCTGAGGCTCCTTTGTCCAGTCTCTCTCTCCACGTGGGTTGGTAAGTATCAGGTAAGCTGTGTCTTTGTGAGTGAGTGAGTCAGTGTGTGCTTGCATGGAGTTCCAGCTCTGATATTTTAACTCCCCCCCCCCTTTCCCAGCACAAAGCCCCTGTTCCTGGATCTCTCTCCCCGCCATGGGAGAGGGGATGGAAGGAGTTGGAGAGATCACCGAGTGAAAACATGTGCGATGGTGAGTATGAACCTCTTCACTTTCTGTCTGCACCTTTCCCGCCTCAGCCCTGCTTTTCTCTCTGTTTGCAGCCTCCTCTCAATCTCCCTCTCCATCTTTCTCTCTCTCAACATTTCTCTCTCTCAATCTCTCTCCCTCTCAATCTCTCTTCCTCTCAATCTCTCTCTCTCTCAATCTCTCTCTCTCTCAATCTCTCTCCCTCTCAATCTCTCTCCCTCTCAATCTCTCTCCCTCTCAATCTCTCTCCCTCTCAATCTCAGTCCCTCTCAATCTCTCTCCCTCTCAATCTCTCTCCCTCTCAATCTCTCTCCCTCTCAATCACTCTCCCTCTCAATCTCTCTCCCTCTCAATCTCTCTCCCTCTCAATCTCTCTGCCTCTCAATCTCTCTCCCTCTCAATCTCTCTCCCCGACATCCCCCCCCGACATTCCCCCCCCCGACATTCCCCCCCCGACATTCCCCCCCCCGACATTGCCCCCCCCCGACATTGCCCCCCCCGACATTGCCCCCCCCCGACATTCCCCCCCCCGACTTTGCCCCCTCTGACTGCCCCCCCGACTTTGTCCGAACCCTAACCCTCCAAATGACTTGCCCCCCCCAACATTGCCCCCCCCCGACATTCCCCCCCGAATTGCCCAGCTCCCCCTGACTTTGCCCCCCCCGAGTTTGCCCCCACCCGAGTTTGCCCCCACCCCGAGTTTGCCCCCCCTGCTACCCCTCTCCATCTGTTCCCCCAACGCCTTTCCCCGCGCCACCAACAGACCCAAAACCCGCTGCTGAGTCCCCCCCTCCCCTTACTGCCAATGCCCTATAGATACCCCTCTCAGCTCAATCCCCCCCGAACCCCTCTCCTGAATCCACTCCCAATCCTTTTAAACCCCCCGCCCTCAGTCTCTCACCCCCAATATCCCCTCTCCCCCCCCGCCTCCAGCTTCCCACCCCACCGCCTCCAGCTTCCCCCCCCGCCTCCAGCTTCCCGCCCCCCGCCTCCAGCTTCCCCGCCCCCGCCTCTGCCCCTCCCCCGATCCCCTCTGCCCCTCCCCCCGATCCTCTCTGCCCCTCCCCCCGATCCTCTCTGCCCCTCCCCCCGATCCTCTCTGCCCCTCCCCCCGATCCTCTCTGCCCCTCCCCCCCGATCCTCTCTGCCCCTCCCCCCGATCCTCTCTGCCCCTCCCCCCTATCATCTCTGCCCTCCCCCCGATCCTCTCTGCCCCTCCCCCCGATCCTCTCTGCCCTCCCCCCGATCCTCTCTGCCCCTCCCCCCGATCCTCTCTGCCCCTCCCCCCGATCCTCTCTGCCCCTCCCCCCCGATCCTCTCTGCCCCTTCCCCCCGATCCTCTCTGCCCCTCCCCCCGATCCTCTCTGCCCTTCCCCCCGATCCTCTCTGCCCCTCCCCCCGATCCTCTCTGCCCCTCCCCCCGATCCTCTCTGCCCCTCCCCCCGATCCTCTGTGCCGCGCGCGCGCATCCTCTGTGGCGCGCGCGCATCCTCTGTGGCGCGCGCGCGCGCATCCTCTGTGGCGCGCGCGCATCCTCTGTGGCGCGCGCGCGCATCCTCTGTGGGAAATGTGGGAAAAGCTAACACACCGTAAGCCTTCTTAACTACCCTATCAACCTGGGTGCCAACTTTCAGGGATCTATGCACATGGACACCCAGATCTCTCTGTTCATCCACACTGTCAAGTATATTACCGTTAGCCCAGTACTCTGTATTCCTGTTCCTCCTTCCAAAGTGAATGACTTCACACTTTTCCGCATTAAACTCCATTTGCCACCTCTCAGCCAAGCTCTGCAGCTTATCTATGTCCCTCTGTCACCAGCCACTTCCCTCCGCACTGTTTTCAACTCCACCGACTCTGGTGTCATCCGCAAATTTAATAATCCATCCTTCTACGCCCTCATCCAGGTCATTTATATAAATGATAAACAGCAGTGGCCACAAAACAGATCCTTGCGGTACACCACTAGGAACTGAACTCCAGGATGAACATTTCCCATCAACCACCACTCTCTGTTTTCTTGCAGCAAGGCAATTCCTGATCCAAACCAGTAAATCAGCCTCAATCCCATGTGTCCGTATTTTCTGCAATAGGTTACCATGGGGAACCTTATCAAACACTTGCTGAAATCCATATACACCACATCAAACGCTTTACCCTCATCCACCTCTTTGGTCACCTTCTCAAAGAACTCAATAAGGTTTGTGAGGGACGACCTACCCTTCACAAAACCGTGCTGACTATTCCTAATCAAATTATTCCTTTCTAGATTATTATAAATACTCTCTCTTATAATCCTTTCCAAAACTTTGCCCACAACTGAAGTAAGGCTCACGAGTCTATAATTACCAGGGTTGTATCTACTCCCCTTCTTGAACAAGGGGACAACATTTGCTATCCTCCAGTCTTCTGGCACTGTTCCTGTAGACAATGACGACACAAAGATCAAAGCTAAAGGCTCTGCAATCTTCTCTCTCGCCTCCCAGAGAATCCGAGGATAAATCGCATCTGGCCCAGGGGACTTATCTATTTTTACCCTTTCCAGAATTGCTAACACCTCCTCCTTATGAACCTCAATCCCGTCCAGTCCAACAGCCTGCATCTCAGTACTCTGCTCGACAACACTGTCCCTCTCCTGTGTGAATACCGACGAAAAATATTCAGTTAGTGCCTCTCCTATCTTTTCAGATTCCACGCACAAATTCCCACTACTGTCCTTGACTGGCCCTAATCTTACCCTAGTCATTCTTTTACTCCTGACATACCTAGAGAAAGCTTTTGGGTTTTCCTTGATCCTATCTGCCAAAGACTTCTCATGTCCCCTCCTGGCTCTTCTTAACTCGCTCTTTAGGTCAAAGATGCGGGTTCAACATTAGAAACATTGCGAAATGTCAACGCCCAGATACTGACTGTTTTTCACCCATTCAGATGAATGAAGGACATTAAGGTCCCTGTGTTTAAAGTTAATGCCAAGCTTCACTGGTGAAAGAATTTTGAAGTGAGAATTATATCCGTACATTCTTGTTCAAAGCGGGGACGCTGCTCACTGCACCACAGGTCACTCATGCAGTCAATAGTAGTTCGTTATCTGCTTATTCTAAAGACTGCGGAGTGAGTGACAAGGCCATCAAAGACACCTGCATATTGTATCAATGCCTTATACAGAACCATGAATGAGATGTGAGGTTTACAATCAATGGATACTCTGTGATACTCAATGGCCTATTCCTGCTTCTAGTTTCTTTGTTTCTATGTTGTCACTAATATATTCCACACCTTCCATCCAGCCAATTGACACAACCAGTCACACACGGATTCTGTCTTCCTGTGGTATGATCCACTTTAACATGCTTCTTGCGGCCTGGAGCGATGGATCCTGATTGTTCGAAGTCAAATTTCTTTCCATGATATACCTGACCATAGAAATCATAGAAATCATAGAAACCCTACAGTGCAGAAGGAGGCCATTCGGCCCATCGAGTCTGCACCGACTACAATCCCACCCAGGCCCTACCCCCACATATTTACCCACTAATCTACACATCCCAGGACTCAAAGGGGCAATTTTTAACCTGGCCAATCAACCTAACCCTCACATCTTTGGACTGTGGGAGGAAACCGGAGCACCCGGAGGAAACCCACGCAGACACGAGGAGAATGTGCAAACTCCACACAGACAGTGACCCGAGCTGGGAATCGAACCCGGGACCATGGAGCTGTGAAGAAGCAGTGCTAACCAGTTTGCTGCCGTGCCGCCCCAAAAATCATTCCAACTCTTACTTCCTCCCCCTGGTGTATCCTGGACAGATATAATGTTGTTACTCAAAACGGTGGGGCCGGCTCCGAATGTATTATCTTTGGACAACAGGTCCTGAAGTGCGAATTCTATCCGTAGATTCCGGCTCAAAGGTGAGGACGCTGGCCACTGCATCACAGGTTCCTCATGCAGCCTATAGTAGTTCGCTATCGACTAATTCTACAGACTGGCGTGTGAGTGACAAGGCTATCATATAATAATCGAAATGCGCAGCCAATTCCGTGTCAAACTGTTTGCGTGCAGATACCACTGCTCTCATCCGGACACGTGGAGAGTATTCCTTCCGGTTCTTGAATTGTGTCTAATAGATTGTGGAACTGAGGTGGCATTCGTGAGGCAAGTTAGCAACATGGAATACGCGAACTCGCACCTGACATTGCTGCATGTGCTGCTTGATTTTCAGAAGTCTGATTAGAAATTAACACCGTCTAATAATGAACAAATATATCCACTCCTGTGGAAAAACAACACGGGAGAATAGGGAGAAAATTGCAGCTGCCCGCAGAGGCCTTTGTATCATCGACAGCACCACGTGAGCTGCATGAAAATTGGCGGCGGGAATATGTTGTGCCTTTGTTTGAGAAGGTCTCCAGGGAAAAGCCTGGGAACTACAGGCTGGTGAGCCGAAAGACGGGACTGCTTAAGTTTCAAGAAATTATTCAGAGAGACAGGATCGACAGGTATTTAGAGAGGAAATGAATGATTCGGAACAATCAGCATGGATTTCTGAGTGGAAATTCATGTCTCGCCAAGCTGATTGAATTTTTTGAAAGGGTTAGCAAGAAGGGAGATGAGGGCAGTGCAGACCACGTTCTCAATATACACTTTAGTGAGGCTTTTGCCAAGGCACCATAATGCATTTTGCTGCATGAGGTTAAATCGCACGCGATCTAGGGTGAGGGAGCCAATTGGATGCAAAGTTGGTTTGATGACAGAAGACAGAGAGCGATTAAACAGGGCTGTTTTTCTACTGGAGGCCTGTGACCAGTGCTGTGCGTCAGGGATCATTGCTGTGTCCGCTGTTATTTGTCATTTATATTATTGATTGGATGAAAATTTAGGAGGCGTGGTTCGTAAGTTTGCAGATGACACCAAGATTGGTGGCAGAGTGGACAGTGAAGACGGTTATCTCGGATTGAAACAGGATCTTGGTCAATTGGACCAATGGGCCGATGAATGGCAGTTGGATTTTAATTCAGATAAATGTGAAGTGATAATTTTGGTGTCTTGAACCCAGGGCAGGACTTACTCAGTTAAAGTTAGGCGTAGGGGAGAGTTATAGAACAAAGAGATCGAGGAGTGCAGGTTCATAGTTCTTTGAAAGTGGAGACACTGCTGGACAGGATGGTGAAGAGAGCATTCGGCATGCTTTGTTTCATCGGTCAGAACATTCAATACAGGAGTTGGGACGTCTTATTGAAATTGTACAAGGTATTGGTGAGCCCACATTTCGAATACAGTGTACAGTTGTGGTCAACTTATTATGGAAATAATGATATTCAACGAGAGAGAGTGCAGAAAAGATTTTCTACGATGCTACCGGGGCTTGAGGTTTTGAGATTAATGGGGAAGCTGGATAGACTGGGATTTTTTTCCGTGGAGCAGGAGGCTGAGGGCTGATCTAATACAGATATATAAAATAATGGACGGCATAGATAAGAAAGATAGTCAACATCTTCTCCCAAAGATAGGATAGTCTAAAACTAGAGGGCATAGGTTTCAGGTGAGAGTGGAGAGATAGAAAAGAATCTAGAGGGTCAATTCTTTCACACAGAGGATGGTCAGTTTCTGAAACGAGCTGCCTAATGCAGTAGTAGAGGCAGGTACAATTTTATATTTTAAAAGTCATTTAGACAAGTGCATGGGCAGGATTGATGCGAAGGCATATGGGCCAAATGCTGGCAATTGGGACGAGCTTAATCGTGACAACTGGGCAGCATAGACCAGTTGGGGTGGAAGGGCCTGTTTCCATGATGTAAACCTCTATAACTCTATGACTCTATACTGAATATGAAGCTGAATGAAATTAAAAAGTAAAGAAATACACAAGGAATGCTCAGCATGCCAGGGCGCATCTGTTGGTAGGGGCGGGGGTAGATTTGTTGCTTCAAGCTCATGTCCATTCCTGATATGGTTCAGCAATCATTTGGGATTTGTTTTCTTCTCCATTGGTTGTCCGATGCTGCAGCTCCTCCTCCTGTTGTGCACGTGTACAGTTGTATGCTGTCGCTCCACCAGGCTTGCACAACATTTTCACATAGGCCTGGTGCTGCTCCTGGCAGCATAGCAGAACATCTTCTCATTGAGCGAGTCATTGATCATTTGCTTGACGATAATGGTAGAATACTGGACCTTGAAGATGGAGTGGAATCTATAATTTCTGTTGGCCCAGAGAGCCACATGGAATACTCATTTGCTCTTTTCTGGCTCTAGGAATTTCAATTGGTTACATTGATTGCATTGCTGATGATGGCTTTGTTGTTCTATATTTACTTCATTACTTGAATTCATGTAGCACTGTTTCGGGGCATGAACTCGATTCTCCACAGCATGTGAACATAGTAAATAGAAGGAGTCGGTAATTCCTCTCTTAGCACCTGCTCCGTCATTCCTTTTGATTATGGCTGATCACGAAATTCAAAATCCTGATCCCAACATCCCCCCATATCCCATTATCAAATGAGCCCCAAGAGCGATGCCTAACTTATTCTCGAAATCACACAACGTTTTGACCTCAACTACTTTCTGTGGGAGGGAATTGCACAGATTCTCCACTCTATGGCTGAAAACATTTCTCCTCAGCTCAGTTCAAAAAGGTTTACCCCTTATCCTCAAACCATGACCCCAATTAATGAATCTCCCATTTTCGGGAACATTCTTTATGAATCTACCCTGTTTATTCATGATAGAACTTTCTGAGGTTCCATGAAGTCCCGCCTCTTCTAAATCCTAATCAACTTAGTCACCCCTCATATGACGTTATTCTAGATGACCAATGTAGAAAATAACCACTATATTTGCATGCTCAGGAATGAACTTCAGAGGCGGGAGGCAGAGACATTGGCTCCAACTATTATTTTACAAACATGAGGTAACAATTATTTGGTATAAGTTCCCGTTTATTTATGCTTTATTCCTCTCATTATAACGTTCATTCGAAGTTTTCTAAAGAAAGAAACCTTTCCTATGCTTTCTCTCTCTTTCTTCGCACAAGTTTTACCAACTGATAAAACAAAAATAATTCAAATGTCAAATCAGTTGGAAATATCTCCCCTGTCCAAAAACGTTTTGACGTGGAGATGCCGGCATTGGACTGGAGTAAACACAGTAAGGAGTCTAACAACACCAGGTTAAAGTACAACAGGTTTATTTGGTAGCAAACGCCACTAGCTTTCGGAGCGCTGCTCCTTCATCGGGTGAGTGGGAGATCTGCTCATAAGCAGCAAACAGGGCATATAAAGTTGTGGGGGTTACAGATAGTGTGGCATGAACCCAAGATCCCGGTTGAGGCCGTCCTCATGTGTGCGGAACCTGGCTATCAGTCTCTGCTCAGCGGAGGAGATGTTCAGAGTACCCTTCATCGTCCAGTACTTCCCCGGAGCGGAGAAGCTACGACATCTCCACCGGAGCCTTCAACATGTCATTGATGAGGACGAACATCACGCCAAGGCCATTCCCACACCCCCACTTCTTGCCTTCAAACAACCGCACAACTTCAAACAGACCATTGTCCGCAGCAAATTACCCAGCCTTCAGGAGAACAGTGACCACGACACCACACAACCCTGCCACAGCATCCACTGCAAGATGTGCCGGATCATCGACACAGATGCCATCATCTCACGAGAGAACAACATCCACCAGGTACATGGTACATACTCTTGCAACTCGGCCAATGTTGTTTACCTGATACACTGCAGGAAAGGATGTCCCGAGGCATGGTACATTGAAGAAACCATGCAGACGCTACGACAATGGATGAATGAACATCGCTCGACAATCACCAGGCAAGACTGTTGTCTTCCTATTGGGGAGCACTTCAGTGGTCACGGCATTCGGCCTCTCATATTCGGGTAAGCGTTCTCCAAGGCGGCCTTCACGACACATGACAGCGCAGAGTCGCTGAGCAGAGACTGATAACCAGGTTCCGCACACATGAGGACGGCCTCAACCGGGATCTTGGGTTCATGTCACACTATCCGTAACCCCCACAACTTGCCTGGACTTGCAAAATCTGACTGGCTGCCCTGTCTGGAGACAATACACATCTCTTTAACCTGTGCTTAATGCTCCCCCCACTCACTTTGTCTGTACCTTTAAGACTTGATTAGCTGTAAAGACTCGCATTCCAAACATTATTCATTGTTCTGTAAATTGAGTTTGTGTCTTTATATGCCCTGTTTGCTGCTTGTGAGCAGCGCTCCGAAAGCTAGTGGCGTTTGCTACCAAACAGACCTGTTGGACTTTAACCTCGTGTTGTTGGACTCCTTGCTGCACAAACGTTTTGTCATGGTCAACTGTCTGCCAGGCTCGCTCTTTCATCCTGACAAACGAACCTTGGATATTTCTTGATGTTAATCTGATGTATGGTACTGTCAGTTGTCCCAGGGTTAGCAGATGAATAATCGTCAGTGTTGGATCAGTAATTGATAGTAATAGCGTCTTTTGTGGCTATGTTACGACCAGCGAATGAAAAATGCAGTCCCCCTAACATTATGAGAGGAGCAGGAAGATGTGGTCGATGGTGAGTGCAAAAAGGAGGATGTTGACATTTCAGGACATGGCGAGATAGAAATGTAGAAGGCATTTGAGTTTAAGATTTTGAAAAAACATTAAGGTAATCAAGTCCCCAGGAGCAGATGGGGGCTAACCACGTATACTGAGAGAGGGGAGGGAAGAAATTGCTCAGGACTTTGCCAAAATCTTTGCATCGTATTTAGCCATGGATGAGGTGCCAGAGGATTGGAGAACAACTAACATAAAACAGAGAACATAGAAAAGCTCCAGCACAAACAAGTCCTTCAGCCCACAAGTTGTGCCGAACATATCCCTACCGACTCAGCTTACCTATAACCCTCTATCTTACTAACTTCCATAAACTTATCCAAAAGTCTCTTAAAAGACCTTATCGAATCTCAATCCACCACCACTACCGGCAGCCGATTTCACGCACCCACCACTCTCTGAGTGAAAAACCTACGCCAAAATCTCCTCTGTACCTACTCCCCAGCACCGGAAACCTGTGTCCTCTTGTGGCAACCATTTCAGTCCTGGGTAAACGCCTCTGAGAATCCACTCTATCAATACCTCTCAACATCTTATACACCTCTATCAGGTCACCTCTCATCCTTCGTCTCTCCAAGGAGGAAAGACCTAGCTTTCTCAACCTATCCTCATAAGGCATGTCACCTAATCCAGGCAACATCCTTGTAAATCTCCTCTGCACCCTTTCTATGGTTCCACATCCTTTCTGTAATGAGGCAACCAGAACTGGGCACAATACTCCAGGTGGGGACTGACCAGGGTCCTGTACAGCTGCAGCATTATCTCCCGATTTCTAAACTCAATTCCTCTGCTGATGAAGGCCAGTATTCCATATGCCTTCTTAACCACAGCCTCTACCTGCGACGCGGCTTTGAGTGTCCTATGAACCCGGACCCCAAGATCCTTCTGATCTTCCACACTGCCACGCGTCTTACCCTTAATATTATTTTCTTCCATCCTATTCGACCTGCTAAAGTCCAGCAAGGAAATCATTTTGCTGACCAGGTGAAACCGGATTGGGAGTGGACAAAGCCTGTAGGGTTAGCAGCAATAGCAGTTGAGGACAGTCCAGATATTGATGTTAAACACGTGCAGGAACAAGCAGATGAAGAGGAAAAGGAGAATGGAAAAAAAGATAGAGAATGGAAAGGTGATAATGGCTTATGGAGGAGAGAAGGGACAATAATAGTTCCTGAAATAATACAGCATTAGCTGCTGAAGACTTATCACGGAATAGTACACATGAGCAGGGACAGAATGCTTGATTTCTTGAAGAAATGGGAACATTGTCAGAGGGTCTGAAGTGCACCCTAGTGGTACCAGGACGTCCCTGCAAGATTAAAATGGGAAGTCAACTCAGACCCAAAGGACCCTGGGAGAATTTACGAATGAATGTGCCAGGGCCATTCCCACGGGTACAGGGAAAGCGTACTGTTTAGAAATTGTAGACTAGTTTACTCGATGGGTTGAAGCATTTTCATGTAATGATACCAGAGCTACAACAGTAGCTGTGATATTAGCAAGTGAGAGAATACCCAGGTGGAGAATGCCTCTTCAGCTGGATTCTAATCATGGAACTCATTTCACGGTATGTGTAGGGGCCGGGGGTGGGTGTGGGGGGGGGGGGGGGGGTGGTGGTGGTGGGTGGGGGGGGGGGGTGCGTTGATAGAGCTCTGCCGTATGTTGGGAATAAAACAGAGGTTTCACATGCCATAGCACCCTTAGAGTTGAGGGATGGTCGAGAGGATGAATTGAATATGGAATGATCTAATAGACATTCTACATTTACTCATGAGGAAGTTGATCGCGCAACAGCAGCACCGAGATTGGACTAAATTGGTGGGACAGAGTACTCCTAAATTGCCTTCACCAGGAGATAAGGTAATGGTGAAGCTCATGACAGGCAAAAAGGGGCTAGGAGATCGCTTGGAAGGGCCTATTGATGTGTTGGTTACAGGGCAGACATGTGCCCTAATTGGTGAGAAGTGCGACCCGCGCTGGAAACACTGGACTCAGTGAACGCCGTTGGTAAACCCCAAAATTCCAAACCTGACCCAGCGACTGAATGGTTTAATATAATAGTATAAGTGGCGAAAATCTGATTAGATCAAATTTATTCTGATTGTTAAATTTAAGTTCGCGAGGCCATCTGAATTCTATTACAGATTATGTGCACAGAAGGTCTCTGACCTGCCACAGCTACAATCAAGGCACAGTTCCAATTAAGTTCGACCGGACATCCCCCAATGCGGAAGCAAGTCAAGTCGTGAGCGCATGCAATTGTGGCGCAGTGATTGTGCAAGTTTTGTAAACAAGCTGTATTATTACCTGAAATTGATCAACAATTGTGTTTGATTGTAAGACAGAAGTTGTAGAGATTGTTGTAATGAATGCTTGTGATTATGTCTTGTTAGTATTGAACGTACAGATTTGGACTCAGGTGGGACCAGCAACTGAGCACCTTCAGCATTCCCCTCGGGTGGTACTTGTTAATACTTACGAATATATGGGACAAACATATGCTAGATTGACCAGTCAGGCGAAGTGTTGTGTATGTTCGCACATCCCCATACATGCAGGAGGGGGAATACCATTGCAGCCAATGCCCTTAACATGGTCTGAATTAGTAAAGGTGGATCAAACAGCCCGGAATTCCATGCATCCTGGACATCCAATATCAGGATTCATCAGTACATGGGTAAGTGAAGAATTTCATAGCAGTGAGCCTTGCGCAGCGAAATTAAGTCATAGGGAAACCAGCTCCTAGTTTAGTTTTAAAACAGCCAACACCAAAACCAAAAGGGATATATTGTGTTTGAAACATGGAAGGCCAAGGGGAAAACGTAGGCATAAGTGAATGTGACCACATGATATATCGAACCATCTGGCTATGCCTGAATCCACCTCGTAATGATCAGTCTTGCAATATTTCTTATTGCTGCAGAGGAGGCAATACTTATCCAACTCTCAGTGGAAAGTAATGGATTTGTGGAGAGAGGGCATTTCCTTGGCTCCCTGTCGGATGGAAGGAGTTGTGTTACCTTGGATATGCATTCCCATGCATATATCACATTCCTAAATTCCTTCCCCTGCCAAGACATCGACGAGGTTTTCCAGCAACACAACGGTACTTTGGCATATTGTTTTCCCAATATGGAGTAGCTCAAGCGATCTGTGAAATTCTGGTTCTCCACTCCATTTTGGAACAAGTCGCCAGTGATGCAGCAACTGCCATTGCTAAGGTTAATGACGAGATGGTAACCATGCAAACTGTGTTACTTCAACACAGATTGGCATTAGATCATGTCTTGGCGGCAAGGGGCAGGACTTGTGCAGTGATTGGATCAGAATGTTGCACGTACGTACCAGATAGTTCAGAAAACATATCTAATCCGGTTAATCATTTCAGGAAAGAGGTGGAAATACTCAAATACCTTGTACCATTAACCTTAGGTGCTTGGCTCTCACGCTGGCCGGGCTACTTGGACACATCAATCCTACAAGCGACTGCAATATTTTTCATGGTGTTCTTGGAATTGATGGTGCTTGTCAATGTAATTAAGTGTGCTTGTGCAAGGTTGTCGAAGTCCACAGAAGGGATGGTGCCAGTGATGACAGTTAAGTTGAGCAAGCAAGATAAGAAGGGACCAGTCATACTTCAGGACACAGGAACAAGGATTGGGACACTTTTATTTGAGTGGCCTTATCTTGGGCTATAGCCAAGGGCCAACAACAGGGACTGATGCGGGGGGGAGGGAGGGGGAGTGGTGGTATAGAATTCTTAGTGTGTGACCCTTCATTTTAGTTTTACTAACGTAAGTAGACTGGGTTAAGGTAAGTAGAACGTGTCTGATACACATATTCACAATGTGCCTGGGACAAAATATGCAAAAGGTATTGTAAACTGCAAAGGTATTATAAACTGTACAACCACAAATTAACCAAGTATTATAAGCTTAAATGGTATTTTCAATATATATGTCTTGTGCGCCTTGGCAGGCTTCGTTCTGATTGCAGCATGATGGTAAATGCAGTGATAGACAGGCCGAAATCTTTTGATATAATGGAGCACAGAAAGGCAGCTTCTGTTATCTGGTTTTGGCTATGCAAAAGCCAAGGTTAATAGGCCTACTATTTAAGGTAGTAAATTCGCTCATGGGTAGCGAGGCTAGATAAGTCTCTCAAGCTGATAAAGGAGGCCCCGGTTCCAGCGAAAGAGTAACTCCTTTCACCAACTAAAAATCCTAAGATGTTAGTTACTGTTGATGACGTGGGTTAGGTTTCCGAGATAAAGGGGAAGGAATCTCCTATTCCTGTTGACAGGTGGAACGTTTTTGGCAGAGGTACTAACGTTGAATATTGTGATTGGGCCCTCCAGTTTTGATTGACGAGACAGGGTGGGGTATTGAAATGGCCAGAATAACATAATAATTTTACCTTTTAATATTAGTTCAGACAGGACAGTCAACCCTCATTGACTGTGTCTCCCGCCTCATGCATGCATTCGCAAATAAATTCATGTTGCTCTTTAATATTATACTGTCTTTCACAGTCTATGCATTGGTTGAATATGGTTCAAAACTTTATATAGACGATGTGGAGGAGGGGACTGAGTGTAGGGTAACAAAGTTTGCAGACGACACAAAGATAAGTGGAAAAATGAATCGTGTGGAGGGCGGAGAAGGTCTGCAGAGAGATTTGGACAGGCTGAGTGAGTGGGCGAGGATCTGGCAGATGGAGTATAACGTTGACAAATGCGAGGTTATTCACTTTGGAAGAAATAATAGCAAACTGGATTATTATCTAAATGGAAAGAAATTACAACATGCTGCTGTGCAGAGGGATCTGGGGGTCCTTGTGCATGAGACGCAAAAACCCAGTCTGCAGGTGCAGCAGGTGATCAAGAAGGCAAATGGGATGTTGGCCTCTATCGCAAGGGGGATAGAATATAAAAGCAGAGATGTCTTGCTGCATCTGTACAGGGCATTGGTGAGACCGCAGATGGAATACTGTGTGTAGTATTGGTCCAATTATTTGCGGAAGGATATATTGGCCTTGGAGGGAGTGCAGAGAAGGTTCACCAGGTTGATACCAGAGATGAGGGGTGTTGATTATGAAGAGAGACTGAGCAGATTGGGTATGTACTCATTGGAATTTTTATGGCTGAGGGGGGATCTTATAGAGACCTATAAGATAATGAAGGGGCTGGATAGGGTAGAGGTGGAGAGATTCTTTCCACTTAGAAAGGAAACTAGAACGAGAGGGCACAGCCTCAAAATAAAGGGGCGTCAGTTTAGGACAGAGTTGAGGAGGAACTTCTTCTCTCAGAGGGTGGTGAATCTCTGGAATTCTCTGCCCACTGAAGTGGTGGAGGCTACCTCGTTGAATATGTTTAAATCACGGATAGATGGATTCCTGATCGGTAAGGGAATTAGGGGTTGTAGGGATCAGGCGGGTAAGTGGAACTGATCCACTTCAGATCAGCCATGATCTTATTGAATGGCGGGGCAGGCTCGAGGGGCTAGATGGCCTACTCCTGCTCCTATTTCTTATGTTCTTATGTTCCTATGTAACAAGTACAGAGCACCCGAGGGGAAAACTCAAAAATTCCTCTTACATCCCCTTCAATGAGCGTCTAGGATAATCTGCCAATGGGGAAGTGACTTTAGCCAAGATGGGAGTTAGCATCCAGATTTAATGGACGAATGAGACGTCATTATGCTAGGTGGCAAAATTGAATTGGCTGAGGTCATGTCAGGGATTATTCTTGATATGTATATACGAAAGATGATTTATTTTAAGCTAGCATACGGTCAGAATGATTGATAAGAATAACGTTAAATGATCTGTTTTGGCTTGTAAAGGTCAGAGCGATTCGGAGTGATCCGACTGCTCCATCTGAGAGTTGACTCAACCCTCTGACGATCTGCAAGCAGCTGCTGGTTAAATAAATTTGCGCCTTTGGTTCAAAAACACTGGCTTTGTGAGTCTTATATTGTCTGAGATATCCTGAGAGTACTGGCCACCTCGGGTACCCCACCAACAGGCTATCAGGATGGGTTTAGTTGACCCCTCCTGATAGGAGTTTACTGAATCAAAAACGCGGCTGGAAAGATTTATAAAGTTATGTTAACTGTCTAAAGATGTTCATTCTTTTCCTTCTTATATATTTTCCTTTTTTTAATAAGCTGTGACCTTTGATATTTAACATCATTACAAATGGTCTGAAATTTATTTATTGCGATTTTAGATCATTCATCATTTTATACAGATTGAAAACTTGTTGTGGCAGCTGATTCAAGTTTCGTTTTGGGGTTTGGATAGCCTTGTATTTAACAGCTGCAATCTCCAAAAGTATGCAATAGTATGTTTTGGGTGTGAGAACCAATTCAAATGCTAATCAGTTTGCACATTACAATTGAAAATGGGTGCATTGTATGACAGGTCTGAGGGATATGGAGGGGGTTTAATTTAAAGAACACGGATTTCCCCTCCCAACACCCGCCCATTAAATAAACGGGTTTTTGATTTCTGAATTCTCCCTTCATATGTGTTCTTGTTTTTCCCCACAACTGATCAGTTTGCTGTGATCTCAATCTCTTTGTAAAACCCCTGCAGTAAACAAGAGATCAGGAAACATAAGAGGGTTTGTTTATTTTCCACACACATAAACAAGGCAAGAGTTATGACAACTGCCGCCATTTCTTGCATTTGTGCAACAGAACATAGAACATAGAATAGTACAGCACAGACCAGGCCCTTCGGCCCACGATGTTGTCCCGAGCTTCATCTGAAACCAAGATCAAGCTATCCCACTCCCTATCATCCTGGTGTGCTCCATGTGCCTATCCAATAACCGCTTAAATGTTCCTAAAGTGTCTGACTCCACTATCACTGCAGGCAGTCCATTCCACACCCCAACCACTCTGCGTAAAGAACCTACCTCTGATATCCTTCCTGTATCTCCCACCAGGAACCCTATAGTTATGCCCCCTTGTAATAGCTCCATCCACCCGAGGAAATAGTCTTTGAACGTTCACTCTATCTATCCCCTTCATCATTTTATAAACCTCTATTAAGTCTCCCCTCAGCCTCCTCCGCTCCAGAGAGAACAGCCCTAGCTCTCTCAACCTTTCCTCATAAGACCTACCCTCCAAACCAGGCAGCATTCTGGTAAATCTCCTCTGCACTCTTTCCAGCGCTTCCACATCCTTCTTATAGTGAGGTGACCAGAACTGCACACAATATTCCAAATGTGGTCTCACCAAGGTCCTGTACAGTTGCAGCATATCCCCACGGCTCTTGAACTCCACCCCCCTGTTAATAAAAGCTAACACACTATAGGCCTTCTTCACAGCTCTATCCACTTGAGTGGCAACCTTTAGAAATCTGTAGATATCGACCCCAAGATCTCTCTGTTCCTCCACAGTCTTCAGAACCCTACCTTTGACCCTGTAATCCACATTTAAATTAGACCTACCAAAATGAATCACCTCACATTTATCAGGGTTAAACTCCATTTGCCATTTTTCAGCCCAGCTTTGCATCCTATCTATGTCTCTTTGCAGCCTACAACAGCCCTCCACCTCATCCACTACTCCACCAATCTTGGTGTCATCAGCAAATTTACTGATCCACCCTTCAGCCCCCCCCTCGAAGTCATTAATAAAAATCACAAAGAGCAGAGGACCAAGCACTGATCCCTGCGGCACTCCGCTAGCAACCTGCCTCCAATCCGAAAATTTTCCATCCACCACCACCCTCTGTCTTCGATCAGACAGCCAGTTACATATCCAATCGGCCAACTTTCCCTCTATCCCACACCTCCTCACTTTCATCATAAGCCGACCATGGGGGACCTTATCAAACGCCTTACTAAAATCCATGTATATGACATCAACTGCCCTACCTTCATCAACACACTTAGTTACCTCCTCAAAAAATTCTATCAAATTTGTCAGAAGATGGATAAGTGAAAGAAAGTGGTTCAGAGCAAGACCAAAAGAACAAAGCATACAATGGTTATAGCTTTCCTCTGAGCCCCGAGTCCATAATCAAAAATCCATTGGTATAGTCCTTCAGAATGCAGGTGGCTGAGGATGATGCTGTCTTCCGGACTGGACATAAGATTCAGTTAATTGATGTATCTCTGTGACAGCAAATTCTAAAATCAATTCACATTTATTTGTAACATTGGATATTGTAACAGATGCAGGTTGTATTAGATTATCTATCATTTTACATTGGATCTGGTAACACTGCGTTATCTTTTTCTTTAGTTGTAGTGAATTTAAAATCAGCTTGATAGCCAATAAAGTAAAGGAAATTTGATTTATTAGTCACAAGTAAGGCTTACATTAATACGGTAATGAATTTGCTGTGAAATTCCCCTCATCGCCAGAGTCCGGTGCCTACTGGGATCAATGCACCGAACCAGCACGTTTTTCAGAATGTGGGAGGAAACTGGAGCACCCGGAGGAAATGCACGCAGACATGGGAAAAAAACGTGCAAACTCTACACAAACAGTCACCCAAGCTGGGAATCGAATCCAGGTCCCTGGTGCTGTGAATGAGCAGTACTAACCACTGTGCTACCGTGGTTAAGAGATCTGTATTCCTATCGAGATACGAAATTCTAAGCAAAATGAAGTGATAGCTAACAGGATATGAAGAACTTTCTAAGCACACACGGTTGTATAAACTTTCAGTTTATTATTGCTGTGTGTATGGTTAATAAGAGGCAAGAGTATGTCCGAGCATCTAATTGCTTTATTGGGCATAATGTTATTGCCTGGGGTCAATGTTCGTATTTATTTTGATATCGTGCAAGATAATAATACACATTGCATTTTACTTTCAATTCTGGGAGGTTTAGGGGGGATTTGAGGAAAAACCGTTTTACTCAGAGTGTGGTGACGGTCTGGAATGCACTGCCTGGGAGGCGGTGGAGGCGGGATGCCTCACATCCTTTCAAAAGTACCTGGATGAGAAATTAGAACGCCATAACATTCAAGGCTGGCAGGTGGGATCAGGTGGGTAGGTCAGAACATTTCATGCATCGGTGCAGATTAGATTGGCCGAAGGGCCACTTCTGCACTTTGATATTCTGTGATTCTGTGACAACTGCGGAGAGGAATCGACCTCACTCGCACGGAAATTCTGACTGACTCACGCAGTTGGTAAGTCGGCACTGCTCGCTCAATTAGTCAGTCAGCCTCGCTGGCTCGGTCAGTCAGCCTTGCTCGCTCAGCCAATCAGTCTTGCTCGCTTAGTCAGTCTGCATTTCTCAGTCGGCCTCTCTGCCTTACTCTATCCGTCGGACAGTGGGCCTCGCTTGCTCGGTCCGTCAGTTGGCCTTGCTCACTCGGCCCATCTGTCAGTCTCGCTCACTCAGTCCAGCTTTCAGCCTCACTCGGTTAGTAATTCATTCAGCCTCACTCACTCTCTTGGTCAGTTGGCTTCATTCGGTCAGTTGGTCAGTCAGCCTGACTCCTCATTCAGTCTGCATTACTCGCTCAGTCATTCAGTCAGCCTCGCATGCTCGCTCAGTCAGTTGGAGTCCCTCGTCATTCAGTTTGACTTATCCACTGAGTCGGTGAGTCGACCTCGCGTAGTTGGCCTCACTCACTTGGTCAATCAGCTTCGCGCAGTCATTCTGACTTACTGGTTCTGTCAGTGAGCCTCGCTCGCTCCGGTGGTCATTCGGCCTTACTCACACGGCCAGTCAACCTCGTTTCGTCGGTCAGTCGGGCTCGCTTACAAAGTCAGTTGGCTTTGCTCACTCACTGATACCCCATTGCTTGCTCGGTCCGTCAGTATCGCTCAGTCAGTCAGTCAGTTGGCCTGGCTTGCTTGGTCATTCAGTGAGTTAGCTTCACGCTGTTGGTCGGTGAGTCGGTCAGTTAGTTGGTTTGTCAGCCTTGCTCGCTCGATCAATCAATCGGCCTCGCTCACTCGATCAGTCAGTCAGCCTTGCTTGCTCGCACGGTCAGTCGGCTTGGTCACTCAATAGGTCTGTTTTCCTCAATCGCTCAGTCTGTCATTCAGTCAGACGCGCTCGGTCAGTTGACCTCACTCGGAAGGACAGTTGGAGGCTCGGGCTCACTCACTCGCTTGTTCGTTCGGCCTTACTTGCTCGGTCACTCGGCCTTGCTCGGTCAGTCATCGAGTCAACTGCATTCTCTCTGTTGGTTGTACTATCAGACTCGCTCAATCGGTCTGTCAGCCTGTCGGCCTCGGTCAGTCGGTCAGGCTACTTTGCTCGCTCGGTTGGTCAGTCAGCCTCACTCGCTCTATCCGCCGGTCTGTCTGCTGCACTCAGTCGGTCCATTGGTCAGTCAGCCTTGCTCGGTTAGTCTGCCTTACCCGACCCCTCGGCCAATCAGCCTCACTCTTTTGGTCCATTTGTCAGTCGGCCTCACTCGGTTGGTGAGTCAGCCGAGCTCAATCAGTCACTCAGTCAGCCTCACTTGCTTGGTCAGTCGGCCTTTCTCGGTTAGTCTGCCTTGCTCGATCGGACAGCCTCGTTTGCTCAATCGGTCTGTTGTCCCAGTCAATTGGTCTGTCATTTTGTCAGCCTCGCTCACTCAGTTATTCAGAGATTCGGGCTCATTCACTCGGTTGGATTTTTGACCTCTCTTTCCCAGTATGCAGGCCTCGCTCGGTCAGTCATAAAATCTACCTCAATTGCTCGATGTTTGTTCTATTAGCCTAGATCACTTGCTCTGTCACTCAGCCTCGTTTTATTAGTCAGTTGACCTCAGTCTCCCAATCTGTCAGTCTGCCTCATTCACTCGATTAGTCAGTCCGCCTCACTCGCTCGCACAGTCAATAGACCTCGCTCACTCAGTCGGCCTGTTGACCTCAGTCGCTCGGTCTGCCATTCAGTCAGACGCGCTCGGTCAGTCATTTGAAGACTTGGGCTCACTCAATGTTCAGTCAGTCGGCCTTGCTCAGTCACTATTAGAGTCAGCCACATTCACTCGGTTGGTTGAACTATCAGCCTCGCTCAGTCTGTCTGTTGGTCAGTTGGCCTCATGCAGTCAGTCCGTCTGCCTTTGCTAGTTGCTCAGTTGGTCGGTCTGCTTTTCTCCCTCGGTCGGTTGGTCAGTTTCGCTTACTCAGTTGGTCAGTTTGCTTTGCTTGCTCAGTTGGTTAGTCGCCTCAATCGCCCAGTCGCTCAGTCAGCCTCAGTTGCTCAATCCGTCGGTCAATTGGCCTCACTCAGTCGGTCACTCTGTCGCACAGTCAACTGGTCAGTCAACCTCATTCCCTTGGTCCATTTGTCAGTCAGCCTTGCTCGGTCCATTGGTCAGTTGACCTCTGTCAGTCAGTTCGTCAGTTGGCCTCGCTCACTCAGTCAGTCAGTGGGCTTCACTAGCTCAGTCAGCCGCTCTCAGTCGTTTGGCAAGTTGGACTTGCTCAGTCGGTCAGTCAGTTGGCCTCGCTCACCTTGTGGCTGGTGCTGCTCTGCTGCACCTGTATGTGCAACCCCTGTGACCTCACATCCTAGGACCTGCCCCACCCTGATTTGCTATTCCTGATTGGAGGATTAGCATCCAATGTGTGTCAGGGATGAAGATGATGAACAGGATAACTAGCCAATGAGAGGACAGAGACACTTTGAAGCCCGTAAGGGATTGTAACGACGGACAATTTGGCTGACCAACAGAAGAGGAGAAATGGCGTGTGGCGCATTTCTGTCCAGTGAGAGACAAGACCACAATGATGGATAGGTGGAGCGACCAGTTGCAGAGCAGAGTTGACAGCGGTTTTTCATCTGTCCAATCAGTATGATGGTGGCGGGTGTTTTACTGTTTGAATGTCCATAAGGAAGGGAGAGAGACCGTTTGGGTGGGTTTTCCTATCAGCGTTTAATAAATTGAAGAATTGTAGTAAAGGGAAATTGCAGCACATTTTTCATCTGCCGTCTGAACTGAGTCTGTGTCACAGCGTAAACTGCCGTGTTAGTGCAGCAACTCAGGAGCTGCATCATGAAGCCAAGTTCCATAAATAAATTAGGCAAATTTAAAGTATGATACCCTAACCACGAAAGTCGGTTAGATGTAGAATAAACCATGAACATTGACCATAACAGGATGAAATTGGCTGAGATAACAAACAATAAAATGATGGATTTCCTTCGACTCTCCATCTCAGGGTCTTTGGGATTCTCCCCACTGCTTTGAGCTCGGAGTCTCCTGCGGGCTCTGCTGCTCACTAAAATATGTCTCATGGTGAAAACATTGAGCAGAAGAATCAGGACAAACGGGACACATGGGTTTAGAATGTTGTGGACAAACACGATTGCCACCCAGGCCAGAGATATCTCAGCATTGATTGTCATTTCACAAAACCAGGGGATGTTCACCAGCCAATATTTACCGGTTAACATAAAATACCAGAAAATGTTCTTTAAGCAGCTCAGCACGGTCACTGTTCCCAGAACCACAGCTGCCGTTCTCTCACTGCAATAATTACTTTTCAATTTGGGACAGCAAATGGCCACAAATCGATCAAAGGTGAAAGTGACAGTGAACCACACAGAACAATCAGTGGCTGCAAAAAGCAGGACAGCGTGGATATTGCACACAGATATGAACCTCAGGAATAAAAACTGTTCCCCAAAAACAATGGGAATGTGTCTCAATATCAGGTCGAGAATAATGACCAGTAGATCCCCCACTGACATGGCCACGAGGTATTGAATGATACATTTGGACAGACCACATTTCCTGCTCTTCAGCGTCACAATTGTGATTACGTTCACTGAAAGGAAGAGAAACAAAGAATAAAATCATACAGCAGGCTGGGGAAGAAGTCACGAATTTCAGTGAGGTGATGTTTACAAAGACACACTGATACACATCCACATACACACAATACACATACACACACACACACACACACACACACACACACTCTCTCTCTCCCAGAAACACAGGAACACAAAAATACACGCAAACTCACCATTGGACAAATGAACATAAACCCATACGTGAAAATTGTCCTCGAGACACAGGAACACAAACCCACAAAATGTTCTGGAGACAAAGGAACACGAACCTGAACAGGAAATTCTCCTGGAGGCACAGGAGCACAAACACAGACACAGGCGCAAACTCTTCTGGAGGTACAAGACATATACACACACATAAACTCTCCCAGAGACACAGGAACACACACTCACAAGCACAAATAAACACGAACTGGCAAAAGCACATAAATAGCGCACTCTCCCAGATTGAAACACATTCAGTTACACACACTGATATTAACGCACAGAAGGATACACACAGACCCATAAAAAAGCACAAACGTTTAAATACACACATGCATAAAAAATATCCTCAGACACTAATACACGAAAAGACAGACACTTGCATACACAAACATCACATTTAGAAACATAGAAACCAGAAGCAGGAGGAAGACGTTTGGCGCAGTGAGCCGACACAAACATTTATTTTGATCATGGTTGGTCATCGAATTCAGTATCTTGAGCGCTCCCAGCCCCCACCTCCCCCCCCCCCCGCCCCCCCCCCCCCCACCAACCCCATATGCCTTGAATCCTTTAGCCTCTGGAGCTAGATTTAATTTATTAGTTCCCAGAAAACGTTTTGCCTCAGTTACATTCTGGTAGTGAATTCCAGACTTTGACCACCCTCTGGTTGAACAAATCTTTCCTCATCTCTGCTGTGAGATGTTTACCCCTTATCCTCAATCTATGACTCCTAGTTCTGGAAACCCCCACCATTGTGATTATTCTTTCTGAATCTACCTTGTCTAACCCTGTGAGAGTTTTATAAGTTTCTATGAAACCCCCTCTCACTCTTTTAAACTCCAATGATTATAATCATAACAGACTTAGCATCTCCTCATATGGCAGACCTGCAATCCCACGAATGAGCTATGCCCCCTCTATAGCAAGGGCATCCTTCCTCGGCAAATGATACCAAAACTGCACAAAATACTCCAGGCGCGGCCTCATCAACACCCTATATAATTCCTGTAAAACATCTTTATTCCTATAATCAAAACCTGTTGCTATTAAGACCAATGCACCATTTGCCTTCCTTACTTCCTGCTGTACTTGCGTGCTTAATCTCAGCGACTGGTGCACGGGGGCACCAAAGTCTCGCAAGGTATCAGCTTCTTTAAATTTATAAGAAGTTTCAAGAAATAATCTGTCCTCCTATTATTGGTACAAAATTGTATGATCTCACATTTATCTGCATTATAGTTTGCATCTGTCATACATAGAGCCACACACTCAGCATGTCAAAATCACGCTGAACCATCTCTGCATCCTTCTCACAGCTCAACCTCGCACACAAATTTGTATCATCCGCCAATTTAGAGGTACTACATGCAGTTCCTTCTTCCGAGTCAATTACATATAATGTGAACAACTGGAGTCCGGGCACCAATCCCTGTGTAGCCCCACTAGTCACTGGCTGCTGATCAGAAAAAGACCAATTTTTCCAACTTTTTCCTTCCTACCTGCTAACCAGCTCTCTAACCATCTCATGCCATTACCTGCAATCCCATGTGCTTTACCTTTATATAGTAGTCTATTTTGTGAGACCTTGTCGAAAGCCTTCTGAAAGTTTAAATAATACTCATCCCATGGTTCTTCAAGGTCAACTCCACTAGTTACATCTGCAAAGAATTCCGAACAATTCGTCGAGCATCAATGTCCATTCTGACTTTGTCTGATTATACGACTGCCTTCCAAATACTGAGTTATGAAATCATTGTTTATGGACTCTGCTAATTCACCAGTACCAATGTTAAACTCACTGGTCTATAATTCCGTTTTCGCCCTACTTCCTCTTTTGAATAGCGGGCTTACATTATCTCCCCTCCAATCTATAGTAACAGCATAGCCCCTAAAGAATTGTGGAAAATAACCATGAATCAATCAACTATTTCCACTTCCTTAAGATCTCTTGGATGAAGATTATCAGGACGTGGATGTTTATCCACCTTTAATCCCACCAATTTCCCCAAAACACGTTTCTCTACTACTGATGATTTCCTTCAGCTCCTCACTAAAACTTTTTTTTTTCTCTCAGATCTCCTCGCACATTTTTTACATCTTCCTTTGTGAAGACTAAAGCAAAGTACGAATTTAATTCCTGTCTTTCATGTATTCCCCATTTTGAATTCTCCCTTTTCTGATTATAAGAGGCCTGCATGCGTTTTTGTCAATCATTTTCTTCTTGCATATCTATAGAAAATGTTGCAGTCACTTTTAATGTTCCCAGTTAGCACACATTCATACTCTATTTTTTCCTCTTAATCAAAACTCTTGGTCCATCTTTGCTGAAATTTTAACTGCTCCCAGTCCTCGTGCATCTTGCGTTTCTTGCCAATTTATATGCTTCTACTTTGAATCCGATGCTATCTCTAATTTCCGTTGTCAGACATGGCTTTGGCCACAGATGTCTTCCCACTCACGCACCAAAGAGGAATAAACAACAGCTGGAGTTAATTTATTCGTTCTTTAGGGGCATGCCAATGGCTGTCCACTGTCGTTCCTTTCAGTGACGTTTCCCGCCAATTATGGTCATTTCATGCTTCATGCCATCAATTACATTCATTGAGACTCAGGACTCTGGTTTCCTGGTCTCAGAATCAACTTCATCACTGTCCACCATGACAAATAATTTTACCATATTATGGTCAGTCGTCCCCAAGGGTTCTCTCACAACTAGATTACCAGCTAATCCTTTCTCATTGCGCAACACCCAGTCCAAGATGGCCTGCTCCCTTGTTGGTTCCTCAAAGTATTGTTCCAGTTAACCATCCCGTATGCAGTCCAGAAATTCCTCCTAAATTGTACCGTGACTAATTTAACTCTCCCAATCTATATGCACATTCAAGTCGATCATAGTCACAGATGTCCCTTTAACAGATGCATCTCTCATTTCCTGTCTAATGATTTTCTCAACATTCCCACGAGAGTTTGGTGGTCTGTATACCGTCCCCACTAATGTTCTTTGCACTTTGTTTTTTTTTTTCTGAACTGGACCCATACAGATTCCACATCCGCTATGCTAATGTTTTTCCTCAATATCGTATCAATATAATATTTGATCAACAATGCAACTCCACCACCTTTTCCTTTCTGTCCGGCCTTCTTAAACACTGAATAGGCCTCAATGTTTAGTTCCCATCCTTGGTCAACTTGGAGCCAGGTTTTCGTATTGGCAACTATATCGTACCCATTTACATCTATTTGTGCAAGTAATTTATCCATTCCTTGAACGTTCCGAGCATGGAGGCACAAAGATGAGCAGTTTTGACACTTGCTTCCCGTTCCAACTGTTTTTATAGTGTTTATCTCATTATGGCTCTTTATTTCTCTGCCTATCAGTTTCCTTATTATCCTCATTACCTTTCCTCTGGTTATTAATTGACGTGGCTCTGAATCCTTGCAAAGTTTCCCATCATCCTGTCATATTTATTTAAACCCTCCCCCGCCGCACTGGCAAGTACCCCCTCCCCCCCCCCCCTCCTCCCCACCCCTCCACCATGCCCAACGATATCAGTCCCGATCCTGCTCATGCGTTACCCATCCTGTTTGAACAGGTCTAACCTTCCCCAGAACCAGTCCCAATGTCCTAGGAATCTGAAACCCTCCCCTCAGATCATATTTTCAACCCTGTCTTCATCCCATGTAACCTGTTGTATCTACTCTGACTAGCACTTGTCACTGGTAGTAATCCTGAGATCACTAACTTTGAGGTCTTACTATTAAGTTTGTTTCCTGGATCCCTATATCCTGATTTAGGACGTCATCCTTTCTTTTTTCACCTATGTCGTTTGGACCAACGTGCACTACGGCCACTGGCTGTTCGCTATCTCCCTTCAAATTTTCCTGCAGCCAAACCGAGACATCATTGAACCGAGCAGGTGAAATTCCATCCTGGAGTCTCGTTTGCGGCCACAGAAACGCCTAACTGCTCCCCTTACCATTGGATTCCATATAACTATTGCATTACCACACTTTGTACTCCTCCCCTCTGCAGCTGAGTCAACTGTGGTGCAATGGATTTGCGTGTTGCTGTTTTCCCATGAAAGGACATTCCCCTCAACAGTATCCAAAACGGTATATCTGTTTTACAGGGGAATAGCCACAGCAGATTCCTGCACTGCTGCCTAGTTCTCTTGCTGTGCCTGCTGGCCCCCATTGACTTGTGCCTGTTGACTCTTACCCTGCGGTGTAACCACCTCTCTATACTTGCTAAGCATGATACTCTCCGCTTCGCGGATGCTACAGATTATCCCCAGCCGCCATTCGACACTGAGGCTTCCAGGAGGTGCAGCTTCCTGCACATGTGCTGGCCCCAGTAACTGCAAATGTTGCCGGCCTCACATACGGAGAGGGACCAGCAGACTATGGGTTGGAGCTCTCCTGTTAAGTCTTACCCCTTTAAATTCAACATTTGAAATACTTTTGCTTCAGATTATATTTTATTCTCTCGTGCCCTTCTTTCCTGCTCCTCGTTACTACCCAATATATCATTTACAAACAACAAACTACAGAAATTACCACTGAGGCAGCAAGCGATAAAATGATTAAACACTTACCCCATCTTTCTACTTACCAATGAACTCTTTCGCTTGTGTCCTCTACTACTGCAGAAGTGCAAGACCACTCCTATCTTTTACCTTTTTTGTCCTCTGAACAGAGCCATTTTTGTGGTTGGAGGAGGAGGGAGGGACATAGGGAAAAAGCTCATACAACATCTCGGGCCTAAGAAATCCTCGGCAGCAGTTCTTTCTCTACCCACTATGCATTCGAGGTGACGACGCGAATTTCTCCCAGAATGCCCCTCAGTGCAGTTACTCTCCTGCCTCTGCTGGATTGGCTTATAGAAGCAAACATATTCAAACACAAACACACTCAATAACATAAGCACTCAAGAATTCTGGAACTCCCCCAGAACTATGCACACTCAGAAACACTGATACAGAACTGTCACTTACACTCCCGTACACCGACACAGAAAACATGGGCACACACGATCACTCTCGCTCACACACGCACACGTCGATAGAAACAAAATAGACACGCAGAATTTTTCTCACGCACATTGATAGGACAATATAGAAGCACACAATCTTTCTCACACACATCGATAGTAACAATACAGAAATACACATTCTCTCTCACATTAATATTGACAGAGACAATATAGACACACACACAATCTCTCACACACATCGATAGCGACAACATAGACAAACACACGTTGACAGAAACAATATAGACACAATCACGACTTCTCCCACAGTTGCATACATCGATGGAGCAGGAGGTATACATGCTTCAATGTTTAAAGATGGCATCAAGACTGTATTAGAAAATGACACTGGCACTAAAATGCAATAAGAGTTTTAACAACACCAGGTTAAAGTCCAACAGGTTTATTTGGTAGCAAACACCATTCGCTTTCGGAGCGCTGCTCTTTCGTCAGATGGAGTGGAAATGTGCTCTCAAACAGGGCACAGAGACATGAAAATCAAGTTACAGAATACTGATTAGAATGCGAATCTCTGGCTGGCTGTAGGGATTCGCATTCTAATCAGTATTCTGTAACTTGATTTTCGTGTCTCTGTGTCCTGTTTGAGAGCACATTTCCACTCCATCTGACGAAAGAGCAGCGCTCCGAAAGCGAATGGTGTTTGCTACCAAATAAACCTGTTGGACTTTAACCTGGTGTTGTTAAAACTCGTACTGTGTTCACCCCAGTCCAACGCCCGCATCTCCACATCATGTCTAAAATCCAACACATTGAATCAATGTGGGTGGAAATAAAATCAAATAAGAAAAAAACTAGTAGGACTGACTTGCAGGCACCCGAGCAATACCTCCAAAGTGGAGCATAGTTTAAATCAAGAAATAATGAGGTCTTGGGAACACAGCACAAAGGTAATAATGGGCGATTTTAAACGCATATTAACTGATTAATGAAATTGGCCAATGTAGTCTCGCGGGAGATTTCATAGATGGTATGAGGGATTGTTTCTGAGAGCAATATGCGATAGAACATATGAAGGAGCAGGTTATCTTAGTTTACTATTATGTATTGTAGAAGGGTTGATAAATAGTCTTGTCGTTAAAGATCCTCTTGCCAGGAGTGATCACCACGTGATAGGATTTCTGATTCAGATTGAGCGAGAGTAGTAAGGAGTAGTAAGCCATAGGAGAGTTTTGGTGATTATACAGGCCTGAGGAAAGAGTTGGCCCAAGCAGGCTGGGCACAAAACAGTGGGTGCATGGGGAGTTGGTGCATGGGGAGTTGACGAACAATGTGGGATGTTCAGGGCGATATTGAATATCTCCCAATTAATGGATATTCATGAGAAGAAGAGGAATTATAAAAGGATGAAAGACAATTCATGGCTAAACAAGAAAGTCATAGAGGACAAAAATGCAAAAACTCGTGAATACAAAACTCCAAAAGCTAGTGGCAAGATGGAGGATTGAGGGAACCTTATGATTCAGCAAAGAGCTACAAAACAAAATAGCAAAAGAGCTATAATGAACGACGAAAGATGATGTGCGGAAAACATAAACACTGTTAGCAAAAGCTTCTCTCAGGATGCAACGAGGAAAAGAATAGCGAAATAAAATACTATCCCTTCAGATGACGATACTGGTGAGGTAATAATGGGGAACACAGAGATGGCAGAAGCATTAAACCAATATTTTGTCTTCAGGATGGAGAATCATTAAAAAATCCCAAAAACTGAAATATTGCAGAGCAACTTGGTAAAATAACCATCACTGGGGACAAGGTATTGAATAAAGTAATGGGTTTAAACACAGCTAATTGTCGAGGTCCTGATGGCCTGCAGTCTATGGTATAAATGGAAGTGGCAGCAAGATAGTGGATAAACCGGTTTTGATGTTTCAAACTTCCTTTGATTCTAGTAAGATACCGGTGGATTGGAAACAAGTTAATGTGATGCCCCAATTCAAAAAGGGCGAGAGGCAAAATGTAGGAAACGAAGGGCTGGATAGCTCCACTTCTGTGGTGGGGAAGTTGCTGGAATCAATTACTTCGGAGGAGTTGACTCAGCATTGGAAGGACAATGCTCAATCTACCATTGTCCGCATGGTTTTGTGAAGGTTAAGTCATGCTTGACAAACTTGTTTGAGTTCTTTGAGGACATAATGAGCAAGGTGGTTAGTGAAGAAACTTTGGACGTGGTGTATCTGGACTCCCAGAAGGCGTTTGACACGCTGTCTCACAAAAGACTGATCCAGAAGGTGAGTTCGGGGATAGAGTAGTGGATTGGACTGCGGATTGGCTGATTGATATAAAGCAGAGAATCGGGATAAATATGTCCTTCTCTGGCAGGCGAAATGTACTTCGTGGAGTGCCACATTCGTCAGTCCTCAAAACCTCAATTGTTTACAATGTATATCATTGACCTGCAAGAAGTGACAGTATGTAACATAGCAAAAAATCAATATGATACTAAAATAGGTCGGAAAGCAGGCAGTGAAGAGAATAAAAACATTTTACAGATGGTTAGAGGTAAGCTCGGAGAGTGGATTAATATTTTGGCTGATGGAGTTTATTGTGGATCGATGTGAGGTTGTCCATTTTGTCAAGAATGATACAAGGCAAATTATTATCTCAATGGAAAGCAGATTCAAAATGCGTCTAGCTGTCTTTTTTCATGAATCCCAGAAAGTATGTGTGCAGGTACAGCATGTCATAAAAAAGACAAATGGAATGCTGACATTTTTTGCAACCGACTGGAGTGTTAAAGTAGACAAATGCTGTTGCAATTGTCAGTGTGTTGCTGGGACCACCTCTGGAGTATTGTGTCAAGTTTCGGTGTCATTAGTTGAGGGAGGAGGTGGTGACATTGGAGGCAGTTCAGAGCAAGTTTACAGGATTGCTTCCGAGGATAACACGTTTAACATATGAGGAGATGTTTGACCGCTTGGGCTTATATGTACTGGTGTTTCGATGGGTGTGAGTGGCTCTCATCGCGATACATAAAATGCTAAATGCTAAATGGATTCATAAAGTAATTGTAGACCAAATGTTCCCCCCTTGTGGCGAAATCTAGTGAATGTAGGTCTAGTATGAGAGGAGGCAGAATTAAAACTGACATGAGGAGGAGCTGCTCCTCGCAGAAGGGGGTGAATTGTGCAACTTGCAACCCCATCGTACTGTGGAGAATGAATCATTAAATCGTTTCAAGAAGGAGATAGATATATTTTTTGTCTAAAATGATAAAGGGATATGGATAACACATGGTGAGGTGGATTTGAGTGAAGGGAGAGATCAACCATGATCTAATTGAATGGTGGAGCAGGCGAGATGAGGTGAATTTGCCCATTGCTGCTCCAAGTCATCTGTTCCTATGTTACAAATTAGGAAGATAGAGATGGGTTGGTCAAATGGGTAGAGCAGTGGAAGATGGTCTTTAACCCTGAAAACTGTGAGATGATGCGCTTTGGAAGAAGTAAGGGCACAACGGATTATTTAATGAATGACAGGACAGGATATTCAGATGAACAGACGGATATTGGGGTGCTCATGCACAGACACCTTAAGACTGCAGAGCATGTGAATAGGCTGATTAAATAAGTACATGGAACATTTGCTTTTATCAGTCGTTGCATAGAGTATAAGCGCAAGAAGGTTGTATTGGAGTAATACAGAGCGTTAGTTAGGCCACGGCTGGAGTATGGTGTGCAGTTCGGTTCTCCTCACTATATGATGGATGTGATTGCAATAGAGGGGTTGCAGATGAGAATTACGAAGATGCTCTCAGGGATGAAGCATTTGAGATTTCAGGAGAGACTGGATAGGCTTGGATTGTTTTATCTAGAGCATAAGAGGCGGGGGGAGGATAGAATTAACGTTTATTAAAATTTGAGATGTATGGATAGGGAAATCGGAAGCAGCTGTTCCCCTTGGCTGAGGGGGCACCGTTTTAGGAAAACGGGCAGAATATTTTAAACAAGGTTTGAACGGTTATGGCTATTGGACAGGGAAGTGGATTTGAGACGGAGACGCGATCAGCCAAGGTCGTTTTGAATGGGGGAGGAGGCTCCAGGAACTGAATTGTCTACACCTGCATCTAGTTCCTTTGATTCTTACTATTAGACTTTAATTGCAAATCATGTTTCTGATGGAATGCAAGTCACACCAGCTGTTGTGGTAAGATTCAAAGCTGTTACTTCTGAGAAATATCCTCTTTATCTGGATTACTAATTACGGATACAATATATAAATAATATACAGAAAATTATAATGGACATGCAGTGCAGTGAGCTTGTCACTGGATTAGTTACCCAGTTACCAAGGGCAATGTTCGTGGGACTGAGGTTCGAATCCCAACGTAATAGATGTGGTTGTCACTTACATGCTCTGTAGGGTACTCCAGCAGAGTAAGTAGGGATGGACGACAAATGCTTGCCGAGCCAGTGATGCCCAAACCTCATGATCGAGTTAAAGAAATGCTAGCGATAATTCCATAGTTTTGGGAATCCTGGGGTGGGTATGATAGAGGCCATCTAACTCATTATAGAGCATCCCCTCTCTGCAGCCTCTCCTCCATTTGGTGGTCAGGTCACAGAGCCAGACACACTGTAACTACAGTCTCTATACATCACCCAGATTTGGGACACATAATCCCCTGTCCCACCTGAATGTATGCAGCAGCTTACAACACAGCCTCCAGAAACCCATTCACAAAACCTCCCCTAACATTCCAATCACAGGGGTCAGTCAATAGCCCCTAAGCTGCAAGTGTGGTCCTGGAACGTTTTAAATAACACTGAATGAGCTCCTGGTGTTGGTAAACACACGTTGAGATGGCTGAAATTAACACATGCTTTGAGTGGATAGACACAGTCCAAGTTTCGCAGACATGTGCCAGAGCTGCTGAAACCCGCTGTGCAACACGGAGCTCCACATTGAAGACACGAGGAGCAGAATCTGCAGCATTCCCTGTTTTCAGAACTCTGTCACACTGTCAGCAATCATTGTACAGAGCACAAAACACAGGCAAAAGGTACAGAGCGAATTATATTCACTTTAAAGAATCGGACAGGTTCTTAAAGCAAACATTGTCGTGACAAGGGACATTGAAACATTGGATGAGACGTTGTATCAAAAGGAAGGGAATATCAAAATTCAGGTAATGTTAGATTGATTGAAACAACTTTTTGATGACACTTTCAGAGCCTGCCTCATATTCCAGTCCCAAGTTGGATATCTGCCCAGCATGAGGACATGTACAGGACACACTGCAACTGACCAGCTCTGTGCTTGTATCGTGTATGTATCTAGATTTCCATAGCACGGGTATCAGAGGACTGTAAGAGTGAACATTGCTGTCAGGGAGAGATATGCTGCAGGACAGGAGATGGGGAAATTGTGTGGGGTGGGTGTTTTCAGGCTCTGTATAAATGTGAACAAGCAGAGACATTTTGGAAAACGGATATAGAGTGGGACAATCAGAAAGAAAATCATGGAGGGATTTGATCAGGTAAGTGAGAAAATTAAGGATTTTTCTGATCAGCTGGTGACAGAGGTCAGCGAGCACAAATATGATGGGTAAATCGGATATGGTGAGTGTTGTGGAGTGGGCATCACAGCTTCGGATGATTTCTTTTTCAGCAGATTTTTATCTGAGAGGCTTATCAGCAAAGAATTGGAATATTTGTGTCGGGATTTCGCAACAATAGCTGGTTGAAGCCAGAGGTTTGTGCTCCAGAGAAGAATGCAGATAGGGTTAATGATGGAATGGATATTCGGTCAGTAATCAGCTCAGAGTCAAAGCACTAATAGAGGTTGCTGTGAGTCTGGACTAACCTCACGTACAGGAATGGTGTTAGTGAATAATGAA
Source organism: Mustelus asterias (assembly GCF_964213995.1). NCBI lineage: Eukaryota > Metazoa > Chordata > Chondrichthyes > Carcharhiniformes > Triakidae > Mustelus > Mustelus asterias. The sequence continues at coordinate 361,106 of NW_027590097.1, read as the reverse complement.
CACAGATTAGGGGTGGAACGAAACTCAATGTCCATATCCCTAATACTGAAATAACAAATACAGTAATACAATGAAACATGGCTGACAAATACAATCTCTAATACAGAGATATACCAGATACAACAACGGGAGAAATTCAAATAATCTCAACTATTAAACGCACTGGAAACGTTTTCCATGCTGTGTATGGTTCATTAATAGATATAGAGTCACAACAGCAATAATTACAAAGTAGCAGTGCAGAGGAAATCAAAAGATCAGTAATAGAGTTAAATAGGGTGTATAGAACTAATTACTGCACCGGGAGACTTACCGGGGACTCCAATCATAGCCAGGATGGGATAGTAAAATCCTTGAATAAACAAGAGTACATAATGAATCTGCGCTGATAATAATAGCATATCAAATCCATCATGTGACAGGAAGGAAAGACCCTCGGCAAAAGTGCCACTTATACTGAAATCCAAAAGTGGTAGCGGTGGTGGGGGTGGAATATTCCGATGCATTGTTCCCAGATTCTGATCCATTGTTGGAGCATTCCAGTCCACTGTTACCAGATTCTGATCCATTGTTGGAGCATTCCAGTCCATTGTTCTCAGATTCTGATCAATTGTTGGAACATTCCAGTCCATTGTTCTCAAATTCTGATCCATTGTTGGAACATTCCAGTCCATTGTTCTCAGGTTCTGATCTCTCCTCCCCGTTGCCCTGCAGAAGCTAATCCTTATTAGATCTGGAGTTGACGCTCCTGCTGACTCTATGCAATAACACATTGGAAAGAATCCCTTATAAATAGGAGAGGGAAAACCTCCAGTGACACCGCCCGGCTCCATGTAGACTGACATTATTCACAGCCACAGAACAAACAGCTTCAGTTAACCCCATTCAATCCAGAATTGCAATGTGACAAAATACCATAAGGCTGCATGGGATGGTGAGGGTCAGAGAGGGGTGGAAAGGTGAAAATGATCGAGAGTCTGACCACACTCATTTAGCCTTCCCTAAATATGGCAGTGGTTCCTGTTTTATCATGTTTCTGGGATTTTGATGAGGTCATCATTCGTCAGGATTGATAGACACTGCTGAAATCCAAGCTGTTGTTGAAGTTTAACTTTCTTTGAACACCCTGCTATGTACAGAACAACCTTAGCAGAGGCTTCACGGAGGGTGTGGTCTTACAAAATTAATTCTAAGTCCCGAAATGGAGCATTTCAGATCCATTTTTTCGGCGAGTTCACGAGTCCAAACTTATGATACGCTGTGCAGTAAAAGGACCTCGCTCTGTTTTTCCCAGTGGGAAGAGGGGATCTGGACTATTCTTGCCCAAAAGCCGGCGACTTAGCTTGGAGGTCTCAAATGCGCTTGCGTCCAGAAAGCAGCATACCGGCTGCTCTGTTACCCACACACTCATCTCCTCCCACATGCACCCCATTGCGGACATAGGAACCTTTCTGACCACAGAAATTGCTTCGCCGGGTCAAAGATCATGAGGAGTCTGTCATCAGTGTAAGCCAACAGGACCACTCCGATACCTAGTCTGTGCAGAGTCTAACCCAACAACCTCCTCCGCAAGAGGTGCAGGAATGGCTCCATGCAAACTGAATACAGTTGGCCACACCAATTGGCAGCTCTGCAATACTCCTGTCCCAAAGAGAAGGGGCTCCATCGGGGCACTTTAACCTTAACGGGACACTGTTCGGTAGCGTACAGTAAAGCGGACTAGGGTGAAAAAGTGTGTCCCAAACCTGAATGCCCACAAAGTCCAGAGTAGATACACGTGATCCATCCTGTCGAATGTCTTCTCCTGGTCAAGAGATAGGAAGGCGTTCGACAGAGCAAACCTCTGGGAATGAGAATGATGCACCAGATCCCAACCCGATGAATGATATGCCGAATGGTGCAGCCCTCTGGAGTGAGGCGAGGAAGCCTTGTATACAGTGCTGCTCATTTTATTCCGAATCTTGCGCTCCTTGGTGAGGGCGCACACGGATCAGCCCAGCAGCACCAGACCCGACTATGTCCCGGAAACAGTGATGGTGCAGTAAGCATTCCTGGCGTTCGCCAGAGGGAATAACGGGAGACTTGGTGTAAGTTATGATGGAGTCCAGTTCCTCACTAGTAATGGCCTCTAACTCATCCTTTTTATCCACAATCAAGTCGCCAATCTCCTCCGGTCAGGCGCCTTGTGGTTCTGAGTCCTCTGCCACAGTGAGTGTGAGAGGAGGTAAGGACCCGCCAAGTAGACCAGAATCGATCCTACTGCCGGGATAAAGGTCAGAGGGCTCCTCTGCGGGCACCTTCAGTGACTCTGAGCTGGAGGGTCGCAGCAGCTCAGAGCCCCGCTATTCCCCAGATCACCGAGACACCCAGCAAAATCGGAGAAATGTCAGGTCCAAAACAGGGTTGCTCATTGCTCGGCCGGAGAGGGGATGCGGGGGGCGGGGGGGGGGGGGGAGGTGGGGGCTCTCCGCAAGAATTCAAAGATTGCAGTGCTGTTGAAGCCCCACCGGGGTTATTAAATTAAAAAAACCCGTCACTTAATTGCACCAGGAGGAATGAGCCCTGGGGCTCTCACCAGGCCCCGGCTGCAGGAGTGCTGTCAGGTGCCCTCCATGCTGCACCCACCACTGGGCGGTTTTCTGAACCCTTTTAACTGAGACCACCGTCAGAGACGCCCAGCTCCGGACAGGTATGGCACCACATGCCATCATGTGACCAAAAGATTTGGGAGCTGATTCCATCATGGGGTAATTTGAAAGTTTCCTGCTGGGCATTCCTCCTTTGCCAGGGGTATAAATAACTGCCGCCTGTTGGAATACATATTGCGAATGCTGGCCTCCCCAGACAGAACGGGACTGACAACATCCCGGAACGGATCTCCCCCAGAAGATGGAAGTGGTTGAGTAGCAACTCATTTGGAACAAAGGGTGGGGCATTGTACCACATTAATCCCCTCAAGGGTCCATCCCCATGATGTTCCCAGCCACCGTGAGCCCCTTTTTAATGGCGAGTTGGACCACTTGCTCAGTCTTCAGGAAGTAAATTGCTGGCACAAACATTTCAGGGGCCGCAGGAATGGCCGAAGGGGTGACACATGTCTGTATAATCATGGTGGGGTGCGTGTAGCACCTCACTCAGAGGTTTTTTATTATCAATGTAAATGCGACGGGGTAATGGGAGCAGCAGCGGCTCGGGAAGCGCCTAATCCCGCGTAGGTTGTCCTGTAGGACTCCACCACCGGCGAAGGTGCTGACATCACCCTCTGGGCAGTGCTACAACCACCTGAAATATTTGTTATTTCGATATATATCAGCATTGGGGATGTCATGTGAAAAGGAAACCAAATCCCGAAGTTTTGGAAGCAGCTGAGAGCAAAGGAAAAAGGAGAGACTGAAAGGAGTGTGTTATACTGAGAGATTGGACAGGTTCCGACTTTTTTCTTTGGACCATAACAGACTGAGGGTCGATCTTATTCAGGTCTATAAGGTTATGAGAGGCGTGGATAGGGTGAATGCACTCAGACCTTTTCCCAGGTTTAGTGAATCGAGAACGAGAGGTAAGGGAGAGAACACCGGGATAATGAGGAATATGGTACCGAGATGCAAGTTACAAAGGTCAGATGGTGAGGAGACCATCAGGAATTCGCTGGGGCAGGGGGTGGGGGGGGGGGGCGGTGGCGGGGTGGTGGACAAATTGTTCCTCGCTCAGCTTGTGGGACGAGCTTGGTATTCTTTACTCCTGGAGAGATTGGTTCTGATTCCAATTAAGAAGTGAAAATATGGTCCGAAAGTCAGCTTGCAGGGAGCATAAAGACTGACATTAAGTTTTTCTATGGCTGCGTGAAGAGAGAGGTCCCCAACAGACAGAAACTGGGGAATATATAACAGGGGACAAAGAGCAACTGAGCAACTGAATGCATACTTTGGTTTTGTTTTCACAAAAAGGGCTTAAATCAGGTTCCAGAAATGTTGAAGAATGCAAGATTTAATGAGAGTTCAGAACTGAAGTTGATCAATGTTAGTAGAAAAATGGTGCTGGGAAAATTGATGGGATTGAAGGTGATAAATCCCAGGGCCTGATAATCTACATCCCAGAGTACTAAAGGAAGTGGAAGTAGAAATAATGGATGCATTGGAGGTCATCTACAAGGATTCTATAGACTGGGGAACAGGCCCTGCAGATTAAAGGGTAGCTAATGCCACTCCAATATTCAAAAAGGGAGGGAGAGAGAAAACAGGGAATTACAAACCAGTAAGCTTTACATCGCAAGTGGGGGAATTTCTCGAATCCATTATCAAAGACTTTATAGCAGATCATTCAGAAAGCAGTGGCAGGTTCAAACAGAGTCAGCATGGATTCATGAAGGGGAAATCATGTTTGGCAAATCTGTTGGAATTCTTTGAAGATGTATATCGTAGAGTTGACAAGTGGGAGCCAGTCCATGTAGCACATTTGGACTTTCAGAAAGTGTTTGACAAATTTCTGCTTTAGAGATTGTAATGTAAAATTAAAGTGCATGGAATTGGGGGAAGTACATTGAGATGGATAGAAAAGTGGTAGACAGACAGGAAACAAAGACTAGGAATTAATTGGTACTTTTCAAATCGGCAGGCAACAATTAGTGGGCCGCCATAGGGACCAGTGCTGGGACCCCATCTATTCGCAATATATTTTAATGATTTGGATGAGGGAACAAAATGTAACATCTGAAAGTTTGCAGATGATACCAAGTTGGGTGGGAAGGTGAACTGTGCCGAGGATGCAGAGATCCTTCAGAATGATCTGGACAGATTGGGTGAGTGGGCAAATCAATGGCAAGTGCAGCAAATTTGAATAAATGGGAGGTTTTACACTTTGGAAGCAAAAACAAAAGATGGCAGATTACTAACTGAATGGCTGCAAATTGGGAAAGGGAAGTGTGCAGCGGGACCTGGGTGTCCTTGTGCACCAGTCGCTGAAGGTAAGCATGCAGGTGCAGCAGGCAGTAAAGAAGGCACATTGTTTATTGGCCTTAGTTGCGAGAGGTTTTGAGTACAGGAGTAGGCATATGTTCTTGCAATTATACAGGGCCTTGGCGAGGCCACACCTGAAGTATTGTGTGCAGTTTTGGTCTCCTTTTCTGAGGAAGGATGTTTTTGCTCTCGAAGTAGTACAACAGAAGTTTACCAACCTGCTTCTGGGGATGGCAGGACTGATGTATGAGGAGAGATTGACTTGGTTAGGATTGTTTTCGCTCGAGTTCAGACGTATGACGGGGGATCTCATCGAGATTTCTAAACTTCGAACAGGACTGGACAGGTAGATGCTGGGAGGATATCCCCGATGGTGGGGGAGTCCAGAACCAGGGTTCACAGTCTGTGGATTCAGGGTAAACCATTTAGGACTGAGGTGAGGAGACATTTCTTCACCCGAAGACTGGTGAACCTGTGGAATTCATTACCACAGGAAGTAGTTGATGACAAAACATTGAATTCATTCAAGAGGCGGCTAGATAAAGCACTTGGGGCGAATGGGATCAAAGGTTAAAGGGAAAAAGCAGGATTTGGCTATTGAGTTGGAGAATCACCCGTGATAGTAATGAATTGGCGGAGCAGGCTCGAAGGGCCAAATGGCCTCCGCCTGCTCCTATCCTCTGTGCATCTATTTTTTCTAAGTTAAGAGCAAAGGAGGTTGAGGGGCGACCTAATAGAAGTTTATAAAATTATGAAGGGCATAGATAGGGTGAACAGTTGGAACCTTTTTCCCAGGTCAGAAATGACAAACACAAGGGGTCACAAGTTCAATGTAAGGGGGCAAGGTTCAATACAGATATGTGGGGCACGTATTTTACACAGAGGGTGGTGGGGGCCTCGAATGCACTGCCAAGCAGGGTGGTTGAGGCAGATTTGTTAGTATCATTTAAGACTTATCTACATAGCCACATGAACAGACTGGGAATAGAGGGATACAAACGGATGGTCGAGTTAGGAACACAGATCGGTGCAGACTTGGAGGGCCGAAGGGCCTGATCCTATACTGTATTGTTCTTTGTTGATTGTTCAAAGCCTCCCAGCAGCTTCACCTCCCAGCCTGACTTGCAGTTCGTAAATGCAGTCACCATTTTTCAACTGGAGAAGCTGGGGCAACGAACCCAAGCTCCATCCTTTGCTTCTCCCTCTAGAAGATGGAGGTGGGTGATTTGGAGCCCATTGGGAACAAAGGGCAGCGCATTTATCACAGTAATCTGTGGGCGGTGGTCTCTAAAGGGACCATCTTCAAATTGTTCCCGCCCACCGTGAGCCCCTTTTCAATAACGACTTGCACCATCCATTAGGTCTTCAGGAAGTAAACTTCTGTGGCAAAAATTTTAGAGGCCGCAACAAAGGCAGAGGGTCCTACACATTCCTCTATAATCATGATGAAATGCGTGTAGCTCATAGGCTCTGAGGCGCATGAGCCTACCTACGATGCCCCACGTGCTCCGCATTTCTCTCTTCCCGTGCAGAAGTCCTCTGGCACATACATTCGAGCCCAAATGCCTCAGGCCTCTTTTTACCAGGTCACACTCTTTTCAACATGCAACTCTTCTCTTCCGAGTTCCAAACATAAGTCAAATACCGCAACCAAAACAGCAGCACAAGGGTCAGTTGCAGCGAGCTCCATCAGAAAACAGCAGCAACCAGCTCCATCAGTAAACAGCTCCTGAAGCAACCAGTTCCAAAAGCAAACAGCAACCAGTCCAGTTGCGAACAGCAGCAACCAGATCCAGCAACAAACAGTAGCAAGCAGTCCAGCAGCAAACTGCAGCAACCAGCTCCAGCAGCAAACAGCTCCAGCAGCAAACAGCTCTTGCAGCAAACAGCTCCACTAGCACCAATCTCCTGCAGCAAAGAGCTGTATCAGCAATCAACTCGAGAAACAAACAGCAGCAACCAACTCGAGCAGAAACCAGTTCCAAAAGCAACCAACCCCAACATCAAACAAAAACAACCAGCTCCAAAAGCAACCGGCAGCAACCAGCTCCAGCAGCAAACAACAACAACCAGCTCCAGTAGCAAACACCTCCAACAACAAACAGCAGCAAACAGTTCCAGTTGGAAACAGTGGCAAGCAGCTCCAACAGCAACAACTCCTGCAGAAACTAGCACCAATAACAAACAGCAACTGGCTCCAGCTTCCAGTCTAAACACGGTAAAGAACCCATCCCCGACGGAGAAGCCCTTCGTACACATAGGATCTGCTCAGATGAAGATGAACGCAACAGACGACTACAGACTCTGAAATAAACACTCGTGAGAACAGGATATGGCGCTCGACTCATCGAACGACAGTTCCAACGTGCCACAGTGAAAACCGCACCAACCTCCTCAGAAGGCAAACATGGGACACGGCAGACAGAGTACCCTTCGTCATCCAGTAGTTCACCAGAGCGGAGAAGCTACGTCATCTTCTTCGGAGCCTTCAACATATAATCTATGAAGACGAACTTCTCGCCAAGACCATCTACACACCCCACTACTTGCCGTCAAACAACCGCACAACCTCAAGCAGACCATTGTTTGCCGCAAACTACCCAGCCTTCAGGAGAACAGCGACCATGACACCACACATCCCTGACAAAGCAACCTCTGCAAGACGTGCCGGATCATCAACACGGAGACCATCATCTCACGTGAGAACACCATCCACCAGGTACACAGTACAGACTCGCGTGACTCTGCCAACGCTATCTATCTGATACGCTGCAGAAAAGGATGTCCCGAGGCATGGGGCATCGGCGAGACTATGCAGACACTATGACAATGGATGAATGGACACCGCTGGACAATCACCAGGCATGACTGTTCCCTTCCTGTCGGGGAACATTTCAGCAATCAAGGGCACTCAGCTTCCGATCTTCGGGTAAAGCGTTCTCCAAGGCAGCCTTCAAGACACACGACAACGCAGAATCGTCGAATGGAAAGTGATAGCCAACTTCTGCACACATGATGACGGCCTCAACCGGGATCTTGGGTTCCTGTCACACTATCTGTAACCCCCACGATTCGCCAGGGCTTGCAAAATCATACTAACTGTCCTGGCTTGAGACAATTCACACGCCTTTCACCTGTGCTGAAATCTCTGAAGACTGGAATGGGTTAATGAAATTTGTGATACTTTGGGATTTGTGAGAAGCATTGTACAGCTTGTTTTTGTGTCTGTAGAACGTGTTTTCGTGTATCCACCCAGATAAGAGAAGCTGCTGCTGTAGACAAGCGCATGATTTTCCCAGCTAATTGTGTTCAGGAATGTAGCTAACCCAGCTGGTATAAACTAAGCTAGAGTCCATTTTATGTTATTTTATAGTATGTACCTTTGTTTAACACATGTATGCCTTCTGTGATCGTATAATCATAGATTCATATTTATTCATTATATACTATTCATCCTCACCAATATCAAGTGTTATGTAGGCCCCTGTATGTCAGTTAACTTGTTTGTGCAAACCTATAATCTAAACAACCCACAGGAGTCCACATAGAGGCAACAAAACAGACAGCCTTGAGATGGCCACAATTATGCAGACTACGCGATAGATGGAATCGCTGTGGCAGCAATAATCATGAGAAACTGCGGACGTGACCAGGGGCGAAAATATACGTATAAATATTTGATCTTAACTCGTATTCAATGAGAAGTCTGGAGACCGTGTTAGGAATCGGACTTCTCCCACAAGCTTGTGAAAATAAACTACTGTACTTTGACTCACGACTAGTCTCAGAGGTGTTATTTACCTACAACAAATTGGTGCCGAAACCCGGGATCTATTTACGGGTCCAGTCGAATGGCCACGACCGGGACAATGGAATAGATTACCAAACGTAATAGAGTGGGTCAAACTACAGTCGTTGATCATCTGTGATGAGAGAGTGAAAGACGTCTGAACTGAGCACATATGGACAAGGAGGCAATTGACTCGAACACGCAGCCTGAGACCGGTTGTTAAGAGGGGAAATCCCCCACGCGATGGTCAGGAATTTAAATGGGTGTTAGAGTCTGGAAAAAGGTTGCCTGCAGTGTGATGTTCAGACGTGAGTGAGAAAGAGAGTGTCTGAGTGATCGCCGGAGTGGAAGGAAAAGCCTTCATGTAAAAGCCGGCTTAACAAATATAATATAAGCGGTAGTACGGAGGGATCTGATCACCCCAGGTATAACTGGACTCTGATAAGGGAGACATGTGAGGGCAGAGCGAGAAGTGAGAATTGAAGACTCCAGGTGGTGAGTACAAACTTATCGATGTTATGGTGGGACATGGACAGTGGGGACCCTCAGGATCACTGATAAACGAATATATGACTAAGAGGGACAAACTCATTAAACAGATCATAAAAGGGGGGTGGGATTTAGAACATCCACTCGACCAACAACGAAAATGGTAGGAAAAGGAAAAGAAACACAGAACTAAGAAAATTGGAGTTCTCTCAGTTCACCAATTGGCCGGATTAACTGAACAGGTCTCAGTCTCGGGTAAGAAATGGGCTGATGACAAAGCAAAAATTAAAATGTTGCAATCTTCCTGTGTGTCTGTGTGTGTTTAACAAAGTGGTTGTGTGGATGTTTGTTGTTGTTTGCTTTAATGTTTTAATTATACAGCTTTAAATAAAGTACACTTGAAACTATACCGCATCGTGGCCAGCCCCTCCACTATTTCAAAGATGGGCTGTCGCCAGCTCAACAAAAAATCCTTTAAATGGGAGTTCTCAATACCCAGAACTATGATGACTTAGTAGAATGGGCATCTGGAATTAGAGACGGACCAGATGAGAAACCATACCCACGAATGAAACAGGAAAATGTTAGTGCAAACAATGGAGGAGCTAAACCCAAAGGGTGCGTGCTATAATTGTGGGAAACCGGGTCACTTTTTCAGAGTCTGTATGGCTCAGACGCGGGGTGGAATGAAGGCCCCTACCTGCCAGTTTTGTAATGGGGGGGGGGGGCACAGAGGGGCAATAAGGGGCAGCCCCCGCGAGTTTGGGTAAGATTCTACGTGTCTGCACAATGTGAACTGCTGGTGAACACGGGAGCCTCTATATCTATCACTGACATACCCTTATCTGTAACGAATAAAATGAACTATGTAAAATGAATTAATGGACAGAAGACCCCTGTCTGCTCAAGAGAAACAAGACAAAGAAGATAGAAGTATTGTTAATGCATCAGTTAGCTGGACTAGTTGAGCAAGTAGTCGACTCTACTAAAAGGTGGACTGAAAATAAAGAAAAGATTAGAGAGTTAGAATCCAGAGTAAGGGAACTGGAGAAACAAAACCATGTGTCAGAAGAAAATCAATGGAGAGAGGAAACTGTTCCTACCTCCTAATGAGTCCACAAAACAGGAACCAACCGCTCCTCCAGAGGAGTGGGAAGCGCCAGAACGCAGCTTAGCGCCAGTAACCCGAAGGGGAACAGATGCAAAGCCAAAGGCAAATTATAAACCCTTCACCCCAGATGAGAGACAGCAAATAATGGTTTCCCTGGGTAAATTACAACCTAGAAGCGCAAACACTAAATTCTGGGAAGAATTAGATACAACCTGAGTCAGACACCAATTACACCTGAGACGTACACTAGCTGGTCAGGGCAGCCTGTCCAACGGATAAGTGGAGGCAGGTAGCAGGTGGACCCGCCGCTCCTCCAGCACAGGATTATAGTGGGAGACATGTAGACACAGGTATTCGTCCTAACATTGGAGATAGATGCCCGACAGACACTCCTCACCCAGTTTAAAGCAGAGATTGAAAGGGTATTAGGAAATGCTCCGACTCACTGGTGCAGAAATACCACAACAAAACAGTTAAGAGGGGAATAGTGCACGATAAAGAGGGATCAGTGTATGTGATAATGAGGGAAACACTAAGACTTGGGAAATGTTGAAGTGGGAATGTGAGAAGTATGAGAATGACAAAAGAGATAGAAAAGAACAAGAGAGACTGCAAAGGAAAGACGAGACCGTGAAAAATGACTAGAACGGCAAGCCGAACAAAGGAAAAAAAAAAACCAGGAGGTATCTGGTTTGCCAATGTGGTTCCAAAATACTGATATGGGTGAACAGGAGGAGGAGCATTGGTGGAACAGACCCAGTGCCGCTGCAAAGACAGAAGGGACTCAAATCAGGTTAAATTGGTTAGTCTCAAGTGTGATAGGCCAAAGAGGAGAGTAAAGGTTTAAAAGAAACAAGCAGGCTGTGTACATGGCTCTGTACGGCACAGAGAGAGAGAGAGAGAGGATGTAATTGCGCGATCGAGAGCCTCATGTGGTGGAATAGGGTATAGCAGATCAAAGTAAATTGCTTCTCTGCGTGCAAGTTGAATAGATTACTTTTCCCCAGTTGAAATGTTACGAAAGAGCAATTGAGACCAGGAGCTGTTGAAGCCTGGAGTGTTTGTTACAGGCAGTGGATGCAATGCTTTGCACCTTGGTTTAGCCTCGGGGGGCTGGGGAAGTGTTAAAACTGTTAGAGATTAAAGTGATAAGATTTCTTGAATTTACTTCTGTTTTGAGCTTAATTACAGTTTGGAGGACAGAAGAATAAAATCGACCGTCTTAATCAACGTTCTGTATTATTTTTAAATGTTTTACTTTCTTTAATGTTTTCATGTTCAGAAAGGATTTTAACCTTGGAAGGGACCATGTGCTCTTTCCTTTGTCTTGAAGTCGAAATTATAAGAGAGTTAGTTGAGAAGTAAGGGAAAAAAATAAGTAATTTTGTGGAGAAGTAGAAAAGTATGAACAAAAGAATGAGGCAAATATACTGTCTGTGAGTCAGTTTAAGGTATATCAAGTTAGTGAAATGAATCGTAGTTCTGATTACTCCAAGTTCCAGCCGGAGGTTAATTAATTAGAACCTCAGTTGTCAATGCAGATAAGGATGTTGTCGTTAAGTATTTTTAATCTGCATTTGTTGCCAAACATTGCTAAACTTTGTAAAAACATGGATTGTTGAAACTTGTGTTGCCATCAACTGGCCAACAGTCCTTTTACTCGTTCGAAATAACATTTGGAAATTCAAGGCTTGTATTATGTTGTTTCGTTAACATGCACAAATTACATCGTCTAACATTGATGATCGTTCTGACTCGCCCATCCAATGGAAAACCTGACTACACTAGTAACACCAAGGCAAATTGCCCAGTTAGAATGCAGTATTAAGGTCCACAGAATATAGTGATTTACGAACGTCTGATAGTTTAGTATTCTGTAACTGGTTAAAATTATGTACTGCCGCTGGAATTTCATGTGCCATCTATTGTTCAAGGTTTTTCAAATATAAAAACACTGCAAAGCTTAAAACCTAGCCAGTTAAAAAATCAAACCAAAACGTTTCTAATCAATCAACTATTGTTATTGTTGTATGTATTGTACCTACTTTGATTTTGGTTTGGCGTCTGTTATTTTCCCAGAGTGCAGGGGTTTGATCTGGACTCAGTTTAAAAATAGAAACAACTTAAATTAAAAGGGTTTGGATATCACAGTTATGATGTGTAAAGCGGCATGATACACCTGCCGCTCGAATATTATACAGTATAAGCACTGCCATATAGAGCCGAGAATAAAATCAAATCCTGAAAAGCCTTAACCAATTTTATATAATATATATTGTGTATTGATAACAACATAATTCTGTAGGAGAAAAAGCTATTTATTTCCAAGCTAAATGTTGGTGCATTTGAATGCACTTCTTTGTAGGTAGGGTAGTGGCATTTTGTGAAGTACTGTAATGCGGCGCTTGCACGCTAACAAATGATCAAATAAGATGTAATGGAAGAGTACATCATATAAAGATCGGAGGTGTATAGCATGTGATTTTAATGGGGAAAGCGATGTCTTTTGATAGAAATATACACAAATTAATGGATGTCCAGCTGCAGCCAGTGCAAAGTGTTATTTGATTCACACTGAGCTTTCTATGGAAGGGGGATATGTAATTAAATGTATAATGCACTAGCTAAAGCCATACAGACATCGGCAAAAATGTGGGCAGAGGTATTGCCCACGATACTAATGCGATTAAGGGCTACCACAAACCGGACAACCGAATTATCCCCTTATGAACTAATGACAGGACGGGAGATGCAATTACCAGAAAGCATCATAACAGATGGGACCGATGTTGGTCCACTAAAAGATAAAATCAAGAGATATGTTTTGGAACTAAACACCCAACTAAAAGGGATGCGCAAATTGGTAAAAGGCTGTCAGGAAATAAGAGACGCAGAGAGAGAAATGCTCCCTGACATCCCAACAGCGGGACGTCCTAGTGAAAACACGACCTGACAAACCAGGGTTTGCCCCAAAACGGAATGGCATATGAAGTTATAATTAGTGGTGACACCTGTGCCTGTATAAGAGGGAAAGTTATATGGAAACATTAGACTCAGTTGAAAGAATATGCTGGGACTAATTGGAAAAATATGTGATATACTTCAATTGCAGATATAAACAGACAACGACTGACCTCCAAACAAACTGACCGGGTTCGCGGGAAGTTGCGCGCGGGCGGTATCGCCTTTGAACCATTGTATAACGGTTGTGCAGATGATTAATAAGTGATAGGATGCTTCTCATGCTGCTTCTCACGACCCGGCCCCTGTCAGCCACTGAGAGAAAGTATGGATGGAATTATGAGGATTTAGGGATGAAGAACAGTGGACATCTTTGTAACGATGACTCTGTCTATTGTATGTACACCTTTGTGTATATGTCTTATCTGTATGCATCACAGTCGAATCTGAGCACGTGCTGGGTCTGTTTACGCATTCCCACGCACGGAGGAAAGGGAGGAAGTCCTTTATTCCCTATCGCTTTATCAGCTCCGGAAATGATAGAATGGATTTTAAATCAGAATGGAACCCAGGAAGGGACAAGGAAACAAACATTTAAATCCCCATCGGCTACCACCATGCAGGGTACGTTTAATATCAGCAACAGTGATGTTGTTTTCGGACTAGGGGGGCGGAGGGTGCACTTTATCGACCTTTAAGAAATATTACCAACCCAGCTATGACAGATCAGATTCACCACCCTCAACAATGGGGATCTGTCTGCCTGATAAGAAATGGAACCATACCTGTTGGCCATAGCTACTGTCTACAGCAGATTAATGTCACTAATGAAGCCTGGGCCATGGTACAATAGGTCACAATCCAGTACCCCACAGCCACTGTCCCAGTGAGCCTCTCCTCCGCTTATGTAAGCAGGATGACTGAATATAATGGTACCTATTTTGTCTGTGGAAACAATGCCTATTCGCGGCTTCCCTGGAATTGGGCAGGATCGTGTTATTTGGCATGTGTGGTGCCCTATATTCACCATTACACTGACCTACGGGGCCACCCCGAGATACACCTGCTTAGGGCTGCTCGATTATGTGCTAGCCTCCCAGGAACATGTGACATAGTTGGCTCCGAATGCTGTACATATATTCCCGATGCTTCGGAGAATATAACTCGCTTGGAAGATCATATTAAATATGTGGTGAAAACAATGCAGGATGTGGAGAATCAATATCACAATTAAAACCCTCCAGGCTGGCTGGGGGAATGGTTCGGGTCGTGGGGTTCATACCTGATGCATGGATTGATTGTATTAATTGTAATTGGAATTGCTTGCTGTGTTTGTATGGCATTATTGAACGCCTGTTGTAAAACAGTAAGGGCGCAGATTATGCCGGGCACAAGTGTACAGGCAGAGGGGGCAGACCTCCTGACAAAGAACGAGGCCCATATGTTGATAACATTTGGTTCTAAGTTGGCTCCACTTTATGTTATTTTATATTCTGTATCTTTGTTTAACACGGTGGAGCTGCCAAGTCTGCCTTCTGTGATCGTATAATCATAGATTCATATGTTTTCATTATATACTATTCATCCTCACAGATATAAAGTGTTATATAGGCCACTGTACGTCAGTTAACTTGTTTGTGCAAACTTATAATCTAAACAACCAACAGGAGTCACATAGAGGCGACAAAACAGACAGCCTTGAGATGGCTATGATTACGCGGACTACGCAAAGTATGGAATCGCTCAGGAAGCAATAATCGTGAGAAAGTGCGGACGTTACCATGGGCGAAAATATATGTATAAATATTTGATCTTAACTCGTATTCAATGAGAAGTCTGTGAAAATAAACTACTGTACTTCGACTCACGACTCGTCTCAGAAGTATTATTTAGCTGCAACAACCTCTCTCCACTTGCATTATCTGCAACTGCAAAGACTTGATTACCTGTTAAGACTCGCATTAGGGGGGAGGGGGCAGGGAATTCAGATGGTGTTCGTAAAGCAGAAGTGGAAATAAATAGGGTTGGGAAGCATTTTCTGATCAGGGCCAGTGTGATCTCCTGGACTCGTTTCGATCGCCACAGGGGGTCGGAGAGGAATTTCCCAGATTTTTTTTTTCCCCATATTGGCCCTGGGGTTTTCACTCTGGGTTTTCGCCTCTCATTGGAGATCACATGGTCTGGAATGGGGGGTGGGGGTGAGTTAATAGCTTGTGATGAACAAAGCATCGTAGCTGTGAGGGACAGCTCGGTGGATAGGATATTAGGATGTAGATAGGCTGGAAAATTGGGCGGGGATCCTGGATTCAGGATTCAATCCTGGACCGGGGAGCGGCGCGGGCTTGGAGGGCCGAAGGGCCTGTTCCTGTGCTGTATTGTTCTTTGTTCTTTGTTCATTGTCGTGTAATTGAGTCTGTATCCATATATGCCCGTTTTGTGAACCCAACTCTCGACTCACCTGATGAAGGAGCAGTGCTCCGAAAGCTATCAATTAAACCTGTTGAATTTTAACCTGGTGGTGTGAGACTACTTATTGAGCTCCAAAAGCAAACAGCAGCAACGAACTCAAACAGCAAAACAGAAACGACAAGCTCGAGCAGCAAACAGTAGCAATTAGCTCCAGCAGCAAACAGCATCAAGGAGATCCAGCAGCAAACAGCAGCAAGCAGTTCCACAAAAACCGCATCAACAGCAACCAGCCCCAGCAGCAAACAGTTTCAACAGCAACCAGCTCCAACATAAACAGCTCTGGCAGCAACCGGCCCCAGCAGCAAACAGAGGCAAGCAGATCCAGCAGAAAACAGCAGCAACCAGCTCCAACCGCAGACAACCCCAGCAGTTTACAGCAGCAATTAGCTCCACTGGCAAACAACAGCAACCAGCTCCAGCAGCAAACAGCAGCAACCAGCTCCAGTAGCAAACAGCAGGAAACAAATTCAACCCCAAGCAGCAGCAAGCAATCCAGCAGCAAACAGCAGCAAGCGGATGGAACAGCAAGCACCTCCAGCAGCAAAAAATTCAAAAGCAAACAGCAGCAAGCAGTTCCAACATCAACAGTTTCAACAGCATTCAGTTCCAGCAGCAAACAGCTCCTGCAGCAACCAGCTCCAGCAGCAAACAGAAGTAACCAACTCCAGCAGCAACGTGAAGCAACTAGCTCCAACAGCAAGTTGCAGCAACCAGCCATAGCAGCAAAGAGCAACAACCAGCTCCAGCAGCAAACAGCTCCCACAGCAAACACCTCGAGCAGCAAACAGCGGGTAGCAGCTCCAACAACAACCAGCTCCAGCAACAAACAGCAGTAACCAGTTCCAGCAACAAGCAGCAGTAACCAGCTTCAGCAGCAACCAGCAGCAACGAGCAGCAACCAGCAGCAACCAGCAGGGTGAGACATAAGCTTAGATAGCAGAGTGAAGATTGGCAGTTCAGGGATCTGGATCATAGTCACAGTCTGTTCCAAAACGGACCTCTCAGAGAATCAAGCTGCTGTTCAACAAATAAAGTAGAAACACATTTGTCTGTGCCACACCCCATTGGTTATACTCTAAATAAGACCACTGGCCCCAAAACAACGCAACAGTCATTGATCAGAAAGTATATTGTATTTGTTAAAACCTATCAGATGGTTTTTGGGGGAATTTGCATTGTGGGAATTCCAAAAAGGTAAATAGATTTAGACTGTGGAGGATGGGGTGGAGGGTAATCCATGTATATTCTCTGGGTAAACATTACCGCTCTTCATTACTAATGTTGTTCTTCATTGTTAATTGTAAATGTTGTTTTTCATTGTTAATCGTAAATGTTGTGTACTGTTAATACAGCTCTATGCAGCTGTCATTCTTGTTGTTTATTTTACAATTTAACAATTGTTTCATTACTTGAATAACGTACAATAGGTCTGACAACTTTTTCTCACTGTGTTTGATCTCCTTGCTCATGTTTGTTCCAAATCGCAACAATGAATAATTGAGGACCAACAATCTGGGATTCCCTTCTGTGATTTGGGTTGTGCTCAGATTGAACATCAGCGAGGTTTATAACAGTAGCCATGAAGTAATGGCAAAACGGGGTGATCAGTTATGGGAACAGGGCCTACATATATTGGTACACACAAGAGACAGGAACATTAGAGAGGTGGATATAGAAAGTGAGACTGAAGTCTGTGTCGTGTGGCTGGGAGATCTCGAACGGGGCAGCGTGTCTTCATCTCGGACCAGTGAACAGGAGATTAATTCCACAGTCAAGAGAGTAGAAGGAGTGTGAAATTTCCCTGAGGAGCAGCAGGGTACTGTATGGTAATGTTACTGGAGTTTGTTATAGATCAAATATTTAACATGTTATGGCCCAGTTGTTGGGAGCCCCTAATAAGTTAATAACATTTATCAACAATAGACATTAAGGCACTGGCAGAACAACCAGCAAATAGTTAAATGATGCTTAAAACAAGATTACAAGCGAACAAATGAATAGTTTACATACATGTGAATACAGTGAGAGAAATAATTAAGTAATCATGATTTAAAAAGTATGTGCTGATGTTTTGAATGTATTTTAAATGTTGCATGAACCATTGTTCACTTTTGCCAAAGGCAAGTTAGAAACATAGAAACATAGAAAAACTACAGCACAAACAGGCCCTTCGGCCCACAAGTTGTGCCGAACACATCTCTACCATCTAGACGTACCTATAACCCTCCATCCTACTAAGCTCCTATTGAGTTCGCCTCCACCACCACTGATGGCAGCCGAT
The DNA here is from genome assembly GCF_964213995.1 of Mustelus asterias. Taxonomy (NCBI): domain Eukaryota; kingdom Metazoa; phylum Chordata; class Chondrichthyes; order Carcharhiniformes; family Triakidae; genus Mustelus; species Mustelus asterias. The sequence continues at coordinate 343,053 of NW_027590097.1, read as the reverse complement.
TCCACTCGCCCACCCCCCTCTGTGTGAAAAACGTACCCCGAATATCTCCCCTGTACCTACCCCCCAGCACCCTAAACCTGTGTCCTCTCGTTGCAGACATTTCCACCCTGGGAAAAAGCCTCTGAGAGTCCACCCAATCTTTGCCTCTCAACATCTTCTACACCTCTATTAGGTCTCCTCTCATCCTTCGTCTCTCCAAGGAGAAAAGACCGAGCTCCCTCAGCCCATCCTCATAAGGCATGCCACTCAATCCAGGCAACATCCTTGTGAATCTACTCTGCACCCTTTCAATCTTTTCCACATCCTTCCTATAGTGAGGCGACCAGAACTGGGCACAGTACTCCAAGTGGGGTCTGACGAGGGTCTTATATATCGCAAGATGTGATGGTAAACACGAATATTTCAGAGCCAACACACGAGGATTTTAAAGTTAGCAAAATTCATATCAGAAATCTTCGTGTGCAGAAACAGATACTGCAGTTTCATGAATTGGTATACTCATTGTCCAAATCCAGGATGGAAGCATGCCCCGGCGTGTCTCTCCAGTTTGGCAATGATCCAGTGGGAACATTCACTTGGACCCATACAGTGAGGGTCTCGGGTAACCTGGTGACGCAGAGGGTACTTTAGTCAAAATGGGAGTGAGCGTCCGGATTTAATGGAAAAATGCGATATCATTATGCTGGATGGTAAATTGCAATTGGCTGCGGTGCATGACAGGAATTATTATTGATATGTGTACCTTAAAGATGATTGATTTTAAGCTAAGGTAAGGAGGGAATGATTGTTAAGAAAACCTATATCTGATCTGCTTTGAATTGTAAATGTAAGATCTATTCGGACTGTTCCGGCTGCTCAACCTGAGAGCTGACTCGACGCTCTGATGACCTCCAGGCAGCTGTTCGTGAAATAAAGTTATGCCTTTCGTTCAGAAACATTGGCTTCGTGAGTCTTGTATTGTCGAAGATTTCCTGAATGTACGGGTCACCTCACGTACCCCACCAATAGGCCCTCAAGCGGGCTTTCGGCTCGCACTGTACGGGTGCACTGTATGACAAGTGCGAGGGACACAGAGAGGGTTTAATTTAACCAGCACTAATTTCCCCTCCCAACACACGCCCATTTCTGAATTCTGAATTCTCCCTTAATATGTGGTCCAGTGCTTTCCACAACCCGTCAGTTTGCAGTGATTTAATTCTCCATGGAAAAGAAAACTGCAGTAAGTTTGAGAGCAGAAAACATAAGAGGGCTTGTTAATTTTTCATACTCAGGGAACGTGGCAAGAGTTTATGACAGCTCCTGCCATTTCTTGCATTCATGCAACAAAGGATGGATAAATGATAGAAAGTGGTACAGAGCAAGACCGCAATAACAGCAATACGATGGTTATAGTTTTCCTGTGAGTCCAGAGTCCATGATTAAAGATCCAGTGGTGTATTCCTTCAGAGGTCAGGAGACTGAAGTTGATGAAGGATGATACGCTCTTCCGGATTGGAGGTAAGATTCAGTTTATTGATGCATCTCTGTCACAGCAAACTCTAACATCAATCAGCAATTAATTGTTAGGTTGGATATAGTAAGAGATACAGATTGTATTAGATTATGATTTTAAATTGAATGTGTTAACACTGCATTAGTTTTATTATGGCGGAAGTGAATTATAAACAAGCTGGATTGTTTACAAGCTTGTTTACAATTCACTGCAGCCATAATAAAACTAATGCAGTGTTAACACATTCAATTTAAAATGTTAATCGAATACAATCTGTATCTGTGACTATATCCAACCTGTTTGAACAGAGGGAAGTACGATAGGATGAGGGCTGAATTGGCTAAGGTGGACTGGGAGAGCAGACTGGTAGGTAGGACAGCTGAGGAACAGTGGAGGATTTTTAAGGAGATCCTTTTCAGTACTCAGGAACAATATATTCCGGTGATAAAAAAGGGTTGTAAGAAAAGGGATAACTAGCCGTGGATAACGAAGGAAATTAAGGAGAGTATTAAATTAAAGACCGATGCGTGCAGAGTGGCCAAAAATAGTGGAGAATCGGAAGATTGGGAAAACTTTAAGAAACAACAAAGAACGACTAAGAAAGCGATAAAGCAAGGAAAGATAGGTTATGAAGCTCGGCTAGCTCTAAATATAAAAAATGATAGTAAAAGCTTTTACAAATATCTAAAAAGGAATTGAGTGGCAAGAGTGAATGTTGGACCCTTGGAGGACGAGAGCGGGGATTTAATAGTGGGAAATGAGGAAATGGCTGAAACTTTAAATAAGTTTTTTGTGTCGGTCTTCACGGTGGAAGACACAAATAGTTTACCGAATATTAACGATAGAGCGTTGGTAGGAGGAGAGGTACTTGATACAATTAATGTTCCCAGGGAGGCAGTGCTTGGTAGACGAACGGGACTGAAGGTGCACAAGTGCCCGGGCCCGGATGGAATGCATCCCAGGGCACTGAAAGAAATGTCAGACGTAATAGCGGATGCGTTAGTGGTTATTTATCAAAATTCGTTGGATTCTGGGGTCGTGCCGGCAGATTGGAAAAATTGTTACGCCGCTCTTTAAAAAAGCAAATAGACAAAAGGCGGGTAACTACAGGCCGGTTAGCTTAACGTCTGTAGTTGGGAAAATGCTGGAATCCATCATTAAAGAAGAAATAGCAGGTCATCTGGATAAGAATGGCTCGATTAAGCAGACGCAGCATGGATTCATGAGGGGAAAGTCGTGCTTGACGAACTTGTTGGATTTTTATGAAGATGTGACTAGTGCGGTTGACGGAGGGGAACCGGTGGATGCGGTGTTTTTGGATTTCCAAAAGGCGTTTGATAAGGTGCCTCACAAAAGGGTGCTGAAGAAGATTGGGTCACACGGAGTTGGGGGTAGGGTGTTAGCGTGCATTGGGGATTGGCGATCCGACAGGAAGCAGAGAGTCGGAATAAATGGGTTGCTTTTCTGGTTGGCAGATGGTAACTAGTGGCGTGCCACAGGGATCGGTACTGGGGCCTCAACTATTTAGCATTTCTATAGACGATCTGGAGGAAGGGACTGAGTGTAGGGTAACAAAGTTTGCAGAAGACACAAAGATAAGTGGAAAAGTGAATCGTGTGGAGGGCGCAGAAGGTCTGCAGAGAGATTTGGACAGGCTGAGTGAGTGGGCGAGGATCTGGCAGATGGAGTATCACATTAACAAATGCGCGGTTATTCACTTTGGAAGAAATATTAGCAAATTGGATTATTATCTAAATGGAAAGAAATTACAACATGCTACTGTGCAGAGGGACCTGGTGTCCTTGTGCATGAGACGCAAAAACCCAGTCTGCAGGTGCAACAGGCGATCAAGAAAGCAAATGGGATGTTGGCCTATATCGCAAGGGGGATAGAATATTAAAGCAGAGATGTCTTGATGCATCTGTACAGGGCATTGGTGAGGCCGCAGCTGAAATACTGTGTGCAGTATTGGTCCCCTTATTTGCGGAAGGATATATTGGCCTTGGAGGGAGTGCGGAGAAGGTTCACCAGGTTGATACCAGAGATGAGGGTGTTGACTGTGAGGAGAGACTGAGCAGATTGTGTTTGTATTCGTTGGAATTTAGAAGGCTGAGGGGGGATCTTATAGAGACCTATAAGATAATGAAGGGGCTGGATAGGGTAGAGATTGAGAGATTCTTTCCACTTAGAAAGGAAACTAGAACTGGAGGGCATAGCCTCAAAATAAAGGGGGGTCAGTTTAGGACAGAGTTGAGGAGGAACTTCTTCTCTCAGAGGGTGGTGAATCTCTGGAATTCTCTGCCCACTGAAGTGGTGGAGGCGACATCGCTGAATATATTTAAATCACGGATAGATGGATTCCTGATCGGTAAGGGAATTAGGGTTCTCGGGATGAGGCGGGTAAGTGGAACTGATCCACTTCAGATCAGCCATGATCTTCTTGAATGGCGGGGCAGGCTCGAGCGGCTAGATGGCCTACTCCTGCTCCTATTTCTTATGTTCTTATGTCCTTATTGCTAATATGCAGGAGAAAAAATTTGTTCCAATCGAGATATAAAATTCCAAGCGGCAAAATGAAGTGATAATTAGCAGGATATGTTGAACTTAGTGAAATTGCTCAGCACACACAGTTGAATAAACTTTCAGTTTTGTGTTACAGTGTGAATCGTTTATAGGACACATGAGTAAATCCTAACAATTATTGGGCTTGATGTTATTGCTTGGGGTTTAATGTTAGTAATTATTTGGATATTGTGCTGGATAATCATGAACGTTGCATTTCCTTTCAGTTGTTCTCACATAAATGTAGTGGAGAATCGGCCTCACTCGCTGTGTCCTTCTGAGTTACTCACTCAGTTCATCAGTCGGCCTCACCCTCGGTCAGTCAGCCAGCCTCACTCACTCGGTCAATCTGCCTTTCTCACTCGGTCTGCCTGCATCACTCAATCGCTTGGACAGTCAGCCTCCCTTGCTTGGTCGGCAACGCGGACTCGCTTGCTCAGTCGGCTATCAGCCTCACTCGCTCAGCCAGTGATTCGGCCTCAGTCGGTTACTCGGTCTTACAGGCTCTATCGTTCACTCGCTCGCTTGGTCAGTTGACTTCACTCAGTCGGTCAGTCAGGGGCCTCACTACTCGTTCATTCTGCCTTGCTTGCCTAGTGATTCAGTGAACCTCGCAGAGTGGCTCAGTCAGTTGGAGTCTCTCATGATTCAGTCTGCCTTATTCACTCAGTCGGCCAGACAACCTAATTGCTCGGTCTGTCAGAGAGCATCAGTCACCTCATCAATCGCCCTCGTTCGGTCATTCTGACTTCACCATCGAATCATAGAAACCCTACAGTGCAAAAAGTGGCCATTTGGCCCATCGAGTGTGCACCGACCACAATCCCACCCACGCCCTATCACCATATCCCTACACATTTACCCGGTAATCCCTCTAGCCTACGCATTTCAGGACACTAACGGGCAATTTTAACATGGCTAACCAACCTAACCCACACATCTTTGGACTGTGGGAGGAAACCGGAGCACCGGAGGAAACCCACGCAGACACGAGGAGAATGTGCAAACTCCACACAGACAGTGACCCAAGCCAGGAATCGAACCCAGGTCCCTGGAGCTATGAAGCAGCAGTGCTAACCACTGTGCTACCGTGACTTTTCGGTCAGTCAGAAGACCTTGTCCGCTTGGTCAGTCAATCTAGTTTCGTCAGTCAGTCGGCCTCACTTCGCCGGTCGGTCAGTTGGCTTCGCTCAGTTCGTTAGGCAGATGGTCATTCTCGGTCCGTCATTTGGTCAACCTCACTCACTCATTCAGTCTGTTGGCCTCACTCGCTCGCGTGGACAGTTGGCATTGCTCGCTCAATCTATTGTCCTCGGTGACCTGATCTGTTGATCAGTCAGCTCGCTCGCTGAGTCATTTGGAGAATCGGGCTCATGCAAATGTTTGGTCGGTCTGCCTCACTTGCTCTGTCAGTCGACCATGTTCACTCAGTCATCGCTCAGTTCGTTGTTCTATGAGCCTTGCTCAGTCAGTCTGTCAGTGGGTCGGCCTGGGACAGTCGGTCAGTCAGAATTTGTTAGTTGTTCAATCGGCATCGGTTGCTCAGTCAGTTAGTCTACTTTGTTCACTCGGTCAGTCAGTTGGCCATGATCGCTCAGTGGGTCAGTCATCCTAACTCGCTCGATCCGTCAGTCGTTTTCGCCTCACTCTGTCGGCCACTGGGTCAGCCTCACTCGCTGAGTCCATTGGTCAGTTGGCCTTGATCTGTTAGTTTGCCTTTCTTGATCGCTTGGTCAGTCAGCCTCGCTCAGTCCATTGGTCAGTCGAACTCTCTCAGTCAGTTGGTTAGTTGTCCTCGTTGGCTGCTTCGTCAGTTGTCCTGGTGCACTCGGTCAGTCAATTCACCTCGCTTCATCTGTCAGTCGGTCTTTCTCGATCATTCAGATAGTCAGCCTCGCCTGCTCGGTCAGTTGGCCTTGCTCGATCAATTGGTCAGTTTGACTTCTCAATCGTTCAGTCACTCAGCCTCGCTTGCTCATTTGGTCAATCCATCTCGCTTCCTCGATCATATGGCCTTGCATGCTTGGTCAGTCAATCGCCCTCACATGCTGTCAGTCAATCTCATTTACTTGGTCAGTTGGGCTTGCTCGGTCGGTTGGCCAGTTGGACTTGCTCAGGCGGTCAGTCGGTCAGCCTCGCTTTCTCGGTCAGTCGGCCTTGCTTGCTCCTTCAGTCAGTAGGCCTTGGCAGCTTGCTGCCATACAGCACCGTCTCTGCACTTCTGGGGACCTCACTTCCTAGGACTCTCCCCCATCCTCATCCGCTACTTCTGATTGCAAGCTATTACACAATCTGTGTGAGGAATGAGATTATCAATAGGCTGACTGGGCAATGAGAGGGCGGAGAGATTTGCCGGCTCGTGAGGGATTGTGTTGATCTGCATTTTGGATGGGGAATGGGAAAGGATGAATTATGGGAGGCCCATTTCTGTCTTATCAGTGTCGGGAACCATAATGATTGACTGATGGACCGACAACTTGCAGAGCGGAGCTGCTGGGCATGGTGTTTAATCTGTCCAATCAGTATGAGGGTGCTTGGTGCTTTACAGTGCGAATTTCCAAGAGGAAGAGAGAGAGGCCGTCTGGGCGAGTTTTCCCCTCAATGTTTAATGAATTGAAGAATTGTAGTAAAGGGATATTTGAGCACATTTTTCAACTGATCTCTGAACCGAGTCTGTGTCACGGCGTGAATTGCAGTATTTGTGCAGCAACTCAGGATCTGCGGCATGAAGCCAAGTTCACTAACAGCCTTAGGAAAAGGTTTACTATCAAGCCGGAACCAAACAAGCCGGTTAGATACAGAATAAATCATGAACAGTGACCATAACAGGATGAAATTGGCGGAGATAACAAACAGAAGAACAATGGATTTCCTTCGACTCTCCATCTCGGGATCTCTCGCATTCTCCCCACTGCTGTGAGCCCGGAGTCTCCTGCGGGCTCTGTTGCTCACTAAAATGTGTCTGACGGTGAAAACGTTGAGCAGCAGAATCAGGACAAACGGGACACATGGGTTTAGAATGTTGTGGAGGCACTCGATTGTTGTCCAGACCGGAGATTCCACAACAGTGATTGTGACCTCACAAAACCAGGGGTCGTTCGTGATCCAATATTCACGACGTAACATGAAATACCAGAAAATGTTCTTTAAACAACTGAGCACACTCACTGTTCCCAGAATCACAGCCGCCGTTTTCTCACTGCAATATTTACTTTTCAGCTTGGGGCAGCAAATGGCCACAAATCGATCAAAGGTGAAAGTGACGGTGAACCAGACAGAACAGTCAGTGGCTGCATGAAGCAGGACGGCGTGGATATTACACACACCGATGGAGGACAGCAAAAAAAACTGTTCCCCATTAACAATGGGAATGTGTCTCAATATCAGGTCAAGGATAATGACGAGTAGGTCCCCCACTGACATGGCCACGAGATACTGAGTTGTGCATTTGGACAGACCACAGTTTCTGCTCTTCAGCGTCACAATTGTGATTGCATTCACTGTAAGGAAGAGAAATAAAGAAAAAAATCATACAGCAAGCTGGGAAAGAAGTTAACACTTTCAGTGATGTGATGTTGAAAAGACGCATACACACACACTCACACACACACACACTCACACATACAAACACACACACACACACACACCACACACATACACAGAAACTCTCTTAGAGACACAAGAACAGAAACACACACACACACACAATGTCTCCAAGAGGCACAGAAACACAAGCCCAAACACGCAAAATATCTGAGAGGCACAGAAACACAAGCCCACACACAAACATTGCCAAAGAAACAGGAACACACTCTCACACAGAGAAACTCTCTGAGAACGCAAGAGCACACACACACGCACACGCGCGCACACACACACACAAACGCACATAACCTCATACGCACTCCCACACACATACAGGCAGAAACTCTCTGAGAGGCACATGAACAAAAGCCCACGGACAAACTCTCCGAGAGACACAGAAACACAAACCCACACAATCACAAATTCTCCTACAGAATCAACAACGCAAACACACCCACACAAACACACCGAGGGACACAGGAACACAACTGTACCGACATACGTTCTCGGAGAAACTGGAATGCAAGCGAACACATGCAAACTCTCCTCAAGGCACAGGAACACACACCCACACGCATAAAACAAAAACTGACAAAGGCTCGGAAAAAATACACTCTCCTCGATTGGAACACATCCACGAACACAGAGAGATATTAATGCACGCAGGTGCGCACACATAAACAAATACATGAACATAACAATGTAAATACACACATGCAAAAAAAATCTCAAGCACGAATACACAAAGTTGTGCACACACACACAGGCACATTCGTACCCACATTCGCACCCACCCACACACACACAAATATTTTCAAATAGACAACCACGCCCACTCACATGCACACAAAAACTGATCCACACGCACAGGCACACAAACAGCCAGACCCTCATACACACCACACCCACATACGTAGACACCCAGCCACAGACACACACACACACACACACACACACAGATATAATTCAGGTCAGAAACTTCAAAGCGTTTGATGAAGTCCGCCCGGATCTTAATTTTGGAATCTGAATTTGGCTCTGGTAAACATGTGATGATTCACTTCCTGTATGATTCAAATGACAAACCAGGGAGCTTTTCTCAAACAACGTTTAAAATTATATATTTTCCATATCGCAATATTGCCAATTACATACAAGAAAAAACAAAGAAACATGATATTACATGAACATATCCAACTCTGTGAAATTTTCCAACCAAACAAATCTCCTCATAAACACACCACAGCCAGGCGTTCAATACAGAAAACAAGATGACTCTCGTAAGGCTGGAACTTATTCCTTTAGTTGGAGAAATGAAACTCTGACGTCCCAGCTTTCTATCTTCTATCAGTCCTCGAGGCAGAGACATGTCATTGCTGGCCTCTTTTTTGCCAGCAAACCAGTTGAAGAGTCAATGGCGTGCTAGTTACTAGCTGGGAAAGCATCAACAGCAGGACGTTCACTCCAGGAAGGCAAGAAAACCAGATTCCAGCTAACCAGATTAATTTACAATACGAGGGAGAGTAACACAGACACACTGCTGTTTAGGCTCATGTCCAAACACCTTCTGAGCCAAAAGCCAGCAGCCCAAAACTGAATTGGAAATAACTCCTGTCACCTGACCTGTCAATTATTTTTTTCTCCAGCAAATCAGAATCATAAAAATCCCAAGTACATGAGACCGAGAGTAAAACTGAACAAACACCATTTAAATCACTGAAGCAGCAATGGAAGGACTTTAAAGCAGATAGTGTGGGACCTACTTATAACTGCAGAGAACATGAATAAAACACATTTTTTCACTGCACATTAGCGTCACACACACATACACACACACACACACACACACACACATCACTGCGCATATTCAGAAACATAGAAAAAGAAACAAGAGTAGGCAATTTGGCCCTTTGAGCTGGCTCCGCAATTAATTTTGATCATGGCTGATATTCGAATCAAACATCCTGCATCCTCCCTCCCCCACCACCACCCCGCGGCCCCCGCTTTCTCCAAGATGCCTTGAATCATTTATCCTCACGAGATATGTCTAAATTCTAATATCTTGGACAACATTTTCGCCACAGCTACATTCTGTGATAGTGAACTCCAGACGTTGAGCACACTGCAGTGAAGAAACTTCTCCTCACCTCAGTGTTAAACGTTTTACCTCTTACCCTCAAACTATGACACATAACTGTGGACTCCCACAACATTGTGATTATTCTTTATGGATCTACCCTGTTTAGCCCTGGTAGAATCGTATATATTTCTATGAGATCCACTCTTACTCCTCTACACCGGAGTGATAACAATCATAACTCGGATCGTGTTTTCGGGATCCTTAAGGGGGAGGGGGACCAGCCCCAAGTCGTGGTCCACATAGGCACCCAAGACATAGGTGGGAAAAGGGATGGGGATGTAAGGCGGAAATTCAGGGAGTTAGGGTGGAAGCTTAGTGCTAGAACAAACAGAGTTATTGTCTCTGGTTTGTTACCCGTGCCATGATAGTGAGGAGAACAATAGGGAGAGAGAGAGCAGTTGAACACGTGGCTACAGGGATGGTGCAGGAGGGAGGGATTCAGATACCTGGATAATTGGGGCTCATTCTGGGCTAGGTGGGACTTGTACAAACGGGATGGTCTGCACCTGAACCAGAGGGGTACCAATATCTTGGGGGGGAAATTTGCTAATGCTCTTCGGGAGGGTTTAAACTAATTCAGCAGGGGGATAGGAACCTGAATTGTAGCTCCAGTGTACACGAGGTTGAGAGTAGTGAGGTCACGAATAAAGTTTCAAGGTCGCAGGAGTGTACCAGCAGACAGGAAGGTCTTTTGAAGTGTGTCTTCTTCAACGCCAGAATCCGGAATAAGGTGGGCGAACTTGCAGCATGGGTTGGTACCTGGGACTTCGATGTTGTGGCCATTTCGGAGACATGGATAGAGCAGGGACAGGAATGGTTGTTGCAGGTTCCGGGGTTTAGATGTTTCAGTAAGATCAGGGAAGGTGGTAAAAGAGGGGGAGGTGTGGCATTGTTAGTGAAGGACAGTATTACGGTGGCGGAAAGGACGTTTGTTGAGGACTCATCTACTGAGGTAGTATGGGCTGAGGTTAGAAACAGGAAAGGGGAGGTCACCCTGTTGGGAGTTTTCTATAGGCCTCCAAAAAGTTCCAGAGATGTAGAGGAAAGGATTGCAAAGGTGATTCTGGATAGAAGCGAAAGTAACAGGGTAGTTTTTATGGGGGACTTCAACTTTACAAATATTGACTGGAAACGCTATAGTTCGAGTATTTTAGAGGGGTCAGTTTTTGTCCAATGTGTGCAGGAGGGTTTCCTGACACAGTATGTAGATGGGCCAACAAGAGACGAGGCCACATTGGATTTGGTACTGGGTAATGTACCAGGCTAGGTGGTAGATTTGGAGGTAGGTGAGCACTTTGGTGATAGTGACCACAATTCGGTTACGTTTCATTTAGCGATGGAAAAGGATAAGTATATACCGCAGGGGAAGAGTTATAGCTGGGGGAAAGGAAGTTATGATGCGATTGGGCGGGATTTAGGATGCATAGGATGGGGAAGGAAACTGCAGGGGATGGGCACAATTGAAATGTGGAGCTTGTTCAAGGAACAGCTACTGCGTGTCCCTGATATGTATGTACCTGTCAGGCAGGGAGGAAGTGGTCGAGCGAGGGAACCGTGGTTTACTAAGGAGGTTGAATCGCTTGTGAAGAGGAAGAAGGAGACTTATGTGGAGATGAGACGTGAAGGCTCAGTTAGGGCGATTGAGAATTACAAGTTAGCCATGATGGACCTAAAGAGAAAGCTAAGAAGAGACAGGAGGGGACATGACAAGTCGTTGGCAGGTAGGATCCAGGAAAACCCTAAAGCTTTCTTTAGCTATGTCGGGAATAAAAGAATGACTAGGGTAAGATTAGGGCCAGTCAAGGACAGTAGTCGGGAGTTGTGTGTGGAGTCCGAAGAGATAGGAGAGGAGCTAAATGAATATTTGTCGTCAGTATTCACACAGGAAAAAGACAATGTTGTCGAGGAGAAGACTGAGATACAGGCTATTGGACTTGACGGGATTGAGGTTCATAAGGAGGAGGTGTTAACAATTCTGGAAAGTGTGAAAATAGTTAAGTCCCCTGGGCCGGATGGGATTTATCCTGGAATTCTCTGGGAAGCTAGAGAGGAGATTGCAGAGCCTTTGGCTTTGATCTTTGTGTCGTCATTGTCGACAGCAATAGTGCCAGAAGACTGGAGGATAGCAAATGTTGTCCCCTTGATCAAGAAGGGGAGTAGAGACAACCCTGGTAATTATAGACCAGTGAGCCTTACTTCTGTTGTGGGCAAAGTTTTGGAAAGGATTATAAGAGATAGGATTTATAAGCATCTAGAAAGGAATAATTTGATTGGGGATAGTCAATATGGTTTTGTGAAGGGTAGGTCGTGCCTCGCAAACCTTATTGAGTTCTTTGAGAATGTGACCAAAGAGGTGGATCAGGGTAAAGCAGTTGATGTGGTGTATATGGATTTCAGTAAAGCGTTTGATATGGTTCCCCACGCTAAGCTATTGCAGAAAATACGGACGCATGGGATTGAGGGTGATTTCGCGGTTTGGATCAGAAATTGGCTAGCTGTAAGAAGACAGAGGGTGGTGGTTGATGGGAAATGTTCATCCTGGAGTTCAGTTACTAGTGGTGTACCGCAAGGATCTGTTTTGGGGCCACTGCTGTTTGTCATTTTTATAAATGACCTGGATGAGGGCGTAGAAGGATGGGTTAGTAAATTTGCGGATGACACTAAATTCGCTGGAGTTGTGGACAGTGCGGAAGGATGTTGTAGGTTTCAAAGGGACATAGATAAGCTGCAGAGCCGGGCTGAGAGGTGGCAAATGGAGTTTAATGCGGAAAAGTGTGAGGTGATTCGCTTTGGAAGGCGTAACAGGAATACAGAGTACTGGGCTAATGGTAAGATACTTGGTAGTGTTGATGAGCAGATAGATCTCGGTGTCTATGTGCATAGATCCCTGAAAGTTGGCACCCAGGTAGATAGAGTTGTTACGAAGGCGGACGGTGTGTTGGCTTTTATTGGGAGAGGGATTGAGTTTCGGAGCCATGAGGTCATGTTGCAGCTGTACAAAACTCTGGTGCGGCCGCACTTGGAGTATTGCGTACAGTTCTGATCGCTGCATGATAGGAAGGATGTGGAAGGATTGGAAAGGGTGCAGAGGAGATTTACCAGGATGTTGCCTGATATGGTGGGAAGGTCTTCTGAGGAAAGGCTGCGGGACTTGGGGCTGTTTATGTTAGAGAGGAGAAGGTTAAGAGGTGACTTAATAGAGGCATACAAGATGATCAGAGGATTGCATAGGGTGGACAGTGTGAGCCTTTTTCCTCGGATGGTGATGGCTAGCACGAGGGGACATAGCTTTAAATTGAGGGGTGATAGATATAGGACAGATGTCAGAGGTATGTTCTTTACTCAGAGAGTAGTAAGGACGTGGAATGCCCTGCCTGCAACAGGAGTGGACTCGCCAACATTAAGGGCATTTAAATGGTCATTGGATAAACATATGGATGATATTGGAATAGTGTATTTTAGATGGGCTTTAGATTGGTTGCACAGGTCGGCGCAACATCGAGGGCCGAAAGGCCTGTACTGCGCTGTAATGTTCTATGTTCTATGTTCTATAACTGACCTTGTCTCTCATATATATGGCAGACATACCATCCCAGGGATCAGCCTGGTAAACCATCGTTGTACTCCCGCTATAGCAAGGATGTCTTTCCTCATAAAACTGCACACAATACTCCAGGTGTGGCGTCACCAACAACCTGTACAATTTCAATTAAACGTCCCTGACCCCGCACTAAAATCCTTTCGCTATGAAGTCCAACATACCATTTGCCTTCTTTACTGCCTGCTGTGTCTGCACGGCTTACTTTCAGTGACTGATGCACGAGGACACCAAATTCTACCTGATTATACACTTCTCATAATTTACACACATTCAAGTATTAATCTGTATCCCTATAATTGCTAGCACTTTGCATAACCTCTCTTTATCTGCATTATATTGCATCTGCCATGCACAGACCCACGCACTCAGCCTGTCCAGAATATGCTGAAGTATCTCTGCATCCTGCTCAGAGCTCACGCTTCCACCCAGCTGTATATCATGTTCCAAACGGGGGATAATGCAATCAGTTCCCTCTTCCAAGTCAATAACATATAATGTGAACGTTGGGGTGCGAGCACCGATCCCTGCAAAACCTCACTATTTCCGGTCCGCCAATCACAAAAATACCAATTTTCCCAACTCTTTGCTTCCAGTCCGGAAACCTGCTTTCTTGCCATCTCAATTCGTTACCTCCAATCCCATGATTTGACTTCACATAGTGGTCTTTTGAATATCAATGTCGCAGGAGGGAAGAAACGTAAAAAGACAAAGGTACACCGAAATCTGGAGTAAGTATTTCAGATAAGGATCAATGTCATCACGGACCAAACATATTTGCATGTGGAGAGAGAAAGACAAATAATTAAGACTTAACTAAGGACGTTGCACCTAGCTGCATGATATATTTGATCAAAGTTGATGAACTGGCCACGCAAATAGTGACAGATAGGTATCATGTGGTGGGGATTACTAAAACGCGGTTACAAGATAATTAGGACTGGGAGCTGAATGTCTTCGTATATTCAGTATTCCAGAAGGACAGACGAAAAGGAGTAGGAGGTGGAGTTGTTCTATTGGTTAAGGATGACATCATGGCTGAATTCAGGAATGACCTGGGCACTGGAAGGAGGAGGAACTTCTTCTCCCAGAGGGTGGTGAATCTCTGGAATTCTCTGCCCACTGAGGTGGTGGAGGCTACCTCGCTGAATATGTTTAAAGCGCGGATGGATGGATTCCTGATCGGTAAGGGAATTAAGGGTTATGGGGATCAGGCGGGTAAGTGGTACTGATCCACGTCAGATCAGCCATGATCTTGTTGAATGGCGGGGCAGGCTCGAGGGGCTAGATGGCCTACTCCTGCTCCTATTTCTTCTGTTCTTATGTTCTTATGGAAACCAAAATGTGCCAGCCTGGGTAGAAATAAGAAGCAAGGAAGAAACACATTACTCGGAGTAATTTCCATGCCATGGAGCAGTACTTTAGAAATAGGACATATTATAAAGCGGGCAATAAGGGATTATTAAAATTGCATAACAGTAATTATGGGTGATTTTAACACGCATAATAATTGGGTTCACAACTTTTAATTTATCCAAAAACATTTCCCTCCTCCTGCTGTTTTCCTTCAGTCCCTCAAAAAAACGTGGTTCTCTCAGATTTTCTGGTATATTATGCATGGCTACCTATGTGAAGACAGAAGCAAAGTACGAATTTAATTCCTCGGCATTACTTTTTTTAATTCTCCGTTCTGAATTCTTCCGTTTCTGACTGTAAGGAGCCTGTATTCGTTTTTGGAAACAAATGTTTCTGTCAACATACATAAAGAAACTTTTCCAATCAGTTTTAATGTTGTCCACTAGCTTACGTTCATACCCTATTTTCCGCATCTTAATCTAGCCGAATGGTCATGCTTTGCTGAATTTTGATCTCCTCCCAATCCTTAAGCCTATTGCTTTATCTTGCCAATTTGTATGCTTCTTTGTTGAATCTGATACTATCTGTAATTCCCCTTGTAAGCTGTAGCTTGGCCACAATTCCCTTACCAATCTTGCTATCTTTACTTTCAGTAATGTTTCCCAGTCGATCATGGCCAATTCATGCATCATACCATCATAGTTACCTTTTTTGAGATTCAAGACCCTGACTCAGAATCAAGGACATCACAATCCTCCTTGAGAAAGAATTCTACCATATTATGGTGACTCATCACAAAGGGTTCTCTCACAACTTGCCAGCTAATCATTTCTCATTACATAACAGCCAGTCAAATGTGACCTGTTCCCTTGTTCATTCCTCAATGCATTGCTTCAGGTAACCATCTCATATGCACTCCAGAAATTCTTCCTGTGTTACACTGTGACGACTTTGATTCTTCCAATCAATTTGCAGATTCAAGTCGCCCTTAATCACAAATGTTCCTTGAACATATGCATCATTTACTTCCTGTGTAATGATTTTACCAATATTACCATGAATGTTGCGTGGTCTGTTAAACATACTCACAAATGTTTTTTTTTTGTCCTTTGTTGTTTGTTAACTCGACCGATACAGGTTCCACATCATCTCTCCTAATGTTTTCCTCAATATGGTATGAATATAATCTTTGATCAGCAATGCAACTCCACCGCATTTTCCTTTCTATCCATCATTCCGAAGCACTGAATAACCCTCAATGTTTAATTCCAATCCTTGGTCAACGAGGAGCCACTTCTCCTTAATGCCAACTACTTTGTACCAATTTACATCTATCTGTGCAACTGATTCATCTATTTTGTTTCGAATACTCCGAGCATTCAGATGCAACGCCTTCAGCTGGGAATCTTGACCGTTTCTTTTTATTTCCCACGTATTTTTATTCAGTTCTTATTTCGCTCTGGCTCTTTGTTTCTCTGTCTATCGCGTGTCTCATTCTCCTTGCTGCTATTCCTGTTATCAAAAAGTCACACTGCTGTGACTTCTTGCAAAGGTTTCCATCCCACTGCCATATTTGTTCAAACCCTCCCCAAATACAATAGCAAGGACACCCTCCTCCCTCTCCCGAGGATATCATAAGACCATAAGAAATAGGAGCGGGAGTAGGCCATCTAGCCCCTCGAGCCTGCCCCGCCGTTCAATAAGATCATGGCTGATCTGAAGTGAATCAGTTCCACTTACCCGCCTGCTCCCCATATCCCTTTATTCCCCTACCGATCAGAAATCCACCTACCCGTGACTTAAACATATTCAACGAGGTAGCCTCCACCATTTCAGTGGGCAGAGAATTCCAGAGATTCACCATTCTCTGTGAGAAGAAGTTCCTCCTCAACACTGCCCTAAACTGACCCCCCTTTATTTTGAGGCTGTGCCCTCTCATTCTGGTTTCCTTTCTAAGTGGAAAGAATCCCTCCACTTTTACCCTATCCAGCCCCTTCATTATCTTATATGTCTCTATATGATCACCCCCCAGCCTTCTAAACTCCAACGAGTACAAACCTAATCTGCTCAATCTCTCCTCATAATCTACACCCCTCATCTCCGGTATCAACCTGGTGAACCTTCTATGCACTCCCTCCAAGGCCAATATATCCTTTCGCAAATAAGGGGACCAAAACTGCACACAATATTCCAGCTGCGGTCTCACCAATGCCTTGTACAGATGCAGCAAGACTTCTCTGCTTTTATATTCTATCCCCCTTGCGATAAATGCCAACATCCCATTTGCCTTCTTTATCACCTGTTGTACCTGCAGACTGAGTTTTTGCGACTCATGCACAAGGACCCCAGGTCCCTCTGCACAGTAGCATGTTGGAATTGTTTTCCATTCAAATAATAATCCAATTTGCGATTATTTCTTCCAAAGTGAATAACCTCACATTTGCCAAAGTTATACTCCAGCTGCCAGATCCTCGCCCACTCATTCAGTCTACCCAAATCCCTCTGCAGACCTTCCACTTCCTCCACGCAATTTACTTTCCCACTTATCTTCGTGTCGTCAGCAAACCTTGTTACCCTACACTCAGTCCCTTCCACCAGATCATCTATGTAAATAGTAAACAGTTGAGGCCCCTGTACCGATCCCTGCGGCACACCACTTGTCACTGTCTGCCAACCAGAAAAGCACCCATTTATTCCAACTCTCTGCTTCCTGTTGGAAAGCCAATCCCCAGTCCACGCTAACACCCTACCCCCAACTCCGTGTGCCCCAATCTTCCGCAACAACCTTTTGTGAGGCACCTTATCGAACGCCTTTTGGAAATCCAAAAACACCACATCCTCCGGTTCTCCTCCGTCAACCGCACTAGTCACATCTTCATAAAAATCCAGTAAGTTCGTCAAACACGACTTTCCTCTCACGAATCCATGCTGCGTCTGCTTGATTGAACCATTCTTATCCAGATGGCCTGCTATTTCTTCTTTAATGATGGATTCCAGCATTTTCCCAACTACAGACGTTAAGCTAACCGGCCTGGAGTTACCCGCCTTTTGTCTACTTCCTTTTTTACACAGTGGCGTAACAGTAGCCGTTTTCCAATCAGCCGGCACTACCCCAGAGTCCAGTGAATTTTGATAAATAACCACTAACGCATCCACAATTACCTCTGACATTTCTTTCAGTACCCTGGGATGCATTCCATCCGGGCCCGGGGACTTGTCCACCTTCAGTCCCATTAGTCTACCAAGCACTGCCTCTCCAGTAACAATAATTGTATTGAGTACCTCTCCTCCTACCAACACTCGATCTTTAATATTCGGTACACTATTTGTGTCTTCCACCATGAAGACCGAAACAAAAAACCTGTTTAAAGTCTCAGCCATTTCCTCGTTTTCCACAATGAAATCCCCCCTCTCGTCTTCCAAGGGTCCAACATTCACTCTTGCCACTCTATTCCTTTTTATATATTTGTAAAAACTTTTACTATTATTTTTTCTTTTTGGAGCTAGTTTAGTTTCATAATCTATCTTTCCTTTCTTTATCGCTTTCTTAGTCGTTCTCTGTTGTTTTTTAAAGCTTTCCCAATCTTCTAAGTCTCCACTATTTTTGGTCACTCTGTATGCATCGGTCTTTAATTTAATACTCTCCTTTATTTCCTTCGTTATCCACGGCTGGCTATCCCTTTTCTTCTTTTTCACCAGAAGATATTTGTGCTGAGTACTGAAAAAGATCTCCTTAAAAATCCTCCATTGTTCCTCAGCTGTCCTTCCTACCAGTCTGCTCTCCCAGTCCACCTTAGCCAGTTCAGCCCTCATCCTATCGTACTCCCCTCTGTTCAAGAAGAGGACATTGGTTTGGGACCCTACTTTCTCCCCCTCCAACTGCACCAGAAATTCGACCATATTATGATCACTCGACCCAAGAGGGTCCTTCGCAAGAAGATCCTTAATTCTACCTGTCTCGTTACACATTACCAGATCTAAGATAACTCGTTCCCTCGTAGGTTCTGTAACAGACTGTTCAAGGAAAGTATCGCGACAGCATTCTAAGAACTCTTCCTGCATCCCACCACGTCCAACTTGAGTCAGCAATTCAATATGCAGGTTAATATCCCCCATTCTTATTGCCATTCCGTTTTTGCACGCATCCATTATTTGCTTGTTTATAGCCCTCCCCACCTCAACATTTTTATTTGGGGGCCTATAGACCACGCCTACTAGTGTCTTTCTCCCCCTACTATTCCTTATCTCCACCCATATTATCAGTCCCTATCCTGCCCAAATATTATTACCCGTCCAGTTTGAACAGGCCCATCCCTCCACAGAACCAGTCTCAATGCCCTAGAATCTTAAACTCTCCCCATCAGACCATCCTTTTAGTCATGTATTCACACAATAGAATCTAGTGTTTCTACTCTGACTAGCATGTGTCAGTGGTAGTAATCCGGAGATAACTATCTATGGGTTCTTTCTTTATAGCTTCCTCCAAGCTGCCCGTCTTCTTATTTTAGCACCTCATCACATTTTTACCGATGTCGCTTGTACCAACGTGTACGAAGACCACTCGCTACCCCTTCAGATTGCCCTGCAGCCACTTGGAATTATGCTTGACCCAGCAGCAGGGAGGTAACATACCATCCTCGAGACTCGTTTACGGCCACAGAAACGACTGTCTATTTTCGCTTACGATTGAATGTTCTATAGCTATTGCAGTCCCACAATTGGTACTTCTCCGCTCTGCAGCAGAACCAACATGGTGCAATGGATTTGGGTTTTGCTGTTTTCCCTTAAAAGGCTATTCCTCTCAACAGTATCCTAAACGGTATACCTGTTTTGTTGGGGAATAGCCACAGGTGATTCCTGCACTGTCTGCCTAGCTTTCGTGCTCTGCCTTGTGTTTTCCTCATTTCCTTCTGCCTGTGGACTCTGACCCTGCTGTGTGACCACCTCTCTATACTTGCTAAGCACGGTACTCTCCGCCCCGCGGATACAACACTTTGTCCACAGCTGCCGCTCGACACTGAGACTTCCAGGAGCTCGAGCTGGAGACACGTCCTGCATACCTGTTGGCCCCAGGCACTGAAAACGTTCCCGCCCTCCCCCACGGAGCGCGGACAGCAGACCATGGCTTGGAGCTCTCCTGTCATGTCTTAGCGCTTTAAATTAAACGATTGAAATATTTTTGCTTCAGCTTATATATAATTCTGGAGGGCCCTTCTTTCCTGCTCCTCGTTACTACACAATATAACGTTTACAAGCAACACATACAGAAATTACTTCGGAGACAGTAAGTGATAACATGAGTAAACACTTAACCCACATTTTTACTGACCAATCAGCTCTTTCCCTTGTGATCTCTGCTACTGCAGCAGCGTAAGACCACACCTATCTTTTATCTTTTTTGTCCTCCTCATCGTGCTATTTTTTGTTTGGAGGAGGAAGAGGGAGGGAGGTAGGGAAACAGGGAGGTGGTTTCTCAGGCTATCGCACTCCTTGGCAGCAGTTCTTCCTCTACCCAGTATGCATTCAAGTGACTGCGCCAACATCTCCCAGAATGCTCCTCAGTGAAGTTACTCTCCTGCCTCTACTGGATTGGCTGATAGAAGGAAAACATTCAAACACAAACACACTCACAAACGTAAAAACACTCAAAACTTTTGCAACTCCCCCCAGAACTATGCGCACTCAAAAGAAAACATAACTCCCACTCGCACACACGCACACTGACACAGGCAATATAGACACACAAAATCACTGTCGCACACACGCAATGCATTGATAGAGTCAATATATGTATCCGCAATCTTTTTCATACAGAGATAGGGACAATATAGTCACACACAATCTTTCTCACACACATCGATAGAGACAATATAAAAACAGACACTCTCTGACAGACACGCACACATCGATAGAGACAATATGGATTCTGACACAATCTCTCTCTCACACACAAATCTTTAGAGACAATATAGACACACACACAATCTCTCTCACGCAGAAACCTTGTGGAGACAATACAGATAGACGTACAACTTCACACACACACATCGATAAAGACAATTTGGACACACACAATTTCTCTCACACACATTGATAGGGTCAATAACGGCAGGCAGGCAATCTCTCTCACACATCAATAGAGACAATTTTGACACACACACACAATCTCTCTAACATAAACACATTGACAAAGACAATATCGACAGACACAATCTCTCACACTCGCACACATCTATAGAGACAACATAGACCAACACAATCTCTCTCACATACACACATTGACAAAGACAATAATGATACACACACAATCTCACACACACACATCTTACGGAAATTATAAATACACACTCAATCTCTCTCTCTCACATCGATAGAGACAACATTGACTCTCGCACATTGACAGAAGCAATTTAGAAACAAACACAATCTCTCCCTCGTACACACACATCGATGAAACAGGAGGTATATTTGCTTTATTGCTGAAAGGTGACATCAAGGCTGCATTAAGAAATGACAATGGCACGAAGGACCAACATGTTGAATCAACGTGGGTGGAAATAGAAACAAATGAAAAAGAAAATCCTAAGTCGGACTTATTTGCAGGCACCCGAGCAATTCCTCCAAACTTGAACGTAGTTTCAATCAAGAAATAATGAGGGCTTGGGAGGACAGCACACAGGAAATTATGGGTGATTTTAAATGCATATTGGCTGGATTATTGAAATTGGAAATATTTCCTCGAGGGAGATTTCATATAGCCTATGAGGTATTGTTGTTAAAGTAATATGTGATGGAACATGTGAGGGAGCGGGCTATGTTACATTTAGTTTTAGGCACTGTGGAAGGGTTGATAAACAGTTTTGACATGAAACATCCTCTTGGCACAAGTGATCACCACATGCAAGGATTTCTGATTCACATTGAGCGAGAGAGGACAATGTGCAATCGTAGTGTTTTAAAGTTTGGCAGAGGTGATTATACAGGCCTGAGGAAAGAGTTGGCCCAAGCAGGCTGGGCAGAAGCAATTGAGTGCAGGGGAGTTAACGAACAATGGAGAATGTCCAGGGAGATATTGAATACCTTTAAATTAAAGGATATTCCTGAGAGAGACAGGAATTATAAAGAGAAGAAACACAATTCATGGCTAAGCAAGAAAGTCATAGGGGGCACAAAGGCAAATAAGGTGCATACCAAACTGCCAAAGCTGGTGGCAAGATGGACGATTGGGAGAACTTTATGATTCCGCAAAAGGCTACAAAAAAATCAAGATGAACGACGAATAGAAAGTAGCAGAAAGCAAAAATACTCTTACCAAAAGCTTCTATCAGTGCATAAAGAGGAAGTGAATAGCTAAAGCAAATGTTAGCCCTTTCGATGAAAATACTGGTGAAGTAATAATGGGGAACACGGAGATGGCGGACGCATTAAACGAATATTTTCCCTCTGTCTTCAAGGTAGAGAATAAAGAATAATTTCCAAAAACTGCAGTTAAGTTCGATAAACTTGGTGCAATAAGCATCACCCGGGACAAGGTATTGAATAATGTTCTGGGATTAAGGACAGATAACTTACACAGAGGATGGTGGGTGTCTGCAACCCACTGCTAGGGAAGGTAGTAGAAATAGATATGATAGTGACTTTTAAGGGGCGTCTTGACAAATCCTTGAATATGAATGGAATAGAGTGATATGGTCCCAGATGAGCATGGGGGGTTAAATTAGGTCGGGTAGCTTTGTCGGTGCAGGCTTGGAGGGCCGAACGACCTTTTTGTGTGCTGTAATTTTCTTTGTTCTTGATTCTAAATTTCCAGGACATGATGGCCTGCTGTCTACGGTATTAATGAAATTGGCAGCAGAGATAATGGATTCTGTTAATGTCCCGCTGGATTGGAAACACGCGAATGTGATGTCCCTATTCAAAAAGGGAGAGAGGCAAAATGTCGGAAACGATAGGCTGGTTAGCTCGACCTCTGTGGTGGGGAAGATGCTGGAATCAATCATTAAGGAGGAGACAGTTGAACATTTGGAATGACGATTGTCAATCCACCATTGTCAGCATGGATTTATAAAGGTTAAGTCATGCTTGACAAATTTGCTTGAGTTCTTTGAGGACATAACTAGCAAGCTGGATAGTGGGGGACCTGAGGTTGTGGTACATCTGGACTTCCAAAAGGTGTTTGACAAGGTGCTGCATGAAAGACTGATCCCGAAGGAGAGATTGCAGGGGACTAGGGTAGAGTACTGGATTGGATTGCAGATTCGCTGATTGACAGAAAGCAGAGAGTCGGGGATAAATAGGTCCATCTCTGGCAGGTGAAATGCACTTATTGGTGTGCCGCATTGGCGAGTCCACAGATCTCATCTGTTTACAATGTACATAAATGATCTGCAAGCAGTGACAATGCGTAACGTAACAAAAACCCTGGATGAAATAGTTGGAAAATCAGGCACTGAAGAAAATATAAAGATTTTGCAGATGATTATAGATATGCTACGACCGTGGACCAAAATCTGCCAGATGGAGTTTAATGTGGATAGGTGTGACGTTATCCATTTTGTCAGAAAAGATGCCAAGGCAAATTGTTATCTAAACGGAAGGCAGATTCAAAATGCGGCTGGGTGTCTTTGTTCATGAATCTCAAAATATCTGAATACAGGTGCAGCTTTTAGTAAAAAAAAGGCAAATGGCATGTTGGCATTTTTTGCAAAAGGACCAGAGAATTAAGTCGAGAAATGTTACAATTGTTAGTCTGCTGCTGGGACCACATCTGGAGCATTGTTCCCCGTTTTGGTGTCCTTATCTGGGGAAGGAGGTGGTGACATTGGAGTTTGTTCAGAGGAGGTTCACCAGAATGATTCTGGGGTTAAAACGTATAACGTATGAGCAGAGATTTAAACGCTTGGGCTTATATGCACTGGAATTTAGAACGTTGTGAGTGGATATCATTGTGATACGTAAAATGCTAAAGGGCTTCATAAAGTAAATGTAGACCAAATGTCCCCCTTGTGGCGAAATCTAGAGTAACAGGTCACAGGTACAGTTTGAGAGGAGGCAGAATTAAAACTGAGTGAGGAGAAACTGGTCCGCCCAGAGGGTGATGAATTTGTGGAACTCGCTATCTCATAGCTCAGTGGAGTCTGAATCATTAAATGGTTTCAAGAAGGACACAGATATATATTTCATTATAAAAAAGTGTGAAAGGGATATGGTGAATAGATAGGGAGGTAGATTGGAGTGCTGGGAGAGATTAGCCGTGGTCTAATTGAATGGCGGGGCAGGCTGGAAGTGGTAAATTTGCCTACTGCTGCTTCCTAAGTCATGTGTTCCTATGTTCCCAATCAGATAGAAATGAAAGAGAGAAACGTATAATGAAAATGCGGTGCAATGGGATTGTCACTGGACTAGTTATCCAGTTACCCAGAACAATGCCCGTGGTACCCAGGTTCGAATCCCAACATAGCAGATGTGCTTGTCACTTTAATGCCCTCTGGTATTTTCCAGCAGGGCAAGTAGGGTTGCAGGACAAATGATTGCTCAGCCAGTGGTGCCCACAGCCCATGATCGGGTTAAAAAAATGCGGGTGATAATTCCACCGTTTCTGGGAACCCCGGGGTGGGCATGACAGAGCCCCCCTCCTTGTAACTTTTTACAGAACTTTCCTTCTCTGCAGCCTCAACTCCATTTTGTGGTCATGTCAGAGAGCCAGACGCACTGTAACTACAGTCCCCAAACATCACCCAGAGTTGGGACACAAGATCCACTGTCCTTTCTGAATGTATGCAGATGCTCTCCATGCAACCTCCAGAAACCCACGAACAACACCTCCACTAACGCTCCAATCACAGGAGTCAAAAGCCCATCAGTTGCAAGTGTGATGCCTGGACCTTTTAAGTAACACTGGCATGGGTTACTCGGGTTGCTGAACACGCTTTGAGCAGAGAGAGACTCACACATGTGTTCAGTGGACAGACACTGTCCAAGTTTCAGAGACATGTGCCAGATCTGCTGAAACTCCCTGTGCAACATGAGGACACGAGGAACATAACCCACAGGATTTCCTGTATTCAGAACTCTGTCACGCTGGCACCAATGAGTCTGCAGAGCACAAAGTACAAGTCCAAGATTCAGAGGAACAGAAATTCACTTTGATCAGTGAATTTGACAAATTCTTAAAGATAACGGCCTCTCCAGATCTAGGAAAAGAGAATGTGACAGATTGCAGGAGACATTCAAACACAAGAATGGGAATATGAACATCATCTAGAATTACATAGCAAGGGCAAAAGAGGAGCTGTACCATGGAATATTGGTGTCAGGGTGATATATGTTTTCGGGACTGGGGATGGGGAGACTTTGTGGAGTGGGTGTTTTTAGGCTCTGTATAAATGTGAACAGAGACATTTTGGAAAACGGATACAGAGTGGGACAAATCAGACAGAAAAATCATGGAGGGATTTGATCAGGTGAGTGAGAAAATTAAGGGTTTACCTGTTCAGCTGGTGATAGAGTTCAGCGAGCACAGGATGATGAGTAAATTGGATTTGCTGAGTTGGGGTGTGGACAGCAGTGCTTTGGATGAGATTTTTTCAGCAGGCTTATATATGGGAAGCTTGTCAGCAAATAATTGGAATATTGTGTCTGGAACTCGCAAGAACAGCTGAGTGGAGTCAAAGGATGATATTCCGGAGATGACAGTAGACAGGATTAATGATGGAATGATACAATGTCAGTAATCAGCTCTGAGCCAAAGCACGGACAGATGTTGCAATGAGCTGCGCTGGACTCAGGTCCAGGAATACTGCCAGTGGATCGGGAACAGAGATTGGAAGTGGAACGGAAGTCAATGTCCATTTCCCTAAGACTGAAATAACAAACAGAGTAATACAATGAAAATGGTTTACACATATAATCTTTGATACAGAAACAAACCAGAAACCACAATGGGAGATATTCAGATAATCTGAACGATCAAAAACACTGAACAGTGTTCCGTGTTGTGCGTGTTTCATGAATGAATATAGAGACGCAACAGCCAGAATAACAAAAGTAACAGTGCAGAGTAAATCGCAAGATTATGAATAGAGTTAAATAGGCTTTATAGAATTAATTACTGCACAGGGAGACTTACCAGGGATACCAATCATTGCCAGGATGGGATAGTAAAATCCTTGAATGAACAAGAGTACATAAAGAATCTGCAATGAGAGTGATAACCTATAAAATCCATCACCTGACAGGAAGTAAAGAGCCAGTGCAAAATTTCCACATGTATTAAAATCTAAAGGTGGCAGGGGTGGTGGGGGTGGAATATTCCGATGGATTGTTCCCAGATTCTGATCCATTGTTGGAACATTCCAGTCCATTGTTCTCAGATTCTGATCCATTGTTGGAACATTCCAGTCCATTGTTCTCAGATTCTGATCTCCCCTCCCCGTCTCCATGCAGCCGCTTATCCCTGTTAGTGCCGGAGTTGATGCTCCCGCTGATTCTATGCTGTAACAAACTGAACAGAACCCTTAATAAGTAGAAGAGGGAAATCCTCCAGCGACACCGCCCGGCTCCACGTAGACTGACATTATTCACAGACACTGAACAAACAATTTCAGTTAACCCCATTCAATCCAGCATTTTAATATCACAAAATACCATATTTAGGAAGGCTGCATGGGATGGTAAGGGTCAGGGAGGGGTGGAAAGGTGAAAATGACGGAGAGTCTGACCATACTCCCTCAGTCTTCCCTGAATATGGCAGTGGTCCCTGTGTTATCATGGTTGTGGGTTATAGATGAGTTTATCATTAGTCGGGATTGATAGACACTGCTGAAATCTAGGCTGCTGTTAGACTTTAACTTTCGTTTAACACCCTGTTCCGTACAGAACAACCTTAGCAGAGGCTTCACGGAGGTCATGTGCGTTCATGCCAAATTCGTTCTTCGTTCCGAAATGTAGAATTTCAGATCTGTTATTTCGGGGAGTTCGCAAGTGAATTCTTACGGCACTTACTATCAAATTCGGTCAATTCTTACGGTAGCTGTGTAGTGAAAGATCCTCGCTCTGTTTTCCCCAGTGGGGAGTGGGGATGCAGACTATTCTTGCCCAAATTTCGGCTGCACAACTTGGAAGTTTCAAATGAGCATGTGTGCAGAAAGCTGTAAAACGGCAGTTCTGCTGCCCGCACACTCACCTCCTCCCACTCGCGCACCCACCACCATGGACATAGGAACCCTCCGGAACATAGAAATTGCCTTCTCGGGTGTGGGATCATGAGGAGCCTGACATCAACGTTAACCAACAGGACTAGTCCGATACTGGTCTGCGTCGAGTCAAAACAGAGAACCTTCTCCACAAAGAGCCACAGGAATACAGTTGGCCACACAAAGTGGCAGCTCTGTTGTACTCCTCTCCCAAAATGAAGGGACGCCCTCAGGGACCCTTTAACCTTCACGGGACAGTGTTCGGTAGCGTACAGTAATCAGACCCGGGCGAGAAAGTGTGTTCCCAAACCGAATGCCCACAGAGTCCAGAGTAGATACACGTGATTCAGCGTATCGAATGCCTTCTCCTGGTCAAGAGACAGGAAGGCGTTCGGTAGAGCAGCCCTCTGGGAATGATGGATTAGACCCCAGACCAGATGAATGTTATCCCGAATGGTGCAGCCCAGAGTAGTGGAGGATTGCTCAGAGTGGATCATGTGATCCACTACGGTGCCTTTGCGTGATTATAGCAAAGAGTTAGCAGGGCATTTGCAGCCCTGTGCCATGAAAGGGGCTACACCCTCAGGACAACTGAATAGTCCTTCTCCAGGGTGTCACAAAATGCCCTGAAGAACTCCATCGTCAGACCGTCCAGCGCTGGTGATGTTTCCCTTGAGAGGGTGTAGAGGGCGCAGATCCCCTCCTCCAGGCTGATAGAGGCGTTGCTCCTCACGACACCCTCCGGGTCGAACAGTGGCAGGTAGTTCCACAAAGCTCTACGGGCATCCTTGCTGGACAGATTTAGAGAGAAAAGGGCAGTGTGATATTATCAGACAATTTTCCCGATGCCCTCCAGATCCTAGAAAAGGGATCCATAGTCGGCCAAATAAGTTTAGGAGTTGCTGATGGATCCCATGTTTTTGTTCCAGCGGTTGTAAAATGGGGGGAATCTGCATTCACAACTTCATGTACATTGTGGCCCAATGATTGGAGCACAGATGTTCACAACGTGAAGCACCACACCCCGCCCGCAGCGAACTGTCAAGTGCAGCAATTGGATCTACCCCGGTATGGACCTCACCCAGAAGACGGAAGTGGGTGAGTGGGAGCCCGTTGGGAACAAAGCAGGAGACATTGTATCACATTAATCTATGGCCGGTGGCCTCTGAAGGGTCTATCTCTACGGTGTTCCTGCCCACCATGAAACTTTTCCGAGGCGAGCCAGTAAGAACATAAGAAGTCGGAGCAAGAGTAGGCCATCTGGTCTCTCGAGCCTGCTCCGCCATTCATTAAGATCATTGTTGATCTTTTCGTGGACTCAGCTCCACTTACCCGCCCGCTCACCATAACCCTTAATTCCTTTATTGTTCAACAAATTATCTATCCTTGCCTCAAAAACATTCAATGAGGTAGCCTCAACTGCTTCACTGGGCAGGGAATTCCAGAGATTCACAACCCTTTGTTTGAATAAGTTCCTCCTCAACTCAGTCCTAAATCTGTTTCCCCTAATTTTGAGGCTATGCCCCCGAGTTCGCGTTTCACTCGCCAGTGGAAACAGCTTCCCTGCTTCTATCTAATCTATTCCCTTCATAATATTATATGTTTCTGTAAGATCTCCCCTCATTCTTCTGAATTCCAATGATTATAGCCCCAGTCTACTCAGTCTCTCATCATAAACCAACACTCTCAACTCCGAAATCAACCCAGTGAATCTCCTCTGCACCCCCTCCAGTGCCAGTACATCCTTTCTCAAGTAAGGAGACCAAAATTGTACACAGTACTCCAGGTGTGGCCTCACCAGCACCTTATACAGCTGCAACATAATCTCGCTGTTTTTAAATTTCATCCCTCTAGCAATGAAGGACAAAATTCCATTTGCCTTCTTAATTACCTGCTGCACCTGCAAACCAGCTCCTTGAGATTCCTGCACAAGGACACCCAGGTCCCTCTGCACTGCAGCATGCTGCCATTTTTGCCATTTAACTAATAGTCCATTTTGCTGTTATTCCTACCAAAATGGATGACCTCACATTTACCAACATTGTACCCCATCTGCCAGACTCTCGCCCACTCACTTAGACTATCGATATCCCTTTGCAGACTTTCAGCGTCCTCTGCACAGTTTGCTCTTCCACCCATCTAAGTGTCATCTGCGAATTTTGACACACTACACTTTGTCCCCAACTCCAAATCATCTATGTCAATCGTAAACAATTGCTGTCCAAAAACTGATCCGTGAGGCACACCACCAGTCACTGATCACCAACCATAAAAACACCCACTTACCCCCACTCTTTGCTTTCTGTTAGTCAACCAATCCTCTATCCATGCTAATATGTTACCTGTAACACTGTGCACTTTTATCCTATGGAGCAGTCTTTGGTGCAGCACCTTGTCAAATGCTTTCTGGAAATCCAGATACACCACATCCACAGGTTCCCCCATTGTCCATTGCACATGAAATGTTCTCAAAGAATTCCACCAAATTAGTCAAACATGACCTGTCCTTCATTAACCCATGAAGGGCAGGGTGGACCACCTACTTTGTCCTCAAGCAGTAAATTGCCGTTCCGAACATTTTAAAGGCATTTGCGGGGCCGATAAATGCCTCTGTAATGGTGGAGTGCGTGTTGCACTTCACCCCGAGGGATTTTTTTTGTTTTCAGTGTAAACGGCGACGGAGCAATGGGAGCAGCGGGTGCTCCAGCAGGAATCAAACTCCAGAAACATCCAGCTCCAGCAACAGCCAGCTCCAGCAGTAACCAATTGCAGCAGGAAGAAACTCCAGCAGCAACCAGCTCCAGCAACAACCAGCTCCAGCAACAACCAGCTCCAGCAACAACCAACTCCAGCAGCAAACAGCTCCAGCAACAGCCAACTCCAGCAGCAAACAAACTCCAGCAGCAACCAGCTCCAGCAACAACCAGCTCCAGCAACAGCCGGCTCCAGCAGTAACCAACTGCAGCAGGAAGAAACTCCAGCAGCAACCAGCTCCAGCAACAACCAGCTCCAGCAACAGCCAACTCCAGCAGCAAACAGCTCCAGCAACAGCCAACTCCAGCAGCAACCAGCTCCAACAACAGCCAGCTCCTGCAGCAACCAACTCCAGCAGCAACCAGCTCCAACAACAACCAGCTCCAGCCACGACCAACTCCAGCAGCAACCAGCTCCAACAACAACCAGCTCCAGCAACAACCAGCCGCAGCAACAACCAACTCCAGCAGCAAACAGCTCCAGCAACAGCCAACTCCAGCAGCAACCAAATTCCAGCAGCAACCAGCTCCAGCAACAACCAGCTCCAGCAACAGACAGCTCCAGCAGTAACCAATTGCAGCAGGAAGAAACTCCAGCAGCAACCAGCTCCAGCAACAACCAGCTCCAGCAACAACCAACTCCAGCAGCAAACAGCTCCAGCAACAGCCAACTCCAGCAGCAACCAGCTCCAACAACAACCAGCTCCAGCAGCAACCAGCTCCAGCAACAACCAACTCCAGCAGCAACCAGCTCCAGCAACAACCAGCTCCAGCAGCAAACTGCTCCAGAGCTCCAGCAACAGTAAGCTACAGCAGCAACCAGCTCCAACTACAACCATAAGACCATAAAACATAGGAGCAGGATTAGGCCACTCGGCCCATCGAGTCTGCTGCGCCACTCAATCACGGCTGATATTTTTCCCCATCCCCATTCTGCTGCCTTTTCCCCATAGCCCCTGATCCCCTTATTAATCAAGAACCTATTTATTTCTGTCTTAAAGACACTCAATGACCTGGCGCCCACAACCTTCTGCGGCAAACTGTTCCGCAGATTCATCACTCTCTGGCTGTAGAAATTCTTCCTCATCTCTGTTTTAAAGGGATTGTCCCTTTAGCCTGAGGTTGTGCCCTCTGGTTCTAGTTTTTCCCACTAGTGGAAACATCCTCTCCACATCCACTGTATCCAAGTGTCGCAGTATCCTCTAAGTTTCAATAAGATCTCCCCTCATCCTTCTAAACTCCAACGAGACCAGAACCAGAGTCCACAACCGTTTCTCACACGACAAGCACTTCAATCCAGGGATCATTCTTGTGAACATCCTCTGGACTCTTTCCAAGGCTAGCACATCCTTCCTTAGACATGGGGCCAAACCGGTTCACAATAGCCCAAATAGGGCCTGACCAGAATCTTATACAGCCTCAGAAGTACACCCCTGCTCTTGTATTCAAACCCTCTCAACATTAATGCTCACATTGCATTTGCCTTCCTAACTGCCGACTGAACCTGCACGTTATCCTTAAGAGAATCTTGAACAATAACTCCCAAGTCCCTTTGTGTTCCTGGTTTCTTAAACATTTTCCCATTTCGAAAACAATCTGTGCCTCTATTCCTCCTTCCAAAGTGCATAACCTCACACTTTACCACATTGTATTCCATCTGCCACTTCCTTGCCCAATCTCCTAACTTGTCCAAGTGCTTCCGCTTTTGCATTGCCAGTGTCTGGGTGGAGATGTTCTTTCTGCAATTTCACCCTCATCCTTATTCACATATCAGGCTGTGCTGCACTCACCGTGGCAGAACACATCAGGACATTGATCCTTTTCCACTCTGTAACCACGTGTCTGAAACCTGCTCACCTCCCAGCAATCTCCATCCAGACTGGTTTGTACCGATGGGATAATCTTCTCCTTCCATCCTGAGGGAACAGGACCTCCCGCCGAGCCCGAGCAGCCGGGAGGAGTCCCTCCAGGGAGGAAATAGTGCTTGGGGAGCAACCCTTGCTCTGCTTTCTGTCCTTTCAGCCCCTCGTTCAGTAAGCAGAGCTCCCTCGCTGCTTCCTCCAGAGCTGCTGTGTTTGAAAGTCCTGCAGGCTGCCTTTGGAGATGGTGGAGATGCCGCACACATGAGGACAGCCTAAACCGAGATGTTGGATTTATGTCACATTATCAGTAACCCCCACAGCTTGACTCCTGGACTTGCAGAATCTCACTAGCTGTTCTGTCTGGAGACAATACACATCTCTTTAACCGGTGTTTAATGCTCCCTCCACCCACACTGTCTGTACCTTTAAGACCTGGCTGGCTTTAGGGATTCGCATTCTAATCAGTATTCTGTAACTTGATGTTGTGTCTCTGTGCACTGTTTGAGAGCACATTTCCACTCCATCTGACGAAGGAGCAGCGCTCCGAAAGCTTATGGTATTTGCCACCAAATAAACCTGTTGGACTTTAACCTGGTGTTGTGAGACTTCTTACTTTGGAGATGGTGCCAGCATTGCCTGAACCGGGACTGCCCCCTGCCCAGGCTGCCTCAGTGGGCAGCTCCCCCTGCCTGCCAACCGTTAATTGTCTGCCTCTGACAACATCACCTTCATAATTCTGCCTATCCTGCCCACACGGACACACCACCCATTTCCAATCCCCATGCTGGGTCTTCAGAGCTTCTGGTAAAATCACAGCCATTAACTTCAAACTCACCACAAACTGCATTCCCAAAGCACTGACCATCCCATGTCCCTCCCGAGCCACTCCGAGTAAGGACATGGGGATCTTGTGATTATGGTCCTGTCCCATCATCACTTTTATCATTTAATCACTCCTGTAATTCCAATTTGTCCTTTCTTTGTTTCTTCCCCAGCCACCCACCGCTGTCACTTCAAACCTGTCATTTCACTGCCCGTTCCCAGTTCCAATGGAAGCACAAACTTTACCCCAGTTTCTCTCTTCACAAATATTTAGCTAAGCCGCTGAGCATTTCCAGTTTATTATATTTATATTTCATTTTCAGCATTGAGTATTTATTCATTCTACAGAAATGCAAGTTGTGTTTTTGGAATGTCTCATACAATACATTATTATTGTTATTAACAGTATTATATAAAACACTGGGGATTGAACCTGATTCCTGTTATTTCTCTCTCTGGTCTCCAGTCTGGATAATAACGCTCTCACAGATGCTGGTGCTGAGGATCTCACCTCCGCTCTCTGTACAAACCATTCACTGGGGTTTCTGAACCTGGGATTAAACTCCTTCACAGATCAATCTGTCCCTGCTCTCCACCGCCTCATACTGACCTGCAGGAGTCTGGAATGGATCTCGTGAGTGTTTGTGTTAATTTTTAGTGTAACAATTAAAATATAAATGGATTTAAAATATAAATGAGTCTGAATCATCCAAGCAGCAGCAATGGTAAGCAGATTGTCGGTATGTGTGAAAATCCCCCCAACCTGAAACTGCTGCATATTTCTCCCAGAATCTTCAGCACTGCGACATCGGGAGCTCCACCAGACCAGACTAGAGTCGGTGAAGAGAGAGCACACACCCTATTCACAGCACAGTGACCCCGGGGAGCTCCATCACAGCAGACTAGATTCGAGGAAGAGAGAGCACACACCCTATTTACAGCACAGTGACCCCGGGGAGCTCCATCACAGCAGACTAGAGTCGAGGAAGAGAGAGCACACACCATATTTACAGCACAGTGACCCCAGGGAGCTCCATCAGAACAGAATAGATTCGTCAAAGAGAGAGAGCACGCACCCTATTTCCAGCACAGTGACCCTGGCGATCTCCATCAGAGTAGAGTGGAGTCGTGGTAGAGCGAGCACACCTTATTTACAGCAGTGACCCCGGGGAGTGTTAGTTGATTGGGGGAGTGAATGGGTTGGTGTGTCGCTGGATGAATGGTTAGTCAGGGAGCTAGGGAGAGGTTTAAGGATTAATTCTGGGTGTCGGGAGGGTGGTCGAGTTGTATTGTGTTGGGTTGGAGGGTTAATCAGCAGCTTGGATGGTGGCTGGGAGTTGGTAATGTTGTTGGGTGTTTAATCAGATGTGGTTGCATGGTCGGGGGTTGGGATTGGTGAATAGCTTTGGAGAGTAGTGGGTTGGGGTTGGTTCTTGAGTAATCAGTTTAAGTCAGAGATATAGTCAAGAATGTATTCAAGAGGCGGCTGGATACAGCACTCGGGGTGAACAGGATCAACGGTTATGGGGAGAAAGCAGGATTAGGCTATTGAGTTGGACGATCAGCCATGATTGCGATGGATGGTGGAGCAGGTTCGAAGGATCAAACGGCCTCCTCCTGCTCCTATCTTCCATGTTTCTATGTCCGGTCAGGAGAGGTTGGGACAGATGAGGACAAGTTGGGAGGTTTAGTCAGATTTGTTCAAGGCCTAGTGGGAGGTAGTCGGGCTGGAGGGAGGTAGCGATGATTAAGGGGAGTGACAGCCTGTCAGGGGGAGATACCAGCAGCAGCCAGGCCTGTGACACCACAGCTGGTTCTTTCCTGTAGCATCTGTACCCTGGAACATTAAACTGCCAGTCCTGTCCCTCCCTTAGCCATGTTTCAGTAATTGCTATAATATCCCAGTCCCATGTACCCATCAATGCCCTGATTTCATCTGCCTTGCCCATCAGGCCTCTTTCATTGAAATCAATGCAGTTTAATCTGGACTTCCCTTGCTCTCTGTCTTGCTTCTGTCTGATGTGCCTGGTAGTAGGATTACTGACACTGCCTTTACTGGTTCTGCTGTGGGACAGGGTCGGGCAAAGAGCAAGCGAGCAGTAGTAATAGGGGACTCGCTAGTTAGAGGCACAGACAGGTGTTTCTGTGGCTGCAATTGAGACTCCAGGATGGTGTGTTGCCTCGCTGGTGCCAGGGTCAAGGACGTCTCTGAGCAATGGCAGGGCATCCTTCAGGGGGAAGGTGAGCAGCCAGAGGTCGCTGTACATATTGGTACCAACCACATAGGAAAAGGGATGAGATCCTGCAATGTAAATATAGAGAGTTAGGCAGAAGGCTAACGTGTAGGACCTCGAAGGTAGCAATTTCAGGACTACTATCGGTCCCACGTGCTAGTGGGAGTAGGAATAGGAGGATCAGGCAGATGTGTGCCTGGCTTGAGAGCTGGGGCAGGGGGCAGGGATTTAGATTTTTGGATCATTGGGATCTTTTCTGGGGTAGGGCTGACCTGTTCAAGAGGGATGGGTTACATTTGAACTGGAGAGGGACTAACATCCTGGCGGGAAGATTTGCGAGAGCCGCTCGGGTGGGTTTAAACTAGTTTGGCGGGGCGGGGCGGTGCGGGGGGCGGGGGCGGGGGATCCAAAGCAGTAGGGAGACAGAAGAGAAGTTTGAGGACAGCAGGGAAGTTAAAGAGAGCACGATAATTAGTAAAGGCAGTGTCAGTAATCCTACTACCAGACAGATCAGACAGAAGCAAGACAGAGCAAGGGAAGTCCAGATTAAACTGCATTTATTTCAATGCAAGAGGCCTGACGGGCAAGGCAGATGAAATCAGGGCATTGATGGGTACGTGGGACTGGGATATTATAGCAATTACTGAAACATGGCTAAGGGAGGGACAGGACTGGCAGCTTAATGTTCCAGGGTACAGATCCTATAGGAAAGATAGAACAGGAGGTAAGAGAGAAGGGGGAGTTGCACTTTTGATTAGGGAAAGCATCACGGCCGTACTGAGAGGGGATATATCCGAGGTTTCGGCCACTGAGTCTATATGGGTAGAACTGAGAAATAAGAAGGGGGAAAACACTTTGATAGGATTGTACTATAGGCCCCCAAATAGTCAGCGGGAAATTGAGGAGCAAATATGTAAGGAGATTACAGATAGCACCAAGAAAAATAGGGTGGTAATATTCAGAGATTTTAATTTTCCCAACATTGACTGGGACAGCCATAGTATTTGAGGGTTGGATGGAGAAAAATTTGTTGAGCGTATTCAGGAGGAATTTCTCATTCAGTATGTGGATGGCCCGACTAGAGAGGGGGCAAAACTTGACCACCTCTTGGGAAATAAGGAAGGGCAGGTGACAGAAGTGAGGGATCACTTTGGGACCAGTGACCAGAATTCTATTAGTTTTAAGATAACTATGGAGAACGATGGGTCTGTCCCAAAAGTTAATATTTGAAATTGGGGCAAGGCCAATTTTGATGGTATCAGGCAGGAACTTTCAAACGTTAATTGGGGGAGTCTGTGGGAAGGAAGAGGGATGTTTGGTTAGTGGCATGCTTTCAAAAGTGTGTTAACCAGGGTTCAGGGTAAACACATTCCTCTCAGAGTGAAGGGCAAGGCTGGCAGAAGTCGCGAACCCTGGATGACTCGGGATATTGAGGCCCTGGTCAGGAAGATGAAAGAGGTACATGACGTGCATAGGCAGCTGGGATCAAGTGAATCTCTTGAAGAGTATAGGGCGTGTAGGAGTAGAGTTGAGAGAGAAATCAGGAGGGCAAAAAGGGGACACGAAATTGTTTTGGCAGATAAGGCAACGGAGAATCCAAAGAGCTTCGACAAATACATAAAGGGCAAAAGAGTGTTAGCGCGAGTGGGCGAACACGACCACTTCGGACTCAGAGTCAGGTTCAACAGCGGTACAGCTTTATTAACGTCGACGGAGGTGCAATCAGGACATACAAACAGCACTGTCCCGAAAGCACTCTGAAAGCCTGCCGCAATGGGCTGCAGTTATACTCGAAATTTGGCACGTCGTATGATTGAAATGTTAATGTTTTGATTACAGTATTTGACTCTGACCATTCTGTTTAATGGGTTTTTAGGTGCGGAGTTGATGTGTTAAGTCTGGTGATTGCCCAGTCTAGGGAGGTGGTAATTGTCAGAGATCTCCGGAGTTTCTTATACAATAGGTGTTTTATCGGGAAGTCTTTCATGTCTCGGAGACCTTCTGTTTGATAAGGGCTTCCTGATATCCTTGGAGCCAATTTAATTAAATGGAAGGTTATGCTAATGTGATTCCTGAGTTCCTTTGTCAGCCTTGTTTCTGCATTTTAAAAGACCTGCTTGTCTGTTCACACTTTGTGCCTGGGTGCTGCTTTGTCCTGTTTCATTTATTTGATTTTATTCTAAGAAATATTTAACCTAAGGAATCACAGAAATTTGTGTCTGCTTACAAGAGTAACAAGGGGGAGAGTAGGAGCTCTTAAGGATCAACAAGGTAATCTATGTGCGTATCCTCAAGAGATGGGCGAGATCGTAAATGAATATTTCTCATCAGCATTTACTATTGAGAAAAGCATGGATGTTAGGGAACTTGGGGAAATAAATACTGATGTCTTGAGGAGTGTACATATTACAGAGAAGGAGGTGCTGGAAGTCTTAAAGCACACCAAGGTAGATAAACCTGCGGGACCTGATGAGATATATCCCAGGACGTTGTGGGAGGTTAGGGAGGAAATTGCGGGTCCCCTAGCCGAGATATTTGAGTCATCGATAGTCACAGGTGAGTTGCCAGAAGATTGAAGAGTGGCAAATGTTGTGCCTTTGATTAAAAAGGGCTGCAGGGAAAAGTGTGGAAACGACAGGCCAGTGAGCCTCTCAACTGTGGTGGGTAAATTGTTGGAAG
Source organism: Mustelus asterias (assembly GCF_964213995.1). Classification (NCBI taxonomy): domain Eukaryota; kingdom Metazoa; phylum Chordata; class Chondrichthyes; order Carcharhiniformes; family Triakidae; genus Mustelus; species Mustelus asterias. Next base: position 305,779 of record NW_027590097.1, on the reverse strand, counting down.
GTATTTTGAGGGGCAGGATCTACAGGCATTAGAGATACAAGGACTGATTAGGGACAGTCAGCATGGCTTTGTGAGTGGAAAATCATGTCTCTCAAATTTAATTGAGTTTTTTTAAGAGGTAACCAAGAAGGCAGATGAGGGCAGTGCAGTTGATGTCGACATGAACTTTAGCAAGGCCTTTGACAAGGTACCGCATGGTAGGCTGTTGCATGAAGTTAAATCTCACGGGATCAAGGGTGAGGTATCCTAATGGATACAAAATTGGCTCCTTGACAGAAGCCAGAGGGTGGTTGTCGAGAGTTGTTTTTCAAACTGGAGGCCTGTGAGCAGCGGTGTGCCTCAGGGATCAGTGCTGGGCCCACTGTTATTAGTCATTTATATCAATGATTTGAATGAGAATATAGGGGGCATGGTTCGTAAGTTTGCAGATGACACCAAGATTGGTGGCATGGTGGACAGTGAGGAAGGCTATCTCCAATTGCAGCGGGATCTTGATCAATTGGGCCAGTGGGCTGACGAATGGCAGATGGAGTTTAATTTAGAGAAATGCAAGGTAATGCATTTTGGTAGATTGAACCAGGGCAGGACTTACTCAGTTAATGCTAGGGCATTGGGGAGAGTTACAGAATAAAAAGATCTCTGGGTACATGTTCATAGCTCCTTGAAAGTGGAGTCACAGGTGGACAGAGTGGTGAAGAAGGCATTCGGCATGCTTGGTTGCATTGGTCAGAACATTGAATACAGGAGTTGGGACGTCTTGTTAAAGTTGTACAAGACATTGGTAAGGCCACACTTGGAATAGTGTATGCAATTCTGGTCACCCTATTATAGAAAGGATATTATTAAACGAGAAAGAGTGCAGAAAAGATTTACTCGGACGCTACTGGGACTTGATGGATTGTGTTATAAGGAGAGGCTAATAGACTGGGACTTTTTTCCTTGGAGCGTAGGAGGCTGAGGCATGACCTTATAGAGGTCTATAAAATAATGAGGGACTTAGATCAGCTAGATAGTCAATATATTTTCCCAAAGGTAGGGGAGTCTAAAACTAGAGGGCTCAGGTTTAAGGTGAGAGGGGAGAGATACAAAAGTGTCCAGAGCTGCAATGTTTTCACACAGAGGGTGGTGAGTGTCTGGAACAAGCTGCCAGAGGTAGTAGTAGAGGCGGGTACAATGTTATATTTTAAAAAGCATTTAGATAGTTACATGGGTACGATGGGTATAGAGGGATATGGGCCAAATGCGGGCAATTGGGATTAGCTTCGGGGTTTAAAAAAAAAGGATGGCATGGACAAGATGGGCCGAAGGGCCTGTTTCCATGCTGTAAACCTCTATGACTCTATGAGTGGGTCTAGTCAGACTGTGGGAGGTGTAGTATGGGGATCAGTGGGAAGTGATTGGGGGACTCGGTTGTGCTATTCAGGTATTAGTCCAGGCGGTGAGCTGTCTAACATTACCTGAGTAACTATCCAGGTAAATTTTGTGGATCTGTCCCAAGTATCTGACTCTAACTGTAGCAGGGGGATTCCCCAATAGTAGTTAATACCTCTGGGACAATTCCCAGGTAGATCAGTGCGTCAGGACATCTTCGGATGTGTGTCTGATGTCTGGCGATCCAGAGATCTGAAGGTTTGTCCCATTAACTCCAGTCTCCTGTTATTTACTCTGTTGTTCAATCTGCTTATTTCCTGTTTCATGTTTAATCTGTTTCAGGCTGGAGATGAATCGGTTCAGTCCAAATGGAAAGAGTTGTTGCGGAGATCCAGACGGGGACCCGAGTGTGAAAGTGTGAACATTTCAGTCCATAAACATTGCTGCTCCACCGGTTACAGTGAAATCCTGAATTGTGAAGTTCTTCGACAGCTCCTTCCAAACCCTTCATTCCTGCCCCTCTCCCTCCCTATTCCATCAGCCCCTACAGTCTGGCAGTGATTTCCCTGCTTTCCTGGTTTCCCAGCTGTAAAACTGTTGCAGTTTTAGTCTCCACATTGAAGGAAAGATTGCTGCAAACCATTGTTTAAGCAGCAATGTGTTGTCAGTGTTCTCAGCAACAGAGTCTTCAACCTCCTTTCAAAAGGGAGCAGCAAAGATCATTCTCCAGAGAGAGAACGGAGTGTGTGGATCTGATTCTGAAAGTACCCAGCAGACGGTAGATTGGTCAATCTTGTCAGAGTTTCCTCGGTCTCTGTGAATGAATTAAAGGCTCCACCAGCCTCTCCTCAAAACCTCTTTCACTATCTTGAGATTAAAGTGACACAATCCCACCATCTGCTGGCGGTTCTTAGCTACTGCAGGCGCTGTGCTACGTGAGCCTCAGACAAGTTGAGTAAGTCCCATGTCTGCATCTGGGAACCGGTTACTGCAGCGTGAATATTGAACAATATTGACAGGGATTGGAGTTTGCAGCAGGAACCCCGGCTGGTGAATTAACCCATTTATCACCACACACTGTACATGAACTCCGTTCCCCCATTCCCTATGGGAGATATTGTCTGGAGATTGTAGTTGGGGATGATCTCAGACTGTAATGTGTACATTTGATGCAGTTATCAGACACTAATTCCATTCAGAATGGGAGTGGGTAAACTCTGCTGCACTCTGTAATTCCTGTGTCAGACATTGTCAGTGTTTAATCTTCCACAGGGGATCTTGCTAACGGTTCTTTTAATGTTTCCAAGATAATTGTCTCAACCTCACAGACTGATTCTTTTAAAATTGGGAATACGAACATTTTAAGACACAATTACAACCTTTAATCACAATTTGTCCGTGCTCGAACTGAAAATAATTTCCAAACAAACTATTTCCCTTTTGCAGCTCGTGCTTTGCAATTCCACAGGTTTCGGTGATACAGAGAGCAACTCCATTGGAATCCAAATGCTCCCATTCCACTCTCGTTCCCCGTTTACCCTGCCAATTATCAACCTCAACAAAAGCTCCCACATATTTATCTGGGACAAAGAACAAAGAACAAAGAACAATACAGCACAGGAACAGGCCCTTCGGCCCTCCAAGCCCGCGCCGCTCCCCGGTCCAGGATTGAATCCTGAATCCAGGATCCCCGCCCAATTTTCCAGACTATCTACATACCAATATCCTATCCAAAGAGCTGTCCCTCACAGCTACGATGCTTTGTTCATTACAACCTATTAACTCACCCCCACCCTCCCCCCCCCCCCATTCCAGACCATGTGATCTCCAGGGAGAGGCGAAAACCCAGAGTGAAAAACCCCAGGGCCAATATGGGGAAAGAAAATCTGGGAAATTCCTCTCCGACCCCCTGAGGCGATAGAAACGAGTCCAGGAGATCACAATGGCCCTGATCGGGAAATGCTTCCCAACCCTAGTCATTTCCACTTCCACAAACACCATATGAATTCCCTGCCCCCGAGACAGGTTCCCAACTATCCGCAGTCTCGCTCTGTACTGGCACCAGCAAGATGATCATAAAATGAAGCCTTGAAACGAGAAACAACGAACAATTAGCCCGCGCCGCTCCCTGGTCCAGACTAGACCACTCTTTTGTATCCCTCCATTCCCACTCCGTTCATATAGCTGTCTAGATAAGTCTTAAACGTTCCCAGTGTGTCCGCCTCCACCACCTTGCCCGGCAACACATTCCAGGCCCCCACGACCCTCTGTGTGAAATATGTCCTTCTGATATCTGTGTTAAACCTCCCCCCCTTCACCTTGAACCTATGACCCCTCGTGAACGTCACCACCGACCCGGGAAAAAGCTTCCCACCGTTCACCCTATCTATGCCTTTCATAATTTTATACACCTCTATTAAGTCTCCCCTCATCCTCCGTCTTTCCAAGGAGAACAACCCCAGTTTCCCCAATCTCTCCTCATAACCAAGCCCCTCCATACCAGGCAACATCCTGGTAAACCTCCTCTGTACTCTCTCCAAAGCCTCCACGTCCTTCTGGTAGTGTGGCGACCAGAACTGGACGCAGTATTCCAAATGCGGCCGAACCAACGTTCTATACATCTGCAACATCAGACCCCAACTCTTATACTCTATGCCCCGTCCTATAAAGGCAAGCATGCCATATGCCTTCTTCACCACCTTCTCCACCTGTGACGTCACCTTCAAAGATCTGTGGACTTGCACACCCAGGTCCCTCTGCGTCTCTACACCCTTTATGGTTCTTCCATTTATCGTGTAGCTCCTCCCTACATTATTCCCACCAAAATGCATCACTTCGCATTTATCAGGATTGAACTCCATCTGCCATTTCCTTGCCCAAATTTCCAGCCTATCTATATCCTTCTGTAGCCTCTGACAATGTTCCTCACTATCTGCAAGTCCTGCCAGTTTTGTGTCGTCCGCAAACTTACTGATCACCCCAGTTACTCCTTCTTCCAGACAGTTTCAGTGTTGACTCTGGTGAAGCAGGGTGTCCATTCCTTAACCCACAACACACACACACACGGTAAATGTTACTTCAATTATGTCTGGAACAGTTACAATCCTGAATGCACAGATTGATTAAAGTGATTCCAATCCAAAGGTGGAATGTGTTTCTGATTTATAATCTCAATCACACAGAGGCACTGACATTCCCACACAAGAACACACAATCACAAGCATAATCTCACACACGCGCGCGCACACACACACAGCAACACACAGACTGGCACAATCATGGAATCAGACATACAGACACATAATCATACGCATACACACGTCTGTGTGTCGTGGGACGGCACGGTAGCACAGTGGTTAGCACTGCTGCTTCACAGCTCCAGGGTACCGGGTTCGATTCCCGGCTCGGGTCACTATCTGTGTGGAGTTTGCACATTCTCCTCGTGTTTGCGTGGGTTTCCTCCGGGTGTTCCGATTTCCTCCCACAGTCCAAAGATGGGCGGGTTAGGTTGTTTGGCCAGGTTATAAAGTGTCCCTTCGAGTCCTCGGATGCGTAGGTTAGAGGGATTAGCGGGTAAAATATGTGGGGGTAGGGCCTGGGTGGGATTGTGATCGGTGCAGACTCGATGGGCCGAATGGCCTCCTTCTGCACTGTAGGGTTTCTATGTTCTATGTTCTGTGCATCCTACACACATCCCTCCAGACACACGCACACAAATTCTCACCCACACACTCATTCACACACTGACAAGCTCACACGCATGCTCACGGGCACAGAGATACACACTCTCACAAACACACACGTACAAACCCAGACACCTCCACACTCTTACTCCACGTACTGACACACAAAGAGACTTACAGAGAGAAACACAGAATCTCCCTTAAATACACATAACACGCAGCCATACGCCCAGAGAAACACACATCACAAACACATGCATTACAGCGGTTAATGAATTCTCAGCACCCCATCACCAAATGAAATTTAAGTTGGACATTTCCTCTGAAACTGACATCTCGAGAACGAAAGCAAAAAAGGAACACTGGCCCAACATTGCACAAGACCGGAGCCTCGGAAATGCAGTTTGTTCATTCCTTGTTCTTTATACCTCGCTGAGCAGATGCAGAAATATAGCATAGAAAGCTCGAATTCACAATTTCAGTCTGTCCCTGCACACTCACCTTAGCTTTATTTATTTTTTGAATGCATGATCTATTTTGGATTATCCCAAAGATCTCAGGACAGATGCATGATGTCAGGTATTACCATTATTAATAAAACTGTTTATTTTACCATGACAGATGTTACCTGGTGTTTGTCAGATTGTTGCTTTCCATCCATCTACAGTTGCAGATGCCAGCGCTGAAAAGTGGATAGATATTCTATACCATTAAAAGCATCACGTTGAACCGGGGAAATTCTTCAAAGACTATGAATTAATCACTTTCTAATTAGTATCATTTCTTCAGAACAAACTATTCATATCATCTATTATTTCAATGTAAACTAACGTTATTGTGTTGTCTGCGCTGTGCTAGTTTTAACTTAATGCTGCTCAGTATGTGACATGATCTGTGTTATTGAGTCATGGAACAGAAAGGGTTAATGCTGCTGCTCTGTAATTGTAATGAATATTCCTAATTTTATAATCTGTATAGCTTTAGTTATTTACAATTAAATGCTATATGGTTAATTAGTTAAATGCTCATTGGGAATCATTGGAATGCTGAAACTAATAGGTACACAAGCTAATAAAGAGCGGGGGACTCGTGTAAATACTGTAGCTAACAGTGGAACTAAAAAGAACATAAAATACAGGAGCAGAATTCAGCTATTCTGCTCATCGAGTCTACTCCACCATTTAATCATGGCTGATAAGTTTCCAACCCCACTCTCCTGCCTTTTCCCCAAAATATTTGATCCTCTTACCAATCAAGAACGTATCTATCTCTGTCTTAAATACACTCAATGATAGAGTGAGAGGAAGAGGAGGCGAAGAGTGAGTGAGGGTGAAGGGAGAGAGGGGAAAGTGTGAGGGGAGAGCACGATGGGAGATAGTGTGAGGGGGGAGTAGGTGAAGTGCGAGGGAGAGAGATACTGAGAGGAGAGAGAGATGGAGAGTGTGTGATGGGGAGAGTGAGAGGAGAGAGAGTAAGGGGCCAGGTGTGATGGGGTGAGAGATTAATGGGGAGACATTGTCGGGGAGAGAGTGAGCTGGAGTAAGAGTGAGGGGGAAGAATGAGGGGGGAAATGAGGAGGAAGGATTGAGGGGGAGAGTGAGGGGGAAGTAAGTGATGGGGAGGGATTGAGGGGATGAGAGGCTGAAGGAGAAGAGTGAGAGGTCGAGTGAGGGGGAGAGAGTGAGGGAGAAAGAGAGTGAGGGGGAGACTGAGTGCGAGAGTCTAGGGGTGAGAGGGAAGATATTTAGGGGAATAGAGTGCGATGCAGAGATTGAACGGGAGATATTGTGAGGGGTAAAGAGGGTGAGGGGGGTGATTGTGAGTGGGAGAATGTGAGGGTGGTTCGAGTGAGGGTAAAGGTAGTGAGGGAGAGAGTAGGTGAAGAGCGAGTGAGGGGAAGAGTGAGAGGAGAACGAGGGAGGGGAGAGAGGGAAGAGCGTGATGGGAGATCAATTGAGTGAAGAGAGCGCGGGGAGATAGGCAAAGAGAAGGTGAGGAATGAGTGAGGGAGAGAAGAGAGAGAGAGTGATGGGGAGAGAATAAGGGGAGGGGGACTGAAGGGGAGAGAGTGACACGAGACAGAGTGAGGGGCAAGCCTAAATGAAGTGTGAGTGAGGGGAGAGAGAGTGAGGGGCAGAGAAACAGTGAGGGGAATCAAGAGTGAGGGGAAGCGAGAGAGTGAGGAGAGTGTAAGTGATCGTAACAGGGTAAGGGAAGAGAGTGTGAGCAGGAGAGAGGCTGAGGGGATGGAGAGTAGAGGGGAGTGTCTGAGGTGGGATAGTGTGATAGCAGACTGAGGGGGAAGATCGTGAGGGGGAGAGCATGGGGGAGTGAGTGAAGGTGAAGAGTGAGAAGGAGGAAGAGGGGGGAGAGAATGAGGGGAGAGCGAGGCGGAAGTGTGAGGGGAGAGAGACTAAGGGAGGGAAGGTAAAGGAGAGTGTGAGGCGGGTTGAGTGTGAGGGCAGAGACTGAGGGGGAAGCGAGTGAAGGGGAAGGGATTGAGGGGGAGAGAATGAGGGGCAAGAAAGTGAGGGGGAAGAAAGTGATGTGGAGAGAATCTGAAGGGAGAGAACGAGGGAGAGTGAGGGGGAAGAAAGTAAGGAGGAGAGAGGTTGAGTGGAGATAGGGGAGGAAGTGAGAGGGGAAGTTGAGAGGGAGGGAGTGTGAAAAAATTGAGGGGCAGAGTGAGGGTGAGAGTGAGGCAGAAATTGGGGGCGGAAGGCAGTGAGGGCACGAGAGGCTGATGGAGAAGAGAATGAGGGGTGAGGGGGAGAGATAGTGTGGGTGAACAGAGTGGGGGGAGACGGTGAGTGTGAGAGTGCGAGGGGAAAGATTTAGGGGAATAGAGTGTGGTGAAGAGATCGAACGGGAGATATTGTGAGGAGAGAAGGGAGGAGGAGTGAGGGAGAGAGAGTCAGAGGAGGGAGAGTGATAGGGAGAGATAAGGGGAGAGGGACTGACGGGGAGAGAGTGAGAGGAGATTGAGTGAGGGGGAGAGAGTGAGGGTGGAGAGCAAAGGGAGATGGAGTGAGGGGAGAGAGAGTGATGGGCAGAGCGAGTGAGGGGACAACAGAGGGCGAGTGAGGGGGAAAGAGTGAGGGAGACAGAGTGGCAGGGAGATAGATTGAGGAGGAGAGACAGTGAGCGGAAGTGAGATAGTGAGTGAGGGGAACAGAATGACGGGGAGATAGATTGGAGAGAAGAGAGAGTGAGGGGGAGATTGATTGAAGGGAGAGAGGCTGAGGGGTTGGAAAGTAAAGGAGACTGTCTGAGGCGGGATAGTGTGATGGGAAAGACTGAGGGGGAGGACAATGAGGGGGAGAGAATGAGGGAAAATGTGAGGGGAGAGAGACTAAGAGATGGAAAGTAAAGGGAAAAGTGTGAGTCAGGAGAGCATGAGGGGGAGGAGAGGGGGAGAGGTGGGGGAGGGGTGGAGAGGAGGGGTAGAGGTGGCGGGAGGGGTGGAGAGGATGGGGGGGAGAGAGGGGGGAGGGGTGGAGAGGAGAGGTGGGGAGGTGTGGAGAGGAGGGGAGAGGTGAGGGAGGGGTGGAGAGGAGGGGGGAGGGGTAGAGAGGAGGGGGGAGGGGGGAGGGGGAGAGTGTGAAGGGGAGAGTGTGAAGGAGAGAGCAGGAGGGAGAAATGTGTGGATTTTGTTTTGCACTCACTTTCCTGCAATCCTTCCCCGCTCCCTCATCCATTTGTTTCTGTGTTGCATCTTGTATGAATGTCAGAGAAAATCCCAATGTGATTTGTTGTTTTAATGGTAGGGGGAGGGTGAAAGGGGCAGGGTCTGGGGATCACTGGCTCCCTTTTCCCCCTCACTCCTTCCAGTCGTGTCTGGGGCAGTTTCGGGGCTGGAGAGGATTGTTCAGGTTCACTGGGGGAGGGGGGAGAAAACTGTTCTCTGTCCCCGAGGTTTAATGCAGCCTCTGTGACTAGGCCTCAATTCAAGGTCTAATCTCAGCAGGCCCTCAGAATGTCCTTTTGTATTTGCTTCATTCCCGAACACTGTCAGTGCTGAAGTGGGAGAACTCGATGGTTAAAAAAATAATAATTAAATTAATTCAGGGTGTGATTGTTGGTTTTCCTGCTCTCTCTCTCTCTCTCCCCTATCGTTCTCCTTTGATTGTGAGTTATCAGAGAGAGAAATGGGAAATGGAGGGTAACAGTGAGAGAGGGGGGAACTGGAAGGAACTGGAATCTTGCTGTGCACATTTTCCCTGCAGCCTATCCTGCTGGGAGACCATGGTTCCGCTCCCCAAGTTCAGTGTACTGACAACTGACTGTGATTGCTTCCATCTCCCACGACTGCCCCCAGCCTCATTTCTCAATGTGAATCAGTGATCAACGCAAACAGTGGTCAGAGGGTGACATGATTTAAAATGGTCAGAGAGAAATCTTTCAGAGAGCATTTCAATCCAGATTCATCGTCAGAGAGAGAGAGAGATTATCCAAAGCAGGCGCGCGCGAGAGAGGAGGGCGATGGGTACGTACAGAGATAGGGGGTGGGGGGGGGGCGGCTGGGATAAACAGGCAGAGAGAGAGAGAACAGAGATGGATCATCAAATGCAGGAGAGAGAGAGAGGAGGGGTGGATAGGGACGGAGATGGTGGAGGTAATAAAGGGAGGGAATCAGAGAGAGAAAAACAGAGAGGAGTGACTGTGCTAGAAGTGGTAGGTTCCCTGTTCATATCAAATGTAGAGACAGCACCGAACCTGGAGTGACTTGTCATTATTTTAACTGGGGAGGGGTGGAAGGAAGAGGGATGGAGGGAGGGAGAAAGAGGGAGAGTTGTGGTCCCTCATTGCGCACTCGCTTTACTGAAATCCACACTTAAAATCACATTGTATCTGGACATTTTAAGACTGTGTGTGTGTGTGTGGGATCTTGCTGTGCGTTCATGCCCTGTGCCTCCTTATCCCCGCCCCATATTCCTCACACGACAACAGTGTCCACATTTTAAACATGAACGATTGAGGGAAAGGAGGGTGGGATATAGAGAGGAACAGGGTAAGGCAGAGCTGCAGAGAGAATGTTTTGATCGTGTTCTGATATGGGACACGGTTTAATTGGCCAATTGGACAGTGCCTGTTTTTTACTCTCAGTAACGTCACGGTGCTGTGTAAGAGCACAGGGCAGCGCTTCAATCTACTTTGACTGAGTTTCTGTTTGTAACATTCTCAGTCTGCCTCTCTCACTGTGAAACATTTGGGAGGGAGAGGGAGCTGAAATTCAAATTCCTGTGCCTGGGGAAAGGCTTGTTCTCCATCCCAGAGTCCTACTTGTGTTTTTAGACAGGGTGGTGGGATTTGTGGATGGAATGGGTTGTTCAGTTTCACTAGGGGTGGGGGAGGGGGGTGCGGTTGGAGAGGGACTTGTTCTTTGCACCTGAGGTAGGCCTTACTAACCTTATTGAGTTTTTTGAGAAAGTGACCAAGGAGGTGGATGGGGGCAAGGCAGTGGACGTGGTATATATGGATTTTAGTAAGGCGTTTGATAAGGTTCACCATGGTAGGCTTCTGCAGAAAATGCAGATGTATGGGATTGGGGGTGATCTAGGAAATTGGATCAGGAATTGGCTAGCGGATAGGAAACAGAGGGTGGTGGTTGATAGTAAATATTCATCATGGAGTGCGGTTACAAGTGGTGTACCTCAGGGATCTGGTTTGGGGCCACTGCTGTTTGTAATATTTATTAATGATCTGGATGAGGGTATAGTTGGGTGGATTAGCAAATTTGCTGATGACACCAAAGTCGGTGGTGTGGTAGACAGTGAGGAAGGGTGTCGTAGTTTGCAGGAAGACTTAGACAGGTTGCAAAGTTGGGCCGAGAGGTGGCGGATGGAGTTTAATGCGGAGAAGTGTGAGGTAATTCACTTTGGTAGGAATAACAGATGTGTTGAGTATAGGGCTAACGGGAGGACTTTGAATAGTGTGGAGGAGCAGAGGGATCTAGGTGTATGTGTGCATAGATCCCTGAAAGTTGGGAATCAAGTAGATAACGTTGTTAAGAAGGCATATGGTGTCTTGGCGTTTATTGGTAGGGGGATTGAATTTAGGAGTCGTAGCGTTATGTTGCAACTGTACACAACTCTGGTGCGGCCGCACTTGGAGTACTGTGTGCAGTTCTGGTCCCCACATTACAGGAAGGATGTGGAGGCTTTGGAGAGGGTGCAGAGGAGGTTTACCAGGATGTTGCCTGGTATGGAGGGGAGATCCTATGAGGAGAGGCTGAGGGATTTGGGATTGTTTTCGCTGGAAAGGCGGCGGCTAAGAGGGGATCTTATTGAAACATATAAGATGATTAGAGGTTTAGATAGGGTGGATAGTGATAGCCTTTTTCCTCTGATGGAGAAATCCAGCACGAGGGGGCATGGCTTTAAATTGAGGGGGGGTAGTTATAGAACCGATGTCAGGGGTAGGTTCTTTACCCAGAGGGTGGTGAGGGATTGGAATGCCCTGCCAGCATCAGTAGTAAATGCGCCTAGTTTGGGGGCGTTTAAGAGATCCGTAGATAGGTTCATGGACGAAAAGAAATTGGTTTTGGTTGGAGGGTCACAGTTTTTTTTTTTTTTAACTGGTCGGTGCAACATCGTGGGCCGAAGGGCCTGTTCTGCGCTGTAATGTTCTATGTTCTATGTTCTATGTTCAATTCAAAGCTTGTGTGACTAGGCCTCAATTCAAGGCCTGTGTAACTGGACCTCAATTCAAGGCCTGTGTGACTAGTTCTCATTCAAGTTATATGTGACTACACCTCAATTCAAGGTCAGTGTGACTAGGACTCAAGTCAAGGCCTGTGTGACTACTTCTTAATTCAAGTCCTATGTTACAAGGTCTCAATTCAAGGCCAGTGTGACTAGTTCTCAATTCAAATTCTGTGTGACTAGGCCTCAATTGAAGGTCAGTGTGACCTGGACTCAATTCAAGTTCTGTGTGACTAGATCCCAATACAAAACCTGCAGACAAGGCTCAGTTTAAGGCCTGTATGACTAGGCTTCAATTGAAGTTGTGTGTTACTAGGCCTCAATTGACGGCCTGCGCGACGAAGGCTCAATTGAAGGCCTGTGTGACTAGACCTCAATTCCAGTTGTATGTGACAAGCCCTCAATTCAAGGCCTTTGTGACTAGGCCTCAATTCAAAGCCTGTGATCCATTGTGATCCATTGTGCCATCCATTGTGATCATGGCTGATCATGGTTTCCTCCGTGTGCTCCCTTTCCCTCCCACAGTCAAAAGCTGTGAGGGTTAGGTTGATGGGCGATGACAAATTGTCTCTAGTTTCTGAGGGATCAGCAGGGTAAGTGTGAGGTGTTATGGGATAGGGTGGGACTGTTATCGGTGCAGGTCTGCGATGGGCTGAATGGTCTCCTCCTGTTCCTATTTGCCATGTTTTCCTTGTGAAGAAACTCAGAAGAGGTTGTAGTCGGATCGATTTTCCCAAAACATAGATCCTTTAAGGCAGAACGAAACAAAGAGAAAAAAAAGCAGGGAGAAAATCAGTCTGCTTCTTAGCTTCCAAAAACGTAGCTGAAAGCCCAAAGGAAACAAACCCTATCACCCGACTGCCACAGCTTATCTACACCCCCCCCCCCTCCCCCGCAATGACATTGCTCAAGCTGTAAGCTGCGGGGCATTTACATTGCTTTAAGGAACACCCACATGACAATGTCCAAGCCAAGAGTTCCCATTAGATGCATTTGTACTGTTCTAAAAGTGTTTGTGATTTGCAGTGATTGAAGGGGGAGGACTCTGGGATGGGGGCGCTGTGGTGAGACTGCAATTAATGTTGCTCCAACTGAAAGATACCTTTATACTGACAAAGACCCTGAAATTAATGGGGGCCCTGAATCTAATGGACACAAAATCTAACATAGACTTTGAAATATTGTTAACGCATACCAACATAAGCAGATCCTCCAATTCTAGTTGAAAACTGCCACACCACATCGCTGCAGCTAAAGAGAAATCCCACGGCTGCCCGTTTCACCACCTTCCATGCTTTGTTTGATTAGCGACAATCCTCCGCCCTGCTCTGCTACCATCATTTTGACTGCATTCCATCTCTATTACAATAGAGATATTCTTCAGCCAGTTCTGTTGCCATAATGACAGGCTCTCCCCCCAACGCCACCCCCCCTCCCCACTCTGTCATTCCCCTCCCAACCACCTCTCCAACCTTTCCTATCATAGATGAAGATGCACCACATGTTCTATTAGTGCAGGAATACTTGCTGCACATGGACAGCGACACAAACCAACCACACGCTGTCTACAACTTAAAGTAATTGGTCCATTTACAAGTAAAATTAGGTATTGACTTTATGGGAAATTTCAATTATTCATCTATTTGAATCATTGGATAGATTTCACAATTCTACTGAAGGGATATTTTAGCATAGTTCTCACCTGCTGCCTGAACTTTGTCTGTGTTATTGCATAGATGCAAGTGTTTGTGCAGCAACTAAGAAGTTGAAGCATGGTGCCCAATTTTATGATAAAATAGTCCACAGCAATATCCGTAATCTGGAGAAACGTCATGCATGTCTGTATGGAATAAAACACCAGCAATGCCCATAACAGAATAAAATTCTCTGATATAGCAAAGAGTAAAATCATGGATTTCCTCCGATTCTCCATTTCTGGATCAAAGTGAGTCTGCTCAATGCTCTGAGCATGGAGTCTTCTGCGGGCTCTGCTGGTCACTAAAATATTTCTGACCGTGAAGGTATTGAGCATTATAATCAGGACAAATGGAATACAAGGTGTTAAAATATATTGCAGCAATTCGATTGATACCCAAATAGGGGAGGTTATAAAGCCACTTATACGTCTACAAAGCCATAGTCCTTTTGTAAACGCATATGAACCTGTGAACGTAAAACACCAGAACATTTTTTTTTAAACAGCTCAACCCAGTTACTGTTCCCAGAGTCACCGCTGCAGATTTCACGGTGCAGTGTTTCCTTTTCAGCTTTCTGCAACATCTGGCCACAAATCTATCAAAGGTGAAAGTCACGGTGAATCAGACAGAACAGTCCGTTGCTATTTGAAGAAATGCAGTGTGGATATTGCACACTTTGAGAGAGCGCAGCAAATTAAAGAAATGTAAAAGATAAACACGTGGAATCTGTTTCAAAATCACGTCGAAGATAATGACAAATAGATCTGCTATTGCCATGGCCACCAGGTAGTAAGTGACACATTTGGAGAGACCACATCTTCCACGGGTTAGTATTAACCCAGTAAGGAGGTTCGCTGCAAGAGAGTGAAATAAACAGTAAGACAGACAACGGGCATTGAACAAAGTAAACACTTTGATTAAAAATTTATTGAGATGTTCAGCGTTATTCCATTCACTTTTGTTTGCTAATATTCGGCCTGAACAAAAGAATAGAAACTGCGTGTGTGCGTCTGTGTGTGTGTATGTATGTGTGTGTGCATGTGTCTGTCTGTGTGTGCATGTGCATGTGTGTGTTTGTGTCTGTGTCTGTGTGTGCGTGCATGTGCATGTGTGTGTTTGTGTATGTGTCTGTGTGTGTGTGCATGTGTGTGTGTGTCTGTGTGTGTGTGCATGTGTGTGTGTGTGTGTTTGTGTATGTATGTGTGCGTGTGTGTGTGTGTGTGTCTGTGTGTGTGTTTGTGTATGTATGTGTGCATGTCTATATTGTATCAGAGAGACGGGGCAGAGCATGAGGCGAATGTGGGTGAGAGATTGTGGGAATGTGAAAGTGAGCATCATTGTATGTGTGAGAGAAAGGTGTGCAAGAGATAAAATGTGTGTGTCTGTGAGCGTGGGAAGCAGACAAGAGAATGTTTAAGTGTGTTTGTGAAAGTGCTCTTGCATGTGGAATTGGGAGTGTATGCGTGTTTGTGTGTGTGTGAGAGGGAAATAGACTTGGTGTTTTGCCATTGTTTGTGTGTCTCTGTCTAAGTGTGAGCGAGGCGGCTCGTGTATCTGTGTGTGTGGGAATGAGAAATTCGGTTTGTTCTTTTGTTGGAATTGGGAAATGAGTGAGTTGCAGAGAAAGTTTGAGTGTGGTTGTAATTGGGACAGCGTGAGTGTCTGGATTGTTCGTCTGCATCTGTCTGAGTCAGAGAATGAGTGATTGCGTGTGGGTGAGAGAGAGAGTGAGTGTGTGTGCGGGTGTATGTATTTGGTGGGGGGGATGGAAAGTGTAAGTTTATACTGTAGTGGGTGTGTGATTGTTACTGGGAGCGGGGGCGAGGGAATGAGTGTGTTTGTGGCAGCTGAGTGACAGAATATGCCTAGAAGTTGTTTGATGAGTTAGTGAGTGTGTGAGAGTTGGGCAGTACGAGTCGTTGGTGTTCACTGTGTTTTCTAATTGGAAAGCTGCGCATCCTGCTGCCAATGTATGACGTGGTGGAGAGAGTCAGTGTTGAATGTGTTACCTATCACTCCTGATGGTGCCAAGCTTCCTGAGTGTTGGTGAAGATGCACACATCCATCAAACGGATGATTAACACCGTATTGTCCGGAATTGTTCCTTGTAGATGCTGGACAGGTTTTGGAGATTGACCAGGTGAATTATCATCGGCAGGACACGTGACCTCTGATTGGCTCGATTCTCCGCAGTAATAATTTGGCTAATCCATCTCAGTTTCTGGTCGATGTTCACCTCCCCCGCGCTCCCCCCCCCCCCCCCACCGGATCTAGATAGTGATTCAGTGATGGAAATTCTAATGAATACCGAGGGGGTGATGGTTGAATTCGCTGTTTTTGAAGGAAGCATCTAGCGAGCAGTTCCGTGGTGTGAATTCTATTTTCAAATTTTCAGCCTCACCCTGGATATTGTTCAGGTTTTTCTGCATTCATAAATGGAATTCTTCAGTGTCCATGGAGGCAGAAATGATACTAAATATGATGAAATCTTCAGGCAACATCCCCAATTCTGATTTCATGATGAGAGGATGGTCAATGATGAAGCAGCTGCACTTGGCTGAGGTTAGGTTGGTAATTCTGAGGCCCTTCTGCAATAATGTACCTGGACTGACAAGACTGAGGTCCAACATTTCCAACCATCAGACATTGCGTTATGTCGGATCTGCAACATTCTCCCTGAATTCCATTGAATTCAGTTCTGCTTTTGCTGGTGTTCATTCATCCCAAATCAGGTCAACCACAGTCACGGTAACACACCCCTGAGTTCACCTGCTTAGTCCATTTTTTGGAGGCAATGACTTCAACAGCTCATTTAGCCTTGCAGAACACAAACTATAAGACTGTGAGCAGGTAAATGCTGAATAACTGCCACTGTGTAGCAATAGTCTTGGCACCTGCTGCTACATTTATCATAATCCGGACTAGACTGAAGGGGTGTTAATTGACTGGGGTTGATATGTCCTTCCCTTTCTCACCATAAGCAGCTGGGTATGTTGGCAGATTTCCAGCTAAATGCCAACTGCTATATTTGCTCGCGCCGTGATATGTTCTGGATCATGGAATGTTGATGGAATGCTAGTTTAGTTTACACTTATTAGTTTCACAAGTCGGCTTGCATGAACACTGCATTGAAGATACTGTGAAAATCCCCTGGTCGCCACACTCGGGCATCTCTTGGGTACACTGAGGGAGAATTTAGCATGGCCAAAAATACCTAACCATCAGGTGTTTCGGACTGTGTGAGGAAACCGGAGCATCTGGAGGAAACCCATGCAGATGCAATGAGAGCCTGCAAACTCCACACAGACAGAGACCCGAGGCCGGAATCGGCCCAATGTCCCTGGTGCTGTGAGGCAGCAAAGCTAACCACTGAGCCATCGTGCTGCAGGTCACTGCCTGTCACTGTCTTCGGAGTATACAGTGGCGACAGCCGTTTCTCCTCGTAAGAAGGAGTGAATCTAGTTGGTTGAAGAAAATTATATGTGAAACTGGGGACCTCAAGTGAAGTCAGATACGTTTTATCCACACGTTTGGTTTAAGTTTCCTAAACACACTGCAGCCTTTCATCTTGCACTGATGTGCTGATACTGGTGGTGACTCATCCTCCACGAAGTTATTGATTTGACCAGCGCCATTCAAGACTGGATCTTCAGGACTGCAACATTTAGATCTGCTCTATTGGTTGTGGTATTGTTTGGCTCTGTCTATCACTCACTACATGTGCTGTTTGCCAGTCAATTCATCTCGTGTTGCAGACTCACCGAACTGATATCTCTTTATCTTGCAACATATCCGCTGCAGCTCTCGGTCTGCTGCACCTCCTGTCTGCGCTCCTGCGCTCTCATTAACCCGAGATGATCCAGGCTTATTGGGAACGTTGGACCTGCGGTCTTCCGGGCCAGGGATCTGAGAACAGTGGTTACAACTGAACAGACCAACTTTCGAAAAAGTGACTCAAGTCGCGTGGAATGGATGTTTGGCATCACATTAAAACCAGTCCAAACAATGACACAGTTCAAGCAGCCTCGTGTGAAATCCAGCATGGAATCTGCTCGCCGTGCTGTTCACTCGATTTAGTGGATATTTGTTTCCAAAACAACGCACTAATGAACCTCAAGTGCCAAATCTTTTTTGATGGGGAATGATACAGAAGAAGAAAAACTATCCTGTTTAATTTATTCAGAGAATACTTGACGTAAAATATTTGCAAACAAATAGGGATAGAAAACAATTACTGTTACTTACCTGAGGGAGGGTTAAATTATGAAAATGCAATGAATTGTGGAGCTACCAGATTAGAACATATGTAGGTTACTGACTTCACTGGTACACGGAAGAAAAATGTGAACGTGGAAATTTCAGAGCTGTTGACCATAATACTAAACTTTTCCGGGGACTCAGGGCGGTGCCGGAGGATTGCGGAATTACTGATGTTATGCGCTTGTGCAAAGCAGGTTTATCGATGTGACCAGCAAATACAGACCAGTGAGTTTAACTTCAGCGGTGCAAAAACTTCCAGAAACAGTTATTCCCGGTGCAATTCCTAGTTAAATGACGAATTGAATGTTGATTAACAAGAGCAGCATGAATATTTAAAGTAGAAACCGTGTTAACTAAGTTGCTGGAGTTCTCCGAAGAGGCAACAGAAATGGTCCATACGGTCAATGCTGTTGCTGTGGTGCACTTGGGCATTTGGAAAGCATTCGGTACAATGTGATACAGTAGACAGGTGAGAAAAGTTTTAGTACAGGATAAAAAAGAACAGTAGTAACGTGGTTGCATAATTAGCCGACTGATCGGCAAAATAGAGCAATGCTTGATGGACATTTCTCGGGCCGCAGGAAAGTTTGCCGAGGAGTTCACCGAGGGGACAATATTGGAACCTTTGACCTTACTCCATTATATTAATAATCTAAATATTGGTGTGTGGAAACAGTTCAAAAGTTTGCAAATGACAAAACTAGGAGGGATTGCAAGTTGTGAGAAGGACGGTTTAGAAATTCAAAAGGACATAGACAAATTGGTGGATAGTAAATGAACATGGCAGGTGAAGGACAGTGCGGGGAAGTGCGGGTGATGCATTTTTAAGGGAGTAACATTGGCAGACAATATAACTGGTAAAATTAATCTGGAGCACAGGGACAGAGTTACCTTGATATATGAAAATCAGATTAAAGATTGAGGCCGGACAGTGAGACGTTAATAATGCAATGCAGTATTCTGTGCTGATTTTGGATGGAACACAGAGTGAGAAGACACAAATTGGATTTCAAGGTGGGCAATACAATGGTATGTGAACGAGATTTGTTGTGCTTGAGAATGCAAGCAGCCACGTTTTATAACGACTGTGAGATATGAATATTGAATGTTGTTAAAGTGAAGAGGAGAACATTAACATGGCCAGTTTGTCATCTCGCAATGGTACAAATGAGGGTTTGTGCAGCTGATCGGCTTTTACAGAATGCTGATGGGCGTTGCACAGAGTTGGTAAGAGGCAGCATGGGACACGGCTAAGATGAGTATTTGTAAATCTCAAGTTCAAACAGATTCACGGAGGCTGAAAACAGTTTGGTTCCCTGCCAGAATTAGAAGTTGCAAAGGGAACCGAACAGAATCGGTTCAGATTCCAAAAGTTTAACAGGATCAGTAAGAGAGTGTCATGCAGCTGACAAAATGAATTTCTGATGGAGAGACTTACCAGTTAGACCAAAAGCAGCGATGATTGGATAGTACAGCGTCGCAATCAGATCAAGTATAACACTGATCCGATTGGCTAATGATAAACGGTCATATCTTTCAGAAAGGTAGTGACGCAGAAACGAGAAACACCTGTTCACTGTTGTGCCAGTCCGCTCAAGTGTTCTCAGATTCTGCTCCATTGCTGTACTATTACAAACTATTGTTCAGAGATTCGGATCTATCTTCTCCCTTTCGATGTAATGATTGATGTCTCTTAGTGCTGGAGATGATGCAGCTGCTGACACTGCGTGCAAAACAATAAAGGTCCTCCCTGATTAATAGAAGAGGGAAAGCTCAACTGGGACAAGTAATAATCCTTTGAGAATTAGCTTAGGCGCTGTCACTTAATAAACAAGTGAATTCAACCTCCTTCATTTCAGCAAAAAAACACATGCGTTCTGAGAATGGAAAAAGGCCTGTTCAATGAGCATGTGAAATTTTCCACTTTGACAGGAAGAAGAAAACTAATATCTTATCAGCGAATTCAAAACTCTGATATGCCGAGAGATCTGAGTGTTTTCCTGTATGAACCACAAAAGCCCAGTATGCAAATAAAGCGACTGACTGGGAAAGCAAATAGAATGTTATAGTTTATTGCAAAGCGAATTAATCAAATGGTGTAGAGTTTATCATTCATTTGTACAGAGTACACGTGAAACCCCATCGGGAGTGACCTATACAGTTTTTGTAACTGATTTAAGGGAAGGTGCAAACACGGTATTTCAGAAAAGGTTTTGCAGGCTCATGCCTGCTATGGGCAGATAGCCTCATGTGGAATGTTTGGACAGGCTCGGCTTGTACCCGCTGGAGTTTAGAAGAGTAATGAGTGAATTGATTAAACAGAAAAAGTGTTGGAGGAAATAATTAAAACAATTCTTCATCTCCAAACAGTCAAGTGCATTATTACCAAGGGCCACATTCTGTCTGGGATACATTTAGTTTGTCACCACAATGTGCGAAACAATGTGAGTACAGCTCGAATGTTGTGTGCATTTGCGGTCAGCATATTACAAGAAGGCTGTGATCTCATTAGAATTGGTACAGATAATATTTACACAGCACCTGATTAGAAGTGGAGAGTATGTATATATTTTTTTGAGTACTTGTTGCTGAGACATTGTTTTTTCCCCTTTCGAAAAGTGGAGGCTCAAGGAAGATTGAATGGTCTGTATTACATTCTGATTTGTTGAGACAGCATGGATTTGAAGGATTTCGTTTTGATTAGTAGAGCCGCTAATAACATTGGAAAATAGATGCAGTATATAGTTGTATATAGTTGCACAGTGGCACAAAGTTAGCATTGCTCCCTCACAGCGCCAGGGAGCAAGGTTAATTCAAGCCTTCATGTTCCTGAGTCTGCTTGGGTTTCCCCGGGCGCTCCAGTTTCCTCCCACGGTTCAATGATGTTATGTTATCTTATGTTATTATAGAAACCCAACAGTGCAGAAAGAGGCCATTTGGCCCATCGAGTCTGCACCGACCACAATCGCACCCACGCCATATCCCCATATCCCTACATATTTACCCGCTATTTCCTGTAACCGACGCATCTCAGGACACGAAGGGGCAATTTTTATTTTAGCATGGCCAACCAAGCTAACCCGCACATCTTTGGACTGTGGGAGGAAACCGGAGCACCCGGAGGAAACCAACGCAGACACGAGGAGAATGTACAAACTCCACACAGACAGTGACCCAAGTTGGGAATCGAACCCAGGCCGCTGGCGCTGTAAATTAGCAATGCTAACCACTGTGCTACCGTGCCGCCCCTTCATGTGTGTTGCCTCTTCATATATATAATCCCAATAGTGCAGAAGAGGCCATCTGGCATTTCATGAGTCTACCTACTGTCTGACATTTTATCTCACACAGACAGTCTGCACCGTCCTACACTTGTAATCTCACACATTTGCCACTAGTGATCCCAAATAACCTATACTTTTTTAAAAAAATCATGTTTAAAGTTTATTTTGAAGTGTTTCAGGTCGGTTACATTTTATTTTGAAGTGTTTCAGGTCGGTTACATTAACAATGCAATGAAGTTACTGCGGATATTCCTTAGTCGCCACATTCTGAAGGAGCATCCAGAGGATCCGACGCCGAAACAGGAGAATGTGCAGTCTCCACACAGACAGTCACCGAAGCCTGGAATCGAACTACTGCATGCCAAATCGGGAATAAGCATGGAGGGGAATGTGATCCGACAACAGATGGATTGGATCAAGTCGAGAATGGTGGGGAAAAATGAGCAATCGGCGTTAGGTTGAGGTGCGACCTATTTCCCCAATGAAACCAAGTTTGCCGAATGGAATGCTGCACTCTCATTGGTTCTATTATAATGGGGTCTGCACTGTGGAATTGAACTAACTGAGGGAGAAATGAACTGCTGGGGGTTCAGTGCAGAGGAAGTGGCACACGATAGGAGGGCGAGGTTTGAGAGAGTGCTGCTCTTTCTGAGGCCCAGTACGAGCGGGACGCCAGGATCGAGAATTGGCGGTTTTGAGGGAGGAAAACATTGGCCGATACTGAGTAATGAGTGGTCTTCAGACAGAAGTCCGCTTTCAGGGCGCACTATATTGTAAAATACAGATCTGCCGTTACTTGGTGAAAACTCCACAGGAAAATCTCAACCATTTCGAGGCCACTTCTCAACTGCCGTCCCACTGAACAATTTCACATTTACCGTGGCTCACCTCGTCCAAATGAAAAGTATGGTTGTTGGTATCTATAGGAACCATGTGGAATTTGGAGAATGCCTTGTTCCCATCCATCTCCAGGACTTCCCACTGAACTTTTACCAGTCGAAACACGACAGTTTTTATGCAGCTTCATGTTCTCGCCGAGACAGGAAATATTTAGCAACTTCGCTTCCAATTTCCACCCCTTTATCACATTCACATAGTCCACCTCTGATATTTGGCTTCCCTTCCATGATTTCTATGTCTCCATATCTGGTGACATACTAATATAAATTACAGTCCCAACAACTCCCACAGTAACCTCGACTTTAGCTCTTCACACCCCACATGCTGCAATGACTCCATCCCATTCTCTCAGTTGCTTTGCCTCCATTGCATCATTTCTGACGAATCCACTTTCGAAAAGGTCACTGCAGGCATCACTTCCATTCCCAGCCATTGAGCTTGACACAGCTATTAATCTTGTCCGACCCATGTCCCGCGCCTCTCTTCCCACCTCTGTCCCTTATCCTCAGCTGTCCCTTATCCTCAGACCCAGGATGGCGTCCCCTGGCCTTATTGTTCACGCCAACAGAATTACCCTTTAATGTTTTAACTTGCACCATTTCTACAAACTCCAACAAAAAGCCAGTAACAAACACATCTGACTCACGCCAACTGTTAGCACTCCACGGTGACTGTTCATGCCGCAATACCCGGGTCCTCTCCTCCATCATCCCCAAATCCTCACCCGCATCACACGTTACCTTCCATGCAATCGCAGAAAATGCAACATCTTCATCTTTACCTCACCCTGCTTACCATCCAAGGAACTAAACATTGAGTTTTTTAATGTGAAGCAGCAGTTGAGGTACAACCATTTTTAATCTGGTGTCTTGCGTTCGCTGCTCCAAATGTGTTAAACTCTATACGGGAGAGATTAAACGCAGGCTGCATGAACACATTTTAGAACACCTTTGCTCCATGTGCAAGCAGCACCCAGACCTTCCTGTCGCTAGCTATTTCCATTCTCCATCCTGCTCTCATTTGCACATGCCAGCCTGCTGCAACATTTCAGTTAAGCCCACCGTAATTGGTAAGAGCAGCACATCATCTTCAAGTTAGGCATCTTACAACCTTATTGGCTTGACATCGAGTTCAATCATTTCGGAAAGAGGACTCCCTCTTGTATATTCTTGAAACATTCGCTCTATTCTCTGCACAGAGATGCTGTCAGAGCAGTTGATGTCACTGATGTCCTTCACGGAAGGATTTTTACCGTCCTTACCCGGTCTGGCCTACATGTGACTCGAGAGCCAATGCAATGTGGTGGACTCTCAATCGAACTCTGAAATAGCCAAGCAAGTAACGCACTTGAAGCACAACTCGTGATGGGCAATTAACATTGGCCGTTTAGTCACGCCCATGTCCCACGAATGAATAAAATAAAGAATGCAAGCTGGATTGTTAACGCGTCAAAATTAGAGACAAAGTGGTGTTAGGTGCCACAGTGGTGTTGGTGTTAGGCTGGGGAGGGTAAACAGTTGAGTGGAACAGCAGTTAATACCAATAAAACTAACTCGCGTAGCGTCTTAATGTAAAGAAAAACTTTCTAAAATTCTTCGCTCATGCAATGTCACACAAAAGCTGCCAAATGAAGATATTGAACCGATGGTCGAAAACATGGCCAAGGAATTCTAGGGAGTTTCATGAAGGGGAAAAATTGAATAGGGAGGCATGGGCTTGTTGGGAGCGGATTCCCTGGATCTCATTCCAGGAACATCAAGGAACGGTCACAGGTAGTGCAGCAAGGAAAATTGACAAATCACCATCATTGGTTATTTCAGACGGTAAGACAAACATTCATGTGAAGTGGGAGCAGGAGCAAACCATTCGGCCGTTTTCCCCTTGTGCGAGCATTCAAAAATATAGTTGATCGATGGGACAGGGAATGTGACCGGGAGATGGGATACTGAGCGGAGACAGGGTGGTGATCGACAACTCTCACGAAGTGTTGGGCTGGAATTATAGTATCCACACAGTGCAGACGGAGGCCAATCGGCCCATCTACTTGTAACCCCCTGACCACTACCTGGGGCTACTATTTAAATATATGTCATCAGAATAACAAAAATACATTCAATAACAAATATAATTAACAGATATACAACAGGTAAAGAATCCCAAACCGAAGATCTTCCCACCAAACATTTTCAACCCGCAAAAAGTGTTCAAAACATCACCAAGAGCTCTGACCTATAACCGTTGGGGCCCATCCGTTGGTGCACACATGGGGAACCTGGTCCTCAGTAACACACTTGTAGATACTGTTCCAATTGGATTGTATAGTCCCCACCAATTACTCCAACACACACACAGTCCAGAAGAGGCACACGTGTGGAAGATGATGCTGCAGGAGGCAGAGGTGCCGCGAGCTATCCGTGCAGCAATGGAGGTCCAGTGCCCTGAAGGCTGTCCTCCTCGGCAGTAATGAAAAGAACAGGCAGGAGAACGCCTGGCTGCCTCTCACTCCAAACTGAATACTCCCTGCGTGGGAAAAGGTCCTCTTCAAAACGTGGCTATCTCTCTCTGCACACTCCCTGCACCCTCGGCAACTGCTTCACTTCCTGGCGCCTTTTTTTTCTTCCCGCCCCCAGAGCAATCCGATTGGCCCAGCCCATATCACTCAACACACAGCATCCTGTTCAGCAAACAGGACACTGAAACCCACAAGGGACACAGAACACTTGTAAATGTCTTCCCCACAAATCCCCATTTTTCTCAGTCCCTTACATTCTCCCCCCACCAAAAATACAGCATGCCCCCATGCTGAGCTACATGACATAGAACCCAGTTAACCAATCACACCATGTACCTTATAGTGCGATGACTGGTATAATAGTGGGTGAAAAGAGTGGTACCTTCCTCATACATGACGAGCACTGAGCAAAGGAGTTACACCACCATGCATGCCAACTATTGCAGTGTTCAGGGAAATGCATAATGGGTGGCGTAGCTGAGTGAACACTTGTATGTCCTACTACTACATACTTGGCACACGGCTCTCACAGTTTTTTTATAATGTAAGTGGTCTGCTGGCTTTCTCTCTCTCTCTGTGATCTCCTTATCTCTGGTTGCGGATTTGTTATGTTAGATGTGTCTGTAGTGCAAGTGCCCTCAACAGAACTTTCTGATTCTACTTCCCCTTGCTCAGTTACGACCTCTTCTATCACAACAATTAGCCCTTCTGAAGGTTCTGAGCTGGCTGTGAGTTCTGTAGGTTTGTGGGGGGATTGGACTCTGTGGGCATGACATCCTGTTCTGGTTGTTCACAGATGTCCTCAGGATTGTCAATGATCAAGTCCTCTGGGTAATGTCCATACTCTGACTCTGACGAGTTTTGATCTCCCAGGAGCACATCATCTGCGGAGTCATCTTTGAGAACCTCAGGAGTTTGATTCCTTTCTTTTGCTTTCCTGCACCTAAGGGCTCTTGGAGAGGGAGTAGGCTTTGGGTCAACCTCAGTGCTCACACGTTTTCTCAACAGCCCCACCAGCACGGCAATGTTGTCATCTTTCACAGGGTTAGGGCATACTAAGGCCAAACTGTCAACTGTCTCCGGCACTCCGATTACACCGGCAGTGAACTCGAGTTGTATGGACAGGTAGCCAGCATATGGGTATTGGTGAGAGCTTAAACCCCATATTTCCAGGTGTTCAAGTGGCTGGAGAGGTAAGTGTTTCAGGTAGGTGTCATTGAAGTTGCGATACAAAATGGTTACTTGGGAGCCACTGTCAAGCAAAGATCTTGCATAAACTCATTCTATTTGCACAGGTACATCAGAGATGGGCCCCACGAATCCTGCAGGTAGCTGGTTTGAGTCTTGCTTTGCTGGGGGTGGACATTGGGTTGAACGTATTTCAGACAGAACCAAGCACCATTCCTTCATCTGGCTCGTGAGAAGTTTCCCTGCTGTCTGCTTATTTTTGATCAGCTTCTGATTCACTTTCCTCAGATCCTCGGGTTCTTTGCACTCTCTCCTTGTATGCCCATCTTGCCCAAACGTGGAGCAAAAGATTCCTGCCGGCAGTGGTTTGGACCTTTTCACTCGGGGCGAACTTTTCCGAACGGCAGCTTCTGGCGCTTGCTGTGTGGACCCAATCCTTGCTGTCCTACTTTCAGATGTAGGGGTAACTGGAACGGCGCTCAACAGTCTGGCCACCTGACAAGTCAGTTCCCTTACCTCATTTCATAGGTTGTTCAACGCAGATGTAACTGAGGACTGCGGTACAGTGGCTTTCACCCCTTCTCTGACGCTAAACGAATTTTCTTCCTCTCTTACCTCCCGCATCAGCTGGAAGAAGGAAGGGGGTTTGTCCAGGGTGTGGCTCATCCTTACACGCAGAGCAACCATGTCTCGAGTGAGTGCACCCTTTACTAGCTGTTCCATCCAAGCTCGATTCATGTCTGCAGCCGTAATTCCTCCCTTAAGAACAGCACGATGGAGAAGTTTGGCAAGGCGATAGAGGAAAGCAGAGAGCTTTTCTCCTTCATCCTGGTATGTGTGTCTGAACTTGGCCAAGATGTCGGCTCCACTCTCTGTGATGCCATAAGCTGTGTCCAGAGCAGATAAATAATCGGTGGCTGTAGCAGTGGGAGTGCTAACTTTCAAAAATCGGACGATGTCAGCAGCAGGCCCTTGTAAGCTCTCCACTATACGCTGTCTCTTGGTGGCGTCAGTGTATTGCCACTCACTGATCATCTGGGTAGCCTACTCCATCCAGGCATCATATTCTTCCTCACCTGGGGGTACAGGTTTCCATCCTGAAAACAGTCTCAGCTTTCTGTAGCTAGGCCCATCGGTAGACACTTGGTTGCACTTGTCCACTAGGTTACCTATGGCAGTCACTAAATCCATGTTCACATCCACTTTGGGAGCTTGGTTTTCTGATACTATGGCCTGAAAGTCCTGCATTGACTTGCCTTCCTGTTGTAGTACTAACAACAGCTTTGGATGGAAAGCGTCCTCTTCAGGAACAGCATCCTGTGTGTCCAAGCTTTCTAGCGTCTGCACAGCCCATGGCCCAGCTTCTCCTTCAATACCTACATCTGGAGGTACAGTCTCAGGGGCTAAATCAATGCTAGTCTCCACTAGTATGAACAACTGTGTGCCGTAGAATCCCCATGGCGACCACAAATCTTGGTGCGACCAAAGACTTCCACTGTGTTTAAGACTGTAGCAATGGTCTCCTCACTAGTATCTATTGGCACTCAGTTCCAGGGCGACTGGAATGGGTAACAAATTTTGGCCAGACAGCGACGCTGATGTCCCGTGAATGAATTCAAATAAAGTCACCACCGAGGTCCTATCCCCGTAACCACTCACATTTACCCTGCTGGTTCCCCTGACACGAACGGATAATTTACCATGGCCAGTACGCACAACCTGCACATTTTTAGACAGTCCGGGGCAATATTTACCATGGCCAATCCATCTTATCTACATATTTTTGGACTGTGGGAGAATACAGGAGCACCCGGAGGAAACCCATGCAGGCGGGAGCCTGGGGCAGGAAGAGAACATGGAAACTCCACACAGGCAGTCATCTGAGGCTGCAATCGAACCTGGCTCCAGGCCAGTGGAGCAGATGTGCTAAGGATTGTGCCACCAGTAGATACGAGTCAAATTAAATTTTGCATTCTGCGAGTTCAGTCAAAATTGTTACATTTTTTTTACATTTCAGTGCAGTACTATGAGGATGTTCTTGGAAATCGAAATACTTTATGAGTCATAGGGTAGTGGTTAGGAAGCAGATCACATTTATAGAAGAGGCAGAGGGAGAGAGAGCCTTTTCACAAAAGGGCACAGCAGAAATGTGGCACTAAGCCCAGAAGCCAGTTTCTGAGACAAAAAAAACATTTCCTGTATTGAACCAAAACTCTTTCCCAAGTCCTGGCTACTTAATCCGTACAGTGTCATTGTCACTGTCTAGATTTGACAATAGATTTAGGATTGCTGTTTTGGAAACAGACGGATCTCAGTCGAATTTAGGGTTAGAGGTAAAATGATCTGTTCGGGTTTGCAGACTGTGAGGAGCGACAGTCGTATTAATTTTCCGCAGCATAAGATTGCTTCCTTGGAATGAATTATTGTCCTTGTACTTTGACAAATGATTTTTTTTTTCATTGAAGGGAGAAGGGTTTTGAGTTCGCATTATTTCTGCAAACGTTTTTCACTCGTAATCCAAAAAAGACATGAAACCGTGTTTCAACTTGGAACAGACTTGAACATAGTTCCCCGAGCTCATCTCTGTGCGTGCGTGTGTGTGTGTGTGTGTGTGTGTCAGCTTCACAGCTGAATGCTCACAGAGGAGGATGCACAAATGCAGTTTTCAGCATGGCTTTCAATGGGAGCTGTTCAGTGCACGGATGATGCTGGATTGATCTCTGTGGGTGTGATCTTTAGCCAGGAGCTGTAAGACGTCATGCATTGAGCTGCACTGGAGCACCTGTGGGACACATGAAGCCATTCAATTAAATAAAAAGAACACTCTGTAAGGTAGTTGAAATTATATTCCGAAGGACCTGTGCTTTCTTCTCTCAACCGATAATACAGCTGTCCAACATTGCAATACCTGAACTGATAGAATATTGCACAAGTGGATAATCTAAAGCTCTGTGTTACCGAATAGTAACATCCCTCTCTCTGCATCTGCAGTTCTTCAGTGAATCGACAAGATTACGTTATTGGAGGATCTTGCAGAAACGAAGGGGAACGTTTGGCCCCTTTATTGCCATCGTCTGCACGTTCCCCCAAATGATCCATTCATTTCCGCTTCGAATATGTATCCAGTACCAGTTGAAGCAGTTATTATTCAATTCTTCTCCAAAAGAAAGGAAAATAAATGTCCCTCATCTGATTGCTGGTTATCGGGCTAACGACCTTAAATCTATCAGTGCCTAATAGAAAACGTAATAAAATAGGACTGGGCCATGCAACCCGTCGAGAGTGCAATCCCATTCACCTCATCTTCGTATTATTCTGACCATCGTGTATCCTAGTTATTATTCCACTTTACTGCCTGTTCACCATCATGCCCGACTGCTGCATATCCCACTATTCTGTGTATCATAGGCTTGGGAATACTCAATGACAGCCTCAAAACATGAAGTTAACAAAAATCAGCACCTCCAAAGAGAAACTGTTCCTCCTGGTCTCAGCCTCAAATCAACCACCCATTAACGGAAATTAACGCCTCATTGTTCTAGATTTGTTTACGAGGGAAATGCTCTATTGATTTCTAATCTCTTAAGTCTCATCTAGTTTATTTTGATTTATATTTGCTAGAATATTGCGCACGGGGTGGCATGATGGCACACCGGTAAGCATTGCTGCCTCACAGAGGCAGAGACTCCGGTTCGATTCCAGACTTGGGTCACTGTCTGTGTGGAATTGGCCCGTTCCGCACGTGTATGCGTGGTTTTCTTTCGGGCACTTTGGTTTGCTTCCACAGTCCAATGGTAAGCAGTTTAGGTGGATTGGCCATGCCACATTTTCCTTCACTGTCCGAAAATGTGTCAGTTCGGTGGGTTGGCCATGTTGAATTATTCCTCAGGGTCCAAAGATATATCGGTAAAATGGATTGTCCATGCTAAATTGTTCATTAGTGTCCAAAGATGTGTAGATTAGATGGATTGGCAATCCTAAAGTGCACCTTAGTGTACAAAAATACCCAGCGTGGTGGGTTGGCCATGCTAGATTATTCCTCAGGGTCCAAAAATATATCAGTTAGGTGGACAGGCCTTGCTAAATTGCCCCGTAGTATCCAAAGATGTGTAGATTATTTAGATTGGCAGTCCTAAAGTGTCACTTAGTGTCCATAAATATGTCAGGTGTTTTGGCCATGCTAAATTATTCCTCAGGGTCCAAAGATGTGCATACATTAACCATGCTAAATTGTCCCTTAGTGTCCAAGATGTCTAGGTTAGATGGATTGACTGTGTTAAATGTGGGGCTACAGTGGATGGATCTTTCGTAAAGTCGGTGCAGATGCGGGGAATCTAATGGACAGAAGAATGTTTCTTTTCGCATGTCAAATATCGCAAATATTTGGGAGCATTCTGGTAAATGTTAGTTTAATATTTCCCAGCTTTTCGTTCACGCCCAGTGGCTACTCGCGATTTCTCTGCACAGAATCTTCATTCGGCTGCCCTAACCTCTCACTGTCTTTTCATGCAAGAAAAAATACACGATTGTTCCACTCGATTAGGTCAGAGCGAATAACCTCGCAATATCTGAAATTAAAATTCTCACTCTTTTTCCTGAATAAAAATGTACACTGCTGCTTACCTTCACTGTGTTCGTGGAATATTATTAGATGCTGCAATATGGCTTTGAGGCTTGGTGCGTCAAGTTGATCAAGGACGTTACAGATGACTTCACCAGGATTATCTTCCATGTCAGCCGGTGTTGCTGCAAATGTACAAAACAAGAATGTGACTTCGATGCTGGGTTAATGTTTTTGCAACACAGCATTAATTTACATTCATAATGACACTCTTGTAATCACATTTATTACAAGTCAGGTTGGATATTTCAAGTTGTTCTCTGACGCTCGCCTGACCTGTGAGGTTTTACGTTGAACTTGGCTGGGATGAGAATGAGAGGTTTCACTCCAAATGTAATTCAACTCACCCACGGGGAGCTTTTATCAAAAGCAAAGTTTAATTAAGAATATTGTTGACATGTCTATAAATAACAAAGAACAAAAAAATTACAGCACAGGAACAGGCCGTAATTTTCTTTGTTCTTTCTTCTTAAGCCACTTAAGAGGGAAATCAGGAGGGCTAAAAGAAGACATGAGGTTGCTTTGGCAGACAGAGTGAAGGAAAATCCAAAGAGCTTCTATAGGTATGTTAGGAGCAAAAGGATAGTGAGGGATAAATTTGGTCCTGTTGAAGACCAGAGTGGTAGACTGTGTATGGAACCAAAAGAGATGGGGGAGATCCTAAATGGTCTTTTTGCATCCGTATTTACTGAGGAAACGGGCATGGAGTCTACGGAAATAGTGCAAACTTGTACGGAGGTCATGGAACCTTTACAGATTAAAGGGGAGGAGGTGCTCGCTGTCTTGAGGCAAATCAGAGTGGATAAATCCCCAGGACCGGACAGGGTATTCCCACAGACCTTGAGGGAAGCTAGTGTTGAACTTGCAGGTGCCCTGGCAGACATAGTTAAAATGTCAGTCTTCACGGGGGAGGTGCCGGATGATTGGAGGGTGGCTCATGTTGTTCCGTTGTTTAAAAAAGGTTCCAAAAGAAATCCGGGAAATTAGAGGCCAGTAAGTTTGACCCCGATGGTGGGCAAGTTATTGGAAGGTGTGATAAGGGATAGGATCTACAAATATTTGGATAGACAGGGACTTATTAGGGAGAGTCAACATGGCTTTGTGCGTGGTAGGTCATGCTTGACCAATCTATTAGAGCTTTTGGAGGAGGTTACCAGGAAAGTGGATGAAGGGAAGGCGGTGGATGTTGTCTACCTGGATTTCAGCAAGGCCTTTGACAAGGTCCCTCTTGGGAGGTTAGTTAGGAAGGTTCAGTCGCTAGGTATACATGGGGAGGTAGTAAATTGGATTAGACACTGGCTCAATGGAAGAAGCCAGAGAGTGGTTGTGGAGAATTGCTTCTCTGAGTGGAGGCCTGCGACGAGTGGTGTGCCGCAGGGATCGGCGTTGGGTCCATTGTTGTTTGTCATCTATATCAAAGATCTGGATGATAATGTGGTAAATTGGATCAGCAAGTTTGCTGATGATACAAAGATTGGAGGTGTAGTGGACAGTGAGGAAGGTTTTCAAAGCTTGCAGAGGGATTTGGACCAACGAGAAAAATGGGCTGAAAAATTGCAAATGGAATTTAACGCAGACAAGTGTGAGATATTGCACTTTGGAAGGACAAACCAAAGTAGAACGTATAGGGTAAATGGTAGGACTCTCAAGAGTGCAGTTGAACAGAGGGATCTGGGAATACAGGTACAGAATTCCCTAAAAGTGACGTCACAGGTGGATAGGGTCGTAAAGAGTGCCTTTGGTACATTGGCCTTTATAAATCGGAGTATCGAGTATAAAAGTTGGAGTGTTATGTTCAGGTTATATAAGGCATTGGTAAGACCAAATTTGGAGTATTGTGTACAGTTTTGGTCACCTAGTTACAGGAAGGATGTAAATAAGGCTGAAAGAGTGCAGAGAAGGTTCACAAGGATGTTGCCGGGACTTGAGAAGCAGAGTTACAGAGAGAGATTGAATAGGTTGGGACTTTATTCCCTGGAGCGTAGAAGATTGAGGGGAGATTTGATCGAGGTGTATAAGATTTTGATGGGTATAGATAGAGTGAATGCAAGGAGCATTTTTCCGCTGAGGCTCGGGGAGAAAAAAACCAGAGGGCATGGGTTAAGGGTGAAAGGAGAAAAGTTGAAAGGGAATATTAGGGGGGGGGGGCTTCTTCACGCAGAGAGTGGTGGGAGTGTGGAATGAGCTGCCGGATAAAGTGGTATTTAAGAAAAAACTTGGACGGGTTCATGGATGAGAGGGGTGTGGAGGGATATGGTCCAAGTGCAGGTCAGTGGAACGAGGCAAAAAATGGTTCGGCACAGACAAGAAGGGCCAAAAGGCCTGTTTCTGAGCTGTAATTTTCTATGGTTCTATGGTTCTTTGTACACATGTCAGCAACATTCTTAACTAAACGTTTGTAAGACAATAAGCAAGAACTTTTAACAATTGCAGACAAGAAACTCAACAAACACGATAATGTATAAATCTTAAGGAACATCTCTAATGTGTTCTAACTAAAGCCAGATCCAAGCCACAAACCCTTCCACATAAGCACGATGCAGCATAGGTTAAATGCCTACTTATTAAACGATTGCAGCCTCCTGGAATTAATGATGAAAATCTCCTGTGAAGAAACTCAGAAGAGTTTTCCGACTCTGTTTCCCGAAACACAGCTTCTTTAAGGCAGCTTGGCAATAAGCCTCTCCCTCAGCTAATTGATAATAGTTTCAGAACAAAACAAAGAAAATAATAGGGAGAGAGAGACTGATTCTTCGCTTGCTGCTGATCAACGTCCAAAAGCGCCTCCCAAAACGAAATCAAAACCCCATCACCTGACGACCACAACTTCAACCACCCCCCCCCCCCCTCTGCAACTACATCGCTGAGGTTGTAAGCTGCATGATTTTTTTGAAAAATCCCTTCGGAATGGAACACACACATGACACTTTGAAGGTGACTTTTTGTGATTTCAACTGATGAACATTTTATTATGAACAGTATTTCTGTGTGTAGATGCGATTGTCTACAGAAATACCACACCCTCCGATCTATTCTACTCCCCGGATTGAACTGCGGTTCCTCACCCAACTTCGGGACGGGCACATTTGCCCCCAATTGATGTGTTTCCCACATTGCCTCTCCATAGGATCCGGCCCGATAACGAAGCCCTCGCTGAAAGCCCCATTAAAGAGACCATGCCACCACAACTTTTACCATATTAACTTGTCGCAAATTTGATTCACAGGCATGTGATCAGACTGCACTCGAAGCGGACTGACATGAGGAGAATCTAATGAATAATAGCGTGAGATTATTCAAAGTGGTCATCGTTTAGTGACACATTACATGAGTAGCCAGAGATACAGATGTGGCACAGTGGTTAGCAATGCTGACGCACAGTGCCAGGGATCCATATTCTGATATGCTGGAGGAGCGCTTGGTAATAACGACATTTACTTGTCCACCTGGATTGACACCATTGCTGCTGCACCCCCTACGGATTTTGCTGCTAATTTACAGCAGCATTTAATAATTTGTATAATCACAATGAACATTAAGATAATAATGAAGAAAAACGCTAGCTCTGGCATGATGTTTGATCCCAAAGAACCCATCCAGCCAGTTGCCCAGTCCCGCAAGGGAAATGAAGTTGGTTGGTTAAGTTTTTCGACGTAATTTCGAATGTGTGTGACCAAATTGATTCTCCTCTCTGAAGTGTCAGGTATGTGTGTGCAACACTTTGATCCAATCAAAGCACACATTAGCTGCTAAAATGAAGACTAGTGCCATCCAATTCTGTAGGACAACAGTGCGCATTGCAACCATCCCATCACAATGAGAGCTGCAGCAGTAACATTGGCAACCTGTTTCAAAACCAACTTAACAGCTTCAATGTCAATTACCATTCTTTCTTATGCAAACGGGGGCATCAGTATACCAACGGAATTGTGTATTCTCATCAGGGCACGTCGATCTCTTCCAGGCGAAAGCCGATAGGAATGAGACATATATGGAATTACATATCCAAGGAAACATTAACCTTTCCAACCAATAGGTAGCTATGGATATTCCTTGTTCCCAAAAAATTCAGTAAGTGCCTTTGAGGGTCGGATAAATGGCTTTACCCCTAAAGCAATATGGAATGCTGCAGAACCGATCATTACTGAGTGGATTCAGAAAAATAAATGGCTGGTTACTTCTGCTTAGTGCTGAAAATTCCTTGTGCCCAAGTTGTCACCATGGCCTTTTTTCATTCTTCACAGGCAATATTCCTTTTGTTTTTGATTCTGCTTTATTTCAAATAAGGTTGGGTGCTGGACTGGATGTGTTAAAAACCACGTAGATTTCAGCATTCTCTATCAATCCTGACAAATGATAGCCTCATCGAAAACCCACAACCAAGATATCTCACGGCCCACTCCAATGTCCAATGAACTTTGAAAGATTATGGTCGGACCCTCTGCTGTTTCCGTCTTTCCATCTCACCCTGACCCTTGCCATCCCATGTAGACCGGGTTACTGTTGTATTTTGTGACATGAAACGTGCTGGATTGAACGGGCTTAACTGAAGCTGTTTGTTCAGTGACTGTGATTAACGTCAGTCTCCATGGATGCGGGCTGTGTCACTGGAGGTTTTCATTTTTCTCTTAATATTAGATTCCTTTCAGTGTGTTATACCGTAGAGTCAGCGGGAGCGACAACTCCGACACTGACCGAGATCATCAGTTGCAGAGACAGTTGGAGCAGAGATCAGAATCTGAGAACAATGGACTGGAACATTTTGACAATGGATCAGAACCTGGGAACGATGCATCGGAACATTCCACCCGCACCACCCCCACCACCTTTATATTTATATATTAGTGGCACTTTCACCGAGGGTCTTTATTTCATGACAAGTGATGGATTTCATAGGCTACCATTGTCATGGCGGATTCAATGTGTACTCTACTTTGTTCAAGGATTTTACTGTCCCATTCTGGCTATGATTGGTGTCCCTGGTAAGTGTCAAGTCCAGTACTTACTTCTGTAAACCCTATTTAACTTTATTCCTCATCTTGTCATTTGTTCGGAAATGCTGCTGTTGTTACCGTTGCTGTTCTGTTTCTATATCATTTCATGAACACGACACAACAGTAAAAACTGTTTCAGTGTATTTGATAGCTCAGACTATCTAAATTTCTCCCATTGTGGTATCTGGTAAGCCTCTATATCAGCGATTATATTTGTAAACTATCTTTCAATGTATTACTGTCTTTGTTATTTGAGTTATGCGAACATGGACATTCACTTCAATGGCTCTCCCAATCTCTTTTCCCTATTAACTGACACCAACCCTGTACCTAAGGCTCGTTCAGGCTGATTGCAACCTCTGTTAACTATTTCACCCTGAGCTTATATCTGACCCCCTATCCTCTCCATCATTAATCCTGTTACTGTAACCTCCAGAATATTATACTCTGGCTCCCCCAGCTGTCATTGTGAATTCTGGACACAACTATTCCAATTCTCTGATGACCAGCCTCCCAGTTACAAAGTTGCTGAACCAAAGCACATCTGTTGTCCATGTCCCAACTCTCACCAAATCCCATTTACCCATCATTCGTGTGCTCACTGACTTCTGTCACCAGCTGCTCTGGAAAAGCCTCAGGTTACTCACTCACCTGATCAAATCTCTCCATGATTCTTCATCTGATTCCCCCATTCTCTATCCATTTCACAAAATGTCTCTGTTTGTTCACATTCATACAGTACCTGAAAATACCCACTTCACACAATCTTCCCTTCCCCAGTCCCACACCATATCTCTCCCTGACAGCAATGTTCTCTGCTACAGCCCCTCTTGGACCCATGATATGGAAATCTAGATCCACATACAGAACAACCACACTACTGGTTTGCTCCATTGTCATGACGTGGAGATGCTGGCGTTGGACTGGGGTAAACACAAATGCATTTGGCATTTGCGACCAAATAAACCTGTTGGCCTTTAACCTGGTGTTGTCAGACATCTTACTGCTCCAGTATGTCCAGTACATCTCCCCATGCTGGGAAGATACCGTGTCAGGGCTGTATCCAGCTTGGGCTGGGAATGAAAGGCAAGCTCCAAATGTGACACCAACAAGCCAGTTCAATCAATCGAACAGTACCCGAATTTAATATTCCCATTCTTATGCTTGAATGTGTTCTCTAGTGTGTTGCCACCACTTTTTCCACTTCTCGAGGGGAGTTCCGTTTAAGTATTTTTGAACTTCCCTGATTAAAGTCAATGTATGTCCCTCTGTGTCTCGGGTTTGTATTTTGTGCTCTGTAGAATCATTGGTGACAATGTAACAGAGTTCTGGAAGAAAGAAATCCAATGGGTTTCGTTCCTGTTGTCTCCCGTGTGGAGCTCCATGATGGACAGGAGATTTCAGCAGCTCTGACATCTGTGTGCGAAACTTGGACGTGGTCTGTCCACTGAACGTATGTGTTAGTCACTCTCAGCTTAACGTGTGTTCCGCAACACGATGAACCTGGTAATGGAGGGATACAAATGATTGGTCTAGTTGGACCATGGAGCGGCACAGGCTTGGAAGGCCGAAGGGCCTGTTTCCTGTGCTGTACTGTTCTCTGTTCTTTGAATAAAATGCCTTGGGATTCTCCTTAATCCTGTCTGCCAAAGACATTTCGTGACCCCTTTTTGCCCTTCTAATTCCCGTTTGAGTTATTTCCTACTTTCTTTGTACTCCTCCAGAGCTCCCTCCGTTTTTAGCTGCCTGGACCTAACATACGCCTCTCTTTTCTTTTTGACCAGTCCCTCAATTTCCCTGGTTATCCACGGTTCTCAAATCCTACTCTTCCTATCCTTCTTTTTTACAGGCACATGCCTGTCCTGTAGCCCTAACAACCGTTCCTTAAAAGACTCCCACATGCCAGATGTGGATTTACCCTCAAACAGCCTCTCCCAATCAACAGCTGCCAATTTCTGCCTAATCCCACAAAAGTTGGCCTTCCCCCAATCCAACACCTTACCCTTGGGACACCACTCATCATTTTCCATCACTATCCTAAAGCTAACAGAATTGTGGTCACTATTTGCCACATGTTCCCCTACCGAAACTTTGAAGACCTGATCGGGTTCATTCCCCAGTACTAGGTCCAGTATAGCCCCCTCTCTAGTCGGGCCATCTACATATTGTTTCAAAAACCCTCCTGTGCGCATTTTACAAATTCCTCCCCATTCAGAGTCCCAGCACTCAGCGATTTCCACTCTACACCAGGGAAACTGAAGTCTCCCACTACAACAACCCTATTTTTCCTGCACCTATCCAGTATCACCTGATATATCTGTTCTTCTACTTCCCTTGGGCTGTTGGGGGGCCTGTAGTATACCCCCAACAGAGTGACTGCGCCCTTCCTGTTTCTAAGCTCCACCCAGAGAGACTCGTTACACGACCCCTCTGAATTGTCCTCCCTCTGCACCGCTGTAATATGCTCTCCAACTAATACTGCTACTCCCCCACCTCTTTTGGCCCCTCCTCTGTCTCGCCTAAAACACTTGTACCCCGTAATATCAGCTGCCAGTCCTGTCCCTCTTTCAACCAAGTCTCTGTCACCGCAACCACATCCAAATTCCTCGTGAGCATTAAGGCCCTAAGTTCGTCTGTCTTACCTGCTACGCTCCTTGCATTGAAGTATAAGCACTCCAGACCTCCAGGCCCAGTGAGGTCATCCTCCCCCAGAGTGCTCTTCTTCTATGCCAGCCTTGACCCAGCCCCAAGCTCGTCCCCAGCCTCTACACTTGTAGACCTAATATTTTGATCCCCACCCCCCTGCCATACTAGTTTAAATCCCCCCGAACTGCACTAGCAAAACTCCCAGCCAGGATATTCGTGCCCTTCCAACTTAGTTGTGACCCGTCCTTCTTGTACAGGTGCCATCCTCTCCTGAAAACTTCCCATTGATCTAGGAAAATGAAGCCCTCCCTCCTGAACCGGCACGGTAGCAGAGTGGTTAGCACTGCTGCTTCACAGCGCCAAGGACCTGGGCGCGATTCCCGGCTGTGGCCACAGTCTGTGTGGAGTTTGCACGTTCTTCCCGTGCCTGCGTGGGTTTCTTCCGACTGCTCCGGTTTCCTCCCACATTCTGAAAGACGTGCTGGTACGTGCATTGACCCGAACAAGCGCCGGACTGTGGCTTCTCGGGGAATTTCACAATAACTTCATTGCAGTGTTGATGTCAGCCTTACTTGTGACGAATATATAAACTTCACTGAAATTTAAATATTCCATGAATCGAACTTGCACCTGAGGAGCTATTGACTCACTCTTCATAGAATCATAGAAACCCTACAGTTCAGAAAGAGACCATCTGGCCCATCGAGTCTACACCTACCACAATCCCACCCAGGCCTACTCCCATATATTTAACCGCTAATCCCTGTAACCTATGCATCCCAGGACACTAAGTGTCAATTTTAACATGGGCAATCAACCCAACCCGCACCTCTTTGGACTGTGGGAGGAAACCGGAGTACCCGGATGAAACCCACGCAGACACGAGGAGAATGTGCAAACTCCACACAGACAGTGACCCAAGCCGGGAATCGAACCCAGGTCCCTGGAGCTGTGTAACAGCAGTACTAACCGCTGTGCTACCGTGCTGCCCATTGTGATTGGAAAGTTAGTGGAGGTGTTGTGGATAGGTTTCTGGAGGTTGTGTTGTGAGCTGCTGCATACACTCAGGGAGGACAGAGGATTTGCTCTGAGGACTGAACTCTGGGAAAGGTAAAGGGACTGCATTTACAGTGTGTCTGGCTGTGTGGCATGGCCACAAAATGGAGCTCAGGCCGCAGAGAGTGGAAGCTCTGTAATGAGTGAGGATGCTGTGGGATTGTCATGCCCACCCTGGGGATACCAATCACTGTGGAATTGTGGCCAACTTTTCTTTCATTCGTTCACGGGTATCACTGGCTACGCAACTATGAGTTGCCCATTCCTACTTGCCCTGTTACTGGAGGGAATGCAACGGTCAAACAAATCTGATATGGTGCGATTCCAAACCTGTTCCCACAGTATTGCCCTGAGTCACTGGATAACTAGTCCATTGACAATCCCACTGCACCACATTTCGATTAAACGCTTCTGTCTTTCAATTCTCTCTTGCATCCCGCGAATGTGTAATCCAGAGAAAATGTATTTTTCACAGGAGACACAGGCCTGAATCCTACCACAATGGCTGATGGGATTTGAATTCAATAAAGAACACAATTTGGAACTCAAAGTCTAATCATAGGAATCACAGGAACGAGTGACAGGGATAGGTCTTTCAGCGCCTCGAGCCTGCTCCCCCATTTAATACAATCATGGCTGGGTGTTGTGCAATCAGTAATGTTTAGTTGACAATCTAGTTGTGAGACAATCCTCGGGGACGAGTGAACGTAATATGGTAGAATTCCTTGTCAAGGTGTATAATGACGTATTTGAATCTGAGAGCATGGTCCTGAATTTCAGTAACGATATCTATGATGGTATGAGGCATGAATTCTCCATGACAGTCTGGGAAACATCAGATTTATGGAAGACGCATAGAAATTGGCAAGGAAAAGCAAAAGGCCTGAGGTTTGCAAGCTGTTTAAAACACAGCAAAGGAGGATCAAGGGATTCATTAAGAAGGGAAACATGTAGTATGAAAGCATGCCTGCAGGGAACATAAAAAAAACTGACTGTAACAATTTCTGTAGATATGTAATGACAAAAAAGATTGACAAAAACGAATGTAGTGCCCTTACAGTCAGAAACTGGAGAATTCACAACAGAAGAACATAAGAACGAGGAGCGGGAGTAGGCAATCTCATCCCTCGAGCCTGCTCCACCATTCAGTAAGATCATGGCTCATCTTTTTGTGAACTCAGCTCCCCTTACCCGCCCGCTCACCATAACCCTTAATTCCTTTACTCTTCAAAAATCTATCTATCCTTGCCTTAAAACACTAAATGAAGTAGTGTCATCTGCTTCACTGGACAGGGAATTTCGCAGATTCACAACAGTTTGTGTGAAGAAGTTCGTCCTCAACTCAGTTCTAAATCTGCTCCTCCTTATTTGAGGACATGCCACCTAATTCTTGTTTAACCCAGCAGACGAAACAACTTCACTGCTTCTATCTTATCTAGTCCCTTCATAATCCTATATGTTTCTATAAGATCTCGCCTGATTCTTCTGAATTCCAATGAATATAGCCCAAGTATACTCAGCCTCACCTTTCAACTTCGGAATCAATCTCGTGAATCTCCTCTGTACCCCCTCCAGTGCCAGTATATCCTTTCTCAATTACGAAGACCAAAACTTCACCAGCACGCTTTACAGTTGCAAAATACCCTCGCTGTTTTGAAACTCTATTCATCTGGCAATGAAGGACAGAATTCCATTTGCCTTCTTAATTACCTGCTGCATCTGCAAACCAACTCCTTGTGATTCTTGCACAAGGACACTCAGGTCGCTCTGCACCGCAGCATGCTGCAATTATTTACCCTTTAAATAACAGCCCATTTTGCTGTTATTCCTCCCAGAATGGATGACCTCACATTTACCAACATTGTACTCCATCTGCCAGACCCTCGCCCCCTCATTTAGACTATCAACATCCCTTTGCAGACTTTCACCGTCCTCTGCACACTTTGCTCTGCCACACGTCTGAGTGTCATCACTTCACTTGGTCCCCAACACAAAATCATCGATGTAAATCGTAAACCATTGCGGTCCCAACACTGATTCCTGAGGCACTCCGCTAGGCACTGATCGCCGACCAGAAACATACCAAACTTTACCCCCACTCTTCGCTTTCTACCAGTTAACCAATCATCTATCCATGCTAATATATTACCCGTAATACCATGCACCTTTATCTGATGCAGCAGTCTTTGGTTTGGCACCATGTTAAATGCCTTCTGGAAATCCAGAGACTCCAGATACACCACATCCACAGGCTCCCCATTGTCCACTGCGCATGTAATGTTCTCAAAGAATTGCGTCAAATCAAGTCCATGTAACATCCTGGTAAGTACTTTCTTCACTTTTTCTTGTTTAATATTATTCTATAATAGGGTAAACGGAAGTGTACACAGAATTAGAAGTGCAGCCTTACCAATGTCTTGTACAATTTCAACAAGACGTCCCAACGCTAGTTTCCAATGTTCGGAACAACGAAACCAAGCATGCTGAATGCCTTCTTCATCACCCTGTTCAACTGTGACTCCAATTTGAATGAACTATTAACTTCTACCCCTCGATCTCTTTGTTTTATAACTCTGCCCAACAACCTACCACCCTGCCATGATTCGATCTTCCAAAATGCATCACCTCGCATTTATCAAAATTTAACTCCCGCTGCCATTCATCAGCCCAATTCATCAAGATCGTGTCATCTTCAAACTGACTCATCATGGCTCTTAAGTTATCATCCAAATCATTAATATAAATGACAAATAACAGTAGACCCGGCACAGATCCCTCAGGCACAACGCTGGTCACTGATCTCCAGTTGGTAAACGAAACCATACAACTCCCCGTTGTCTTCTTTCATCAAGAACATTTGATATCCAATGGGCTACCTCACCTGGATCCCGTGACATGTATCCTTATGCAACAACTTACGTGCAGTAACTTGTAAAAGGCCTTTCCTAAAGTTCATGTAGACAACATCAACTGCACTGCCTTCATCACCTTTTTGTTTACTACTTCGAAAAATATCAATCAAATTCGTGAGACATGATTTTCCACTCACAGAGCCATGCCGTCTGTCTCTCATCAGACCTTGCCTCTCCATATGCCAGTAATCCTGTCTCTCCGAATACCTGCTAACAACGTACCCACTACAGACGTTAGGCTCACCAGCCTGTAGTTTCTCGGCTTTTCCTTGCAGCCCTTCTTAAGCAATGTCGCAATATTTGCTACGCTCCAATCTTTAGGTACCTCTCCTGTGACTGATGATGATTCAAATATATTTGCGAGGGGATCCGTTATTTCCTCCCTAGTCTCCTGGGATACAGTTCATCAGGTCCCAAGGATTTATCTACCTTGATAGGAACATAGAAACATAGAAAACTACAGCAGAAAACAGGCCCTTCGGCCCCACAAGTTGTGCCGAACATATCCCTACCTTTTAGGCCTACCTATAACCCTCCATCCTGTTAAGTCCCATGTACTCACCCAGGAGTCTGTTAAAAGACCCTATTGAGTTTGCCACCACCAAAGCTGACGGCAGCCGATTGCAATCACCTACCACCCTCTGTGTGAAAAACTTCCCCATCTCATTTCCCCTGTACCTACCCCCCAGCACCTTAAACCTGTGTCCTCTCGCAGCAGCCATTTTCACCCTGGGAAAAAGCCTCTGAGAGTCCACACGATCTATGCCTCTCAACATCTTATATACCTCTATCAGGTCTCCTCTCGTCCGACGTCTCTGCAAGGAGAAAATACCGACCTCCCTCAGCCTATCCTCATAAGGCATGCCACTCAATTCCGGCAACATCCTTGTAAATCGCCTCTGCACCCTTTCAATCTTTTCCACATCCTTCCTGTCATGAGGCGACCAGAACTGAACACACTACTCCAAGTGGGGTCTGACGAGGGTCTTATATAGCTGCATCATTTTCCCCGGACTCCTGAACTCAATCCCTCGATTGATAAAGGCCAGCACACCATACGCCTTCTTAACCTCCACCTGCGCGGCCGATTTTAGAATGCTTCGGACCCGGCCCCCAAGGTCCTTCTGATCCTCTACAGTACTAAGAGTCTTTCCCTTTATATTGTACTCCTTCATCCCATTTGACCTGCCAAAATGGACCACTACGCATTTATCTGTGTTGAAGTCCATCAGCCACTTCTCCGCCCAGTCTTGCATCCTA
The DNA here is from genome assembly GCF_964213995.1 of Mustelus asterias. Lineage (NCBI taxonomy): Eukaryota > Metazoa > Chordata > Chondrichthyes > Carcharhiniformes > Triakidae > Mustelus > Mustelus asterias. Next base: position 262,691 of record NW_027590097.1, on the reverse strand, counting down.
TCTATGTCCCTCTGTACCTTCTGACATCCCTCCAGATTATCCACAACCCCACCAACCTTCGTGTCGTCAGCAAACTTGCCAACCCATCCCTCCACTTCCTCATCCAGGTCATTTATGAAAATGACAAACAGCAAGGGTCCCAGAACAGATCCCTGGGGCACACCACTGGTGACCGACCTCCATTTAGAAAAAGACCCATCTATAAACACTCTCTGCCTCCTTTGGGAAAGCCAGTTCTGCATCCACAGGGCAGCAGCCCCTTGGATCCCATGCCCTCTCACTTTTTCTAGAAGCCTTGCATGGGGTACCTTATCGAACGCCTTGCTAAAATCCATATAAACCACATCTACCGCTTTCCCTTCGTCAATGTGTTTAGTCACATTTTCGAAGAACTCTACCAGGCTCGTAAGGCACGATCTGCCTTTGACAAAGCCATGCTGAGTATTCTTGAGCATACTAAACCTCTCCAAATGCTCATAAATCTTGTCCCTCAGGATGTTCTCCATCAGCTTACCAACCACTGAGGTTAGACTCACCGGTCGGTAATTTCCTGGGCTATCCCTATTCCCCTTCTTGAAAATTGGAAACACATCTGCAATCCTCCAACCCCCCGGAACCTCTCCCGTCTCCATCGACGACGCAAAGATAATCGCCAGAGGCTCTGAAATATCTTCCCTCGTCTCCCAAAGCAACCTGGGGTACATCCCATCTGGACCCGGCGACTTATCTATACTGATGCCATTCAGAATTCCAGCACAACCTCTTCGTTAAAGTCCAAATACTCAATCCTTTCAGTCCACCGCAAGCCCACAGTACATCCAGCCAGGTCCTTCTCCTCTGTGAAAAACGAGGCAAAACACTCATTAAGCACCTCTGCCATTTCTACTGGTTCCGTACTGATTTTCCCGCCTTCACCTTTTATAGGCCCTATTCCTTCACGTCTCGCGTACGGCGTACTAGCCTTCATTAATCGAGGGATTGAGTTTAGGAGTCGGGAGATAATGCTGCAGCTTTATAGGACCCTGGTTAGACCCCACTTGGAGTACTGCGCGCAGTTCTGGTCACCTCATTACAGGAAAGATGTTGAAGCCATTGAAAGGGTGCAGAGGAGATTTACAAGGATGTTGCCTGGATTGGGGGGCATGCCTTATGAGGATACGTTGAGGGAGCTTGGTCTCTTCTCCCTGGAGAGACGAAGGATGAGAGGTGACCTGATAGAGGTTTACAAGATGTTGAGAGGTCTGGATAGGGTAGACTCTCAGAGGCTATTTCCAAGGGCTGAAATGGTTGCTACGAGAGGACACAGGTTTAAGGTGCTGGGGGGTAGGTACAGAGGAGTTGTCAGGGGTAAGTTTTTCACTCAGAGGGTGGTGGGTGAGTGGAATCGGCTGACGTCGGTGGTGGTGGAGGCAAACTCGTTGGGGTCTTTTAAGAGACTTCTGGATGAGTACATGGGATTTAATGGGATTGAGGGCTATAGATAGGCCTAGAGGTAGGGATATGATCAGCGCAACTTGTGGGCCGAAGGGCCTGTTTGTGCTGTGGCTTTCTATGTTCTATGTCTCATCCTTTTACTCTTCACATATTTATAGAACGCCTTAGGGTTTTCCTTAATTCTACTTGCCAAGGCCTCCTCGTGACCACTTCTGGCTCTCCTAATTTCCTTCTTTAGTCCCTTCCTACAAGCCGTATACTAATCTAGATCCCTACCTTCGCCAAGCTCTCTGAACCTTTTGTACGCTTTCCTTTTCTTCTCCACTCGGTCCCGCACAGATTTTGTGCACCACGGTTCCTTTAACCTACCAACTCCTCCCTGTCTGCTCGGAACATTGTCCTGTAGAACCCGAGACAGACATTCCTTGAAAAACAGCCACCTCTCTTCAGTAGATTTCCCTGAGAATACCTCCATCCAATTTACTCCAATAATTTGCTGCCTTATGTCTTCATGTTTCCCCTTACTCCATATAAACGCTTTGCTAGCTTGCCTGATCCTTTCTTTTGCCAATGCAAGCACAACGGAGATAGAATTATGATCGCTATCCCAAAGATGCTCTCCCACTGAGAGATCTGACACCTGTCCAGGTTCATTGGGCAGGATCAGATCAAGTACAGCCCCTCCTCTTGTAGGCTTGTCCACATGCTGTGTCAGGAAACCCTCCTGAACACACCTAACGAACTCTTCCCCTTCCAATCCCCTTACCCTAGGGATATTCTAATCTATGTTTGGGAAATTAAAGTCTCCCATCTCCACAACTCTGCTATTATTGCAACTCTCCAGGATCTGTTTCCCTATCTGCTCCTCCACCTCCCTGTCACTATTGGGCGGGCTATAAAAAACTCCCAGCAAAGGGATCGACCCCTTCCCACTCCGAACTTCCACCCACAGAGACTCAGTCAACAATCCCTCCACAGCGTACACTTTATCTACAGCTGTGACACTATCCCTGATCAGTAGTGCCCCTCCACCCCCTCTCTTGCCTCCCTCCCTGTCCTTCCTGAAACATCTGAATCCCGGCACCTTTGGAATCCAGTCCTGTCCCTGAGACATCCAAGTCTCCGTAATGGCCACCACATCACACTTCCAGGCATCGATCCACGCTCATCCAATTTATTCACTGTACACCTGGCATTAAAGTAAACACATCTCAAAACTTTGGTCTGAGCTCTCCCCTTCTCTATGCGTTTTAAGATTCCAGCACCTCCTTCTCTGTAATATGTACTCTTCTCAAGACATCACTATTTATTTCCCCAAGTTTACTGAATCCATTGCTTTAGAACATAGAACATAGAAAAACTGCAGCACAAACAGGCCCTTCAGCCCACAAGTTGCGCCGGTCGTGTCACTACCCACCTCTGCTTACATATAGGCTTACCTATAACCCTCAATCCTATTAAGTCCCATATCCTTATCCAGAATTATCTTAGAAGACCCTATCGAATTTGCCTCAACCACCACTGACAGCAGCCGATTCCATTCACCCGCCACCCTCTGAGTGAAAAACGTACCCCTGACATCTCCTCTGTACCTACTGCCCAGCACCTTAAACCTGTTTTCTCTCGTCGCAATCATTTCAGGCCTGGGAAAAAGCCTCCGAGACTTCACCCGTTCTATTCCTCTCAACATCTTGTCCACCTCTACCAGGTTACCTCTCATCCTTCGTCTCTCCAAGGAGAAAAGACCGAACTCCCTCAACCTATCCTCATAAGGCATGCCACCCAATCGGCAACATCCTTGTAATTCTTCTCTGCACCCTTTCAATAATTTCCACATCCCCCCTGTAATGAGGCGACCAGAACTGAGCACAGTACTCTAAGGGGAGACTGACGAGGGTCTTATGAAGCTGCATCATTGTTTCCCGACTCCTGAACTCAATCCCTCGATTGATGAAGGCCAGCACACCATACGCCTTCTTAACCACCTCGAGTACCTGCGAGGCCGATTTAAGAGTCCTACGGACCCGGACCCCAAGGTCCTTCTGATCCTCCACACTGCTCACATTCTTTCCCTTTATATTGTATCCTTCATCCCATTTGACATGCCAAATTGAACCACTACACATTTATCCGGGTTGAAGTCCACCTGCCACTTCACCGCCCAGTCTTGCACCCTATCTATGTCACGCTGCAGCTTCTGACATCCCTCCAAACTATCCACAACACCACCAACCTTCGTGTCGTCGGCAGACTTACCAACCCATCCCTCCAATTCCTCAGCGAGGTCATTTATGAAAATGACAAACAGCAAGGGTCCCAGAACAGATCCCTGGGGCACTCCACTGGTGACCGACCTCCATTCAGAAAAAAGACCCATCTACAACCACTCTCTGCCTTCTGCAGGCAAGCCAGTTCTGGATCCACAAGGCAACAGCCCCTTGGATCCCATGCCCTCTCACTTTCTCGAGAAGTCTAGCATGGGGGACCTTGTCGAACGCCTTGCTGAATTCCATGAAAACCACGTCTCCCGCTTTCTCAGCTGCAAATACTGGCGGCACGTTAGCACAGTGATTAGCACGGCTGCTTCACAGTGCCAGGGATCCAGCTTTGATTCCCTGCTTAGGTCACTGTCTGTGTGGAGTTTGCACGTTCTCCCCTTGTCTGCGTGCTTTTCCTCCAGGTGCTCCGGTTTCGTCCCACATTCTAAAAGACGTGCTGTCTACGTCCATTGACCCGAATAGGCGCCGGACAGTGGCGACTCCGAGAATTTCACAGTAACTTCATTTTCAGTGCTATGGAAGCCTTTCTTGTGACGAATAAATATGTTTCATTCATTGGAAATGTTGATTTAGAATCTCAACCATCTTTTGTGGACCCTTATGAGTCCCGACTCTCTCGCTTGTTACTCTTTTGCCCTTTATGTATTAGTAGAAGCTCTTTGAGTTCTCATTTTCTTGATATGCTTAAGCAATCTCGTGTCCCCATTTTGCCCTCCTGATTTCTCTGCTAACTATACTCCAACACCCCCCATTCCTTCAAGGGATCCCAATTGATCCAAGTTAAATGCCTCCTTGTTCTTCTTGACCATGGCCTCAATATCCCGAGTCATCCAGGATTTACTACTTCTCCCAGCCTTGCTCTTCACTCTAAAAGTAATATGCTTATCATGAACCCATGTTAACACACTTTTGAAAGCCTCCCTTTTACCAGATGTCCCTTTGCCTGCCAACGGGCTCCCCCAAGCAACTTCTGAAATTTCCTGTCTAATATCATCAAAATTGGCCTTGCCCCAAATTAGAATTTCCACTTTTGGGCCAGCCCTTAAATATATTGGAATTCTGGTCACTAGTCCAAAAGTGATTGCTTGTTAACAATTATGTCACGTGCCCTCCCTCATTTCCCAAGAAAAGGACAAGTTTGGCCCATATCCAGTCGGGCCTTCCACAGACTGAATGAGAAATTCGTCCTGAATACACTCACAAATTCGTTATCCATCCAAGCCCCTAATACAATGGCCTGCAAGACAATGTTGGGAAAGTTAAAGTCTCCGTCCATTACCACCCTATTTTTCTTGCTGCTATCATTAATCTTCTTACACTCTGGAGTTTCTGCCTGGATTAGAACATTTGGCTGTTCTTTGAAAGATTGAAATCTATATTCCTATATATATTTTTGATTAGGGGACTTCAAGGCTGTGAGTGGTAAGCATATATGTGTTTTCATTTCAGATGCTGTATTCAGGTTTAAATAGGGATGACTTTTGAAAAAATGGCTCTTTCAGAGGCTGAGAAATTCCTGGGAGTGGAAGAATTCATGCAGATTGTTTTGCAAAAGGTGACTAAAACAACACTTTTGGAATTGGCAAAAGAGTTGCAGTTGACATTCGCTAACAGTGTAAGGAAAGGGGAGATAATTGTGGCGATAACACAGCATCTAAAATTGCCAAAAATACATTCAGAATCATTCGAAATGGCTGAAGTTCAACGACAAATGAAAAAGCTGGATCATGAAGAAGAATTAAAGCAGTTTGAATTCGAAATAAAAGAAAGGGAGTAACAGCAAGCAACGTCATTGAAACAGTTTGCATTTTAGCAAGAAAATGAAGTGGATCTGCTTGAATTCAGATAAGAAAAAAGGAAAGGGAGCAGATAGCCCACGTGGAACAAAACAGTCAGAGCCAAAACTTTGGGAAGCCGATAGTAAGCAAGAATCATATCATAAAGTATCTTGTGCGGGAACACATGTTACATCTTCATGAATAGGCTCTGGAAGGAACATGTGCCCTGATGCGGGATCACGTGTCTATCCAGTTTGGCAATGATCCGGTGGGAACGTACACTTTGACACTTATAGAGAGCGTTTAGGTTAACCTGGCAACGGGGAAGTAACTTCAGCCACGATGGGAGTACGTGTCTGGATTTAATGGACAAATGAGATAACATTATGTGGAATGGTAAAATGCAATTTGCTGAGGTGAGTGACAAGGACTATTATTGATCTGTGCACATGAAAGATGATGATTTTAAACTAGGTTAAGGTGGTAATGATTGATAGAAAAACTATAATTTATCCGTGTTGAATTGTAAACTTCAGATCTAATCAAAGTGATGAGGTTGGTCCATTTCAAAGCTCACTCGATCCTCGGGTCATCTCCAAGTAGCTGCCAGTTAAATAAAGATATGGCTTTGCTTCAGAGGCATTGGCTTCATGAATCTTTCATTGAGATTTCCTGACAGCTTTGGTCACCTCACGTACCCACCAACAAGAGGGAAAGCTCCAGCTCCGCTGAAACCCTTAATAACCATTCCAGTATTTGAGGAACCTTTTGCAGGGTCTTTACTATTTGTGTAGGACCCCTCACTAAAACGAGAAGCGGGAATCACTGTCTATTGATTTGAATGGAAACGTCTCATAGTATTCCAGAGGCCATTTCATTAAGCAATATTACCGCTAAAAGGATTGCAGAGGAATTGCTTACTTTTATATATGAGTTCTGGATTACCCCTATCAATACAATCAGGTCAAAAGTAATTTTTTACACCAGAGTTGTTGAAGTGTAACTTTTTTTCCTGATAATTACTTGTAAAAGGCAGACTCTACGAATTCGTTCTCATCAAAATAACAAGCATTTAATAACGAAGCTGTGCATGCAGAGGATGGCTAAGACTTGAGGACAGAGAACAGTTGGAACAGCTGCTAATCCCTCCACCAAGTCCGCGCCTAGCCTCAGAAAGAGTCCACAATTTATACAAAATCAGTATCAGGTTTTGTGACAAAGTCTGACGCGGGAAAATGAGCAATAAAACAATTAGTAGCAACGTCAATACAAGTGGCATCTCACCATGACTTCCGAGGCCCCTCGGTCTTATCAATAATAACATTATCTTGTCCATTGAAGAAACAAAATGGTTCGGTGACTCCCTCACCTCCGACCTTATCTTGTTTAATGTACGTAGTTCTAAAGTATTTCTCAAAACACCCTGAAATCAGGCCAGTTGGCCTTGTTTTATGTACGTAGTTCCTGGGCACTTGGCAACACACCCTGAGATCAGGCCAGTTGGCCTTATATTGTTTTATTACTTCACTTCCCTAAGATAAGCAGAGTCAGCCTTAGTTTAACCTTACTAGTTTGGGTGAGGGTCAAATGGTTTAGCAGCTGCTTTGTTCTGTGTTTTTTTGTTAGTATCACCTCGAGGAAGTAGCCACTTTTCCCATCATGCCATTATTAGTTTGAACCATATCACATTCCCTCCTGTTGTCATATCATGACAACTATCTAAATAGGTATATCCATAACTCGATTGACAATGCATTTTCACAAACAGCCAAGCAATCCTATCCCCAGTAGCAGTAGGAGCAAGAGTAAGAAGGCCTTAAAGATCCAATCAAACAACCCATGTCCCAGCCGTCCTAGCCAGCCTGGCGGGTTATAATCATGAAACTCTCGGCCAACTTCTTGAAGCTGATCTGCCTGCTTTTTAATGTGGTCAGCCAGGGTAGTGCTGAAGGGAGTGCAGGTAGTGCATGTAAGGGGCGACATATCCCAGGTAACAGGATCCAATCCAATTGGCAGGAAGCCACGCATAGGCCCTTGTGCCACAAATGCAATATGTTCCATTATAGGCCGTAAAATCATCAGCCAATGTCATCCAGGGTATAGGGGTGGAACGTGCCCAAGAGCTCTCAGAGGTGTGGTTCCATACACGGGAGAAATCAAGGACAAACATAACCTTGTCAGATAGGCCTGCTACTGGTCCCTGCCATTCGGTTGAAAGGTTACATTTACTTTGCCCCACCTTCTTTCCTCTTCCTGATTTACTAAAACATAGGGACCCTCGCACATCACTCGGGAGGATGGTAAGGGAGGGGGAGGGCAAGACATGATTATATACGGGTTGGTACCAGGCCGAAAACCTAGTCATTTCATAGCCTGCCGATTCCCATTCTATCATATCCCCACCTATCCCTGATTGGTTTTGTCGTAAAATCCATTCCACTATCTCTGCTAAATGGAATGGGAGGGATTGAAGAGGTTTCCCTTCCTTGGAATAGACGGGGATGGGAGTACAGACCCAACATTTACTTACATTCACTCTTTCAGCATAAATTTATGACATATGCAGATAAGTATTAGCATGCAGTCTCTGGTTAGCTTGTCTTTTTACTACTATGTTTCCATCAAGTCCAAATAGTCCACAAAGTACAAAAAATCTGATGAAGATCTTCATCTGGTATTCGTCTCTGAGTCGGATGTTATCTTCTTACAATCTGCCAGATGTACCCAACTTGAACGTCCTTCAAGCTTGACGGCAGTCGATGTTGTTAGTAGCACTTGGAAGGGCCCGATCCAGCGCTGTCCCAGCTTCTGTCTTTCCCAGTTCTTCACTCGTACGAAGTCGCCAGGTTTGATAACGGGATATCGAGAGATATCCGTCCCTGTGGTTACTGGGATATGTGCTTGTCTCACCTGTGAGTGAAGAAACTTCAGAGAAAGTGTTAATTGCTTCAAATAATTCTGCATCTGTTCCCCCATCACATCGAGGTCTACTCCATCCAGGCGTTTTTCATGGGCATCCCAAGGAATCCTCATTGGCCGACTGTAAACTATCTCTGCAGCTGACAGTCCGGTCCGCGAATGAGGAGTCACTCGCATGTGAAACAGTGGCAAGGGCAATACCTTTAGCCAATTTAACCCAGTTTCTTCAGTCAATTTCGATAATTTTTCTTTTAAAGTCCCGTTGGCGTTTCCACAATTCCTGCTGCCTGCGGATGATACGCGCACTAGTTGTTGTTTAATTACGAGTGCTTCGCACAATTCAGTATTGATCCGAGCCACAAAATGTAGTCCATTATCTAAACTCACCATTTTGGGTACCCCAAAACAGGGAATAACTTCTGTCAATAATAATTCTATCACCGTATGTGCAGTACAATTTGTGGTGGGGAAGGCTTCAATCCATTTACTGAACACATCAATTATAACTCGGCAATATATATAGCATAATTCAATATAATCAAGCTGCATACAGGCAAAAGGTCCATCTGGCAAGGGAGTGGTTCTGGGAGGGCATTTAGTGTCTTTACCCTTATTATTTCTCATGCAAATGAGGCATCGATCCAGCCGCGTTTGTGCTGCTGTATTCAAATCTGGGTGCCACCAAGTTTTTAGAAGTAACTGTACCATTCCCTCCTTGCCTTGATGGGTGCAAGAATGCAAATAGTCAATAAGGAGTGGCAATAAAAGAATCCGGAATAGATACTTGACCAACTGGAGTAAGCCAGAGGTCCTGTGCCAAGGTGTGCGAACACCCCATTGACTTCCACAGTGTGCGCTCAGAATCAGAGGCGTCCCTCTGCAATTTTTGTACCTCAGTTATTTCTGGCATGCCCTTCGCTTCCAACACGGGTACCTGATTTAGAGCCTGATTACCCTCAGTGGGAACAATGACAGAGGCCGATTCGGCTGCCGCCTTAGCAGCTAAATCAGCACGGGCATTCCCTAATTGGTAGGAAGTCTCACAACACCAGGTTAAAGTCCAACAGGTTTATTTGGTAGCAAACACCAGAAGCTTTCGGAGCACTGCTCCTTCGTCAGATGGAGTGGAAATGTGCTCTCAAACAGTGCAAACAGAAAAAATCAAGTTGCAGAATACTGATTAGAATGCGAATCCTACAACCAAACAGGTCTTAAAGGTACAGACAATGTGGGTGGAGGGAACATTAAACACTGGTTAAAGAAACTCAGTACACATGGAGCAGTTGAACCAGGAGCACTCCTCGCCACAATGGATGTCTCGGCACTCTACACCAGCATCCCCCACGATGACGGCATTGCTGCAACGGCCTCAGTACTCAATGCCGTCAACTGCCAGTTTCCAGATGCAGTTTTACAACTCATCCGCTTCATCCTGGACCACAATGTCTTCACCTTCAACAACCAGTTTTTCATCCAGACACACGGAACAGCCATGGGGACCAAATTCGCACCTCAATATGCCAACATCTTCATGCACAGGTTCGAACAAGACTTCTTCACCGCACAGGACCTTCAACCGATGCTATGCCCTAGAATCATCGATGACATTTTCTTTCTTTGGAGTCATGGTGAGCAATGACTGAAACAACTATATGATGACAACACCAAGTTCCATCCCACCATCAGACTCACCATGGAGTACTCTCCGGAATCGGTTGCATTCTTGGACATACGCATCTCCATTAAGGAAGGTCACCTCAGCTCCTCATTGCACCGCAAGCCCACGGATAACCTCATGATGCTCCACTTCTCCAGCTTCCACCCTAAACACGTTAAAGAAGCCATCCCCTGCGGACAAGCCCTCCGAATACACAGGATCTGCACAGATGAGGAGGATCGCAACAGATACTTCCAAACGCCGAAAGATGCCCTCATAAGAACAGGATATGGCGCTCGACTCATCGATCAACAGTTCCAACGCGCCACAGCGAAAAACCGCACCGAACTCCTCAGAAGACAAACACGGGACACGGTGGACAGAGTACCCTTCGTCGTCCAGTACTTCCCCGGAGCGGAGAAGCTACGGCATCTCCTCCGGAGCCTTCAACATGTCATTGATGAAGACGAACATCTCGCCAAGGCCATCCCCACACCCCCACTTCTTGCCTTCAAACAACTACGCAACCTCAAACAGACCATTGTCCGCAGCAAACTACCCAGCCTTCAGGAGAACAGTGACCACGGCACCACAGAACCCTGCCACAGCAACCTCTGCAAGACGTGCCGGATCATCGCCACGGATGCCATCATCTCACGTGAGAACATCATCTCCCAGGTACACGGTACCTACTCTTGCAACTCGGCCAATATTGTCTACCTGATACGCTGCAAGAAAGGATGTCCCGAGGCATGGTACATTGGGGAAACTATGCAGACACTACGACAACGGATGAATGAACACCGCTCGACAATCACCAGGCAAGACTGTTCTCTTCCTGTGTGGGAGCACTTCAGCAGTCACGGGCATTCAGCCTTGAATCTTCAAGGCGGCCTTCACGACACACGACAGCGCAGAGTCGCTGAGCAGAAACTGATAGCCAAGTTCTGCACACATGAGGACGGCCTCAGCCGGGATCTTGGATTTATGTCACATTATCAGTAACCCCCACAGCTTGCCTCCTGGGCTTGTAGGATCTCACTAGCTGTTCTGTCTGGAGACAATGCACATTTCTTTAACCTGTGTTTAATGTTCCCTCCATCCTCATTGTCTGTCCCTTTAAGACCTGGCTGGCTGTAGGATTCGCATTCTAATCAGTATTCTGCAACTTGATTCTGTCTGTTTGCACTGTTTGAGAGCACATTTCCACTCCATCTGACGAAGGAGCAGCGCTCCGAAAGCTTATGGTATGTGCTACCAAATAAACCTGTTGGACTTTAACCTGGTGTTGTGAGACTTCTTACCGTGTTCACCCCAGTCCAACGCCGGCATCTCCACATCATTCTCTAATTGCACAGGAGTGTCCCCCTTCATGAGCGCAGCACATTTAATAATAGCCAATTGACGAAGAAGCCGAACAGCATCGAGGAGATTTTTAACCCAAAGCTCGGGGTCAACTCCCCCTCTTCCTCTGTATCACCTGAATAGGGAAACAGCGGCATGCCAGAGAAACTGGGAGGATCCTCCTGTTGTTTAATCTGATGTGCTAGCCCAACTTGTTTATCACACGATGGTTTCCTATCCTCAAACTGCCTTTTTGCCTTATCGTGGTTACTCTCCCAAAGGTCACATTCCAATTTCAACGTTTCCCAATCCTTTGTTTTCCCATCTCGACATACATCAATCCCTCTTCTACGTGCATTATCCCTCCAACTCATTAATAGTGAATGGTCATGCTGCCGAGCTGATTCTTTTTTCCAATCCGAAATTGATTTTTTTCCATTTAGAGCCAGAATTCTGAGTCCAAATAGCCTTTTCTGCGGCAGTGCAATTGTCTAGGTTCCACGTGCCGCCTAGTGGCCAAATATCGTTACCCAATTTAATGTTCAAAGCCTGCGGACAGACGACGTAAGCTACGTTTTTGAGAAGGTGTTGTGGAACACATTAAAAAAAACAAAGAAGAATTGCCGGCTGTTTTGTCTAAACCTTGTCCCATTCTTACAGTATACTATGCCCCTGGCAAAAAAAGAAACACTGGTACCAAAATAAGAACTGCAGGGTCCCTGACCCAAACTTAAGCCTATATAACCCTGATCCGGATCCAACACGAGATCAAGGGATCCCTGACCTTAGACTCACAACAATCGGGTCCCTGACCCAAACTAAGCCTACGTTACCCTGACCCAGAATCGCACACGAGATCAAGGGGTCCCAGACCTTAGGCTAGATACAACTGAGTCCCTGACTCTAAATACCACTTACAGTCTAATCTAGGTTCGAGCTCCGTCACCTGTCAGCGTCCTCCGTCGGGGAAGAGCACCGATCCGAGAGAGTGAGAGAGACCAAGGTGAATCTTACCTTGTGCCGGCGTCCGTCTCTGCCCTTCGGGTCGTGGCTTGATCGCTTCTTCGGTCCCCCACGGAATTCGCTCAGCAGCGCCAAATGTTGAAGTGTAACTTTTTTCCTGATAATTACTTGTAAAAGACAGTCTCCACGAATTCGTTCTCGTCAAAATAACAAGCATTTAATAACGAAGCTGTGCATGCAGAGGATGGCTCAGACTTGAGGTCAGAGAGCAGTTGGTACAGCTGCTAATTGCTTCACCAAGTCCGCGCCTAGCCTCAGAAACAGTCCGCAATGTATGCAAAATCAGTATCAGGTTTTGTGACAAAGTCTGACGCGGGAAAATGAGCAATAAAACAATTAGTAGCAACGTCAATACAAGTGGCATCTCAGCGTGACTTCCGAGGCCCCTCGGTCTTATCAATAATAACATTATCTTGTCCATTGAAGGAACAAAATGGTTCGGCGACTCCCTCACCTCCGACCTTATCTTGTTTATGTACGGAGTTCTAAAGTATTTCTCAATACACCCTGAAATCAGGCCAGTTGGCCTTGTTTTATGTACGTAGTTCTCGGGCACTTGGCAAAACACCCTGAGATCAGGCCAGTTGGCCTTATATTGTTTTATTACTTCAATTCCGTATGATAAGCAGAGTCAGCCGTAGTTTAAGCTTACTAGTTTGGGCGAGGGTCAAATGGTTTGGCAGCTGCTTCGTTCTGTGTTTTTTTGTTAGTATCACCTCGAGGAAGTAGCCACTTTTCCCATCATGCCATTATTAGTTTGTACCATATCACAGAGTTAATCAAGGAGGTTATGGTTAGCTTGGGAGTGAAGCAGTGTAAATCGACTGTGGACCATCCAGAATCACAGGGAGCGTTAGATCGGTGGCATGAAAATTTAAAGTCAATTTTGAGGTATTTTTGTCAAGATTATCCAGAGGATTCGGATAAAGGAATTCTATTTGTTTTCTTTGCAATTCGGGATGCTCGTAATGAGTGAAACTAATTCAGAACATTTTAATTGACTTTTGATCATGAGGTAAGAGGGCCAGTTAAAATGGTTAAGGAGTAACTGGTGAGTCAGTGTTCTGAGAATTCATTATTGGATGATAGAAACATAGAAACATAGAAAACTACAGCACAAAACAGGCCTTTCGGCCCCACAAGTTGTGCCGAACATATCCCTACCTTTTAGGCGTATCTATAACCCTCCTTCCTATTAAGTCCCATGGTCTCATCCTGGAGTTGCTTAAAAGAGCCTACTGACTTTGCCTCCACCACCACTGACGGCAGCCGATTCCACTCGCCCACCACCCTCTGTGTGAAAAACGTCCCCCTAACATTTCCCCTGTACCTACCCCCCAGCACCTTGAACCTGTGTCCTCTCGGAACAGCCATTTCCACCCTGGGAAAAACCTCTGAGAGTTCACCCGATCTATGCCTCTCAACATCTTATATACCTCCATTAGGTCTCCTCTCATCCTATGTCTCTCCAAGGAGAAAAGACCGAGCACCCTCAGCCTATCCTCATAAGGCATGCCACTCAATCCAGGCAACATGATGCGTCAAATTTGACGGAAATGTTGAATACTGCGTGAATTGGCCAGATAACATTTAAAACTAGCACAGCATGAGATGAAAGAGAAATCGGATAAGAATCAAAATTCTGTCTTTATGCTAGTGGGGATAACATCTTCGTATTGCCAGCGGTGCCAGGTGAATCTTTTAAAAGCAAGGTTTATTGGCTTTATCAAATAGAACGTATACGGAGTAAGGTGAATTATTTGATAAGAACGCCAAATAGAAGGAAAGGTCACAGACTGTGTCATGTGTAAATGCTTAAAATGTAATTGGATAGATGAGGAAAGCAGAAGAAGGATGTTCTTGTGGTGATAACTCAGAGTGAAGAACCGGGTATACATGACACTGAATTTGCTATTTCTCAAATTGAAACGGATGACGAGGATGTTATCAGAAATTGGGATAAATGATTGAGTTACCTTCTAGTTGAAAATTGGAATGACCTGGAAGATTGATTGATATCACATGGACAGGTAAATGGGAATAAGTAGCACTTGCTTGAATTGTTATACCTGATGTAGATGTGGGAAATGTTTTCCAATTAAACAGCATCCTGATAGACTTCACACTCTAAAATTAGCGGAGTTTCAAAAGGAGATTGAAAGTATGCTCAAAATGAGATAATTAAATTGGCTTTCAGCGAGGGGAGTTCACCCATCGTGAGAGGACAAAATGCAGATCGGAAAATAACTATGTGTGGACTCTAGAGAAATTAATGCTGTTACAAAATCAGGCTCATTCTATTCCTCGGTTGACCGACTGCATTGAGAAGGTGAGACAATCTTGTTTTTTTTTCTCAAGACTTGATTTACTCAAAGTTGACTGGCAGGACTGGCTGACTGGTAGGAAAAATTGCAAAATGGACTATTATTTAAATGGTAAAAAATTGCAGCATGCTGATGGGCAGAGGGACCTGTGCGTCCTTATGCAGGAATCACAAGGAGTTGGTTTGCAGGTGCAGCAAGTAATTAAGAAGGCGAATGAAACTTTGTGCTTAATTGCTTGAGGGATGGAGTTTAAAAACACAGAGATTATTTTACAGCTGTATAAGGTGCTGGTGAGGCCACACATGGAGTACTGTTTACTGTTCTGGTCTCCTTACTTGAGAAAGGATATACTGGCAATGGAGGGGGTGCAGAGGAGATTCACTTGGTTGATTCCGGAGTTGAGAGGGTTGGCTTTTGAGGAGAGACTGAGTAGACTGGGGCTATACTCTTTGGAATTCAGAAGAATGAGGGGAGATCTTATAGAAACTTATAAGATTATGAAGGGAATAGATAAGACAGAAGCAGGTAAGTTGTTTCCACTGGCGGGTGAAACTGGAACGAGGTGACATAGCCTCAAAATAAGGGGAAGCCGATTTAGGACTGATTTGAGGAGGAACTTCTTCACACAAAGGGTTATGAATCTGTGGAACTCCCTGCCCAGTGAAGCAGTTGAGGCTACTTCATTGAATGTTTTTAAGGCAAGGATAGATACATTCTTGAACAGGTAAGGAATTAAGGGTTATGTTGAGCGGGCGGGTAAGTGGAGCTGAGTCCACAAAAAGATCAGCTATGATCTTATTGAACGGCGGAGCAGGATCGAGGGGCCAGAAGGCCAACTCCTGCTCCCAGACCTTATGTTCTTATGTACCTTTATCCGAAAGGGCACAGGATATTTCAGTCTTTCTGAAGCCAAATGGTTTGTACCACTTCAGAGAAATTAGGAGCAGAAGGAAGCAAATTCAGACTTTCGAACCTGCTCTGCTATTCAATCACATCATGGCTGATCTCTTCCTGGTCTGAAATGTACCTCACCATCTGTTCCCTATATCCATCTTTCATTTATTTTTTAGAAATATGTCTTTCTAGGAATTTATGAACGTTTGAAGTGTGATAGGAAGATTGATTGACAGACCAGGTGGGATAGTTCTTTCTTTTTTCACCCAATATGCTTCGTGTCAGTTTGATTGCTGATTAGTTGGAAGGTGTGTGGATTTCGGGCTGGATGCAGTGTTCTGGATCCCTGTCCCTGGTATTTTGGGAAGTTGTTCTGACTTCAAGCATGCCTGGGTGTGCTTTAAATCAGCTGCAGAATCCAATAACAAAATGTGAGAACAAGAGCATCCTGTGCTAACCCAAAGAGTGTGTCTGTTTATGGGGCTTGTTTAAATTAAAGAATCCATTTAGTTGTTAAGGTTTATACAAATCGCTGTTGGTGTTTCGTTATTTGTCATTGATACAAGTTATTGCTTTCTATGTGTTAACTATTCTCAAATAAAATGTGTTTTGAAAAAGCTCCTTAGAGGGCCACTTGAATCATGCCTGAAGAGAAACATCTCATGGTTACCCGAGCAAATTTCAAAGTGCAAAACATATGGTCGAGGTTAAAATCATAAAATACATTGGAGTTTCTGACATAGATTATAAACACAGTAAGAAGTCTCACAACACCAGGTTAGACAACGTTGGCCGAGTTGCAAGAATATGTACCGTGCACCTGGTAGATCTTTCAACATCTTAAAAGATGCCCTCACAAGAACAGGATATGGCGCTCGACTCATCGATCAACAGTTCCGACGCGCCACAGCGAAAAACCGCACCGACCTCCTCAGAAGACAAACACGGGACACGATGGACAGAGTGCCCTTCGTCGTCCAGTACTTCCCCGGAGCGGAGAAGCTACGGCATCTCCTCCGGAGCCTTCAACATTTCATTGATGAAGGCGAACATCTCGCCACGGCCATCCCCACACCCCCACTTCTTGCCTTCAAACAACCATGCAACCTCAAACAGACCATTGTCCGCAGCAAACTACCCAGCCTTCAGGAGAACAGTGACCACGACACCACACAACCCTGCCACAGCAACCTCTGCAAGACGTGCCGGATCATCGACACGGATGCCATCATCTCACGTGAGAACACCATCTACCAGGTACACGGTACATATTCTTGCAACTCGGCCAACGTTGTCTACCCGATACGCTGCAGGAAAGGATGTCCCGAGGCATGGTACATTGGGGAAACCATGCAGACGCTACGACAACGCATGACTGAACACCGCTCGACAATCACCAGGCAAGACTGTTCTCTTCCTTTGGGGGAGCACTTCAGCAGTCACGGGCATTCAGCCTTGGATCTTCAGGTAAGCGTTCTCCAAGGTGGCCTTCACGACACACGAGAGCGCAGAGTCGCTGAGGAGAAACTGATAGCCACGTTCTGCACACATGAGGACGGCCGAAACCGGGATGTTGCATTTATGTCACATTATCAGTAACCCCCACAGCTTTCCCCTGATCTTGCAGAATCTCACTAGCTGTTCTGTCTGGAGACAATACACATCTCTTTAACCTGTGTTTAATGTTCCCTCCACCCACATTATCTGTACCTTTAAGACCTGGCTGGCTGTAGAGATTTGCATTCTAATTAGTCTTCTGTAACTTGATTTATGTGTCTGTGCACTGTTGGAGAACAGATATCCACTCCATCTGACGAAGGGGCAGTGCTCCGAAAGCTTATGGTATTTGCGACCAAATAAACCTGTTGGACTTTAAACTGGTGTTGTGAGACTTCTTACTGTGCTCACCCCAGTCCAACGCCGGCATCTCCACATCATGACTTCTGTGACAGAGCCAGTGCAGTATTCATCTCACCTCTGATCCCTTGCCACTTCTCCTACTGTACCATTCTGCATTAGGGACCTTTTCAAAGGCCTGACTGAATTTCATGTGGACGATATCCACTGCCCTACCATCATCAATCATCTTTGTCACTTCCTCAAAAAACTTGATCACGTTAGTGAGACACGATCTCCCCTTCGCAAAACCATGTTGCCTCTCGCTAATACGTCCACTTATTTCCAAGTGGGAGTAAATCCTGTCTCGAACAATCCTCTCCAATAATTTCACTCCCACTGACGTAAGGCTCACCGACTTGTAATTACCTGGATTATTCTTGCTACCCTTCTTAAACAAAGGAAGAGCATTGGCTATTCTCCAATCATCTGGGACCTCCCCTGTCGAGAGTGAGGAGAGAACAATTTCTCTCAAGGCCCCAGCAATTTCCCCCCTTGCCTCTCTCAGTATTCTGGGGGAGATCACCTCAGGCCCTGGGAACTTGTCTACATTAATGTTTCTCAAGAACCCCAATACCTCCTCCTTTTTGATCTCAACATGACTCAAACTATCTACACACCCTTCCCCAGAGTGATCGTCCACCAAGTTCTTCTCTTTGGTGAATACTGACGCAGAGTATTCATTTAATACCGTGCCCATTTCCACTGGCTTCACGCATAGATTCCCTGCCCTGTCCTTGATTGGGCCAAGAATCTCTCAGGCTACCCTCTTGTTCTTTATATCTGCATTAAAAGCCTAGAGATTTTCCTTAATGCTGCTTGCCAATTACTTATTGTGATCCGTTTCAGCCCTCCTTACTCCTTGTTTTCTACTTTCCTTGTATTCCACACTTGCTTCGTGTGTTCTCAGCCTCCAAACCTTGACAAATGTTTTTTTTTTCTCTTTGACTAGGCTCACAGTATATCTCGTTATCCAAGGTTCCCAAAGCTTGCCATATTTACACTTCAGCATTTGCAGGAATGTGCTGGTCCTGAACTCCTATCAACTTACACTTGAAAGCCTCCCATATGCCAGATGATGTTTTTCCCCCAATCTCCCTTCTTCAGTTCCTGCCTAATATTGTTGTCATTAGCCTTCCCCCAATTTAGAACCTTCAAATGAGGAGTACACTTATTTTTGTTCATACGTATCTTGTAGCTTACTGAATTGTGCTCACTGCTCCTGAACTGCTCTCCTACTGAAACGTCGACCACCTGACCGGGCTCATTCCCCAATACCAGGTCCAGTACGGCCCCTTTCCTAGTTGGACTATCTTCAAGAAGCCCTTCTGGATTCTCCTTACAATCTCTGCCCCATCAACGCTCCTAACACTGTGAGTCCCAGTCAATATAGAGGAATTTGAAATTTCCCACCACAACAACCCTATTATTTTTACACCATGCGCAAAATTGCTTACATATCTATTCCTCTTTCTCCCGCTGGTTGTTGGACGGCCAAGAGTAAACCCCAAACATCGTGCCTATACGCTGCCTATTCCTGAGCTCTACACATATTGCCCCGCCGTATGAGCCCTCCGAGGTGTCCTCCCACTGTACAACTGTGATATTCTCCTTAACGAGGAGTGCAACACCCCCACCCTTGTTATATCCCCCTCTATCCAGCCTGAAACATCTGTATTCAGGAACGTTATGTTGCCAATCCTGTCCTTCCCTTAACCACGTCTCTGTAACAACAACAACATCATAGTTCCAAGTTGTAATCCAAGCTCGAAGTTCATCTGCCATACCTCTTGCGCTATTGCATTGAAACAAATGCACTTCAGTCTACCAGTCCCTCTTTGATTAGCAACCAAATCTGTCTGCTCTTTCTCTGAGTCTTACTGGCTCTACTCTCCGGTTCCCTTTAAGTTAATTCACCTTTGCTTTGGTTCCCACACCTCTGCCAAACTAGTTTAAATCCTCCCGTGTGACACTAGCAAACATCCCAGCCATAATATTTATGCCCTTTCAGTTTAGATGCAACCCGTCCTTCTTCTACATTTCCCTCCTGCACCGGAATATATCCCAAAGGTCCAGATATCCGAAACCCTCCCTCCTTCACCAGCTCTTTAGCCACGTGTTGAGCTGTACTCCCTTCCTACTTCTAGCCTCACTGGCACGTGGCACAGGGCGCATTCCTGAGATGACAATCCTGGAGGTCCTGCTTTTTAACGTTCTACCTAACACCCTAAACTGTTGCTGCAGGACCTTGACAACCTCCCTACCTACGTCGTTAGTACCAATGTGTACCACGACCACTGGCTGTTCACCCTCTCCCTTCAGAATGCTTTCTATCCGTTCAGAGACATCCCGGACACTGGCACCAGGGAGACAGCAACCGCCTTCCAATGGTTATGAATTAGCCCATTAATCAAAGTTTGCTTTCCGAAATTAGTTTCGGCCTGTGAGGGATAGAAACCGGGGAAAGGATAAATCCTCAGGTTGTAGAGGCAAAGGATATCTCCTGGGAGATAATGAAAACAGAAAATTTAATTTTAAAAATGAACCACATGTGGGTGGAAGAGAAAAATATGAGATTCAGATGTTTTCACGATAATGACTAAGGCCATGCAAAGTTACAATGTTGGTGGTTTAAGGAAAGCACTGGGAAGACTGGTATGGTAAAACAGGATAAGACAGTGGGGTTTGTTAAAGTGGTAAATGAAAGCCAAGTTGAAAGGAAAGAGGCGCAAAAGTGTGTGCAGCCTGGTCTGGAGTTGATCGATAAGAAAGTGCCAGAACTCTTGAAAGACTCTACTTCTGTGGGCGAAGTTTACACATTTGCGCCAAGAGGACTAGGTAAAGAAGTTAAAAATTTAAGAGATACGGGAGAAAGTCAATATTTGATGGTAAGTTGAGTTATGTAGTTTGAAAGGTGCATTCCAGGAAAGGTAGTAATATGTGGACTTCAGGTTGAGAATCGTAGTGTTCCATTCTGTACGATGAGTTTGGAGTGTCCAGCGAGCAGCGGTGAATTGGTAACAGGGGCAACAGAGAAATTACCTTGCCCAGGAATACAGCTTATCTTAGTAACGATATAGCTGGATCACGGATGGGAGTGATGCCTATGGTGGTTGATAAGCCAGTGTTAATCAAATGACTGAATTCCTGAAGGACAAATATTCTGGGATATTTCCTGATTGTGTCGTAACAAAGTCACAAAGTCACGTCTTAAGACAAGAGGAGAAATCAAGCAGGGAAGATAAGAAAGCTAAAGTTCAATGATCAGAAACGATTGTTGACAGGATAGTTGGAAAAAGAAAAGAACAGATGGAGGATGAGGGGGATATTTTCCGTTTGGGAATCTTGGCAGAGTTGCAACTTTGGTGGCAAATGCAGGAAGGAAGACTACAATCAGAATGGTGGCAGTTAGGTGAAAGGGGAATTGCAACGTTGCCTGGGTGTCATAGTAGAATAGTCGCTGAAGGTTGGCATGCTGGTACAGCAGGAGCTGAGGAAGACCAATGGCATGCTCGCTTTCAGGCATGGAGCCAGAGGAGTGGGCGAGGTATTAAATAGTATTCACCAAAGAGAAGGATTTGGTGGATGATGAATCTAGGAAACAGTGTGCAGATAGCTTGAGTCATGTTGAGATCAAAAAGGAGGAGGTGTTGGAAGTCTTGAGAAACACCAACGTAGACAAGTCCCCAGGGCCTGCTGGGATGTAAACCAGAATACTGAGAGAGGCAATGGAGGATACTGCTGGAAGCTTGAGTGAAATATTTGTATCCTCACTGGGTACAGGGGATGTCCAAGAGGGTTTGAGAATAGTCAATGACTTTCCTTTGTTTAAGAATGGTAGCAAGAATAATCTCAGTAATTACAGGCCGGTGAGCCTTCCGTCAGTGGTAGTGAAATTATTGGAGAGGATTCTTCGAGAGAGGATTTACTCCCACTTTGAAATAAGTGGACGTATAAGTGAGAGGAAACATGGTTTTGTGAAGGGGAGGTCATGTCTCAGTAACATGATGGAGCTTTTCGAGGAAGTAATGAAGATGATTGCTGAGCGTAAGGCAGTGGATTTTGTCTACATGGACTTCATTAAGGCCTTTGACAAGGTCGCACATGACAGACTGGTGCAGAAGGTGAAGTCGCATGGAATCGGAGGTGAGCTGGCAAGGTGGATACAGAAGTGGCTTGGTCATAGAAGAAAGAGCGTAGTAGTGGAAGGGTCTGTTTCTGAATGCAGGGCTGTGACAAGTGGCGTTCCTTTGGGATCAGTGCTGGGACCTTTGCTGTTCGTAATATATATATAAATGATTTCAAGGAACATGTAACTGGTTTGATTAATAATTTTGTGGATCACACAAATGTTGGTGGATTTGTGTACAGCGATGAGGACCATCAGAGGATACAGCAGGATATAGATCGGTTGGAGGCTTGGGTGGAGAGATGACAGATGGGGTTTAAGCCGGACAAATGAGAGGTGATGCATTTTGGAATGTCAAATATAGATAGTAAATATTCAGTAAATGGCAGAACCCTTAAGAGTATTGGTAGGCAGAGGGCTCTGGGTGTACAGGTACACAGGTCCCTGAAAGAGGGAACACAGGTGGAGAATGTTGTTAAGAAGGCATGTGGCATGCTTGCCTTCATCGGCAGGGGCATTGAGTTTAAAAATTGGCAAGTCTTGTTGCAGCTTTTAAAACCTTCGTTAGTCTGCACTTGGAATATCATGTTCAATTCTGGTCGCCACACTTCCAGAAGGATGTTGAGGAATGGAGAGTGTACAGACAGATTTACCAGGATGTTGCCTGGCATGGACGGCATTAGCTATGAGGAGAGGTTGGGGAAAGTTGGTTTGTTCTCACTGGAAAGACGAAGGTTGAGGGGCGACCTGAAAGAAGTCTACAAGATTTTGAGGGGCATGGACAGAATGGATAGTCAGAAGCTTTTTCCCAGGGTGGAAGAGCCAGTTACTACGGGGCATAGGTTTAAGGTGGAGGGGCAAGGTTTAAAGGAGATGTACGAGGCAAGGGTTTTACACAGGGGGTGGTGGGTGTCTGGAACTCGCAGCCGGGGGAGATAGTGGAAGCAGATTCGACAGTGCGTTTTAAAGTGCGACTGGACAAATACATGAATAAGTTGGGAATAGAGGAATATGGTCCCCGGAAACGTAGGGGGTTTTAGCTTATTCGGGCAGCATGGTCGGTGCAGGCTTGGAGGGCCGAAGCGCCTGTTCCTGTGCTGTAATTGTATTTGCTCTTTGTTCTCAGAAATATGCTTTAAGTATAGGAGTGGATGTCTTTCTAGATATACAGGACCCTGGTGAGGCCACACCTTAAGTTTTGTGTGCGCTTTCGGCCTCCTAATCTGAGGAAGGACATTCTTGCTGGTGAGCGAATGCAGGGAAGGTTCACCAGACTGAGTCCCGGAATGGCACGCCTGGCATATGAAGAGATGCTGGATCGTCTCGGCTTGTTCTCACTGGCATTTAGAAAAATCAGAGGAGATCCCAGAAACATAAAAAATCCTGATGGGGCTGGACAGGCCTCGATGCGGGAAGAATGTTACCAATGTTAGGGAAGTCCAGAAATTGCGTCACAGTCGAAGAACAACGATTGTTGTGAAGAACTTTTTTGTCTCAGCGTTGTGAACCTGTGGGATTCTCTAACACAGAAATCAGTTGGGGTCAGTTCGTCAGACATGTTCAAGAGGGAGCTGGACGTGGCCCTTGTGGCAAAAGGGATCAAGGAGCATGGAGAGGAGCGTGAGGAGGATACTGAAAGTGAATGATCGAATTGAATGGTGGTGCAGGCTCGAAGGGCAGAATGGCCGACTTCTGCAGCTATTTTCTATGTTTCTATGTTGCAACACAAAGATATAGAATTATAATAATATTATTGGGAAGTACACATGGAAGAGGAATCCTAGTGTATACCAGAACGTTTTAAATTTAAAGCTTTTTTGAAAGTTCATTTATCCATCACACGTCGGTTTACATTAACACTGCAATGTAATTGCTGTGAAATTCCCACCGTGGCCACATTCCGGCGCCTTTTCAGGTCAATGCACCTAACCAGCACGTTTTTCAGACTGTGGGAGGAAACCAAATCGCCCGGAGGAAACCCACGCAGACACAGGGAGAACATGCAAACTCTGCACAGACAGTGACCCAAGCCGGGACTCGAACCTCGATCCATAGAACTGTGAGGCAGCAGTGCTAACCACTATACCGCCGTGTTATGACCTTAAAAATGACGTCTTAAAGAGGAAATGGAGACTTTTACATATTAAGCGGATGAAAAGCAGGCAGAAGTGCATCAAATGGTATTACCGGTGCGTTATAAAAAGATGTTGTGGGTGGTATGTAAAGCACAGGTGGTCTTTTGGGAGTAATGAAAACTCCAGCTTAAATAGCAAAACATTTTTAAAGGCCTGGACTGCTTACAGATATGGTTAAATTTTGCCCGTCATGTCACATATGTCACGTGATCGGGAAAGCGCAAGTGGTGATAAAACCTGCACCCTTAATACCCATTCCAGCATTTGAGGAGATATTTAGAAGGGTTTTATTTGATTGCGTATGACTCCTCCATAAAACATAACATGGGAAACAAGATCTATTAACTGTCATGCATGTGTCTACTAGGTTTCCAGAGGCCATTCCATTACACCGTATTCGAGCTAAAAGGATTGTAGTTATTCATGGAGGTGATGCATAGGGTGGGACTAAAACAATTGACAGCAACGTCATACCATCCAGAATCGCAGTGAGTATTTAAGTGGTGGCATCAAACTTTAAAGACAATATTGAGGGCTTATTGCCAAGATTATCCAGAGAATTGTGATAAAGGAATTCTATTTGTATTCTTTGCAATTACGGATGCAATTAGTGAGTCAACCAAATTCAGTCCATTTGAATTGATATTTGGTCATGAGATAAGGCAACCACTGAAATTGATTCAGGAAGAATTGGCGAGTCAGCACTCTGAGGCGACATTATTGGATAATATGCCATATTTTTGTGAAAGGTTGAATCGGGCAGGTGAATTGGCGAGACAACATTTAAAAGTGGCACAGCGTGTGATGAAAGAGGAAGTGGTTAACAAATCAAAAATCGTAGTTTTGCATGTGGGGATAAAGTCTGAGCTCTGCTACCAGCAGTCGCTGAACCTCGAAACACATTGCCTTATCAAATTGAAAGGAAATTGAGGGAGGTGAATTATTTGATAAGTACTCCAGCTGGAAGGAAAACTCAGAATGCATCATGTGAATATGCTTCTAAAGGGATTTTGATAGCGAGGGAGAGTAGAAGGCGGATATTTTGGTGGTTATAACACAGAGTGAAGAACCGAATTCAGATAATTCTGAATTTCGCATTCCTCAAATTAACTTGGATAATGAGCATTTATTAGAAATTGGGATAAATTCGGAGTCATCTTCCAAAGGAAATAAACATGACGTGAAAGATTTATTAATAGCACTTGCAGAAGGTTGTGGGAACAATTTGGGAAATACTGGTATGGCTATACATGGTACAGGTGTTATAAAATGCTCTTCCAATTCAACAATACCCTGGCAAACATTACCTTACAAATTTGGCACAGGCTAAGAAGGAGAAGCTGATGTTTACTTGGTCCAGGATTCAGCAGCCGAAAGTCTTGATCAATCATTAAATTAGTGGAGATGGAGGTGGAGAACAATGTAATGCACAATGAGGTGAACAAAGATATTCAGCAGGTGTGGAGACAGATAAAGCCAATCTGACTGATTTGGAACATGGTGCTGCGTTGTTCAAATTGTCTGAATGTAAATAGCAGGACTACAAAAAAACCAGCTCATAATCTATGCAAAGAGAAATGTAGATGAATCAACAGTCATGTGTAATCTCAAAAAGGAGGTTGAGGAGTGGAAGCATCGGGCTAATTGAACCGAACAAGGTACAACAACGTGAAGTAAGAATGTTTCCCAAGATTTGCCATCATCCAAATGGACTGCTGGCTTAGGGTCTGTGAAAGCAGAGTCAAAATGGGATCTGACAGCAAGGAAGACAATTTGTTGTGTGTCTTTGCCAAAGAATATGCAGAACCTGATGTTGTAAGATCAAGGTCAAGCAAAGTGTTCTAATTGCTGATCAGAGGAGGTGCTCCAGCCAATGAATGAGAAAGGGGACAGAGATAAAAAGACCTTTCTGAATGGCCCAGATCGGGTTCTCCTCCTGATCCTGCCCAGTTCTTGGAGAACATTACCAAAGCTAATTTATCATCGTAACAACTAAAGTGCATTTGGATTAGAATCAATGTAGGAAAAAGAACTAAAGATTCTTGTCGATCAATCAGTTCGTCAAATATGTGATTTTCAAAAGTGTCGACATTGGAAAACAAGGACAGAAATGAGTATAGTACTGCGATCTCTGCAGGTTTTGATTTTATATAAGACATATATGTTGATTGCTGAAGAGTAGCAATGCGGAACGGAAAGGTTTTGAAAAATGAAACCATCTTTGAATGTTGATAGTCCATTTATTTCTGAAGCGAGAGGTGTCACGCTAGGTTGCCTTTGAGAACTGCATTTTCAATCATGTTTTTTGAATTTGTAAGCAGACTCAGATCTCTCAGCTTCAAAGTCCTTTATGGTTTAAAATGGGGTTTTGTTTATTTTTACCATGGGGCTCATGCTCTTCCTGGGATTCTTATGATCCTGAATGATTGGAAGAATGATTGGCAGTTCAGTTAACAGGAGTTATTTAACTTTGAGTTTCGGGCTGCTGGATGCACTTTTGGTTTAGAAGGCACTTGGACATTAGACCGAACAGTTCTGTTTCTATGCTGGCATGCTGAAAGCTGGTCTTTTTGCATTCCTGGACTGAAACATCGACTGTTGGTTGACTACGAGCGAGCAACTAGAGTGTCTCTGTCTCTTGAAGTGCTTTGCAGAGAAGAAAAAAGTGTCCAGCAATGGCATTATCGCTACCTCGAGGACTGTTGGAGGTTACAAGAATGGGAAGTCAGAGTTTCAATTCTCCAAACAAAGGACTATGTTCCAGCATTACGTGGACAGTCTATTTTTAGGTGTTAAACTTTTGACTGGGGTATGTTGATATGGAGGTTTGTTTGTTTGTTTTTCAACATTTCATCTGGTTGTTAATGTTTCTACGTATCATGGGCGTTTATCTCTTATTTGTAATTCGTAGAAGTTACTGTGACACGGTAATAGTACTTTAAATAAAATTTGTTTGGTCAAAGCTCCGAGTGGGTCAGTTGAGTCATACATGCCGTGAAACATCTAACATCTCATGCTTGCCCTAGCCAAATTCAAATTGTAATATTTATGATCCAGGCGGACCTCATAAAACAGTTTGGAGCTTCTGACATGGATGTTATAGCAGTGTATGTGTGTGTGTGTGTGTTTGTGGCTGTGTGTATATGTGTGTGGGCCTGGTTCTATGTGCGGGTGTGTGTGGTTGTGTGTGGTTGTGGCTTTTTGTATGGCTTTGTGTGACGGTTTGCTTTCATTGTATGTGTGTGAGTGTCGGTGGGTGCAAATTTGTTTGTCTGCGTGAGTGGGTGGGTGGGTGGGTTTCGTTCTGCATGTGTCTGTTTGCGTGTTTGTGAGTCTGTGTATTTGTGTGAGTGTGTTTGCGTGATTCTGTGTGCAAATGTGTACATTTGTGGATTTGCTTCAGAAAATATTGTTTATGCCTGTGTGTCTTTACATGATTGCGTTTTTGTTTATGTTTCTCTGTGTATGAATGCCTGCATGAATCTATGTGTGTATAAATGATTGGGGGCGATTCTCCCAGAAAATTACAAGTGTAGAATTTGGATTAAAATTAAAATGGGATTAAATTGCATTGTTTCTTTCAGCAGGAGTTTAAAAAAGGAGCTCTCACACTCTGTACTCTGCAAAGGTCACCAGCGTGTCTGGCAGCACAAATCAGTGGGTGGGGATTATTCCCGTCCGAGAACTCTGCAAGGGAGCGCACGCGCTGATCTGTCAGCGCCGAAATGGACGCATGCGCCGTGGCCCACATTGCCAGTGGAGGATTGCTGGCAAATTGGATCGCAGTGCAAATGGGTCCCCCGCAAATGGGGAGCAATTGTGAACCCTGGTGAAGTGAAATACTCCTATCTGGGTGGACGGGAGGAGGGTTGGCGGAGAGGTTCCCAGGCCCAGATACTTCAGTCCCGGCCCTCTAATTACATTTTTTGATTTTGATTTGATTTATGATTGAAGAATGTATTCGCATACAGTCAAAAGTAATGTTTCTTCCGCGCTATAGAGACAGAGCACACCGTTCAGAGAGAAGGAAACGAGAAAGTGAAGAATATAGTATCACAGTCATAGCTGGGGTGTAGAGGAAGGTCAACTTAATGCAAGGTAGGTCCATTCAAAAGTCTGACGGCAGCAGAGAAGAAGCTGTTCTTGAGTCAGTTGATATGTGACATCATGCTTTTGTATTAAAGCATATGGTCATCACTATTGAAATAATTCATGCAGCTCCACGCCGATTTCTGGCGTGGAGCTGATGGCGCTGGATATCCGGCTGCCGGAGAGTCATGGAGGTTACAGCGCCCAGCGGGAAGCCCGCTAGACAGCCTCTAATTCAGTCTCTCAGCCAGCTGTGCTGCTAATGTAGTGGAGAGGCTCGGAGAATCGCTGGCAGTGTATTTGTCTGGGAGAGTGTTTCATGTTGTACCTTTGTCGGTTTGTTTTTGTGTGACTTTGTAATGTTGTGCATCTGTGAGATTTTGTATGTGTTCCTTTGATTCCAGAGAATTTGTGTGTGTGTGTGTTTGTGTTCCTGTTTCCCCAGGAAGAAAATGTAGATGTGAGTGTGTGTTCCTGTGACTTTAGGAGAGTTTGTGTGTGTAGGTTTGTTGTCTTCTGCCTCTCGGAGAGTTTGTGTGCAAGTGTTTGTGTCTATGTGTCTCTAGGAGATTTTGTGTTTTTTTTCATTCATTCGCGTGACATGAGCATCACTGGCTGGCCAGCATTAATTCCCATCCCAAGTTGCCCTTCAGAAGGTAATTGTGAGCTGCCGTTTTCAATCGCTGCAGTCCATATTCTGCGGGTTGTCGCACAATGCTGTGAAGGAGAGAATTTCAGGATTTTGACCCAGCGACTGCAAAGGATCGGCGATATATTTCCAAGTCAGGATGGTGAGTGGCTTGGAGGCGAACGTGGAGTCCGTGGCATTCCCATGTATCTGCTGCCCTCGTCCTTCTAGATGGAAGTGGTCGTGGGTTTGCAACGTGATGTCTCAGAATCATTGATGAAAAGCTGCAGTGCATCTTGTAGATGCTACTGAGCGTCGGTAGTGGAGGGATTCAATGTTTGCAGATGTGGTGTCAAACAAGCAGGCTGCTTTGCCCTGGATGGCAGCAAGCTTCTCGAGTGTGCTTTGAGCTGCACCTATCCAGGCAAGTGCAGTCTTCCATCACACACCTGACTTGTGCCTTGTAGATGGTGGATAGACGTTGGGGAGTCAGGAGGTGAATTAGTCGCCGCAGTATCCCTAGCCTCTGACCTGCTCTTGCAGCCACTGTATTTATGTGGCGAGTCCAGTTCAGTTAAGAACACAAGAACATAAGAAATAGGAGCAGGAGTAGGCCATCTAGCCCCTCGAGCCTGCCCCGCCATTCAATAAGATCATGGCTGATCTGAAGTGGATCAGTTCCACTTACCCGCCTGAGCCCAATAACCCCTAATTCCCTTACCAATCAGGAATCCATCTATCCGTGATTTAAACATATTCAACGAGGTAGCCTCCACCACTTCAGTGGGCAGAGAATTCCAGAGATTCACCACCCTCTGAGAGAAGAGGTTCCTCCTCAATTCTGTCCTAAACTGACCCCCCTTTATTTTGAGGCTGTGCCCTCTAGTTCTAGTTTCCTTTCCAAGTGGAAATAATCTTTCCATCTCTACCATATCCAGCCCCTTCATTATCTTATAGGTCTCTATAAGATCCCCCCTCAGCCTTCTAAATTCCAACGAATACAAACCCAATCTGCTCAGTCTCTCCTCATAATCAACACCCCTCATCTCTGGTATCAACCTGCTGAACCTTCTCTGCACTCCCTCCAAGGCCAATATATCCTTCCGCAAATAAGGGGACCAATACAGCACACAGTATTCCGGCTGCGGCCTCACCAATGCCCTGTACAGATGCAGCAAGACATCTCTGCTTTTATATTCTATCCCCCTTGCGATATAGGCCAACATCCCATTTGCCTTCTTGATTGCCTGTTGCACCTGCAGACTGGGTTTTTGCGTCGCATGCACAAGGACCCCCAGGTCCCTCTGCACAGCAGCATGTTGTAATTTCTTTCCATTTAGATAATAATCCAATAGTCTATTATTTCTTCCAAAGCGAATAACCTCGCATTTGTTAACGTTATACTCCATCTGCCAGGTCGTCGCCCACTCACTCAGCCTGTCCAAATCTCTCTGCAGACCTTCTACGCCGTCCACACGATTCAAATTTCCACTTATCTTTGTGTCGTCTGCAAACTTTGTTACCCTACACTCAGCCCCTTCCTCCAGATCGTCTCTATCAATGGTAAATAGTTGAGGCCCCAATACCGATCCCTGCGGCACGCCACTAGTTACCATTTGCCAACCAGAAAAGTTTCTGGTCAATGGTAACCCCAACGATGTTGACAGTGGGGGATTTAGTCATGGTTCCACCATTGAATTTCGAAGGGCGGTCGTTAGAGTGTCTCTAATTGGTGGTGATCATTGCCCTGCATTTGAGTGATGCAAATGTTATTTTCCACTTGTCAGCCAAGCCTGGATATTGTCCAGATCATATTCCATTTGAACATGCACTCTTTCAGTATCTGAGGAGTCACGGAGGCTGCTAAACATTGTACAATTATCGGGGAACAGACGCATTTTTGACATTGTGATGGAGGGAATGTCATTGATGAATTAGCTGAAGATTGTTGGACCTCGGGCACTGACATGAGGGACTCCTGCAGAGATATCTTGGAACTGAGATGACTGACTATCCGCAACCACAACCATCTTCATATGTATCAGATGTGACTCAAAACTGGGAGTTTGCCCTCTGACCCTCATTCGTTCCAGTTTCGCTAGGGCTCCTTCATGCCACACTCTGTCGATCTTGATGTCAAGGGCTGTCACCGTCTCCTCACCACTGGAATTCATCTCTTTTGTCCATGTTTTACCGAAGGCTGTAATGAGGTCAGGAGTTGAGTGAAACTGGCGAAACCCAAACCGGGCGTAACTGAGCAGGTTACGGCTGAGCAGGTGCTGCTTGATAGCACTGTCGATGACCTCTTCCATTACTTTTACTGATGATCAAGTGCAGACTCATTGGGCGGTAACTGGCCGAGTTGGATTTGTCCTGCTTTTTATGTACAGGACATACCTGGGCAATTTTCCACATTGTTGTGTAAATGCCAGTGTTGTAACTGTATTGGAAGAGCTTGGCCAGGGGAGCGGCATGCTCTGGCGCACAAGTCTTCAGTACTATTGCCAGAATGTTGTCAGGGCCCAATGCCTTTACAGTATCCAGTGTCTTCACCTGCTTCTTGATTTCACGTGCTGTGGATCGAATTGCTTGGAAACTGCCATCGGAGATGCTGGGGAACACTGGCGGAGTCAGAGTTGGGTCATCTACAGGGCCTGTTTGTGCTGTAGCTTTTCTATGTTTTATGTTATATGTTCTATGTTAGTTCCTCTTGTTGGTTCCTTCACCATCTGCTACAGATCCAGTCTAGCAATTATATACTTTCGGACGCGACCACCTCGATCACGAGTGCTGCTGCCACTCTTGGTGATGGACATTGAAATCCCCCATCCAGAGTACATTCTGCGCCCTTGCTACCCTCAGTGCGAACTCCAAGTGCTATTGGACATGATGGAATACTGACACGTCTGTCTGAAGATTGCTGCGAATACTTCAGCCTTATCTTTTGCACTGATGTGCTGGGTTCCTCCATAAATTCGGATGAGGGTATCTGTGGAGTCTCCTCCTCCAGTGAGTTGCTTAATTGTCCACTATCATTCTCGAATGAATGTGGAATGACTGCAGACCTTCGATCTGATCCGTTGGTTGTGGGATCGCCGAGCTCTGTCTATCACTTGCTTTTTAACCATTTGGCACGCAAGTCGTCCTGTTTGGTAGCTTCACGAGGTTGACAACTCATTTTTAGGTAGTCCTGGTGCTGCTCCTGGAATGCCGTTTCACACACTCCATTGAACTAGGGTCGATCCCCTGGCTTGAGGGAAATGGTACGTGGGGGATATGCCCGGCCATGAGGATGCAGATTGTGCGAGAGTACAATTCCACTGCTGTTGATGGCCACAGCGCCTCATTGATGCCCAGTCTTGATTTGCTATATCGGTTCAAGATCTATCCCATTCAGCACGTATAGCGCCACACAATGCAGTGGAGTTCTTCTCAATGTGAAGGTGGGACTTCGTCTCCACAAGGACTGTGTGGTTGTCACTCTTACCGATTCCATCATGAACAGATGCATCTGCAGCCGGCAAATTGGGAAGCATGACGTCAAGTATGAGGGTGGTGGTTGCGTGGAATCGGCTGCCGGTACTGGTGGTGGAGGCGGATTCGATATGGTCTTTTTAGAGACCATTGGATGAGTTCATGGAAGTTGGTGAGATAGAGTGTTATAGGTAAGCCTAGTAGGTAGGAACTCGTTCGGCGCAACTTGTGGGCCGAAGGGCCTGTTTGTGCTGTAGCTTTTCTATGTTCTATGTTCCATGTTATTTCCACTTGTTGGTTCCTTCACCATCTGCTGCAGACCCAGTCTAGCAGTTATATACTTTCGGACCCGACCACCTCAATCACGAGTGCTGCTGCCACACTTGGCGATGGGCATTGAAATTCCCCCACCCAGAGTACATTCTGCGCCCTTGCTACCCTCAGTGCGAACTCCAACTGCCATTGAACATGATGGAATACTGATCCATCAGCCAAATGAGGACGGTACATGGTAACCAAAGAACGAAGAACAAAGAACAGTACAGCACAGGAAACATGCCCTTCGGCCCTCCAAGCCTGTGCCGCTCCTTGGTCCAACGAGACCAATCGTTTGTATCCCTCCATTCCCAGGCTGCTCATGTGACTATCCAGGTAAGTCTTAAACGATGTCAGCGTGCCTGCCTCCACCACCCTACTTGGCAGCGCATTCCAGGCCCCCACCACCCTCTGTGTAAAAAACGTCCCTCTGATGTCTGAGTTATACTTCGCCCCTCTCAGCTTGAGCCCGTGACCCCTCGTGATCGTCACCTCCGACCTGGGAAAAAGCTTCCCACTGTTCACCCTATCTATACCCTTCATAATCTTGTACACCTCTATTAGATCTCCCCTCATTCTCCGTCTTTCCTAGGAGAACAACCCCAGTCTACCCAATCTCTCCTCATAGCAAAGACCCTCCATACCAGGCAACATCCTGGTAAACCTTCTCTGCACTCTCTCCAATGCCTCCACGTCCTTCTGGTAGTGCGGCGACCAGAACTGGACGCAGTACTCCAAATGTGGCCTAACCAGCGTTCTATACAGCTGCATCATCAGACTCCAGCTTTTATACTCTATACCCCGTCCTATAAAGGCAAGCATACCATATGCCTTCTTCACCACCTTCTCCACCTGTGTTGCCACCTTCAAGGATTTGTGGACTTGCACACCTAGTTCCCTCTGTGTTTCTATACTCCTGATGACTCTGCCATTTATTGTATAACTCCTCCCTACATTATTTCTTCCAAAATGCATCACTTCGCATTTATCCGGATTAAACTCCATCTGCCACCTCTCTGCCCAATTTTCCAGCCTATCTATATCCTGCTGTATTGCCCGACAATGCTCTTCGCTATCCGCAATTCCAGCCATCTTCGTGTCATCCGCAAACTTGCTGATTACACCAGTTACACCTTCTTCCAAATCATTTATATATATCACAAATTGCAGAGGTCCCAGTACAGAGCCCTGCGGAACACCACTGGTCACAGACCTCCAGCCGGAAAAAGACCCGTCGACCACTACCCTCTGTCTCCTATGGCCAAGCCAGTTCTCCACCCATCTAGCCACTTCTCCTTGTATCCCATGAGCCTTAACCTTCTTAACCAACCTGCCATGTGGGACTTTGTCAAATGCCTTACTGAAATCCATACAGACGACATCCACGGCCCTTCCTTCATCAACCGTTTTTGTCACTTCCTCAAAAAACTCCACCAAATTTGTAAGGCACGACCTCCCTCTTACAAAACCATGCTGTCTGTCACTAATGAGATTGTTCCGTTCTAAATGCACATACATCCTGTCTCTAAGAATCCTCTCCAACAACTTCCCTACCACGGACGTCAAGCTCACCGACCTATAATTTCCTGGGTTATCCCTGCTACCCTTCCTAAACAACGGGACCACATTCGCTATCCTCCAATCCTCAGGGACCTCACCCGTGTCCAAAGAAGCGACAAAGATTTCCGTCAGAGGCCCAGCAATTTCACCTCTCGTCTCCCTGAGCAGTCGAGGATAGATGTCATCAGGCCCTGGGGCTTTGTCAGTTTTAATGTTCCCTAAAAAACCTAACACTTCCTCTCTTGTAATGGAGATTTTCTCTAACGGGTCAACACCTCCCTCCGAGACACTCCCGGTTAACACGCCCCTCTCCTTCGTGAATACCGATGCAAAGTATTCATTTAGGATCTCCCCTATTCCCTTGGCTTCTAAGCATAATTCCCCTCCTTTGTCCCCGAGAGGTCTGATTTTCTCCCTGACAACTCTTTTGTTCCTAACATATGAATAGAATGCCTTTGGATTCTCCTTAATCCTGCCTGCCAAGAACATCTCGTGACCTCTTGTTGCCCTTCTAACTCGCCGTTTGAGATCTTTCCTACTCTCTCTGTATTCCTCCAGAGCTCCATCTGTTTTCAGTTGCCTGGACTTAACGTACGCCTCCCCTTTCATTTTAATCAGATCCTCAATTTCCCTGGTTATTCACGGCTCTCGAATCTTACCTTTCCTATCTTTCCTTTTTACAGGCACATGCCGATCCTGCAGCCTTATCAATAGTTCCTTAAAAGACTCCCACATGCAAGACACGGACTTACCCTCGAACATCCTCTCCCAATCAACATCCACCAATTCCTGCCTAATCCGGCTATAGTCAGCCTTCCCCCAATTTCGCACCCTGCCCGTAGGACAGCACTCATCCTTGTCCATTACTATCCTAAAGTTAACAGAGTTGTGGTCACTATTTGCCACATGTTCCCCTACCGAAACGTTGACGACCTGACCGGGCTCATTTCCCAGAACTAGGTCCAGTATAGCCCCCTCTCTAGTCGAGCTATCGACCTACTGTTCCAAAGAACCTTCCAGTATGCATTTTACAAATTCCTCCCCGTCCGGACCCCCAGCTCTAAGCCCTTTCCAGTCTGTGCCAGGGAAATTAAAGTCCCCCACTACAACAACCCTATGTTTTCTGCACCTATCCAGAATCTCCTGACATATCCTTTCCTCCACTTCCCGTGGGCTGTTGGGTGGTCTGTAGTACACCCCCAGCATAGTGACTGCACCCTTCCTGTTTCTGAGTTCCACCCACAGCGACTCAGTACATGACCCCTCTAAGTTGTCTACCCTCTGCACCGCGGTAATATGCTCCTTAACTAATATCGCTACTCCCCCACCTTTTTTAGCCCCTCCTCTGTCTCGCCTAAAACACTTATACCCCGGAATGTTCAGCTGCCAGTCCTGTCCTTCTTTTAACCAAGTTTCCGTCACCGCAAACACATCCAAATTCCGCACAAGCATTAAGGCCCTAAGTTCGTCTGTTTTACCCGTTACACTCCTCGCATTGAAGCAGAAAGAGCTTTCCTTGCCTTTGTTTAACAGAATACATGCGAATTGATGGGGTCCAGAGTCGACGCTAAGGACTCAGAGGACAACTCCCTCCCAACTGTGTACCAATGTGCCACCACCTCTGCGCCGTCTGTCCTGCCAATGGGAAAGGACAAATCGAGGAATGGCAGTGGTGGTGTCTAGAGTGTTACCTGTAAAGACGATTCTGTGAGAATGACTACGTCAGGCTGGTTCTTGATTAGTGTGTGAGACAGCTCTCCCAAATTTGGCACCAGCTCAGATGTTAGTAAGGAGGATGTTCCACGGTCGACAGGGCTGTTTGATTTGCCATTGTCATTTCCAGTGCCTTGGTCGATGCCAGGTTGTCCGTCCAGTTTCATTTGTTTGTGGAGACTTTGTAGCGATTGCTACAAATGAGTGCCTTGCTCGGCAGTTTCACAGGCAGTTGAGAGTCAACCACATTAATGTGGCTCGGGTGTTACATGTAGGCTAGACCAGGTAAGGACGGCACAAAAGGACATGAGTGAAACAGATGGGTTTTTCTTACAATCGACAATGTTTTCATGATATCAGTAGACTCATAATTCCAGATTATTTCACAGAATTCAAATTCCACCATCTGCCCTGGCGGGATTCGAACCCAGATCCCCAGAACAATATCTGGGTTTGGGGCTTAATAATCGAGCGATAATACCACTGGCCCTTCGCCTCACATGTGTGCTTGTGTTCTACTGTCTCTCGGAGAGTTTGTATGTGTGGGTTTGTGTTCCTCTGCCTTGAGGAGGTTTTGCATCTGTGTTTGTCTCCCTGTGTCTCTATGAATGTTTATGTGCATGTGTTTGTGTTCTTCTGTCTGTAGGAGAGTTTGTTTGTGTGTGCTTGTGTCCTGTGTCTCTCGGAGAGATTTGTGTGGGTGTGTGTTCTTGTGTCACTCGGAGAGTTTGTGTGTGGGTTTCCATTTCTGTGGGTCTCGGATATATTGTGTGTGGGTTTCCATTACGGTGTCTCCAATAATGTTTGTGTGTTTGTGTTTCAGTTTCTGTGTCTGCAGGAGACTCTGCGTTTTTGTGCCTCTTGGAGCGTGTTTGTGTTTGAAATGGTGTTCCTCTGCCTCTAGGAGAATTTGTGCATGTGTGTTTATGTTCCTTTGTCTACAGGAGTGTTTGTCTGTTTGTGCGTGTGCATGTGTTCCTGTCACCCCAGAAGATGTTGTCTGTGTGTGTTCGTATTGTTGTGTCTCCAGGAGAGTTTGGGTTGTGTTTGTGTTCCTGTGACCCGACGTGTATTTGTGTGTGTGAGAGAGGTGGCGAAGTGTTTGTGTGCGTCTGTGCGTTTGTGTGTGGTGGGGGGGAGGGGGGGATGTTCCTGCGCTTAGGAGCAAGGTGTGTGTTCCTGAGTCTCAAAAAGAGTTTGTGTGTGGGTTTGTGCTCCTGTGTCTCTGGAAGAGACTGTGTGTGTGTGTATGTGTGTGTTTGTGTGTGTGTGTGTATTTGTGTATTGTGCGTCTTGGTCAACACCACCTCAGTGAAATTGATGATTTCTTCTCCAGCCTGTTGTATGATTTTTCTCTTTATTTCTTTGCCTTCTAGTGAACTTGCTCACAATTCTGACGCTGAAGAGATCGAACTGTGGTCTGTCCAAATGCATCACTCGATACCTGGTGGCCATGTCATTGGGAGATCTACTGGTCGTTTTTCTTGACCTAATATTGAGACACATTCCCATTGTTTTTGCGGAACATTTTCAATTCCTGTTGTCCATACCCACGTGTAATATCCACGCCGTCCTGCTTTATGCAGCCACTGACTGTTCTGTCTGGTTCACCGTCACTTTCACCTTTGATCGATTTGTGGCCATTTGCTGTCCCGAGCTGAAAAGTAAATATTGCAGTGAGAAAACGGCAGCTGTGGTTCTGGGAACAGTGAGTGTGCTCAGTTTTTTAAAGAACATTTTCTGGTATTTTATGTTAACCGGTAATTATTTGCTGACGAACCTACCCTGGTTTTGTCGTAATACAATAGATGTTGAGTACTCTCTGGCCTGGGTAGCAATTGTGCTCCTCCACAACATTCTGAACCCATGTGCCCCATTTGTCCTGATTTTACTGTTCAATGTCTTCACCATCAGACATATTTTAGTGAGCAGCACAGCCCGCAAGAGACTCCGAGCTCATAGCCGTGGGGAGAATCCCAGAGACCCCGAGATGGAGAGTCGAAGGAAATCCATCATTTTACTACTTTTAATATCAGCGAACTTCATTCTGTTATGGTCAATCAGCATGATTTATACGACTTCTAATCGGCTTTTTTGGTTGGGGTATTTGGATATTGTATTTCTTCCTCCTTGCTTGAGGGAATTCGGCTTCATGCTGCAGCTCCTGAGTTGCTGCACAAACACTGCAATTTACACTGTGACACAGACTCAGTTCAGACACCAGATGAAAAATGTGTTGAAATTTCCCTTCACCACATTTCTTCAATTCATTTAACGCTGAGAGGAAAACCCACCCACACAGCCTCTCTATTTTCCTATTGGACATTCAAACTGCATGACACCAACCATCCTCATACTGATTGGACAGATGAAACATCGCCATCAGCTCTGCTCTGATCACTCCACCTATCCATCACTGTGGTTCTTGAAACTGACTGAACAGAAATGGGCCATTCGCCAATTCTCCCCTTGCATTGGTCAGCCAAATTGCCCATTGTCACAACCTCTCACCAGCCTCCCAGTGTTTCGACCACTTCATTGGCCAGTCAGCGTGTTCATCATCTTCATCCCTGACACAGATTGGATACCAATCCTCCGATCAGGTATACTGGTTCATGGTGGGGAGGTGGGGGTGGGGGTACCAAGGATGTGAGGTAACTGGGTTTGCACAGGCACGTGCAGTACAGCAGCACTAGCCACAAGCTGAGCAAGGCCAACTGACTGACCGAGCAAGTGAGGCCAACGACACCAAAAATCAGGAGAAAGGTTAAAAGGAAGGAGAACTCAGGAAGTGTTAGAATCCAAAAAGAAGGTACAAAAACTAGCAGAAAGGCACTTGATCTGAATGCTCGTAGCATTCGAAACAAGGTAAATGAGTTTGTTATGGTTCGTTTTCAGACACACTTAGTTCCTTGATGCAAGAACAAAACACTGACTTCAAAGAAAACCGAGTCCTTTATTTTCAAGCAAGTACAACCTTTTTTGGAGAATCGCTTTTCTAACTCAGCACCATGTTCTGAGTATAGCCGAGGAATACTAACACGAACAAGGGGGGAGTTCCTCCCTTTATACCCTTTTTACAGGAATTAGTCACGTACATTGTTACTTCACCCAAATCACGTGCTCAGCCACAGCAAATTACAAAGAACCCCCCCCCCCGGTTGCCATAGAAACTACAGTCCACCATTGTTCCAGTGTGAGATAATAAACGTTTTCCATATATCTTGAAATGCTACACCACAGAGAACGAGTGTAATCTGTCAGAAACAAGGATACATTAGCCGAGACGGGTCTGTTCGACCAGGAGTTTATCTACAAGGGCAGGAGCAGTTGAGAATAGGGAATATGTGCTGATTGTGAACAAATTGTGAACAACAACAAAATGTAGTTAAGTTTTTCAAATGGCCAAGATCATAGCAAATTCATGGGATGTTAACCCCTTAACATCTCATTCCCTCCTTTTATCATTCTATGATAACACTCGCCTCTTTTAGACGGGAACTTGTGCTCAATGATATGCTAAACATTGGCAAACACCCTTCAATAAGCATAGCTTTAAGCAAACTACCAGGATAATAACTCCTAGCTGCATCAGCACCCTCCCCAGTCTCCAAAGAGGTTACTAAAAGGCCACCAGCCAGGTGGATTGTAGCTCTTAAAGTTTTGCAATTCAGCCCTAATTTTGTCAGCGGTCTTTTTAATATGCTCAGCCAAATCAGTGATATTGTCGGAGGAGTCTGGAATGTATGTACAGCACTCAGAGCCTATTAGGGCACAGATGCCTCCTGTTGCAGCCAACAAGTAATCTGAAGCCATTCGATTTTGGTGTGCCACCGTCCGTATAGCTACGACTTCAGCTGAAACCGCGGAGATAGTGGTGCTCACATCCTCTAATCCATCCGCAGTATCATTAGCTATTTTCTCAAGAGCTGATGCCAAATTAATCAGTTCTCGAGCTGCTATGGTGGTCCCATGGGAAGGGAAGGCGATGATCCAAAACCGTTGAGCTTCAGTGATGGCTGCTTTAGATCTTAACAGATGTATCTTGGGGTGGAGATGCAGGGAGTCATAATGTCAGACACAGGGGACCATATACGCCAGATAGCAAGAGCCGGACCAGTCCCAGGGAAGCCAAGGGTAGGCGTTATTTCCACAGACAAAATAGGTGCCATTGTATGCCATCATATCCTGTCGTAGCCACGGGACGAGTGGGACTGGGGCTCCCTCAGTACTCCAGGAGGAGTTGGCTTGAGGGCAATGGATTTTAGGCAGATGGT
The DNA here is from genome assembly GCF_964213995.1 of Mustelus asterias. Taxonomy (NCBI): domain Eukaryota; kingdom Metazoa; phylum Chordata; class Chondrichthyes; order Carcharhiniformes; family Triakidae; genus Mustelus; species Mustelus asterias. The sequence goes on along the minus strand of NW_027590097.1, from coordinate 222,823 downwards.
AACGGACGCCCCTGTACCCTAAAGTGGGGGAGGTGAGATTAAGCTTCTGGGCGCAGTTACTACGGCCAACGGGTATGGTTCCGTTCCTGATCAAGCAGATGGATCCCCCTTGTCGATTCTTTACAATGGAGTGGGGTGGGGAGCCTAATCTATCGTAGTGGGGTTGGTAGTGGTTCTTAAGAGAATTCGTGATATTACACCTCTCCTCTCTTCACGTTGATCAATATTTTTGCCTGAATGTACCCATAGAGGAATGTCCTGTCCTTTAACTTTAATGAAGCCTATTGGATCGAACACAGCCCTCATTCAGTTTTTAGTCTCGCTTTGATACAAAATCCATTCCATCAATTCCTGGAGGTTGAGAGGAATAGGGGACAGAGGAATCACTTTTTTAGCCTGTGGTGGCATGTGCGTAGAGACCCAACACTTACTTACATTAAAATGTACAGCATACTCATAAGACATGCACAAAACGTTGTCAGAGTGCAATCGTCCATTAGTACGCCCTTCTTTCAGTCCATCTTTCCGTTGGTCCAGTTGTCCGAATGCCAGGAAAATAGCCGAAAGGCCGAAGATGGTGAAGATGATCCTCATGATTTATTAGCAGGAATTGCCGTCCATCGTCCACATCCACCTGAATGGATCCAGAGACTCCGTCTCCCGACCTCAACTGCCGCCGGAGCATGGAGAATCACCCGGAACGTTCCCTCCACTTTGGTCCCAGTTTGGAACGATCCCACTCTCGAATCAGCATGAAGTCTCTTATCTGTGTTTCAGCGAAATCGTCCTGTGGGTCAGGGTCTTGATCCGGCGTCCACGGAGTTGATGCCTGTGAATGAAGACAATGTTAGCCGTCGGAAGTACTTCTGCATTTCATCACCCATAACGTGTAAATCTATCTGGGTGGGCGGGCGTGCATTTGCATCCCAGGGTGTTCTACTGGGACGGCCATAAATTCTCTCTGCCGCCGAGAGTCCAATAGAAGAGTGGGGCGTTATTTTCATGTGGTAGACGGCTAAGGGCAAGACCTTGAACCAATTTAGACCGGTTTCAGATGTTAGCTTGGCAAGCTTAGCTTTAGGAGTTCCGTTAGCTCTTTCCACTATTCCTGCAGCCTGGGGGTGGGAGGCACAGTGGAATTCTTGTTGGATGTGTAACGCATCAGACAATTCCTTACTGACTTTTCCAACAAAGTGGGGGCCATTATCTGAACATAAAAGCTGGAGTCTGATGATGCAGCTTTATGGAATGCTGGTTAGGCCACATTTGGAATACTGCATCCAGTTCTGGTCGCCGCACGACCAGAAGGACGTGAAGGCGTTAGAGAGAGTGCAGAGAAGGGTTACCAGGATGTTGCCTGGTATGGAGGGTCTTAGCTATGAGGAGAGATTGGGTAAACTGGGGTTGTTCTCCCTGGAAAGACGGAGAATGAGGGGAGATCTAATAGAGGTGTACAAGATTATGAAGGGGATAGAGAGGGTGAACGGTGTTAAGCTTTTTCCCAGATCAGAAGAGACGATCACGGGGGGTCACGGGCTCAAGGTAAGAGGGGCGAAGTATAACTCAGATATTAGAGGGATGCTTTTTACACAGAGGGTGGTGGGGGCCTGGAATGCGCTGCCAAGTAGGGTGGTGGAGGCAGGCACGCTGGCATCGTTTAAGACTTACCTGGATAGTCACGTGAGCAGCCTAGGAATGGAGGGATACAAACGATTGGTTTAGTTGGTCCAAGGAGCGGCACAGGCTTGGAGGGCCGAAGGGCCTGTTTCCTGTGCTGTACTGTGCATTGTCCTTTGTTCTTTGATCTTTGTTGAACTAATTTGTCGAGGCACCCCAAACCTTGGTATTACTTCAGTTCGCAACAATTTTACTACCATCGAGGCCTTGTTGTTTGTCATTGGGAAAGCCTCTATCCATCTACTAAATACATAAACAATCACAAGACAATACTTATAGCAATGTACACGCGGCATTTCAATAAAATCTAGCCGAATACATTCAAGCGGTCCACCTGGCAAGTGTGTTCTTCTTGGTGAGCATCTCAACCCTTGACCAACATTGTTTTGCTGGCATGTCAAACATGATGGTATACAAGACTGGGCTGCCTCAGCTAGTCGGGGGTGCCACCGGGTACGGAGCATAATACGACTCATTCCCTCCTTGCCAAGGTGGGTATCAGAATGAAGACAATCAATAAGCAAAGGCAACAAAGCATCAGGTCTGCACACTTGGCCGATTGGAGTAACGCAAAGGCCTGATGACGCAGAATGCTAACATCCATGCGCCTTCCAAATGTCCTTTTCAGAGGCAGAGGCGTCCCCCTGCAAGCGCTGAATCGTGACATGCCCGTCGTGTTCGAAGAAAATTATGCTCTTCATGTGAGCCAATCAAAGTATTACCTGCAGAAAAACAAGGCAGTGAAAGATGTACCTAGACATTGCACACTCTTAATACTTTTGTACAAATCCTAATACAAATAATTTTTAATTTTTTTAGTGAAGAGAACTTCACTGATCATGTAGATCTAACTTTTTTTAAAATAGGTAAATTTATTATTGAGCCTGATTGGCAGTTTATTAATTTATTCCCGAAAACATCAGTTCCTTTTCGGATAAATTTAATCCCTGTGAACATTGTTCAATATTCAAACTGTAGTAAATGGTACCCTGGGCGGGGGCGGGGGGGGGGGGGGGGGGGGGATAATACACGGAGGAGAGGGATCAGTGAATGTGCTAATGAGGGGAAACTCAAAAATTGGGAGGTATTGAAGTTGCAATGTGAAGATCATGAAATGAATGAAAGGGAAAGGGTTAAACAAGTAAGGCTGGAAAGGGAAAGACGAAACAGAGAACAAGGATGAGAACAATTAGAGCGGCAAGCCCCCCTCCCCCCTCCCCCCCCATCCCGCCCCCAAGCAGGCCAGCTTTGATTTCTCGGTTAATTCATCGGCTCTCGAATAGCCTTTTCTGTTTTAATACGCTGATCCAAATTCCAAGTTCCCCCTAGTGGCCAATTTTCATTTCCCACTTTTTTATTTAAACACCCTGACAAGCTTCTGAGTAGCTCCTCGTCTTTCGGGTTTTCAAGACCCATTTGATACAAAGGGGTCCCATCCCCTGACTTATCCAAAGTTTGACCGATTGTTAAGAGACTTTGACCACTTGTGCTTCACGATCCGCAGTGCCTTGTTGCCTCTACGCCCACCTCACTGTCCTGACCTTCGCATGAGGGATTTCCCCTCCCAACAAGCTGTCCAAGTTTTCAAATGCACAGGGCTGCGCGTTTGAGGCAGGCACCTCCCTTCGATCAGCACAAGCAGTCACGTCTCCAACTTTACCTAATTCCCACCCTTTACTTTTTTTTTTCTGGAAACAATTTAATAAATATTCCACAGGAACGAACAGGCTTTACCAATTCCTGTTTTCAATCTACTGCAACAACAACCACCTACATTCGACAAGCAACAAGACCACACAAACACACTGAAATACAAAAACTACATAAATTATTAGGTCAACCTGAGCTTTTCCCTAATCAATTTTCCATTTTGCCAATTAATTTATAGTATTTCCCCAGTAATTTGAGAGAACATTTAAAAAATCTGCAACTCACATTGCACATTCCCTCCCTTAAAAAAAAACAAGGTAATTGCTACCGACCTCGGGACTCGAAACGCTATATCACATAGAATGAGTTTTATCTGTCAAAAACAAGGACACATTAGCCGAGACCGTCTGTCTACAAAAGGTCAAGAGCAGTTCAGAATCAGGAATATGTGCTGATTTTGAACAACTTGTGAACAACAACAAAATGTAGTTAAGTTTTTCAAATGGCCAAGATCATAGCAAATTCATGGGATGTTAACCCCTTGACATCTCAAGTTGACGGCACAAATCATTGTGAATGAGTATGATTTGGTGGCCATTACAGAGACATGGTTGCAGGATGGTCGAGATTAGGAGTTAAATGTCCAGGAGCACCAGACTGTTTGGAGAGTCCAACAGGACGCTGTAGCTCTGATATTTCAGGATGACATCAGGGTGGTAGTGAGAGATGATATAGGTTCTATGGAAAAAAAGTTTGAATCCATTTGGGTGGAAATTAGAAATAGTAAAAAGAAAAAGACACTGATAAGCATAGTCTATTTGCCACCAAATAATGACTTAATCGTGGGTCGAGAAATAAACAAAGAAATACCTGATGAATGTAAAAATGGTACAGCAATTTTCATGGGGGATTTTAATCTACATCTCAATTGGTCTAACCAAGTCGACCAAGGCAGCCTTGAGCAGGAGTTCATAGAATGTATCCGTGATAGCTTCCTTGAACAGTTTGTAATTGAACTTACGAGGGAGCAAGCTGTCCTTGATCGGGTCCTGTGTAATGAGATAGTAATAATTAATGATCTTGCAGTGAGGGATCCTCTCGGAAACAACGATCACAGTATGGTTGAATTTAAAATACAGATGGAGCGGGAGAAGTTAAAATCCAATGACAGTGTCTTGTGCTTAAACAAAGGTGACTACAAATGGATGAGAGAGGCGTTGGCAAATGTAGACTGGGAGAAAAACGTTATGGTTGGACAATTGAGGAGGAGTGGAGGACTTTCAAAGCAATCTTTCATAGTGCTCAGTAAACCTATATACCCGTGATAAGGAAGGACTGCAGAAAAAGAGATAATCGGCCATGGGTATCTCAGGAAATGAAGGAGGGTATGAAATTGAAAGAAAATGCATACAAAGTGGCGAAGATTATTGGGAAATTAGTGGATTGGGAAATCTTTAAAGGTTAACAGAAAGCCATGAAAAAGCTATAAAGAAAAGTAAGATGGAGTATGAGAGGCAACCAGCTCAGAATATAAAAACGGATTGCAAAAGTTTCCACAAATGTATAAAACGAAAGAGAGTAGCTAAAGTAAACATTGGTTCTTTACAGGATGAAGAGGGGGATGTATGAACTGGAAATGAGAAAATGGCTGTTACATTGGACAGGAATTTTGTGTCAGACTTCACAGTGAAAGGCACAAATAACATGCCAAAAAGTGATGACAGGAAGTCTATGGCAGGTGAGGACCTAGAAACCATCATTATCACGAAAGAGATAGTGTTGGGTAACTTAATGGGACTAAAGGTGGACAAGTCTCCTGGGCCTGATGGAATGCATGCCAGGGTGAAAAGGAACTGGCGTGAGAAATAGCAAATGCACTCATGGTAATTTACCAAAATTCGCTGGACTCTGGGGATTTTCCCGCAGATTGGAAAACAGCAAATGTGACGCCACTGTTTAAAGAAGAAGGTAGATAAAAGGCATGTAACTATAGGCCGGTTAGTTTAACGTCTGAAGGACGGAAAATGCTTGAATCTATCATCAAGGAAGAAATAGCGAGACATCTGAATATAAATTTTCCCGTTGGTAAGATGCAGCATGGGTTCATGAAGGGAAGGTCATGTTTGACTAATTTGGTGGTATTATTTGAGAATAAATTGAGGGGTGAGAGATATAGGACACATGTTAGAGGTAGGTTCTTTACTCAGAGAGGAGTATGGGCGTGGAATCCCCTCCCTGCAGCAGTGTGGACTCGTCAACATTAAGGGCATTCAAATGGTTATTGGATAAACATATGGATGATATTGGAATAGTATAGATTAGAGGGGCTTTCGATTGGTTTCACTGTTCGCACCAGCATCGAGGGTCGAAGGGCCTGCACTGCGCTGCAATGTCCTATGTTCTATGTTCTATTAAATATGCAGTGGACAATGGGGAACATGTGGATGTGGTGTATCTGGATTTCAAGAAGGCATTTGACAAGGTGCCGCACCAAAGACTGCGACATAAGATAAAGATGCACGGTGTTATGGGTAATGCATTAGGATGGCCAGGTGATTGGTTAACTAACAGAAAGCAAAGAGTGGCGGTAAATGGGTGATTTTCTGGTTGACGATCAGTGACTAATGGTGTGTCTCAGGGGTCAGTGTTAGGACTGCAATTGTTTACGATTTACATCGATGATTTGGAGTTGGGGACCAAGTGTAGTTTGTCGGAATTCGGCGATAACACTAAGATGAGTGGTAGAGCAAAGTATGCAAAGGATGCTGCAAGTCCGCAAAGGGACACAGATAGTCTAAGTGAGTGGGCGAGGCTCTGGAAGATGGAGTACAACTTTGGTAAATGTGAGGTCATCCATTTTTGTAGGAATAACAGCAAAATGGGCTATCATTTAAATGGTAAAAAATTCCAGCAATCTGCTGCGCAGAGGGACCTGGGTGTCCCTGTGCAAGAATCACAAGGAGTTAGTTTGCAGGTGCAGCAGGTAATTAAGAAGGTAAATGGAACGTTGTCCTTCATTGCTAGAAGGATGGAGCTTAAAAACAGTGCCGTTGTGCTGTAGCTTTATAAGGTGCTGGTGAGGCCAGACCTGGAGTACCGTGAAAAGTTTTTGTCTCCTGACTTGAGAAAGGAAATACTAGCATTTGATGGGGTGCAGAGGAGATTCACGAGGTTGATTCTGGAGTTGAGAAGGTTGGCTTATGAGGAGAGGCTGAGTAGTCTGGGACTTTATTCATTGGAATGAGAATGATAATGAGAATGAGGGGAGATCTGATAGAAACATATAGGATTATGAAGGGAATAGATAAGATTGAAGGAGGGAAGTTGTTTCCACTGCCGGTGAAACTGGAACTCGGGGGCATGGCATCAAAAAATGGGAAGCAGATTTAAGACTGAGATGAGGAGGAACGTTTTCATACAAAGGGTTGTGAATCTATCGAACTCCATGTCCAGTGAAGCAGTTGAGGCTACCTCACTGAATGTTTTTAAGGCAAGTATTGATAAGTTTCTGAACAGGAAAGGAATTAAGGGTCATGGTGACCGGGCTGGTAAGTGGAGCTGAGTCCATGAAAATACCAGCCGTGATCTTATTGAATGGCGGAGCAGGCTCGAGCGGCCAAATGGCCTACTCCTGCTCCTAGTTCTTATGCTCGTATGTGACCAAGCAAGTGAGTGAGCCCGAGGCATCAACTGGCCGAGCGAGCGAGGCTGACTGACCAAGATGATCTGAATGAATAACGGACTGAGCGATTGAGGAAAACAGATATATTGAGCGAGGCCGGCTGATGTGCGAGCAAGCGAGGCCAACTGACCAACTGATTGATCGAGGCTGACTGATGGATGGACAGAGCGAGGCTAACTTATCAACCGAGCGAGTGAGGCTGACTGACTGATCGAGTGACCGAGGCTGACTGACTGATTGAGTGTGTGAGGCTCACTGATCAACTGAGCGAACGAGGCTGACTAACTAACCGAGCAAGAAATGCTGAGAAACCAACGAAAAGAGTGAGTCCGAATGACCAACCAACTGAGGGAAGCTAACTGACTGACTGATCAAGCAAGCAAGGCCAACTTCCTGAATGAATGAGCAATGCCAACTGACCGAGCAAGCAATGGCGACTCACTGCGTGATAAAGTACGACTGACTTCGCAAGCGAGGCTGAGTGACTGATGGAACGACGTTCAATGACTGTGCGAGCAAGACCACCGGGCCGTTCGAGCGATCGAGCCTGACTGACAGAACGAGGAAGCCAGAATGAGGATTGGAGGACAGCGAATGTGGTCCCGTTGTTTAAGAAGGGTAGCAGGGATAACCCAGGAAATTATAGGCCGGTGAGCTTGACGTCCGTGGTAGGGAAGTTGTTGTAGATGATTCCTAGAGACAGGATGTATGTGCATTTAGAAAGGAACGATCTCATTAGTGACCGTCAGCATGGTTTTGTAAGAGGGAGATCGTGCCTTACAAATTTGGTGGAGTTTTTTGAGGAAGTGACAAAAACGGTTGATGAAGGATGTCGAATATATGGCTTTCAGTAAGGCATTTGACAAAGTCCCACATGGCAGGTTGGCTCAGAAGGTTAAGGCTCATGGGATACAAGGAGAAATGGCTAGATGGGTGGAGAACTGGCTTGGCCGTAGGAGACAGAGGGTAGTGGTCGAAGGGTCTTTTTCCGGCTGGAGGTCTGTGACCAGTGGTGTTCCGCAGGGCTCTGTACTGGGACCTCTGCTATTTGTGATGTATATAAATGATTTGGAAGAAGGTGTAACTGGTGTAATCAGCAAGTTTGCGGATGACACGAAGATGGCTGGACTTGCGGATAGCGAAGAGCATTGTCGGGCAATACAGCAGGATATAGATAGGCTGGAAAATTGGGCGGAGAGGTGGCAGATGGAGTTTAATCCGGATGAATGCGAAGTGATGCATTTTGGAAGAAATAATGTAGGGAGGAGTTATACAATAAATGGCAGAGTCATCAGGAGTATAGAAACACAGAGGGACCTAGGTGTGCAAGTCCACAAATCCCTGAAGGTGGCAACACAGGTGGAGAAGGTGGTGAAGAAGGCATATGGTATGCTTGCCTTCATAGGACGGGGTATAGCGTATGAAAGCTGGAGTCTGATGATGCAGCTGTATAGAACGCTGGTTAGGCCACATTTGGAGTACTGCGTCCAGTTCTGGTCGCCGCACTACCAGAAGGACGTGGAGGCGTTAGAGAGAGTGCAGAGAAGGTTTACCAGGATGTTGCCTGGTATGGAGGATCTTAGCTATGAGGAGAGATTGGGTAAACTGGGGTTGTTCTCCCTGGAAAGACGGAGAAAGAAGGGAGATCTAATAGAGATGTACAAGATTATGAAGGGGATCGATAGGGTGAACGGTGGGAAGCTTTTTCCCAGATCAGAAGTGACGTTCACGAGGGGTCAGGGGCTCAAGGTGAGAGGGGCGAAGTACAACTCAGATATTAGAGGGATGTTTTTTACACAGAGGGTGGTGGGGGCCTGGAATGCGCTGCCCAGTAGGGTGGTGGAGGCAGGCACGCTGACATCGTTTAAGATTTACCTGGATAGTCACATGAGGAGCCTGGGAATGGAGGGATACAAACGATTGGTCTAGTTGGACCAAAGAGCGGCACAGGCTTGGAGGGCCGAAGGGCCTGTTTCCCGTGCTGTCCTGTTCTTTGTTCTTTGACCGATCGAGGCTGATTAATCAAGTAGACAGATCAACTGACCAACCGAGCATACGAGATAGACCGACCAACTAAGTGATTAAGGTACTGAATGGCGAGCGATTCCTACTCGCTGAGCGAGCATGCGAGGCTGACTGAATGACTGAGCGGGTAATGCAGACTGAATGAGGAGTGAGGCCGACTGACCAGCCGGCCGAGTGAAGTTAACTGGGTGGCACGGTGGCAAAGTGCTTCGCACTGCTGCACCACAGAACCAGGTATCCGGGTTCGAATCCTGGCTTGGGTCACAGTCTGTGTGGAATTTGCACGTTCTCCTCGTGTCTATGGGGGTTTTCTCTGAGTGCCCCTGTTTCCTCTCACGTTCTGAGTGACGAGCTCGTTCGATGCATTGACCTGAACAGGCACTGGACTGCGGCGACTCGGGGAATTTCACAGTAACTTCATTGCAGTGTTAGTGTGACTTGTGCCTAATAAACAAATAAACAAATGACCAAGCAAGCCAGTGAGGCTGAATAACTGACCACATGAGTGAGGCTGAATGCTGAGACTGATAAATATACCAAATGAGCGAGGCCGACTGACTGACCGAGCAAGTGAGGCCGACTTTCCGACCGATTGAATAAGGTAGGCAGGCCAAAAGATAAATGAAGACAGACCAAGCGAGTGAGGCTAACTGAGCAAACAAGGTCCACTGACCGACTGAGTGAATGAGTCAGAATGACCAAGCAAGTGAGGCCGATCTCCCTCGGCAGTTATAGGAGAACAACTGAAGCAAAAATGCAATGTGCATCATTATCTAGCACGAGATCAAAACAAACACGAACATGCACCCCAGGCAATAATATCAAGCTCAATAATGTAATTAATTGCTAAAACATACTCATGTGCCTTATCAATCATGCACGCTGTAGCAATAACCTGAAAGTTTATTCAACACTGTGTGCTTCGACAGGTTTACATATCCTGATAACTATTATTCCACTTTAGAACATAGAACATAGAACAGTACAGCAAAGAACAGGCCCTTCGGCCCACGATGGTATGCCGAGCTTTATCTGAAACCAAGATCAAGCTATCCCATTCCCTATCATCACTTTGCGACTTAGAATTTCGTTTCTCGATTGGAACACAGATTTCTTCACCTGTATATTGGCTATCAAGCTGCTTTAAAATTCATTGCAGCGAAAGAAAATTAACGCAGTGTTACCAGGTCGAATGTAAAATGATAGATAATCTCATACAGCCTGCATCTGTTATACTGTCCCATGTCACAATTAATTGTGAATTGATCATCGAATTTGTTGTCACAGGGATACATCAAACAACAGAATCTATGTCTGAAAGAGACCATTACCCTCCATCAACTTCAGCCTTCTGAGTTATGAAGGCATACATCAGTGGATTTTTGATTGTGGATCCTGGGCTCACAAGAAAACTATAACCATTATTTTTTTTTGTTATTGTGGTCTTGCTCTGTCCCACTTTATTTCCAGTATCCATTTCTCTTTGTTTCAATGCAAAAAATAGCACGAGTTGTGAAAACTCTTTTTCTGATTGCTGAATATGAAAAATAATCAAAGCCTCTGATCTGAAGATTAGGGCACACGGAGTTGGGGGTAGTGTGTTAAAGTGGATTGGGGACTGGCTATCCGACAGGAAGCAAAGAGTCGGAATAAATGGGTGTTTTTCCGGTTGGAGGAAGCGAACTAGTGGCGTGCCGCAGGGATCGGTACTCGGGCCGCAACTGTTTACCATTTATACAGATGATCTGGAGGAGGGGACGGAGTGTAGGGTAACGAAGTTTGCAGACGACACAAAGATAAGTGGAAAAGTGAATCGTGTGGAGGACGGAGAAGATCTGCAGAGAGATTTGGACAGGCTGAGTGAGTGGGCGAGGATATGGCAAATGGAGTATAACGTTGAGAAATGCGAGGGTATACACTTTGGAGGAAATAATAACAAATGGGATTACTATCTCAATGGAAACAAATTAAAACATGCTACCGTGCAAAGGGACCTGGGGGTCCTTGTGCATGAGACGCAAAAGCCCAGTCTGCAGGTACAACAGGTGATCAAGAAGGCAAATGGGATGTTGGCCTATATTGCGAAGGGGATAGAATATAAAAGCAGGGATGTCTTGATGCACCTGTACAGGGCATTGGTGAGGCCGCAGCTGGAATACTGTGTGCAGTATTGGTCCCCTTATATGAGGAAGGATATATTGGCATTGGAGGGAGTGCAGAGAAGGTTCACCAGGTTGATACCGGAGATGACGGGTTTGGATTATGAGGAGAGGCTGAGGAGATTAGGTTTGTACTCGTTGGAGTTTAGAAGGATGAGGGGGGATCTTATGGAGACTTATAAGATAATGCGGGGGCTGGATAGGGTGGAGGCGGAGAGATTCTTTCCACTTAGTAAGGAAGTTAAAACTAGAGGACACAGCCTCAAAATAAAGGGGGGTCGGTTTAAGACAGAGTTGAGGAGGAACTTCTTCTCCCAGAGCGTGGTGAATCTCTGGAATTCTCTGCCCACTGAGGTGGTGGAGGCTACCTCGCTGAATATGTTTAAAGCGCGGATGGATGGATTCCTGATCGGTAAGGGAATTAAGGGTTATGGGGATCAGGCGGGTAAGTGGAACTGATCCACTTCAGATCAGCCATGATCTTATTGAATGGCGGGGCAGGCTCGAGGGGCTCGATGGCCTACTCCTGCTCCTATTTCTTATGTTCTTATGTTCTTATGTTGACTGGTCCCGATTTTACTGCCTGAATTTCCATATAGAATTAGATCACTGCAAATTGATGGGTTGTGGGAATCACACGATCACATACAAAAGATGAATTCAGAAATGAAAAACCGCTTTCTTCAATGTGCACGTTTTGCGGGTTGGGGGAGAGGAGGTGGTGACTGGAATCGCAGTTGTTCAAATTAAACACGCTCTCTGCCCCTCGTACTTGTCACACAGTTCTCCGTGATCAAATGGAACGTGCAATCTGATTAACACTTGAATTGGTTGTCACACCCGAAACAAACAACTGCATCTTTTAGGGAATTCAGCTGGTCAATGGCAGGCTATCATAATCCTAAAGGGAAACTTGAATCAGCTGCCACAAAAGGTAAGCACTCTGTATGAAACGTCGAATCATCTAAAATCGCAATAAATATATTTTAAAACAATTATGAGGATGATTTGATTTGATTTGATTTATTAGTCACATGTATTATCATACACTGAAAAAGTATTGTTTCTTGAGCTCTCAACACAAAACATACAGCTCACAGAGAATGAAATGAGAGAGTGCAGAGTGCAGAGTTCCAGTCATAGCTGGGATGCAGAGCAAGATCGACTAAATGCAAGGTAAGTCCATTGAAAAGTCTGACGGCAGCAGGGTAGAAGCTGTCCTTGAGTCGATTAGGATGTGACCTCAGATTTTTGTATCTTTTTTACCGATGGACGAAGGTGGAAGAGAGAATGTCCGTGGTGCGTGGGGTCCTTAATTATGCTGGCTACTTTGCCGAGGCAACGAGAAGTGTGGACAGAGTCATTTTTTGGGAGACTTTTTGCGTGATGGGTTGGGCTACATTCACCACCTATTGTAGTTCCTTGCGGTCTTGGGCAGAGCAGGAGCCATACCAAGCTGTGATACAAGCAGAAATAATGCTTTCTATGGTACAGTTGTAAACGTTTGTGAGAGTCGTGACTGATATGCCAAATTTCCTTCATCTTCTGAGAAAGCAGAGGCGTTGGTGGGCATTCTTAACTGTACTGTCGGCATGGGGGGACCAGGACAGGTTGTTTATGATCTGGACACTAAAACTTGAAGCTCTCGACCCTTTCTACTTCGTCCCTGTTGATGTAGACAGAGACATGTTCTCCTTTACACTTCCTAACGTCGATGACATTCTGTTATATATTAAAGGTCACAGGTTAATAAAAAAGGAAAACGTATAACGTTTAAAATACTAAACACTTTTAGAGAGTTCACATAATGTTATAAACTTTTCCTGAAGGCATTTGTTTATGGAAACCCAGACCTTAAATCCTCTTGATAGCCTATTGGCGGGGCAGCCGAGTTGACCAGTACTGTCAGGAAATCTCAGGATGTGGAGCTGCCGGCGTTGGACTGGGGTGAACACAGTAAGAAGTCTCACAGCACCAGGTTAAAGTCCAACAGGTTTATTTGGTAGTAAATACCATAAACTTTCGGGGCGCTGCTCCTTCGTCAGATGGAGTGGAAATTTCCACTCCATCTGACGAAGGAGCAGCGCTCCGAAAGTTTATGGTATTTACTACCAAATAAACCTGTTGGACTTTAACCTGGTGTTGTGAGACTTCTTACAAGGAAATCTCAGACCCGAGAACATTCACGAAGCCAGTGTTTCTGAAATAATGACCGAACTTTATTTAACCAGCAGCTGCCAAGTGATCATCAAAGGGTCGAGTTTGCTCTCAAATGGAGCAGCCGGACCACCCTGAATAGATCTGATGTTTACAATTCAAAACAGGTCAAAAATAGTTTTCTTATCGATCATTCCTGCCTGATATGAGCTGAACAACAATCATATTTCGTATATACTTCTCAACAATAATCCCTGACATGCCCTTCAGCCAATTCCAGTTTTCCATCCAGCATAATGGGGTCTTATTCGTCCATTAAATCCGGATATGAACTCCCATCACTTCACTACAATCACTTCCCCATTGGCAGGTCACCCTAGACGCTCACTATCAGGGTCAAAGTGAATGTTCCTCCTGGATCATTGCCAAACTATATCACCACGTGGACCCACGCCTGGGCAAGCTTCCATCCTAGGTCTGGACAATGAAGAAGCAAATCATGAAGTTGCAATATGAAACTTTCTGATGAGTTTTGCGAACACTAAAGTTCCCACGATTAGGCTCTGAACTATTTGCCTTTACCTTTACACCTTGTGATAATTTGTCTTTGGCTAAAGTCAAAAAATGATTCATACAATACATTTCAAACATGAAAATATATGTTTTAAATAATAATTACCTGTCTATACCTCTTTCTGCATTCATATATGTGTAACCGATTCTATTGCTCGCTTATGATCTTGTTTTAAGATTAATTTAATTCTATGCTCGTTGTTATGCCTGTGCCTTAATGTCTAATGTTTAAAAATCTTATTAACCTATCAGGAGCACCCCAGTGACATTAACACACGGTTTCCTGCTGCTGCTATGTCAAATCTCACACTGTTCTCCTCTCTGACTGTCTCAGGACACTGGTTTTCACTGGTCCAACATCAGCATCGGCTGCCCCGTTTGAGATCGACCAGCTACATGCCACAGACTGCAGTCTTTCTTTCTATATCCATCGCTGTGATGTTCCTCTCTCTTGTTTAGATAATCTTTATGGGCTCCAATTCCCACAATTGATGAACTAGTTTTGCCATTACTTTACGGCTACAGTTGTGAACCTCGCAGATGCTCAATCTGAGCACATCCCGAATCGCAGAGGAAAACCTGGAATGCTGGATTTTAATTATTCATTGTCGCGATTTGGAGCAAATATGAGGAAATAGATGAAACCCAGGGAGGAAAAGTGGTCAGACCTATTGGAAGTTATTAAAAAGAACGGGACTATTGTTCAATTGCAAAACAAACAACAGGAATGGCAAATTTACAATAATCAGTGAATAACATTTACATTTAACAATGAAAAACAACATTAAGGAGTAAAGTTTTGAGAGAAACAGGAGGGCAAAAAGGGGATGCAAGATTGCTCTGGCAGACAAGGCAAAGGTGAATCTAAAGAGATTCTACAAATACATAAAGGACAAAATAGTAACCCGTGGGAGTATGGGGCCTCTTAAGTGTCAACAAGGTCATCTATCTGCGGATCCACAAGAGATGGGTGAGATCATACATGAATATTTGTCATCAGTAATTACTGTTTAATTTGGCATGCATGTCAGGGAACTTGGGGAAATAAGTTGTGAGGTTTTGATACAGATAAGTAGGTGCTCGAAATCTTAAAGCGTTTCAAGGTAGATAAATCCCCAGACCTGATGTACTGTATCCCATGACGTTCTGGGAGGCTAGGGAGGAAATTGCGGGCCCCGTGGAAAGATATTTGAAGCATTGAGAACCACAGGTGAGGTACCTGAATATGAAAGGGAGGCAAATGTTGTGCCTGCGTGAAAGGAATGATTGCAGATTAAAGCCTGATAGCTAGAGGCTGGTGAGCCGAATATCTGTACTGGGTAAGTTGACAGAAGGTAGTCTGAGATATGGGATGTACAGGCATTTAGAGAGGCAAGGATTGATTAGGGACAATCAGCATGGCTTTATGAGTGGGAATTCATATTTCAGAAATTTGTTTGAGTTTTTTGAAGGGGTAACCAAGAAGGTAGATGAGGGCAGTGCTGTTGATGTTGTCTAAATGAAGTTTAGCAAGGCCTTTGGCAAGTTACCTCATCGTAGGTTGTTGCATGAAGTGACATCTCGCGGGATTCAGAGAGAGGTAGTCAAATCGATACAAAATTGGCTTGATGGAAGAAGACAGAGCGTGGTTGTAGAGGATTGTTTTTCAAACTGGAGGCCTGTGCCTCAGGGATCGGTGGTGGGCCCACTGTTATTTGGCCCCTATATTAGTGATTTAGATGAGAATTTAGGAGGCACACATTATAAGTTTGCAGATGACACCAAGATTGGTGGCATAGTGGACACAAGAAGGTAAACTCGGATTGCTACAGGATCTTGATGAATTGGGCCAGTGGGCTGACAAATGGCAAATGGAGTTTAATTTAGAGGTGTCCAGGGGCACGGTATTTGATACTGTATCGCGACGACATGTGTTAGAAACATAGAAAAACTACAGCACAGAAACAGGCCCTTCAGCCCCACAAGTTGTGCCGAACATATCACTACCTTCTCGGCCTACAGATAACCCTCCATCCTATTAAGTCCCATGTACTCATCCAGGAGTCTCTTAAAATACCCTATTGAGTTTCCCTCCACCACCACTGACGGCAGCCGATTCCACTCACCCACCACCCTCTGTGTAAAAAAACTTCCCCCTAACATTTCCCCTGTAGCTAGCCCCCAGCACCTTAAACCTGTGTCCTCTTGTAACAGCCATTTCTAACCTGGGAAAAAGCCTCTGAGAGTCCACACGATCTATGCCTCTCAACATCTTATATACCTCTATTAGGTCTCCTCTCATCCCACGTCTCTCCACGGAGAAAGGTCCGAGCTCCCTCAGCCTATCCTCATAAGGCATGCCACTCAATCCAGGCAACATCCTTGTAAATCTCCTCTGCACCCTTTCAATCTTTTCCACATCCTTCCTGTAATGAGGCGACCAGAACTGAGCACAGTACTCCAAGTGGGGTCTGACGAGGGTCTTATATAGCTGCATCATTATCCCCGGACTCCTAAACTCAATCCCTCGATTGATAAAGGCCAGCACACCATACGCCTTCTTCAACACCTCCTCCACCTGCGGGGCTGATTTTAAAGTCCTATGGACCCGGACCCCAAGGTCCTTCTGATCATCTATAGTGCTAAGAATCTTTCCCTTTATATTGTGCTCCTTCATCCCATTTGTCCTACCAGAATGGACCACGACGCATTTATCTGGGTTGAAGTCCATCTGCCACTTCTCTGCCCAGTCTTGCATCCTATCTATGTCCCTCTGTAACTTCTGACATCCCTCCAGACTATCCACAACCCCACCAACCTTCGTGTCGTCGGCAAACTTACCAACCCATCCCTCCACTTCCTCATCCAAGTCATTTATGAAAATGACAAACAGCAAGGGTCCCAGAACAGATCCCTGGGGCATACCACTGGTGACCGACCTCCATTTCGAAAAAGACCCATCTATACACACTCTCTGCCTCCTTTGGGCAAGCCAGTTCTGGATCCACAGGGCAGCAGCCCCTTGGATCCCATGCCCTCTCACTTTTTCGAGAAGCCTTAACGAACGCCTTGCGAAAATCCATATAAACCACATCTACTGCTTTCCCTTCGTCAATGTGTTTAGTTCCATTTTCGAAGAACTCCACCAGGCTCGTAATGCACGATCTGCCTTTGACAAAGCCATGCTGAGTATTCTTGAGCATACTAAACCTGTCGAAATGCTTATAAATCTTGTCCCTCAGGATCTTCTCCATCAGCGTACCAACCACTGAGGTTAGACTCACCGGTCGGTAATTTCCTGGGCTATCCCTATTCCCCTTCTTGAAAGTAGTAACCACATCCGCAATCCTCCAATCCTCTGGCACCTCTCCCGTCTCCATCGCCGACGCAAAGATTATCG
The DNA here is from genome assembly GCF_964213995.1 of Mustelus asterias. Classification (NCBI taxonomy): domain Eukaryota; kingdom Metazoa; phylum Chordata; class Chondrichthyes; order Carcharhiniformes; family Triakidae; genus Mustelus; species Mustelus asterias. The sequence continues at coordinate 205,521 of NW_027590097.1, read as the reverse complement.
CCAGAGGCTCTGCAATCTCTTCCCTCGCCTCCCACAGTAACCTGGGGTACATCCATAAGACCATAAGACCATAAGATATAGGAGCGGAAGTAAGGCCATTCGGCCCATCGAGTCCACTCCACCATTCAATCATGGTTGATTTCAACTCCATTTACCCGCTCTCTCCCCATAGCCCTTAATTCCTCGAGAAATCAAGAATTTATCAATTTCTGTCTTGAAGACGCTCAACGTCTCGGCCTCCACAGCCCTCTGTGGCAATGGATTCCACAGACCCACCACTCTCTGGCTGAAGTAATTTCTCCTCATCTCTGTTCTAAAGTGACTCCCTTTTATTCTAAGGCTGTGCCCCCGTGTCCTAGTCTCCCCTGTTAATGGAAACAACTTCCCTACGTCCATCCTATCAAAGCCGTTCATTATCTTGTAAGTTTCTATCAGATCTCCCCTCAACCTCCTAAACTCCAATGAATATAATCCCACGATCCTCAGATCCCATCCAGATCTGGTGACTTATCTATCTTGATGCCATTCAAAGATTCCAGCACAACCTCTTTCTTCAAGTCCACATACTCAATCTTTTCAGTATGTTATTATTATCCTTGCCAGTGTTCGGTTTCTCAGGTGTGCTGGGTATGAGTGTAGCATCACAACTTTTTGCCTTCTGCCTCACGTTCCAACCGCGTTGGCGTTCCTTCCCCTTCCCACATGCAGCCATGATGGCAGCTGCTGCTTTGGAGAACGGGCAGTAATTGCCCCTTCTTGCAGACAAGGCACAGCACGTCAAACTGTTTCCAAAAGATGTGATACATGATTCCATCATTGGATAATTTGAATATTCCCGGCTAGTCATTCCTCCTTTGCCAGGCGTATTAATGCCTGCAGCCTGTTGGAGTAAAGATGGTGAATGTCGGCCTCCCCAGACCGAGTGCGACTGACACCACCCCGGAACGGAGCTCACCAAGAGGATGACGTTGGGGGAGCAGGAGCCCATTGGTAACAAAGGGTGGAACATTGCATCACATTAAATGTGGGCAGTGGCCATTAAAGGGTCCATCTCCAAGATGTCTCTGCCCAACGTGAGCCTTTTCCAGGACGAGTTGGTCCCACGAGGTCTTCAGGAAGCAAATTGCCATCGCGAGCATTCTGGAGGTCGCAACAATGGCCAAGGGGTCGACACATGCCTCTATCACTATGGCGGAGAGCGTGTAGCTCTTCATTCCAATGCAAAGGCCACGAGGTAATTTGAGCAACTGGGGCTCGGAAAGCCTCTATTCCCGCGTAGGTAGCCCTGTTGGACCCCACCACCGGCTACACACACCTCAATTGTTTGTTATTGCGGTATATATCAGAATTAGGGGATGTAATGTTGAAAAGAAAACCCACTCCTGAAGTGTCGGAAGAAGCTTAGAGCAAAGCAACAAGGAGAGGCTCAAAGGACTGTTATAGGGAGAGACTGGACAGGTTTATGATTTTTTTCATTGGAGCGTAGTAGACTGAGAGGTGATCTTAGTGAGGTCTAAAAGCTCATGCGAGGCATGGATAGGATGAATGCACTCAGACCTTTTCCCAAGTTTGGGATCTGGAGAACTGGAGAGAAGGGAGTGAAAATCGGTATAATGTGGAAAATGGTAACGAGAAGCAAGTTGTTCCTCCCTCAGCTGGTGGTTGAACCTGGGTGTTCTTCAGTCTTGGAGGGCTTGGCTATGAGTCGAATGGCAAAGCCTCTCAGCAGATTCACCTTCCCCCCACACTTGCAACTGTTAAATGCAGTCACAACTTTCATCGGGAGAAGCTGGGGCAAGAAGCCCAGGCTCTATCCTTTGCTTCTTCCTCCTGCTCTGAGGCTCATAAGCCTACATGCCCGATGCCCCGCGTGGTCCTCATTTTTCTCTCCCCGTGCATTCCTCTGGCAATGAGGCCTTCGAGCCCATATGCCTCAGGCTTTTATTTACCATGCCACACTCTTTTCCACATGCATCTCTAATCTTTCCAGCTCCAAACACAATCAAACTACCGCAGAAAAAGCAGCAGCGCAAGATTCAGTACCAATCACTCCAGAATCAAACAGCAGCAACCAGCTGCAGCAGCAACCATGTTCAGCAGAAAACAGCAGCGATTTGGGCAGCGGGAAGCATCACAAACATGCTCCAGAAGCAAACGGCAGCAACGAACTCGCGTCCCAAACAATTCCAGCAGCAAATATCTCGAGCAGGAAAGAACAGCACCAAGCTGAAGCAGAAATCAGGAGACACAAGATCCCGAATCAACCATTTCCAGCAACAAACAGCAATAAAAAGCTCCAGAAGCAATAATCAGCAATCAGCTCCAGCGGCAAACAGCAGCAACCAGCTCCAGCAGCAACCAGCTCAGAAGCAAACACTAGCAGCCAACTCCAGCAGCAACGAACTCCAGCAGCAACCAGCTTCAGCAGCAAACAATTCCAGCAGCAAGGAGCTCCAACAGCAGCCAGCTCCAACAGCAAAAAGCAGGAACCAGCAGCATCAAGCTCCAGCAACAAATAGCAACAACCGGCAGGATGAAACATAAACTTTGTCAGTAGAGTGGACATTGGCAATCTGGGGAGCTGGATCATTGTTGTCAGAGCAAGTTCCAAACAGATATATCAGAGAATCAAGTTGCTCTTCGGCAAATCAAGCAGAAACAAATTTGTCGTTGTGTCAGATCACATTGGTTAGACTCTAAATTAGAACAATGGACACAAAACAACGCGATAGTCCCTGAGATGAAATTATTAGTTTTATTTGTTAAAATCTATCGGATGGTGTTTTCAGGATAGTGCATTGTGGGAATTTTAAAAACGAGGTAAATTTAGGTTGTGGAGGATGGGGTGGAGGATAATCTATGTTTACTGTCCAGGTAAAAAATATTGTATTCCAATGTTAATGTCGTTTTTAGTTCTAAATTGAAAATGCTGTTCCTCATTGTTAATTGTAAATGTTGCTGAATGATTATTGTAAATTTTCTATTTCAGCTGCCATTCCTGTTGTTTGTTTTACAAGTTAACAACCGTTTCGTTTCTTAAATAACTTCCAATAGGTCTGACCACTTTTCCTACTGGGTTTGATCTCCTTTCTCATATTAGTTCCAAATCGCGACAATTAATCATTTAAAACCACCATTCCAGGTTTTCCTTCTGCAATTTGGGATGTGCTCAGATAGATCCACGAGGTTCATAACCGTAGCCATAAAGTAATGGCAACTGTGCTTCATCAATTGTGGGAATAGGGGCCTCTAAAGAATTGTACAAGCAAGAGCGAGGGACATCACAGGGCAGGGTATACAAAGTGAGATTGAAGTCTGTGGCGTGTGGCTGGGAGATCTCGAACGGGGCAGCGTGTGTTGACATTAGACTAATGAAAACCAGTGTTCTGAGACAATCAGAGTGGAGAAGCAGCGTGAGATTTGACATTGGAGCAGCAGGGTATTGTGTGTTAATATTACTGGAGTTTGGTGTAGATCAAATATTTAAGATGGTCCAGCCCTGATGTGGACTGCTCCTGATAGGTTAATAAGATTTTCAACCATTTGGCATTAATGCAGAGGCAGAACAACTAGCAAAGTGTTAAATTATTCTTCAAACAAGATTTTGAGCTGCCAAGAGAGAATAGATTACACATATGAAAAGGCAGTAAGAGATTGAAATGAGTAATTATGATTTGAAACATATATGTTGATATTTGAAATGTATTGCAAGTATTGTATGAATCATTGTTCACTTTAGCCAAAGGCAAATTATCACAAGGTGTGATGATAAAGGCGAATACTTCAGAGCCAAAACTTGGGAACCTTTGTATTTGCAAAACACATATCAGAAAGTTTCATGTTGCTACTTCATAATTTGCTGTCTTCATTGTCCAGACTCAGGATGGAGGCTTGCTCGGGCGTGGGTCCACGTGTCTATATAGTTTGGCAATGATCCAGGAGGAATATTCACTTTGACCCCAATATTGAGCGTCGAGGCTAACCTGCCAATGGGGAAATGACTGCAGACAAGATGGGAGTTAGCATCCGGTTTTAATTGACAAATGAGACTTTATTATGCTGGATGGCAAATTGGAGTTGGCTGAGGTGCATGTCAGAGATTATTATTGATAAGTATATACTAAAGATGATTGTAGTCAAGCAAATGTAAGGTCGGAATGATTGATAAGCAAACCATTATATATCTGTTTTGAATTGTAAAGGTCAGATATATTCGCAGTAGTCCGGCTGCTTCATCTGAGAGCTGACTCGACCCTCTGACGATCTGTTAGCAGTTGCTGGTTAAATAAAGTTACGTCTTTGGTTCAGAAACACAGGCTTCGTGAATCTTACATTGTCTGAGATTTCCTGACAGTGCTGGTCACCTCAGATACCCCGCCAACAGACTATCAAGAGGGATAAAGATCTGAGTTTACTTCATCAAAAACGTTTGGGAAATGTTTATCAAGTTCTGCCAACTGTCTAAATGTGTTTAGTGTTCTAATTGCTATATGTCTTAATTTTTTCATAACCTGTGACCTTTAATATATAACATCATCATAATTGCTCTGAAATTTATTTCGTGCGATTTTAGATGATTCATCATTTTATGTCGATTGCAAACCTGTTGTGGCAGCTGACTCACGTTTCCCTTGAGGGATGTGGCAGCCTCACATTTAACAACTGCATGCTAAAAAGGATGCAATCGTTTGTTTTGGTTGTGACAACTAATTCAAGTGCTAACCAGATTGCAGATTACAATTGATAACCTTTGAACTGTGTGACAAGTGCGAGGGACAGAGAATGGTTTTAATTTAAACAGTTCTGATTCCCACCCTCCCATACCCCGCCCCCCCGCCCCCACCAAAAAGAGCCCATTAAAGAAAGGGGTTTTTGATTTCTGAGTTCTCCCTTTTCTGAGGTCGTGTGTTTTCCACAGTTTGCAGTGATCTAACTCTATTTGGAAATTCGCGCAGTAAAATTGAGAACAGGGAAGACGAGAGGCTTTGATTTTTTTTTCCATATTCAGTGAACGCAGCAAGAGTTATGAGAACTCCTGCTATTTTTTTTTGTAAGATGTTTAACAACACCAGGTTAAAGTCCAACAGGTTTATGTGGTAGCAAAAGCCCCACAAGCTTTCGGAGCTGCAAGCCCCTTCTTCAGGTGAGTGGGAATTCTGTTCACAAACAGAGCATATAAAGACACAGACTCAATTTACATGAGTAATGGTTGGAATGCGAATACTTACAACTTGTTGGACCTGTTGGACTTTAACCTGGTGTTGTTAAACTTCTTACTGTGTTTACCCCAGTCCAACGCCGGCATCTCCACATCATTTCTTTTTGTTGCATTGATACGAACAGAGATGAATAAGTGAAATAAAGTGGGACAGAGTAAGACCACAGTAACTATGATGATTATCGCTTTCCTGTGAGCCCAGAGTCCATAATCAGAAATCCACTGGCGCATGCCTTCATAACTCAGAAGGCTGAAGTTGATGGAGGGTGATGCTCTCTTCCGGACATAAGATTCTGTTGATTGAAGTATCTCTGTTACAGCAAATTCTGTGATCAATTCACAATTAATTGTAATATTGGACAGTGTAACACATGTTGTATTACATTATCATTTTATATTGGACCTGGTAACACTGCGTTAATTTATTTTAGTTGCAGTGAATTGAAAACCAGCCTGATAGGCAATAAACAGGTGAAGAAATCTGTGTTCCAATCGAGATACGCTATTCGAAGTGACAAAATGAAGTGTTAGTTAACAGGATATGCAGAACTTTCTGACCACACACAGTTGAATAAACTTTCAGTTCATTGTTACAGTGTGCATAGTTAATAAGACACATAAGCATTTACGAGCAATTAATTGCTTTATTGAGCTTGATCTCATTGCCTGGGGTCCATGTTAGTGTTAGTTTTGATATAGTGCTAGATAATGATGCACATTACATTTTTACTTCGGCTGTTCTCATATAACTGCAGAGGAAAAACAGCTTCTCTTGCTTGGTCATTCTGACTTGCTCACTCAGTTGGTCAATCGACCTTGCTTGCTCAGTCAATCAGTCTCACTCGCTCGGTCAGTCTGCATTTCTCTTTCGGCCTGTCTGCCTTACTCAATCTGTCAGACAGTCGGCCTCACTTGCTCGGTCAATCCGTCGGCCTTACTCACTCAGTCCAGCACTCAGCATCACTCAGTTGGTCGGTCACTCAGCCTCACGAGCTTGCTTGGTCATTTGTATATTTATTCATTCGTCACAAGTCGCATTAACACTGCAATGAAGTGACTGTGAAATTCGCAAAGTCGCCATCGTGCAGCGCCTGTTCAGGTCAATGCACCTAATCAGCACATCTCTCAGAATGTGGAGGAAACTAGAGCACTCAGAGGAAAACCAAGAAGACACGAGGAGAACGTACAAACTCCACACAGACAGTGACACAAGCCAGGATTCGAATCTGGGTCCCTGGCGCTGTGATGCACCAGTGCTAACCACATTGCCACCGTGCCAGCCAGTAAGCATCGCTCGTCTGGTTGGTCAGTCGGCCTCACTCCTCATTTTGTCTGCATTACTCGCTCAGTCATTCAGTCAGCCTCGCATGCTCACTCAGTCAGTCAGAATCGCTCGTTATTCAGTTCACCTGAATCACTTAGTCGGTCAGTCGACCTCATAGAACATAGAACATAGAACATTACAGCGCAGTACAGGCCCTTCGGCCCTCGATGTTGCGCCGACCAGTGGTACCAATCTAAAGCCCCTCTAATCTACACTATTCCAATATCATCCATATGTTTACCCAATAACCACTTGAACGCTCTCAACGTTGACGAGTCCACCACTGCTGCAGGCAGGGCATTCCACGCCCTTACTACTCTCTAAGTAAAGAACCTACCTCTAACATCTGTCCTATATCTCTCACTCCTCAATTTAAAGCTATGTCCCCTCGTGCTAGCCAACACCATCCGAGGAAAAAGGCTCTCACTATATACCCTATCTAATCCTCTGATCATCTTGTATGCCTCTATTAAGTCACGTCTTAACATTCTTCTCTGTTGGTCAGTTGACCTCTCTTTCTTGGTCAATCGGCCTCAGTCGGTCATTCTGACTTATTTGTTCTGTCAGACAGCCTTGCTCGCTCGGATGGTCAGTCTATCTTCCTCGCATGTTCTTTCAAACTCGTCAGTCAGTCAGTCGGCTTCCCTTGCGAAGCCAGTCGTCCTTGCTGACTCAGTGAGCCGCCATTGCTTACTCAGTCAGTCGGCATTGCTTATCCAGTCAGTAAGTTGGCCTTGCTTGCTTGGTCAGACAGTTAGCTTCGCTCAGTTAGTTGGTCATTCGGTCTTTCTCACTTGATGGGTTCCTCAGCATTGCTTGCTCGGTTAGTTAGTCAGTTTCGCTCGCTCAGTTGATCAGTGAGCCTCACACACTCAATCAGTCAGTCACCCTCGGTCACTCGATCAGTCAGTCAGCCTAACTCGCTCAGTCGATGAGTTAGCCTCGCTCTCTCGATCAGTCAGTCAGCGTTGCTCAATCGGATGGTCAGTTTCTTAAGTTCGTTTGTCGTGAGACTCTTCCGTCCTTGATACAAAGGCAAACACCAACCGTTGTCAGAATCAAAATTCTTTATTTGTCCTACGTATGTAGGCTGGCCAATCTTTACTACTTAACCTCCACTCAGTGCTGGAAGTCAGTTAGTACAAAGCGCATGAAGCAACAAGTCTGGCCCCTTTTATACAGTATACAATCCCATCTGGTAGATGCGATTTCAAAGAAGATTGAAACACACATCATCTGGTTCAATCCAAAATGTCTAGACTTAAGCACACATCACCCGATTCAATCAAAAACAGTCGTTACAGCAATTGCTGCATTATAAAGAGCATCCTATTAAAATACGCATTTACTACTTACAACACCCACACATCAGAACATAAGCATAATGTCTTTAGGATATGTTATTTGTTAGTGTTAGTACTCAGCCAGAGCCGCACCCCAGCCGGGCTCGGCAAGCTGGAGCCTGTGGTTCACCTGTTTTGTCAGTTTGCTCCCATGAGCTGTTTCTCTGCCGTTCTTGCAAGTCCAATAGTTCACCTTGCCCTCTACAGTGGACATTAACTCTTTAATATCTCATTCCCTCATTTTACCATTCCATGAAAATGAACTCGTAAATCGTTTTACAGGGGGCCGTTGGAAGATCGGAACAAATAATTACATTGGCATTTGAGAAGAAATAAAATGAGCAACACGACCAAGATAATGATTCCTCGGTGTACTATCATTCCTCCACAGTTTCCAAATATGTTACCAAACGGCCACCAACCAGCGGGGTTGGAATGATTGAATTTCTGCCCTTCTGTTCAGATCTTATCTGCAGTCTCTCTAATGTGATTAGCTGGGCTTGTTATACTTTCGGAGGAATCAGGGATATAGTTGAGATACTCTGTTCCCACTCGAGTGGGGATCAAAATATTAGGTCTACAAGTGTAGAGGCTGGGGACGAGCTTGGGGCTGGGACAAGGCTGGCAAAGAAGAAGAGCACTCTGGGGGAGGATGACCTCACTGGGCCAGGAGGCCTGGAGTGCTTATACTTCAATGCAAGGAGCGTAGCAGGTAAGACAGACGAACTTGGGGCCTTAATGCGCACGAGGAATTTGGATGTGGTTGCGGTGACAGAGACTTGGTTGAAAGGGGGACAGGACTGGCAGCTGAATATTACGGGGTACATGTGTTTTAGGCGAGACAGAGGAGGGGCCAAAAGTGGTGGGGGAGTAGCAGTATTAGTTGGAGAGCATATTGCAGCGGTGCAGAGGGAGGACAATTCAGAGGGGTTGTGTAACGCGTAACTCTAGGTGGAGCTTAGAAACAGGAAGGGCGCAGTCACTATGTCGGGGGTATACTACAGGCCCCCCAGCAGCCCAAGGGAAGTGGAAGAACGGATATGTCAGGAGATACCGGAGAGGTGCAGGAAAAATAGGGTTGTTGTAGTGGGAGACTTCAATTTCCCTGGTATAGACTGGAAATCGCTGAGAGCTGGGACTCTGAGTGGGGAGGAATTTGTAAAATGGGTACAGGAGGGTTCTTTGGAACAATATGTCGATAGCCCGACTAGAGAGGGGGCTATACTGGACCTGGTACTGGGGAATGAGCCCGGTCAGGTCTTCAAAGTTTCGGGAGGGGAACATGTGGCAAATAGTGACCACAATTCTGTTAGCTTTAGGATAGTGATGGAAAAGGATGAGTGGTGTCCCAGGGGTAAGGTGTTGGATTGGGGGAAGGCTAACTTTAGTGGGATTAGGCAGAAATTGGCAGCTCTTGATTGGGAGAGGCTGTTTGAGGGTAAATCCACATCTGGTATGTGGCAGTCTTTCAAGGAACAGTTGTTAGGCTACAGGACAGGCATGTGCCTGTAAAAAAGGATAGGAAGGGTAGCATTCGAGAACCGTGGATAACCAGGGAAATTGAGGGACTGGTCAAAAAGAAAAGAGAGGCGTATTTTAGGTCCAGACAGCTAAAAACGGAGGGAGCTCTGGAGGAGTACAAAGAAAGTAGGAAAGAACTCAAACGGGGATTAGAAGGGCAAAAAGGGTCACGAAATGGCCTTGGCAGACAGGATTAAGGAGAATCCCAAGGCATTTTATTCATACGTTAGGAACAAAAGGGTTGTCAGGGAAAAAGGCAGACCTCTCGGACAAAAGTGGGGAATTATGCTTGGAGCCCAAAGAAGTAGGGGAGATCCTAAATGAATACGTTGCGTCGGTATTCACAAAGGAGAGGGATGTGTTGACTGGGAGTGTCTCGGAGGGGAGTGTTGAACCGTTGGAGAAAATCTCCATTACAAGGGAGGAAGTGTTAGGTTTGTTAGAGAATATAAAGACCGACAAATCCCCAGGGCCTGATGGAATCTATCCAAGGCTGCTCAGGGAGACGAGAGATGAAATCGCTGGGCCTCTGACGCAAATCTTTGTCTCGTCACTGGACACTGGTGAGTTCCCAGAGGATTGGAGGATAGCTAATGTGGTCCCGTTATTTATGAAGGGTAGGAAGGATAACCCGGGTAACTATAGGCCAGTGAGCTTGACGTCCGCAGTGGGGAAGTTGTTGGAGAAGATTCTTAGAGATAGGATGTATGCGCATGTAGAAAGGAATAAACTCATTAACGATAGTCAGCATGGTTTTGTGAAAGGGAGGTCATGCCTCACTAACCTGGTGGAATTTTTTGAAGAAGAGACTAGAATGGTTGACGAGGGAAGGGCCGTGGATGTCGTCTATATGGACTTTAGTAAAGCGTTTGACAAAGTCCCTCATGGTAGGCTGGTGAAAAACGTTGGATCTCATGGGATAAAGGAGGAGGTGGCTAGATGGGTGGAGAACTGGCTTGGTCACAGAAGACAGAGGGTGGTAGTGGAAAGGTCTTTTTCCGACTGGAAGCCTGTGACTCGTGGTGTTCCGCAGGGCTCTGTATTGGGACCTCTGCTGTTTGTGATTTTTAGAAACGATCTGGAAGAAGGTGTAACTGGGGTGATCAGTAAGTTTGCGGACGACACAAAATTGGCAGGACTTGCAGATCGTGAGGAGCATTGTCCGAAGCTACAGAAGGATATTGATAGGCTGGAAATTTGGGCAAAGAAATAGCAGATGGAGTTCAATCCTGATAAATGTGAAGTGATGCCTTTTGGTAGAAATAATGTAGGGAGGAGCTATACGATAAATGGCAGAACCATAAAGGGTGTAGATACGCTGAGGGACCTGGGTGTGCAAGTCCACAGATCCTTGAAGGTGACGTCACATGTGGAGAAGGTGGTGAAGAAGGCATATGGCATGCTTGTTTTTTTAGGACGGGGCATAGAGTATAAAAGTTGGGGTCTGATGTTGCAGATGTATAGAACGTTGGTTCGGCCTCATTTGGAGTACTGTGTCCAGTTCTGGTCGCCACACTTCCAGAAGCACGTGGAGGCTTTGGAGAGAGTACAGAGGAGGTTTACCAGGATGTTGCCTGGTATGGAGGGGCTTAGTTATGAGGAGAGATTGGTTTAACTGGGGTTCTTCTCCCTGGAAAGACGGAGGATGAGGGGAGACTTAATAGAGGTGTATAAAATTATGAAAGGCAGAGATAGGGTGAACGGTGGGAAGCTTTTCCCCAGGTCGGTGGTGACGTTCACAAGGGGTCATAGGTTCAAGGTGAGGGGGGGGAGGTTTAACACAGATATCAGAAGGACGTATTTTACACAGAGGGTGGTGGGGGCCTGGAATGCGCTGCCAGGCAAGGTGGTGGAGGCGGACACATGGGGACGTTGAAGACTTATCTAGATAGCCACATGAACGGAGTGGGAATGGAGGGATACAAAAGAATGGTCTAGTTTGGACCAGGGAGCGGCACGGGCTTGGAGGGCCGAAGGGCCTGTTCCTGTGCTGTATTGTTCTTTGTTCTGGAGGAACAGACGGACGGTGCACAGTGAAACTTTATGCTGTTGATGGCAGCCTAGAATCAGAAAGATTGAAGGAACTCACAAGGTCAATCCTATTTTTGATGTGAGTGGGGTGAGAGAGAGAGTGTTGAGGTGAAGGGGAATTTTGAGGTGAGAGGCTCAGTGTTGAGGTGAGGGGTGTTGCTGTGGACGGTGGGAGTTGAGGTGAGAGGCGGTTACTGAGGTGAGAGGGAGTGTGTTGATGTGAGGAGGGAGCTTTCAGATGAGAGGGGAACAACATGGTGTTATATCAAATCACACTGATCCAACAAACACTGCCAGGATATTTACTGCAGGGATTAGGTGTGAAGTCAGTCTGTCCCCTCACGCTGCCAGCCAGAGTGCGGAGGGAACGGTGACAGCCCTTAAACACGGAGCAAACATCATCTGCAACATCCCATCAAACACTCCAATGTCAGCAACAGAGGTCCAGTGTCACTGCCACCCCATCTTAACTGTGTGACCAGGCTGTCTCATGGCTGCTAAATTGAAGGTTCAACTGAGTCAGGCAATCTTCAGGCTCGATATCCGTAAGCTTGCGCCCATCAGACATTTACAAGGATAAGCTGCCTCTACACTCCCATCAAATACCCTCATTGTAGATGCAGCACAGGCCCAGATACACAAACTATCTCCCTCTACACTGTCCAAACACGAATCTCCAGTGCAGGTATAGCAGAGGGTGAGATACACAGTGTGTACAGGTGAGAGGGGGAGAGTGTTGAGGCAAGAGGGGGAGAGCGTTGAGGCGAGGGGGGGAGCGTTGAGGTGAGAGGGGAAGAGTGTTGAGGTGAGAGGGGGAGAGTGTTGAGGCGAGAGGTGGAGAGGGTTGAGGCGAGAGGGGAAGAGTGTTGAGGTGAGAGGGGGAGAGTGTTGAGGTGAGAGGGGGAGAGTGTTGAGGCGAGAGGGGGAGAGTGTTGAGGCGAGAGGGGGAGAGTGTTGAGGTGAGAGGGGGAGAGTGTTGAGGTGAGAGGGGGAGAGCGTTGAGGCGACAGTGGGAGCGTTGAAGCGAGAGGGGGGAGAGCGTTGAGGCGAGAGGGAAAAGAGCGTTGAGGCGAGAGGGGGGAGAGCGTTGAGGCGAGAGGGGGGAGAGCGTTGAGGCGAGAGGGGGGAGAACGTTGAGGCGAGGGAGGGAGAGCGTTGAGGCGAGGGGGGAGAGCGTTGAGGCGAGGGGGGAGAGAGTTGAGGCGAGAGGGGGAGAGCGTTGAGGCGAGAGGGGGGAGCGTTGAGGCGACAGTGGGAGCGTTGAGGCGAGAGGTGGGGAGCGTTGAGGCGAGAGGGGGGAGAGCGTTGAGGCGAGAGGAAAAGAGCGTTGAGGCGAGAGGGGGGAGAGCGTTGAGGCGAGAGGGGGGAGAGCGTTGAGGCGAGAGGGGGGAGAACGTTGAGGCGAGGGAGGGAGAGCGTTGAGGCGAGGGGGGAGAGCGTTGAGGCGAGGGGGGAGAGAGTTGAGGCGAGAGGGGGAGAGCGTTGAGGCGAGAGGGGGGAGCGTTGAGGCGACAGTGGGAGCGTTGAGGCGAGAGGTGGGGAGCGTTGAGGCGAGAGGGGGGAGAGCGTTGAGGCGAGAGGAAAAGAGCGTTGAGGCGAGAGGGGGGAGAGCGTTGAGGCGAGAGGGGGGAGAGCGTTGAGGCGAGAGGGGGGAGAACGTTGAGGCGAGGGAGGGAGAGCGTTGAGGCGAGGGGGGAGAGCGTTGAGGCGAGGGGGGAGAGAGTTGAGGCGAAGGGGGGAGATCGTTGAGGCGAGAGGGGGGAGCGTTGAGGCGAGAGGGGGGAGCGTTGAGGCGAAGGGGGAGAGCGTTGAGGTGACAGTGGGAGTGTTGAGGTGAAGGGGGAGTGTTGAGGTGACAGTGGGAGTGTGGAGGTGAGGGGGGAGCGTTGAGGTGACAGTGGGAGTGTGGAGGCGAGAGGGCAATTTTGTGGTGAGGGGTGATTTTCTGTAACACACTGCTTGGCGCTGCTGCCTCATAGCGCCAAAGACCCGGGTTTGATTCCAGCCTCGGGTCACTCTCTGTGTGGAGTGTGCACGTTCTCGCCTGTCTGCGTGGGAATCCTCTGTGTGCTCTCATTTCCTCCCACACTCCAAAGATGTGGGAGTTAGTTGGATTAGCCATGCTAACTTGGGAGACGGGCAACGTACAGGACAGGTACTGGACGGGGTTAGATACAGATTAAATTTCCCTCATCAAAGTCCCCATCAAACACTCCCAGGACGTGGAAAGCATGGGGACAGACACAGAGTAAATTTAAGACTCTGCCCATCAAACATTCACACGGTAAATTTCCCTCTGCACCACCCAGAACAGCTACAGCATTGGCCGGGGTGGGGGGGAGGGGTAGATACATAATAAACCTCTCTCTACAGTGTCCTCATCAAACACTCCCAGGATACCCAGGATAGGGACAGTACGTGGTTAAATGTAGAGTAAATCTACCTCTATAATGTCCCCATCAAACGCTCCCAAGACAGATGCAACTAGTGTGAGTTCAGATGCAGCTTAGGCAGAGATTTCCAGAAATCTCCCATAACACTGTTTCACCAAGAACTCCAGTGAAGGTGTAGCAAGGGTGAGATGCACAAAAAATGTCTGCATAGACTGTCCAAACACTAAAGACCTGAGAAGGAGCAGCACAGGGTAAGGTACACAGAAAATCTCTCTACACTGTCCCATCAGGAACTCGAACGCAGGTGGACACAGAGATACATATAGTTCTGAGCTCCCTGTATAACAAAGAACAAAGAACAAAGAAGAGTACAGCACAGGAAACAGGCCCTTCGGCCCTCCAAGCCTGTGCCGCTCCGTGGTCCAACGAGACCAATCGTTTGTATCCCTCCATTCCCAGGCTGCTCATGTGACTATCCAGGTAAGTCTTAAACGATGTCAACGTGCCTGCCTCCACCACCCTACTTGGCAGCGCATTCCACGCCCCCACCACCCTCTGTGTAAAAAACGTCCCTCTGATATCTGAGTTATACTTCGCCCCTCCCAGCTTGAGCCCGTGACCCCTCGTGATCCTCACCTCCGACCTGGGAAAAAGCTTCCCACTGTTCACCCTATCTATACCCTTCATAATCGTGTACACCTCTATTAGATCTCCCCTCATTCTCCGTCTTTCCAAGGAGAACAACCCCAGTCTACCCAATCTCTCCTCATAGCTAAGACCCTCCATACCAGGCAACATCCTGGTAAACCTTCTCTGCACTCTCTCTAAAGCCTCCACGTCCTTCTGGTAGTGCGGCGACCAGAACTGGACGCAGTACTCCAAATGTGGCCTAACCAGCGTTCTATACAGCTGCATCATCAGACTCCAGCTTTTATACTCTATACCCCGTCCTATAAAGGCAAGCATACCATATGCCTTCTTCACCACCTTCTCCACCTGTGTTGCCACCTTCAAGGATTTGTGGACTTGCACACCTAGGTCCCTCTGTGTTTCTATACTCCTGATGACTCTGCCATTTATTGTATAACTCCTCCCTACATTATTTCTTCCAAAATGCATCACTTCGCATTCATCCGGATTAAACTCCATCTGCCACCTCTCCGCCCAATTTTCTAGCCCATCTATGTCCTGCTGTATTGCCCGACAATGCTCTTCGCTATCCGCAATTCCAGCCATCTTCGTGTCATCCGCAAACTTGCTGATTACACCAGTTACACCTTCTTCCAAATCATTTATATATATCACAAATAGCAGAGGTCCCAGTACAGAGACCTGCGGAATACCACTGGTCACAGACCTCCAGCCGGAAAAAGACCCTTCGACCACTACCCTCTGTCTCCTATGGCCAAGCCAGTTCTCCACCCATCGAGCCACTTCTCCTTGTATCCCATGAGCCTTAACCTTCTTAACCAACCTGCCATGTGGGACTTTGTCAAATGCCTTACTGAAATCCATATAGACGACATCCACGGCCCTTCCTTCATCAACCGTTTTTGTCACTTCCTCAAAAAACTCCACCAAATTTGTAAGGCACGACCTCCCTCTTACAAAACCATGCCGTCTGTCACTAATGAGATTGTTCCGTTCGAAATGCACATACATCCTGTCTCTAAGAATCCTCTCCAACAACTTCCCTACCACGGACGTCAAGCTCACCGGCCTATAATTTCCTGGGTTATCCCTGCTACCCTTCTTAAACAACGGGACCACATTCGCTATCCTCCGATCCTCAGGGACCTCACCCGTGTCCAAAGAAGCGACAAAGATTACCGTCAGAGGCCCAGCAATTTCATCTCTCGTCTCCCTGCGCAGTCGAGGATAGATGCCATCAGGCCCTGGGGCTTTGTCAGTTTTAATGTTCCCTAAAAAACCTAACACTTCCTCTCTTGTAATGGAGATTTTCTCTAACGGGTCAACACCTCCCTCCGAGACACTCCCGGTTAAGACGCCCCTCTCCTTCGTGAATACCGATGCAAAGTATTCATTTAGGATCTCCTCTATTCCCTTGGGTTCTAAGCATAATTCCCCTCCTTTGTCCCTGAACGGTCCGATTTTCTCCCTGACAACTCTTTTGTTCCTAACGTAGCCATAGAATGCCTTAGGATTCTCCTTAATCCTGCCTGCCAAGAACATCTCGTGACCTCTTTTTGCCCTTCTAACTCCCCGTTTGAGTTCTTTCCTACTCTCTCTGTATTCCTGCAGAGCTCCATCTGTTTTCTGTATTTTGCCTGAAAAAAATCCCAGATATGGGTAAAGAAAAGTTCAATACAGATACATCTCCTCTTGATACTACCCTCAGAAACTCTCCCAGAACAGTTACACATGGGATTGCAGACAGAGCAAAGCTCACTCTGCAGTGTCCCATTGAATAGTTCACTGCAAAGGGTGTTTACTCTGTGCCGAACCCCATTCTGAACCATGTTTCTGTATTTGCCATTGGGTTACTGTAAATTGTGCCTCCATTGAACATTTCCAAGGGTAGCGACAGCACTGGGTAAAGTGTATGGTCTTGCTGCACTGCCAATTCAAACAGGCTGATAAAAGGGACGTGTATCTTCTGTATCAAACACGTTTCCATCACTGTCATTTGACAAAGTCCCACATGGCAGGTTGGTTAAGAAGGTTAAGGCTCATGGGATACAAGGAGAAGTGGCTAGATGGGTGGAGAACTGGCTTGGCCATAGGAGACAGAGGGTAGTGGTCGAAGGGTCTTTTTCCGGCTGGAGGTCTGTGACCAGTGGTGTTCCGCAGGGCTCTGTACTGGGGCCTCTGCTATTTGTGATATATATAAATGATTTGGAAGAAGGTGTAACTGGTGTAATCAGCAAGTTTGCGGATGACACGAAGATGGCTGGAATTGCGGATAGCGAAGAGCATTGTCGGGCAATACAGCAGGATATAGATGGGCTGGAAAATTGGGCGGAGAGGTGGCAGATGGAATTTAATCCGGATGAATGCGAAGTGATGCATTTTAGAAGAAATAATGTAGGGAGGAGTTATACAATAAATGGCAGAGTCATCAGGAGTCTCGAAACACAGAGGGACCTAGGTGTGCAAGTCCACAAATCCTTGAAGGTGGCAACACAGGTGGAGAAGGTGGTGAAGAAGGCATATGGTATGCTTGCCTTTATAGGACGGGGTATAGATTATAAAAGCTGGAGTCTGATGATGCAGCTGTATAGAACGCTGGTTAGGCCGCATTTGGAGTACTGCGTCCAGTTCTGGTCGCCCCACTACCAGAAGGACGTGGAGGCATTGGAGAGAGTGCAGAGAAGGTTTACCAGGATGTTGCCTGGTATGGAGGGTCTTAGCTATGAGGAGAGATTGGGTAGACTGGGGTTGTTCTCCTTGGAAAGACGGAGAATGAGGGGAGATCTAATAGAGGTGTACACGATTATGAAGGGTATAGATAGGGTGAACAGTGGGAAGCTTTTTCCCAGGTCGGAGGTGAGGATCACGAGGGGTCACGGGCTCAAGCTGAGAGGGGCGAAGTATAACTCAGAGATCAGAGGGACGTTTTTTACACAGAAGGTGGTGGGGGCGTGGAATGCGCTGCCAAGTAGGGTGGTGGAGGCAGGCACGCTGACATCGTTTAAGACTTACCTGGATAGTCACATGAGCAGCCTGGGAATGGAGGGATACAATCGATTGGTCTAGTTGGACCAAGGAGCGGCACAGGCTTGGAGGGCCGAAGGGCCTGTTTCCTGTGCTGTACTGTTCTTTGTTCTTTGTTCTTTGTCCATGGTGTAATCCCAAAACAGTCCCACTGAGATTGATATTTTCCATTTGTGCTTTTATAATAACGGTCTTCTGTTAATTTGTTGTTTTAGTTTGTGAAATACTCCTTCAGATATTTCCTAAATACAGTTCAGACACTTGGGAATTCGAATGAATTAATTGCAAACATTTTCTGTTGTATAGAACATAGAAAAGCTACAGCACAAACAGGCCCTTCGGCCCACAAGTTGCGCCGGTCATGTCCCTCCTCACCTCGGTTTATGTATAGGCTTACCTAGAACCCTCAATCCTATTAAGTCCCATGCATCAGTCAGAGGCACAGACAGGCGATTCTGTGGGGGCGAACGGGACTCCAGGATGGTAGTCTGCCTACCTGGTGCTGGGGTCACGGATGTCTCCGAGCGGATAGGAGGCATATTAAAAGGGGAAGATAAAGAAACGGATGTCATTATTCAGATTGGTGGAAATGACGTAGATAGGAAGAGGAGGGGGGTCCTAAGAGAGCAATTCAGGGAGTTGGGAAATAGGTTAAAAAGTAGGGTCACTAGGGTGGCCATCTCTGGGCTACTCCCAATGCCTCGTGCCAGTGAGGCGAAGAATAGGGAGTTGGTACAAATGAATGCCTGGCTAAAGGACTGGTCCAGGAAGGAGGGCTTCATTTTCATAGATCAATGGGAAGTTTTCAGGAGAGGATCGCACCTGTACAAGAGGGAGGGGTCACAACTAAGTTGGAAGGGCACAAATATCCTGGCTGGGAGCTTTGCTAGTGCAGTTCGGGGGGGTTTAAACTAGTATGGCAGGGGGGTGGGGATCAAACTATTAGGTCTATAAGAGTGGAGGCTGCGGATGAGCTTGGGGCTGGGACAAGGCTGGCAAAGAAGAAGAGCACTCTGGGGGAGGACGACCTCACTGAGCCTGGAGGTCTGGAGTGCTTATACTTCAATGCAAGGAGCGTAGCAGGTAAAACAGACGAACTTGGGGCCTTAATGCGCACGAGGAATTTGGATGTGGTTGCGGTGACAGAGACTTGGTTGAAAGAGGGACAGGACTGGCAGCTGAATATTCCGGGGTACAAGTGTTTTAGGCGAGACAGAGGAGGGGCCAAAAGAGGTGGGGGAGTAGCGGTATTAGTTGGAGAGCATATTACAGCGGTGCAGAGGGAGGACAATTCGGAGGGGTCGTGTAACGAGTCACTCTGGGTGGAGCTTAGAAACAGGAAAGGCGCAGTCACGATGTTGGGGGTGTACTACAGGCCCCCCAACAGCCCAAGGGAAGTGGAAGAATTGATATGTCAAGAGATACTGGATAGGTGCAGGAAAAATAGGGTTGTTGTAGTGGAAGACTTCAATTTCCCTGGTATAGACTGGAAATCGCTGAGGGCAGGGACTCTGGATGGGGAGGAATTTGTAAAATGTGTACAGGAGGGTTCGTTGGAACAATATGTAGACAGCCCGACTAGAGAGGGGGCTATACTGGACCTGGTACTGGGGAATGAGCCCGGTCAGGTCTTCAAAGTTTTGGTAGGGGAACATGTGGCAAATAGTGACCACAATTCTGTTAGCTTTAGGATAGTGATGGAAAAGGATGAGTGGTGTCCCAAGGGTAAGGTGTTGGATTGGGGGAAGGCTAACTTTAGTGGGATCAGGCAGAAATTGGCAGCTCTTGATTGGGAGAGGCTGTTTGAGGGTAAATCCACATCTGGTATGTGGCAGTCTTTTAAGGAACGGCTGTTAGGGCTACAGGACAAGCATGTGCCTGTAAAAAAGAAGGATAGGAAGGGTAGGATTAGAGAACCGTGGATAACCAGGGAAATTGAGGGACTGGTCGAAAAGAAAAGAGAGGCGTATGTTAGGTCCAAGCAGCTAAAAACGGAGGGAGCTCTGGAGGAGTACAAAGAAAGTAGGAAAGTACTCAAACGGGGAATTAGAAGAGCAAAAAGGGGTCACGAAATGTTCTTGGCAGACAGAATTAAGGAGAATCCCAAGGCATTTTATTCATACGTTAGGAACAAAAGGGTTGTTAGGGAAACAATCGGACCTCTCAGGGACAATAGTGGGGACTTATGCTTGGAACCCAAAGAAATAGGGGAGATCCTAAATGAATACTTTGCGTCGGTATTCACAAAGGAGAGGGATGTGTTGACTGAGAGTGTCTCTGAGGGGAGTGTTGAACCGTTGGAGAAAATCTCCATTACAAAGGAGGAAGTGTTAGATTTGTGAGAGAATATAAAGACTGACAAATCCCCAGGGCCTGATGGAATCTATCCAAGGCTGCTCAGGGAGACGAAAGGTGAAATCGTTGGGCCTCTGACGCAAATCTTTGTCTCGTCACTGGACGCAGGTGAGGTCCCAGAGGATTGGAGGATACCCAATGTGGTCCCGTTATTTAAGAAGGGTAGGAAGGATAACCCGGGTAATTATAGGCCGGTGAGCTTGACGTCCGTGGTGGGGAAGTTGTTGGAGAAGATTCTTAGAGATAGGATGTATGCGCATTTAGAAAGGAATAAACTCATTAACGATAGTCAGCATGGTTTTGTGAGAGGGAGGTCATGCCTCACTAACCTGGTGGTGTTTTTTGAAGAAGTGACCAAAATGGTTGACGAAGGAAGGGCCGTGGATGTTGTCTATATGGACTTGAGTAAAGCGTTTGACAAAGTCCCTCATGGTAGGCTCGTGAAAAAGGTTGGATCTCATGGGATAAAGGGGGAGGTGGCTAGATGGGTGGAGAACTGGTTTGGTCATAGAAGACAGAGGGTGGTCGTGGAAGGGTCTTTTTCCGGCTGGAGGCCTGTGACTAGTGGTGTACCGCAGGGCTCTGTATTGGGACCTCTGCTGTTTGTGATTTATATAAATGATCTGGAAGAAGGAGTAACTGGGGTGATCAGTAAGTTTGCGGACGACACAAAACTGGCAGCACTTGCAGATAGTGAGGAACATTGTCAGAGGCTACAGAAGGATATAGATAGGCTGGAAATTTGGGCAAGGAAATGGCAGATGGAGTTCAATCCTGATAAATGCGAAGTGATGCATTTTGGTGGGAATAATGTAGGGAGGAGCGACACGATAAATGGAAGAACCATAAAGGGTGTAGAGACGCAGAGGGACCTGGGTGTGCAAGTCCACAGATCTTTGAAGGTGACGTCACAGGTGGAGAAGGTGGTGAAGAAGGCATATGGCATGCTTGCATTTATAGGACGGGGCATAGAGTATAAAAGTTGGGGTCTGATGTTGCAGATGTATAGAACGTTGGTTCGGCCGCATTTGGAATACTGCGTCCAGTTCTGGTCGCCACACTACCAGAAGGACGTGGAGGCTTTGGAGAGAGTACATAGGAGGTTTACCAGGATGTTGCCTGGTATGGAGGGGCTTGGTTATGAGGAGAGATTGGGGAAACTGGGGTTGTTCTCCTTGGAAAGACGGAGGATGAAGGGAGACTTAATAGAGGTGTATAAAATTATGAAAGGCATAGATAGGGTGAACGGTGGGAAGATTTTCCCCGGGTCGGTGGTGACGTTCACGAGGGGTCAGAGGTTCAAGGTGAAGGGGGGAAGGTTTAACACAGATATCAGAAGGACATATTTTACACAGAGGGTCGTGGGGGCCTGGAATGGGTTGCCGGGCAAGGTGGTGGAGGCGGACACACTGGGAACGTTTAAGACTTATCTAGACAGCTATATGACCGGAGTGGGAATGGAGGGAAACAAAAGAGTGGTCTAGTTTGGACCAGGGAGCGGCGCGGGCTAATTGTTCTTTGTTTCTCGTTTCAAGGCTTCATTCTATGATCATCTTGCTGGTGCCAGTACAGAGCGAGACTGCGGATAGTTGGGAACCTGTCTCGGGGGCAGGGAATTCATATGGTGTTCGTGGAAGTGGAAATGAATAGGGTTGGGAAGCATTTTCCGATCAGGGCCAGTGTGATCTCCTGGACTCGTTTCGATCGCCTCAGGGGGTCGGAGAGGAATTTCCCAGATTTTATTTTCCCCATATTGGCCCTGGGGTTTTCACTCTGGGTTTTCGCCTCTCCCTGGAGATCACATGGTCTGGAATGGGGGGGTAGGGGTGAGTTATTAGGTTGTGATGAACAAAGCATCATAGCTGTGAGGGACAGCTCGGGGATAGGATATTCGTATGTAGATAGGCTGGAAAATTGGGCGGGGATCCTGGATTCAGTATTCAATCCTGGACCGGAAGCGGCGCGGGCTTGGGGGGCCGAAGGGCCTGTTCCTGTGCTGTATTGTTCTTTGTTCTTTGTACTCATCCAGGAGTCTCTTAAAAGACCCCATCGAGTTTGCCTCCACCACCACTGACGGCAGCCGATTCCACTCACTCACCACCCTCTGAGTGCAAAACGTACCCCTCACATGTCCTCTGTATCTATTCCCCAGCACCTTTAACCTGTGTCCTCTCGTAGCAGCCATTTCAGCCCTGGGAAAAAGCCTCTGTGAGTCCACCCGATCTATACCACTCAACATCTTGTATACCTCTATCAGGTCACCTCTCATCCTTCATCACTCCAAGGAGAAAAGACCGAGCTCCCTCAACATATCCTCATCAGGCATGCCCACCAATCCAGGCAACATCCTTGTAAATCTTCTCTGCAGCCTTTCAATAATTTCCACGTCCCTCCTGTAATGAGGCGACCAGAACTGAGCACAGTACTCCAAGTGGGGTCTGACGAGGGTCTTATAAAGCTGCATCATTATCCCCGGACTCCGAAACTCAATCCCTCGATTGATGAAGGCCAGGTGAAAACTGCCCCAGTAAAGTAAATCAGATTGATCAACTGATTGTAATCAATGCCAAATGGGGAATAATTGTCCTGTGTAGAAGTGAGAACCTGTCCCATATTGTGATTGTTTGCAGTATTGGGACAGTGAGATGACCCTATCCAATACAAGAACACTTTGCAATATCTCCCAGTAACAGTGAGTCTGTGTGTCAGCGTGAACCAAGCGGGGTGACATTCCCGGAGGTGCTGACATCTCACGCAGAGTGAAAAACAGAATTCAATTGTTGGGGGATTGCCTTGTTAAATTCAGCTGGGGATTTATTGAGGGAATTTGTGAAAATGCATGTGGAGATCTTATACAATCTAATTGAAAAACATTTCGAAATCCGTTTCTCCAACTGACTGTACAGAACAGAAGATGTACATTTATAGAGATTTCAAGGTGAATAACATTAGTTCCAGTCACTGAACACCAGCAGTAACTTTTTAATGCATGTCATTTTATACATGTTTCACATGCAGTGAATATATTTATTTTAATTCCGGTCTCTGAGCAGTTTGATATTGATACAGATAATTCTGATATTTAGCACCATGCTCCCACACTGCCACCTCTGCTTGACCTGAAATAGATGCTCTGTTCCGCAATTATTTAAACCAAGTGTATTCGTGGAGGAACAAACTTACATTCTGCATTCAAACTTTATGTTGTTGAGATCAGCCCAGGATGAGAATGATTGAAGGAGCTGAAGGTTTTTGAGACAGTTTGTGTGACGCTGCTGCTGTGTTGCCTTTATTCGTTTTGTAACGTGGGGGTCGCAGGGAATCAGTAGCGACAATAAGAGTGAGGTCAGTGATGTATCTGTTTGTCAGTTGGTAATAAGAATGAAGTCGGTGATACACCTGGAAGGTAAAGGCAGTAGGGATGAGGTTAGCCATGCACCTGGATGTGTATTGACAATCAGAGCAATTCAGTAATGTATCTGTGCAGGTTGTGAAAGGAGAGTGCGGTCACTGCTGTTCCTAAATACCTGGTTCCAATAAGAATCAGGTTATTTCTGCATCTGCAGGGAAAGGTGTAGCATCGGGGAAACACAAGATAAAACTCCATCTACAATTTCCCCAGCAAACACACCCAGGGCAGGGACAGCGGGCGGATGTTTGAGTTGTGTGGAGTGGGGGGCTGTGTGTGGAGTGAAAGTTTATTATGGAAGTGAGGGGGAGAGTGATGAGTTGAGAGGCGGTGTATTGAGATGAGGGGGAGTTTGTTGAGGTGAGGGGGAAAGTTAAAATGAGATGGCGGGAGCTGAGGCGAGACAGAGTGCTGAGATGAGAAGAGAGAGCTGATATGAGAGAGGGAGAATGTTGATGTGAGACAGAGTGTAGGATTTGGCCCCGTGCTCTCCCCAAATTCGGATCATCCCACCAGAGGTAATTGGATCTTGACACGGTCTGTGCCCATCTGCTCCGACTCCCATGCGGTGTGGGACGGGAAATTCATATCTTGGGGATCTTGAGGTGAGGAGCGTCGAGATGAGATGGGTAGTGTTGTGGTGCGTGGGGTAATGTAGAGGTGTGAGGGGGGAACATGTTAAGGTGAGAGGGGGAGAGTTGTGTTGATTGGGGGAGTGTTGAATTGAGAGCGCGTGTTCTGGTGAGAGGAATTGATGTTAACCCTCTATGGGACAATGTAAATGTGAGAGGGAGAACTTAGAAGCGAGACGGATAGTGTTGAGGAGAAAGGGTGTAATGTCTGTGTGATAGAGATTGTGTAGAGAGGGGAAGGGGAGTATTGAGGTGAGCGGGGGGGTGTTGAGGTGAGGGGGTGTGTTGACGTGACAGGATAGTGTTGGTGTGAGAGAGAGAGTGTTGGGGTAATGGGGAGTGCTGAGTTGAGAGTGAGAGTGTTAATGTTGTCATGTGAGTGGACCTTTAAGCAATTTTGTTTAAATCGTGCAGCTTCCATGGAGGTGGAGCTAAGATGTGGCAGTCAGGTGGTGGGTTTTTTTTGGTATTTTAGTTTAGTTTTGGGAAGCAGTTTAGCAGCAAGCTCAGAAGCAATCTCTCTCCCTCTCCCTGTCCTTCTCTTTTTAAAAGGCTGTGTTTTGTGAAACAGACTCGACTACAACCTCTGCTGAGTTTCTCAAGGGATTTTGAGCCTTCGGCCCAGGAGGCTGGACACGTGTAATAATCCGGCATTAACCTCTGCTGTATTGTGGTGATTTGGAGGGTTTTGTGGATTGGATGTTGGCTTTGGTTGGAACACACTAGAGATATGTCCTTCAGAGTTGTACAGTATCGTGGTTGTTGTGTCTCTTGTTTGTAATTGTTAAAAGTTCTTGCTCATTGTCTCACATTACATGTCAACAATATTCCTAATGCAACTTTGTTTTGAATAAGAGTTCCTCGTGGGTCAGTTCACTCACACCTGAAGTGAAACCTCCCATGCTCCTTCTAGCCAGATTCAAGGTAAAGAGTTACAGGTCACTCGAGCTTCATGGAACACCTGGGAGTATCCAACCTGACTGAGAACAACTGGGGGCTCCGGGATTGAAACCTGTATTTCTTGATTGATTTGGGATGAGTGAACGTAGACAGTGAGCGGTGAGCAGATTTGTGTTTTCTTTTCAGGTGTTGTATTCCAGTTTAAATAGGGAGTGTGGTTTGGATTAATGTCTCGTTCAGAGGCTCAGAAGTTTCTGCGGGTGGAGGAAGTCACGCAAGTTACCTGACAGATAGTGACGAAAGCAAAGCTTTTGGAATTGGAAACACATTGCAGTTGACATTGCCTGACAGAGTACAGAAAGGAGAGATAATTGTGGCGATAACACAACATTTGGAATTGTTAGAAGCTCAGTCAGAATCGTTGGAAATTCAGTGACAAATGAAAGTGACTCAATATAAAAAATAATTAAAACTATTTGAATTACAGGGTAAAGAAAAGGAAAGGGAGGAACAGCAAGCACAATAATAAAATCAATCTGAATTACAGGCAAAAGGGAAAAAGGAGGCAAGGGAAAAATAGAGAGACTTTGAACATTGGAAACTGGCCTTCAAATGTAAACATCGTGTCTGATTGGCGGAGGTAAAGGGTAAAGTACAGTCTGAGGGTAGGGATGAGGATAGTGAGAGAATGAGGGGCAGAAAATACATCAGGAGATAGAAAAGGCAATGTTACAATAATCATGGGGGACTTCAATATGTAGGTTTCTAAGATTCTAAGGTGGACTGGGAAAATCAGGTAGGTCGTGGATCCCAAGAAAAGGAATTTGTGGAATGTCTAAGAGAGGGTTTTTGGAGCAGCTTGTGACAGAGCCTACTACGGAGCAGGCAATTCTGGATTTGGCGAAGTGTAATGAGGCAGACTTGATTAGGGAACTTAAGGTGAAGGAACCCTTAGGGAGGAGTGACCACAATATGATAGAATTTACCCTGCAGTTTGAGAGGAAGAACCTGGAATCAGATGTAAAGGTATTTGAATTAAATAAAGATAACTACAAGGACATGAAGGTGGAGCTGGCCAGAGTTGATTGGAAAGGGAGCCGAGCAGGGAAGACAGTGGAACAGCAATGGCAGGAGTTCTTGAGAGTTATTTGGGAGGCACAACAGAAATTCATCCCAAGGAGGAGGAAACATGCCACAGGGAGGACGAGGAATCCATGGCTGACGGGGAAGCCAAGGACAGCAAAAACACAAAAGGGAAAGCATCCTTAGTGGCAAGGATTAGTGGGAAGGCAGAAGATTGGGATGCTTTTGAAAGCGAGCAGAGGACAACTTAAAAAAGCAATAAGAGGGGAGAAGATGAAATATGAGTGTAAGCAAGCTTGTATTATAAAAGAGGAGAGGAGGAGGTTTTCCAATATAAGTTAAGAGAGAGGCAAAAATACTCATTGGATCACTGAAAAATGAGGCTGGAGAAGGAATAATAGGAAACAAAGAAATGGCAGAGGAACTGAATAGTTCGCATCAGTCTTCACGGTGGAAGACACCAGTGGGATGCCAGAGCTCCAGGAGAGTCGGGGGACACAGGTGGGTGTAGTGGCCATCACTCAGGAGAAGGTTCTGGGGAAACTGAAAGGTCTGTGGGTGGATAAATCACCTGGACCGGATGGACTACACCCCAGGGTTCTTAAAGACATAGCTGAGGACATTGTGGTGGCATTGGTGGTGATCTTTCTTTGATAAGGCGCAGCATAGGAGACTGTTATATAAGTTAAGTGCCAATGGTGTTGAGGGTAAGATCCTGGCATGGATAGAGGATTGGCTGACTGGCAGAAGGCAGAGAGTAGGGATGAAGGGATCTTCTTTCAGGATGGCAGCCGGAGACAAGTGGTGTGCCTCAGGGGTCGGTGCTGGGACCACAAATTTTCACAATACACATTAATAATTTGGAAAAACGAAATGAAGGCATTGTTGCTAAGTTTGGTGATGATGCAATGATATGCAGAGGGACAGGGAGTATTGCGGAAGTGGGAGGGGGGAGGGGGAGGAGGAGGGCTGCAGAAGGACTTCGACAGGTGAGGACAGTGGATAAAGAGGGGGCAGATGGAATACAATGAGGAAAAGTGTGAGGTTATGCTCTTTGGAAGGAGGAATGGAGGCAGAGACTATTTTCGAAATGGGGAAATGCTTAGAAAATCAAATGCACAAAGGAATTTGGGAGGCCTTGTTCAAGATTCTCTAAAGGTTAACGTGCAGGTTGAATCGGCAGTTAGGAAGGCAAGTGGAATACTGGCAATCATGTCGAGAGGCCCCGCACCAGGTTCAGACCCACCCAGGTTCAGACAGAGACGCTGTTCAGATTCACACAAGGTTCGGACTCGGATCATGTTCAGATTCACACCGTGTACAGACTCACCTCAGCTTCACAATCATAGAAACATTGAAATATAGGAACAGCAGGAGCAGGCCATTCGGCCCTTCGACCCAGCTCCGACATTCAGTTTGATCATGGATCATCATCAACTTCAATATCCTGATCATCCCTTGCTCCCATATCCCGTGATCACTTTAGCCCCAAGAGCGATATATAATTTCTTCCTGAAATCACGAAAGGTTTTGGCCTCAGCTACTTTCTGTGGCGGCGAAGTCCATAGATCATCAGAGTGGAGAAATTTCTCCTCACCTCTTTTCTAAAAGGTTGATGCTTATCCTCAAACCATGAACCCTAGTCCTCAACTCCCTGAGCATCAGGAACATTCTTTCTGAATCTACCCTGTCTAAACCTGTTCCAATATTATATGTTTCACTCGAATGAACTCCAATGAATAAAGCCCGAACCGACTTCGTCTCTCTTCATATCACAGACTTTCCATCCCAGGAATCAGCCTGGTAAACATTCGCTGTACTCCCTCTATAGCGAGGATATCCTTCCTCAGATAAGGACACCAAAACTGCACACAATACTCGAAGTGTGGCCTCAGCAATGCCCTGTACAGCTGCAGTGACACATCTCTCTTCCTGTACTCCAATCTTATCCCTATGAAGGGCAGCATTACAGTTGTCTTCTTTACTGCCTGTTGTACATGCGCGCTTACTTTCACTTACTGATGCATACAGACACCAAGGTCTCGCTGAGTATCCACCTCTCTCAATTTACACCCATTCAAATAATAATCTGTCTTCCTATTATTGATGCTAAAGTGGATAACCTCACATTTACCCACATTTTACTGCAACTGCTTTGCACGTGCCCACACATTGAGCCTGTTCAAATCACACTGAAGCATGTCTGCATGTTTCTCATAGCTCACCCTCACCCACCTTTTATCATCTGCAAATTTGGAGATGATACATTTCGTTCCATTTTCAGAATAATTAATATATAATGTGAACAGTTGGGGTCTGTGCACAGATTCCTGCAGAACCCCACTAGACACTGACTGCTAATCAGAAAAAGGCCCATTTATTGCCAACTCTTTGCTTTCTATCAGTGAACCAGCTTTCTATCCGTCTCAAAACATTGCCTGCAATCCCATGTGCTTTCACTTTACCTGGCAGTCTGCGATGTGAGACCTTGTCGAAAGCCTTCTGAAAGTCTCAATAAACACATCTGCTCACGTCACTTTCTGAACTGTAATGTCTGGTCGACACCTACCCGCCCTGGACCTGGTCGTAAGGGACCGGGCAGTAAGGGACACAAGACACAGCAATACCTCTCCACCCACTTCCCTAAACTCCCACACTTACCCCAACTCTCAGTGCTTCACTCTCTGCAGCTTGCACTCTGTGGAGCTCCCTGAGTGGGCACATTTCACAGGCCTCAGTTTGGTAGTTTATATTTGCCCGTGTCCAACTCATGATCCTGATTGAAGTCACTGCACCCCCTCCCCCTCTAGGTCTGAGTAACCGCCGAGGGCTGGCCACCTTGGAAGCCTTTTTTGGAGTTTCAATGCTGGGTCCGGTTCCTGCTGCTCAGCCTCGGAAGTGAGTGGGGTTCAGCAGACCGGAGCTCGCCTCTTCCACCATGAGCGTGTGGCCCGAGTTCCCTTTATCGGGTGACAATGTGATCGAGAGGCTAAACCCACTGTGTCCATTTCAGACTCCGAGGTTCCCACTGGCGGAGATGAGGAACAGGAGCCGGAGAGCCTGGTATTCTTTCCAAAGTTCCC
The DNA here is from genome assembly GCF_964213995.1 of Mustelus asterias. Lineage (NCBI taxonomy): Eukaryota > Metazoa > Chordata > Chondrichthyes > Carcharhiniformes > Triakidae > Mustelus > Mustelus asterias. Next base: position 176,554 of record NW_027590097.1, on the reverse strand, counting down.
GGTCTGCTGGGAATTGCTTTTTCCTGCACGGCTTGGGGCTTCATGGCTTGTAGATGATTGAAGCATTCCCATAGGATGGTATCTCCCAAGCGGACTTGATAGGAAACTGGCCCTGTTCCAGACTCGACCGTGCCTCATAACCACGTGGATCCATTGCCATGATTCTTTACCAATAACCTATCACCTCCCTTTAGGTGCCTCTCCCGGCTGGTGGGAACGGCACTGGGTGTCAGCTCCCACCCTCAGAAAGTCAGACTTAACACTGGGCGGAGTGAACTTCCCATGACCAACTCTGCTGGGGCTATTCCAGTTGTTGAAGAGGGGAGGTCGGGGGGAGGTTGGGGGGGTGTCATTCTGTAATTGAAGATGAAATCTGGATGGTTTGGTGTCCAAAGAGACTGAGGGATGGTATTTTGAACCTGCTTTTACTGTTTGGGCCGCTCTTGCTGCCAGGCCGTTGGATGATGGGTAATATGACACTGCCCTAACGTGTCAAATTCTGTCCAACTTCATCGAATGCACAAATTCCTGACTGATGAAGGGTGGTCCATTTTCAGAAACTATCACCTGCGAGATCTCGGGTGTCATGAAAGCGGTGTGAAGTTTCTCCACTCTTGTCCTTGTGTTTGAGTAACTCACCCTGTGTACGGCCATCCATTTTGAATCAGCATCTACCATTACCAGGAACATAGACCCCATGAACGGACCGGCACTCTCCGTGTGCAGCCACGTCTACGGATGTCCTGGCCATTCCCACGTGTGAAGAGTAGTGATTGGTGGCACTTCTGCCCTTGTTGATATTGTCAACACTGACCCACGGGCAAATATTCGTTTCCATACCTCGCCACCAGACATGGCAACTTGGAGGATCTTCAGTTTGCCACTCCTGGGTGGCCATGGTAAAGTTCACCATGGGATGGTGACCCTGGCTCAGGGTCTTGAACCCCAAAGGCGTGTGCCATCTTCCATAGTCAGCTTCTCTCTGCCATTCCAATATGGGTGCAATTCAGGCTGTAATGGCCATTTGGATTCCCCCATCAGCACTCGCTGCTTCAATTCATTCAGGAATGGGTAATCTTACGTCCACAGCCACTGGGAGAGTTTTGAGAAAGTTCATGATTACCGTCTCTTCCATTGGGAATATGACAAGTGTCTGTTAATCGTCGCCAACTCAAGGCACCGACCTGAACGACTCGGCCTCCTGGAAGGTGTTCCAATCAATCATGGTAGGCGGACAGTAATAAAGCCCACAGCTGGATATGGGCCAATATTATGGGCTGCACCGTCATGCAGGTCCTTCTGGAATTTCTTTGCCCAAACTATCACCGTAGACGAGGTGTCACAGTGGTTAGCGCTGCTGCCTCATAACGCCAGAGACCTGGGTTCAATTCCTGGCTTGGGTCATTGTCTGTGCGGAGTCTGCACATTCTCTCCGTATCTGCGTGGGTTTACTCTGGTTTCTCTGGTTTCCTCCCACTGTCTGAAAGACGTGCTGGGTAGGTGCAGTGTCCATGCTAAATTTTCCCTCAGTGTTACTCGAACAGGCACCAGTGAGTGGCGACTAGGCGATTTTCGCATTAACTTCATTGCAGTGTTAATGTAAGCCTACATTTGACACTTTATAAATGTTAAACTTCCTCTGAGTATGAATGGTTGAATATCGCTGGGAATCCTCATCTCGCTGTCAGTATAAGTGCACGTGAATAAGTTCATAATTGGAAACAAGAATCCTCCTGCCAGCTTTGAGTTGAGGTGCTCGATCAGAGGGATTGGGTATTTATCCAGCTGTGAGAAACAGTTTACCGTTTGTTTAAAATTTCCCAGTACAAAGTATTTGTCTTCACTCTTGGGACTTGGGTGTCACTGGCCGGCCAGCATTTATTGCCCATCCCTAGTTGCCCATGTTCAGAGGGCAATTAAGTGTCAACCACTTGGAGTCACATTTAGTCCTGACCACATAAGGACGACAGATTTCCTTCCCTGGGACATTGATGAACCAGATGGGTTTTTCCGAAAATCGACACTGGTTTTATGGTCACCAGCTGATTCTGAATTCCAGATATATTTATTCAAATTCCACCATCTGCTGTGACGGGATTCGAACCCGGGTGCACAGAACTTTAGCTGAGTTTCTGTATTAATAGTCTAGTGATAAAACCACCAGTCCATCACATCCACACCCAGAGTGTACACACCCTGACTTCCGGTAACCGAGACACACAATATTATATACGTCTGCAGGGCTCCCGGATTGGACAGCATTAACTGTCTCAATCAGGGAGCTCATATTCCAATAACTCCACCTGATGGTTATCGTTAAAGTCATTCAGTATGTCTCTCTGTCTGTCTCTTTCTGTCTTTCTGTGCATGCCTCTCTCTGTATCTCACTCTCTGTCGCTCTCTCTCTCTCTCTCTCTCTGCCTGTTTCTCTGTGTCTCTTACTGTCTCTCTGCATCTCCCTCATTCACCTTCTCTGTACACTCTTCCTCTGTGTCTCCTCCCCCCTCAGTCTCACTCTCCTTGTCCCTCTCCTTCTCTGTCCCCCTTTTCTTATTTCTCTGTCTTTCTCTCTCTCCACCTCGCTCTGTCTTTTGCTCTTGCTGTATCCATTGTACTCATTCAGTCTCACTGTTTCAAATTCACTGACGCTCTCTGTCTCTGTCTCTGTTTCTCTCTGCCTCTCTTTCTGTCTCCCTTTCCGTTTTAGTCTCCTTCTCTCGTTACATCCTTCCATCTGTATCCCTTTCTCATTCCCTGTCCATCTCCCTCCCCATTTCCCCCAATCTCTATCCCTGTTTTTCTCGCTCTGGGAGAGTCCCTATCTGTCTCTGTTCTTTCTCTCTCTCTCTCTCGCTCTCTCTGCTTCTCTCCCTGTATCTGTTAGAAACTCTTTCAAACTGTGTCACGCTCCATGTATTTGTACCCTTCCCTCTCTCTGTCAACCTCCGTCTCTCTATCACTCCCAGTTTTGCTCTCACTGCCCTCTCTCTCTCTTTATCTGTCACTCTCTCTGTCTCTGTGAGGCTGTTTGTGATTTATTTTTGAAAGTCCAATCGAAAGAGTCAGGGGTCTTGTAGTTGTAGTTTCCTGTCAGGGTCTAATGAGTTGAAGAATTGCAGTAAGGGGATATTTCAGCAGATTTATTAGCTGCTGCCTGAAGTGAGTCTGTGTCACAGCATAAATGGCAGTGTTTGTACAACAACTTGTGAGTTGCAACATGAAACCAAATTCCAGAACATAAGAATCTAACCATACCGACTCATTGCCCAAATCATACATCCGAATCCATATAGAATAAACCATTAATGTCGACCATAAGATAATGAAATTGGCTGAGATAACAAACAGCAAAATGATGGATTTCCTGCGACTCTCCATCTCTGGGTCTCTGGGATTCTCCCCACTGCTGTGAGTCCGGAGTCTCCTGCGGGTTCTGCTGCTCATTAAAATGTGTCTGACGGTGAAAACGTTGAGCAGCAGAATCAGGACGAACGGGACAGTCGGGGTTAGAATGTTGTGGAGGAACTCGATTATTCCCCAGACCGGAGATACCAGAACATTCATTGTGTAATCACAAAACCAGGGGTTGTTCCCCAGCGAATATCCATTTAATAACATAAAATACCAGAAGATGTTCTTTAAACAGCTCAGCACCGTCACTGTTCCCAGAACCACAGCCGCCGATTTCTCACTGCAATATTTACTCTTCAGCTTGGGGCAGCAAATGGCCACAAATCGATCAAAGGTGAAAGTGACGGTGAACCAGACAGAACAGTCAGTGGCTGCATAAAGCAGGACGGCGTGGATGTTACACACGGGGAGCGACAGCAGGAAATCAAACTGTTCCCAATAAAGAATGGGAATGTGTCTGAATATCAGGTCGAGGATAACGACCAGCAGATCCCCCGCTGACATGGCCACCAGGTAACGAGTCACACATTTGGACAGACCACAGTTTCTGCTCGTCAGAGTCACAATTGTGATTATGTTCACTGTCAGGAAGGGAAATAAAGAATAAAATTAGACAGGATTCAGGGAAAGAAGTTACCATTTGGACTGAGGATGGGTTGAAATAAAAAAGAAAGTACACACATAAAATCACTTATTGTTTTTAAATCCAGCACGTCTTTTGCAGTGTGAGAGGAAAGTGGAGCATCCGGAGGAAACCCACACAGACACGGGGAGAAGGTCCAAACTCCACACAGACAGTGACCCAAGCCTGGAATTGAACCCAGGTCCCTGACGCTGTGAATCAGCAGTGCTAACCACTGTGTCACCGTGCTGCTCCATGGTAGCAACACAGTGGTATACATTTGGGAGAGAGCTTTCCGGAGAGTCCACAACATTGACCCTCACTCAGCTCCAAGGATGAGGGAGTAAACCCTGACAGAAAATCCAGTCTGGAGTCCTGTAGATGGTAATCTGTCGTCTCTCAGACAGTTTACTGACAACCCCTGCAACAGAGCTGGGACCAAAGAGGGCTGGTTTGACCCTTGCCTCTGGACAATACTAACAATTGGCAGAGGGAGATCCTGATGCCTTGACAGCACAGAATCTCTATTATATTTACACAGAACTGTACCCTGGAGAGGAGATCACAGCATTGTGGCCACTGTTAGCACAACACAGGAAAAAATTGTAATCCCACACTCGATTGGCACAGAACACAACTTCCAGTGTTTGCTTTCAAGAGTGGGAGAAAGCTTCAGGGTTCAGCGAATAGCTATCGTCCATAATGCTCAGTGCGATTACTGCTGTCCCACGTTGGTCTACTGGACCAGTGCAGCTGCATCAGTCCTCTCTCGGCAGGAAGGTTGCCAATCTATGCACCAGGTAAAACTCAAACAAAGGCCAGTACCAAAGGAAAAGCCAAGCAGGCTGCCTTAATGCCTATCGTCCGGTGACTCTGATGTCCAATATTATGAAATGCATCAAAAGGTTAGTCATGGTATGAATCAGTTCCGGCTTCCCAGATTGCCTGGATCCACGACAGTTCACCGACATCCACAACAGGTCCACAATGCCATCTCCCTGGCCCGACAGTGAACCTGGAACACAGACTCGTGTTTATCAACTACAGCTCAGCCTGCAACACCATTAGTCCTACGAAACTCATGTCCAAATCCGTGGCCCTGGGCTTAGCTCCTGCCTCTGCAATTGGATCCTCAACTTCCTAATCCATAGACAGAAAAATTAAGGACAATCAACAACATCTCCTTCACAATCATCCTGAACAGCGGTGCCCCGTAAGGCTGCGTCCTCAGCCCCTTACTGTACTCCTCATACACTGGTGACTGTGTGGCTAAATTCCCCTCCAACTCGATTTCCAAGTTTGCTGATGACACCTGCAGTGGTTCGGAGGAAGAGACAGAGAATCTGGTGAACTGGAGCGACAACAATCATCTCTTCCTCAATGTCAACAAAGCAAATCGACTTCTGGAAGCCTAGTGGAGTACATGCCCCTATCTACATCAATGGGATGAAGTTGACATAGTCGAGAGCTTCACGTTTTAGGGTCCACATCACGAAAAACCTTTCCTGGTTCCTCCATGACGTCCCTATAATTAAAAAAGTCTCCGAACGCCTCTATTTTCTCAGAGGTTTACAGACATTTGGCATGTCAGCTGCGACTCTCACCAACTTTTACAGATGCACCATAAATAATATTCTAGCTTGGAATGGCTCCTGCTCTGTCCAAGACTGCGAGAAACTTCAAAGCTTGATGAATGCAGACCAGTCCATCACTCAAACCAACCTCCCACTCATTAACTCTGTCTCAACGTCCCGTTGCCTCACAAAAGCAACCAGCTTAATTCAGGAATAGCGCACCACGGACATCAACTTTTCCCACTTGTTCCATCGGAGAAAAAGATAAAAAATGTGTGAGGTCATAGACCAACCGACTCATAGAATCATAGAATCACTACAGTGCAGAAGGGGGCCATTTGACCCATCGAGTCTACACCGACAACAATCCCACCCAGGCCCTATCCCCGAAATCCCACATATGTACCCTGCTAATCCCCCAAACATACATATCCCAGGACGCTAATGGGCAGTTAACATGGCCAATCAACCTAACCTGCACATTTTGGACTGTGGGGGAAAACTGGAGCATCCGGAGCAAACCCATGCGCATACGGGTGGAATGTGCAAATTCCACACAGACAGTGATCCAAGCCGGGAATCGAACTCAGGTTCCTGTGAGACAGCAGCACTAATCATTGTGCCACCATGCTGCCGACTCAGGAACAGCTTCTCTGCTGCCATCAGACGTTTGAATGGACCCACATTGCATTAAGATGATCTTTTCCTCCATCCTAGCTATGACTGCAACGTTACATTCTGCCCTCTCTCCTTCTCTATGTACAGTATGCTTTGTCTGTATGGCACTCAAGCAACAACACTTTTCACTGTGTATCCAATGTTATGAAATGCATCAAAAGGTTAGTCATGGCGTGAATCAATTCCGGCCTCCCAGATTGCCTCGATACACTACAGTTCACCTACCTCCCCAACAGGTCCACAGACACCATCTCCCTGGCCCAACACTGAACTCTGTAACACTGTAACCCTGAACATAGAGAAGGAGAGAGTGCAGAATGTAATGTTGGACTCAGAGCTCGGGTGTAGAATAAGATCATCTGAATGCGATGTGGGTCCATTAAAACGTCAGATGGCAGCAGAGAAGAGGCTGATCTTGAGTCGGCAGCATGGTGGCACAATGGTTCGCACTGCTGTCTCACAGGAACCTGAGTTCGATTCCCGGCTTGGATCACATATTTATTATATGTGAAAATAATAAACCAAATCAAATCAGTCTTTTGTATCTCAAGCTGAAACATCAGCACGATGTGCCCTGACCTTACCAATCAACTTATGCAGGTTGATGATGTACACGGGACGGCTGTGATCGAGACTGAATTTACAAGGCTGAATGTGGACATTGGGGAGCTGCGAGAAACTGGACTTGCTCACAGTGGATTCTTTCCAGAGGAACACCACACGTTCTTGTAATAGGAGAAATCGCAACAGGCGAGATGTGAGAATGGAACAAAGTTTTAAAAAGAAGCTTCACTGGTGCTGATGGAATCCCAGGAATTGAAATGGGATCCCTGATGCTGTGAGGCAGCAGTGCTAACCACTGTGCCATACTGCCATCCTGCAAGGTGCCCTGGAGATATCCAAGATCACGGCCAGGACACCACCATCAGCATATCCGTAGTAGGGAAATGATTGGAAAACAATCTGAGGGACAGAATTAATCTCCACTTCGAGAGGTAAGGATTTACGAACAATAGTCAGCATTCCTTTGACAGGGGGAGATCCTGTCTAACAATTCGCTGGAATATATTGAGGAGGTGACTGGATGAGGAGATGAGGGAAGTGCAGTCGATGTAGTCTACGTGTTCTTCAGAAAAGCTTTTGACAAATATGGGAGACTGAACAAGGAAGTGATTCCGAGTGGAACCAGGTCAATTTGGTAAATTATATTCAAAATGGCTGAGTGGCAGAGGGTGATGGTGGAAGGTTGTTTTTGTGACTGCAAGCCTGTGTTCAGTGGGGTTCCACAGCGATCGATGCTGGGTCCCTTGCTGTTTGTAGTGTACATTGATGGTCGAGACATGAATGTGTGAGGTGTGATCAGTAAGTTTGCAGATGATACAAAAATTGGTGGTGTGGTAAATATTGAGGAGGAAAGCCTTAGATTACAGGAATCATAGAATCCTACAGTGCAGAAGGAGGCCATTCAGCCCATCGAGTCTGCATTGAGCACAATCCCACCCAGGCGATATCCCCTGAACCCCATGCATTTACCCAAGCAATTCTCCCTGACAGTAAGTCCAGTATATCCTGGCCAATCCACCTAACCCACAAGTCTTTGGACTGTGGGCGGAAACTGGAGCACCCGGAGGAAACCCATGCAGACACGGGGAGAATGTGCAAACTCCACACAGATGTGGTCCAAGCCAGAAATCGAACACACGTCCCTGGCGCTGTGGGGCAGCAGTGCTAACCACTGTGCCACCGTGCTGAGGAAACTGAAAGGCTGGTCAAATGGGCAAATGTAATTTACACCTGACGAATGTGAAGCCGTGCATTTGGGACGACTATCCGGACAAGGGAATGTACCATGTCCGGTCGAGTCTGAGGAAGTGCAGAGGACCAGAATGAATTTGGGGTGCATATATGTGGATCCCTAAAAGCAGCAAGACAGGTAGATGAGGTGGTTAAGACGACATGTAGGATACTTGCCTTTAAAGCCACAGCATAGAATATAAGAGCTGGGAGGTGATGATGGAAGTGTATAAAACGCTGGTTAGACCAGAGCAAGAGAACTGTGTACAGCTCTGGTCATCACACTACAGGAAGGATGTGATTACACTGGAGACGGTGGAGAGGAGATTCACCAGGATGCTGCCTGGGCTGGAGAGTTTCAGCTATGAGGAGAGGCTGGTTAGGCTGGGTTTTTTACCCTAGAGCAGACACGGCTGGAGGTGGAGCGGGTGTAGTGGGTGGTGGTGGGGAATGCTTTCAGGTGGGGGCGGGGGGGGGGCGGGGGGAACTGAGTGATATGAACACAATTATGTGGCACATCGATAGGAAGAAACCTTTTCCCTTTAGTAGAGGTGTCAATAACCAGAGGGGCGTGGATTTAAGGTAAAGGGCAGATTTTTGTGTGGATTTGAGGGAAAATGTTTCCATCCACAGGGTGCTGGGATCTGCAGCTCACGGCGTGAAAGGATGGTAGAAGCGGGAACAACCACAAGAGGCATTTAGATCAGCAACTCAAACGCCAGAGCATATAATTATTAAACTCGAAAGAGTGCAGAAAATATTTACTAGGATGCTACTGGGACTTGATGGATTGAGTTATAAGGAGAGGCTGAATAGACTGGGACTTTTTCCCCTGGAGCGTCGGAGGCTGAGGGGTGATCTTATAGAGGTCTATAAAATAATGAGGGGCACAGATCAGCTCGATATTCTATATCTTTTCCCAAAGGTAGGGGAGTCTAAAACTAGACGGCATAGATTTAAGGTGAGACGGGAAAAATACAAAAGTGTCCAGAGGGGCAATGTTTTCACACAGAGGGTGGTGAGTGTCTGGAACGAGCTGCCAGAGGCAGTAGCAGAGGCAGGTACACTTTTTTTTTAAAAAAAGCGTTTCGATAGTTAAATGGGCACGATGGGTATAGAGGGATATGGGGCAAATGTGGGCAATTGGGATTAGTTTAGGGGTTTAAAAAGAAAGGGCAGCATGGATAAGATGGGCTGAAGGGCCTGTTTCCATTCTGTAAACTCTTTGACAAGGCTGTGGATCGAGTGCTGGAAAATGGGATTGGATTGGAAAGGTGTTTGATGACCAGTTCAGACATAATGGCCGAATGGCCTCATTTCGTGCTGTTAAAACTCGATGGCTGTTAGGCCACCCACAGCAGTGGCCCCATCACTTGCAGCTCTCACAGCGCTGGCTGGGATACCGACCACCTCCCAAACCTATCTGGTTGCAAATGCGCAATTGCAGCCAGCATTGAGCTGCCTGGTCTGAGAGAGACAGCTGTCAGCTCTCTGCTGCTGCAGCTCGCTTCAACACAGCAGCTGCCCCCAGGTAGTCCGGGGGTGCTCAGCTCTTTCTGAGCAGCCCCCGACCAGATATAGACCCAGCACCCTCCCCACCACCTGGACCAATCACCGCCCCTTCCCCCACACCAATTGCATGCAGAGTGTCAGCAGGGCACGTCTCCTTAACCCACTGTGCATGCAGAGAGGCAGCGAGAACCCTTCCTACCCCACTGTGCATGCAGATAGGCAGCGAGAACCCTCCCTACCCCTCTGTGCATGCAGAGAGGCAGCGAGACCCCCTCCCTACCCCACTGTGCATGCAGAGAGGCAGCGAAATCCGCTCCCTACCCCACTGTGCATGCAGAGTGGCAGCGAGACCCCCTCCCTACCCCACTGTGCATGCAGAGAGGCAGTGATGCCCCCCTCCCTACCCCCACTGTCCATGCAGAGAGGCAGCGAGAACCCCTCCCTAACCCACTGTGCATGCAGAGAGGCAGCGAAACCCCCTCCCTACCCCACTGTGCATGCAGAGAGGCAGCGAGACCCCCTCCCTACCCCCACTGTCCATGCAGAGAGGCAGCGAAACCCCCTCCCTACCCCCCTGTGCATGCAGAGAGGCAGCGAGACCCCCCTCCCTACCCCACTGTCCATGCAGAGAGGCAGCGAAACCCCCTCCCTACCCCACTGTGCATGCAGAGAGGCAGCGAAACCCGCTCCCTACCCCACTGTGCATGCAGAGTGGCAGCCAGACCCCCTCCCTACCCCACTGTGCATGCAGAGAGGCAGTGATGCCCCCCTCCCTACCCCCACTGTCCATGCAGAGAGGCAGTGAGAACCCCTCCCTAACCCACTGTGCATGCAGAGAGGCAGCGAAACCCCCTCCCTACCCCACTGTGCATGCAGAGAGGCAGCGAGACCCCCTCGCTACCCCCACTGTCCATGCAGAGAGGCAGTGCTGTCCCCCTCCCTCCCAACATCAATCACGTGCAGAGTGGCAGCGGGGACCACCCCACGCCACAGACAGCGGGCAGAGTGGTTACGGGACCCTCTCCGACCCAGCAACTACGTTGAGAGTCGGCCCCGCTACCTTCAGGCTCCGCCCCTGTAGACCCCGCCACCTCATGCCCCAGTCCCTGGTACTGCCCGGTGGGCATTGCCCAAGGGGCACCTACCTTTGCCCTCGACCTTGCCCAGTGCCCTCAATGGCCTTCAGTTCTCCCGGCGAGGTCATCATGACTCGTCCTCATACATGTAGCCAGCTGTTTTCCTCACCGGACGCAACCTCTCCCGGTGAGGCTCCAAAGGCAAGTGTGGCGCACAATTCCATCCCAGGCTCGCTAATTTCATTTAAATTTGTTTTAAAATAAATTGAAATAATTTATTCAGCCTCTTGCCGGAAATGGGCAGGAGACTGAATCCGCTGTTTATCCATTGCCGGTGAAGGTTGCAAGAGGTGAGAAATGGGACGTGGACCTGAGTTCCAGGCTGTCACGCGGTTTTACTTGATCACCCCGCCATCAATGGACAGGGAGTAGCTGTTATCCTGCCCCCTACCGTGTGTGTGTTGCGTGTGTCTATATTGTCTGTACCAGTATGCATGTGTGTGTGTGCGTGTTTGTGTGTGAGCAACAGAGTACCTGACGAGTGTTCCTAAGTGTGCGTTATTCTGGAGTGTTGCAGCTATTTTGCTTCTTGAATTTGTGTGTGAGTGGGAGTAAGTGTCTAAATCTGATTGCTTCTATCAACATATGTGTGCATTAATGTATGTGTGTTTGGGTGTGTCTGTGTGTTTGTGTTCCTGTTGCTCTCGGAGAGCTTGTGGTGGCACAGGGGATAGCATTGCTGCCTCACAGCACCAGAGGTCCTGGTTCAATTGCAGGCTTGGCCACTGTCTGTGCAGATTCTGCATGTTCTCCCCATGTCTGCGTGGGTTTCCTCCGGGTGCTGCAGTTTCCTCCCACTATCTGAAAGTTGTGCTGGTTGGGTGGATTGGCCGTGCTAAATTGTCCCTCAGTGTACCTGAACAGGCGCTGGAGTGTGGTGACTCGGGGATTTTTATAGTAACTTCATTGCAATGTCAATGTTCGCATACTTGTGACACTGATGAATACATTTCAAATTTAATGAAATATGTTCTCTGTGAGATCCTGCAGTGCAGATATGACCAATAAAATTGATTCTGCGGCCTGGTGATTGGGTGGGTGAACTGGTGTTATATGCAGAGGGTGAAAAGGATTCCGTCTCAATCTTTTACGCACGAAGGAATAGTGTTTGAGGTCACATGTCTATGGAAAGTCACAGCACTCAGAAGACATCCCAGCCCATAGACCCTGAGACAATTGTCAGTGGCTGAAAGAATTAATAACCGGATACAGAGATTCAACAAGAGCAGCAAACCCAGTACAGGAAATGACAAGAAAATCAATACAGTTAAGCAGCCTTTCTAGAATTAGGAACTGGACACAGGGGACGGGACTTTCCAGCCTCACTCTTCCCCAAGCTCCAAAATCCCACCCGTGTTCAACAGACCTTCCCATTCTCCGCCCCTCGCCTGCACCGATTCCCGTGGCGGTCGGGCCGGACCAATTCCAGCCAGAGACTTACCCGGAACACCAACAATCGCCAGGAGGGGATAGTAAAAACATTGAATCATGAACAGTAGATATTGAATCCGAACAGCTGATGTCATCCACCAATAATCATCAGTAAACCAAGAAATCCAATAGAATAACCTCCTGTCCTTGGTTGGAACATTCCGGTTCATTGTTCCCAGATTCTGATCCATTGTTGTAACATTCCAATCCATTGTTCCCAGATTCCGATCCATTGTTGGAAGATTCCAATCCATTGTTCCCAGATTCTGATCCATTGTTGGAAGATTCCGGTTCATTGTTCCCAGATTCTGATCCATTGTTGGAACATTCCGGTTCATTGTTCTCAGATTCTAGAGGGCACAGGTTTAAGGTGAGACGGGAGCGTTACAAAAGTGTCCAGAGGGGCAATGTTTTCACACAGAGGGTGGTGAGTGTCTGGAACAAGCTGCCAGATGTAGTAGTAGAGGCGGGTCCAATTTTGTCTTTTAAAAAGCATTTAGATAGTTACATGGGTACAGAAGGATATGGGCCAAACGCGGGCAATTGGGGTTCGTTTATGAGTTTTAAAAAAAGGGTAGCACGGACAAGTTGGGCCGAATGGCCTGTTTCCCTGCTGTAAACCTCTAATACTCTGTTCTGATCCATTGTTGGAAGACTCCAATCCATTGCTCCCAGATTCTGATCTCTCCTCTCCCTCCCTCTCTCTCCACAGCCGCTGATCTCTGTTGGTGTCGGAGTTGCCGCTCCCGCTGACTCAATGGGACAACACATTGAACGGAATCCCTTATTAATAGAAGAGGGGAATCCCTCCAGGCACACTATTCGGATCCATGGAGACTCACATCAATTCCAGTCACTGAACAAACAGCTTCACTTAACCCCCTTCAATCCAACACTTTTTATACCCAACGTAGAACAGTTACTGCCTCGATGGGGTGTTGAGGGTCAGGGAGGGATGGAAAGTTGGAAATAATGTAGGGTCAATATTAATTTGATATAGCAGAGATCACTCTGCTCGTGTTAATTTTGAGACGACGAGAATACAAAAGCAGGGGTGTACTGCTGAGGGTTTATTCGACACTGGTCTGACCGCATTCACAATATAGTCAGCAATTGTGGTCCCCGTATCTAAGGAAGGATGTGCTGGCCTTGGAGAGGGTCCAGAGCAGGTTCACAAGAATGATCCGGGGAATGAAAGACTTGACGCATGAGGAGCGTCTGAGGACTGGGGGTCCATACTCGATGCAGTTTGGAAGTATGAGGAAGGGTATCACATTGAAACTTACAGAATAATGAAAGGCCTGGATCGAGTGCACTTGGGGAAGATGTTTCCATTAGTTGGGGAGACTTGGACCCGAGGGCACAGACTCAGAGGGAAGGGATGGCCCTTTAGAAATGTGATGTGGAGATGGCGGTGTTGGACTGGGGTGTGCGCAGTGAGAAGTCTCACAACACCAGTTTCCCACTCACCTGATGAAGGAGCAGCATTCCGAAAGCTTGTGATTCGAAATAAACCTGTGGGACTTTAACCTGCTGTTGTGAGACTTCTTACTTCAGAACTGAGACGAGGAGGAATTTCTTCAGCCAGAGGGTGGTGAATCTGTGGAATTCATTGCCATACAAGGCTGTGGAGGCCAGATCATTGAATGTATTTAATAAAGAGATAAACAGGTTCTTGACTGGTACAGCGATCAAGGGTTACGGGGAGAAAGCAGGAGAATTGGTTTGAGAAACTTATCAGCCAGAATTGAATGGTGGAGCCGGCTCGAAGGGCCGAATGGCCTCATTCTGCTCTTATATCTTATTGTCTGATGGGTATCATGGTCGTGGTTTTTAGATGAAGTTAACGTCAATCAGGGTTGATATAGTCTGCTTAATCCAGGTTGTAGCAGATCTTATGTACAGCTCATGGACAGAACAATCTTAGTATAGGAATTTACACGGATCAATCTCTCAGCATTACGTACAGTACAGTCTTAGCTCGAGTCATCAGATAGAACTATCTCTCAGTGTTATGTACAGTACAACCTGAGGCTTCAGATAGAACTATCTCTCAGTGTTATGTACAGTAAAATCTGACGCTTCAGATAGAACGATCTCTCAGTGTTATGTACAATACAATCTGAGGCTTCAGATAGAACTATCTCTCAGTGTTATGTACAATACAATCTGAGGCTTCAGATAGAACTATCTCTCAGTGTTATGTACAATACAATCTGAGGCTTCAGATAGAACTATCTCTCAGTGTTACGTACAGTACAATCTGAGGCTTCAGATAGAACTATCTCTCAGTGTTATGTACAGCGCAATCTGACGCTTCAGATAGAACTATCTCTCAGTGTTATGAACAGTACAATCTGAGGCTTCAGATAGAACTATCTCTCAGTGTTACGTACAGTGCAATCTGACGCTTCAGATAGAACTATCTCTCAGTGTTATGTACAGTACAATCTGAGGCTTCAGATAGAACTATCTCTCAGTGTTATGTACAGTACAATCTGAGGCTTCAGATAGAACTATCTCTCAGTGTTATGTACAGTGCAATCTAAGGGTTCAGATAGAACTATCTCTCAGTGTTATGTACTGTACAATCTGAGGCTTCAGATAGAACTATCTCTCAGTGTTATGTACAGTACAATCTGAGGCTTCAGATAGAACTATCTCTCAGTGTTATGTACAGTACAACCTGAGGCTTCAGATAGGACTATCTCTCTGTGTTATGTACAGTACAATCTGAGGCTTCAGATAGAACTATCTCTCAGTGTTATGTACAGTACAATCTGAGGCTTCAGATAGAACTATCTCTCAGTGTTATGTACAGTACAATCTGAGGCTTCAGATCGAACTATCTCTCAGTGTTATGTACAGTACAATCTGAGGCTTCAGATAGAACTATCTCTCAGTGTTATTTACAGTGCAATCTGAGGCTTCAGATAGAACTATCTCTCAGTGTTATGTACAGTACAATCTGAGGCTTCAGATAGAACTATCTCTCAGTGTTATGTACAGTGCAATCTGAGGCTTCAGATAGAACTATCTCTCAGTGTTATGTACAATACAATCTGAGGCTTCAGATAGAACTATCTCTCAGTGTTATGTACAGAACAATCTGAGGCTTCAGATAGAACTATCTCTCAGTGTTATGTACAGACAATCTGAGGTTTCAGATAGAACTATCTCTCAGTGTTATGTACAGTACAATCTGAGGCTTCAGATAGAACTATCTCTCAGTGATTTGTACAATACAATCTGAGGCTTCAGATAGAACTATCTCTCAGTGTTACGTACAGTGCAATCTGACGCTTCAGATAGAACTATCTCTCAGTGTTATGTACAGTACAATCTGAGGCTTCAGAGAGAACTATCTCTCAGTGTTATGTACAGTACAATCTGAGGCTTCAGATAGAACTATCTCTCAGTGTTACGTACAGTGCAATCTGACGCTTCAGATAGAACTATCTCTCAGTGTTATGTACAGTACAATCTGAGGTTTCAGATAGAACTATCTCTCAGTGTTACGTACAGTACAATCTGAGGCTTCAGATAGAACTATCTCTCAGTGTTATGTACAGTACAATCTGAGGCTTCAGATAGAAAAATCTCTCAGTGTTATGTACAGTACAATCTGAGGCTTCAGATAGAACTATCTCTCAGTGTTATGTACAATACAATCTGACGCTTCAGATAGAACTATCTCTCAGTGTTATGTACAGTACAATCTGAGGCTTCAGATAGAACTATCTCTGTGTTATGTACAGTACAATCTGAGGCTTCAGATAGAACTATCTCTCAGTGTTATGTACAATACAATCTGAGGCTTCAGATAGAAATATCTCTCAGTGTTATGAACAGTACAATCTGAGGGTTCAGATAGAACTATCTCTCAGTGTTATGTACAGTACAATCTGAGGCTTCAGATAGAACTATCTCTCAGTGTTATGTACAGTACAATCTGAGGCTTCAGATAGAACTATCTCTCAGTGTTATGTACAGTACAGTCTGAGGCTTCAGATAGAACTATCTCTGTGTTATGTACAGTACAATCTGAGGCTTCAGATAGAACTATCTCTCAGTGTGATGTACAGTACAATTTGAGGCTTCAGATAGAACTATCTCTCAGTGTTATGTACAGTACAATCTGAGGCTTCAGATAGAACTATCTCTCAGTGTTATGAACAGTACAATCTGAGGCTTCAGATAGAACTATCTCTCAGTGTTATGTACAGTACAGTCTGAGGCTTCAGATAGAACTATCTCTGTGTTATGTACAGTACAATCTGAGGCTTCAGATAGAACTATCTCTCAGTGTGATGTACAGTACAATCTGAGGCTTCAGATAGAACTATCTCTCAGTGTTATGTACAGTACAATCTGAGGCTTCAAATAGAACTATCTCTCAGTGTTATGTACAGTACAATCTGAGGCTTCAGATAGAACTATCTCTCAGTGTTATGTACGGTACAATCTGAGGCTTCAGATAGAACTATCTCTCAGTGTTATGAACAGTACAATCTGAGGCTTCAGATAGAACTATCTCTCAGTGTTATGAACAGTACAGTCTGAGGCTTCAGATAGAACTATCTCTCAGTGTTATGTACAGTACAATCTGAGGCTTCAGATAGAACTATCTCTGTGTTATGTACAGTACAATCTGAGGCTTCAGATAGAACTATCTCTCAGTGTTATGTACAATACAATCTGAGGCTTCAGATAGAAATATCTCTCAGTGTTATGAACAGTACAATCTAAGGGTTCAGATAGAACTATCTCTCAGTGTTATGTACAGTACAATCTGAGGCTTCAGATAGAACTATCTCTCAGTGTTATGTACAGTACAATCTGAGGCTTCAGATAGAACTATCTCTCAGTGTTATGTACAGTACAGTCTGAGGCTTCAGATAGAACTATCTCTGTGTTATGTACAGTACAATCTGAGGCTTCAGATAGAACTATCTCTCAGTGTGATGTACAGTACAATTTGAGGCTTCAGATAGAACTATCTCTCAGTGTTATGAACAGTACAATCTGAGGCTTCAGACAGAACTATCTCTCAGTGTTATGAACAGTACAATCTGAGGCTTCAGATAGAACTATCTCTCAGTGTTAGGTACAATACAATCTGAGGCTTCAGATAGAACTATCTCTCAGTGTTATGTACAGTACAATCTGAGGATTCAGATAGAACTATCTCTCAGTGTGATGTACAGTACAATTTGGGGCTTCAGATAGAACTATCTCTCAGTGTTATGTACAGTACAATCTGAGGCTTCAGATAGAACTATCTCTCAGTGTTATGTACAGTACAGTCTGAGGCTTCAGATAGAACTATCTCTGTGTTATGTACAGTACAATCTGAGGCTTCAGATAGAACTATCTCTCAGTGTGATGTACAGTACAATTTGAGGCTTCAGATAGAACTATCTCTCAGTGTTATGAACAGTACAATCTGAGGCTTCAGACAGAACTATCTCTCAGTGTTATGAACAGTACAATCTGAGGCTTCAGATAGAACTATCTCTCAGTGTTAGGTACAATACAATCTGAGGCTTCAGATAGAACTATCTCTCAGTGTTATGTACAGTACAATCTGAGGATTCAGATAGAACTATCTCTCAGTGTGATGTACAGTACAATTTGAGGCTTCAGATAGAACTATCTCTCAGTGTTATGTACAGTACAATCTGAGGCTTCAGATAGAACTATCTCTCAGTGTTATCTACAATACAATCTGAGGCTTCAGATAGAACTATCTCTCAGTGTTATGTACAGTACAATCTGAGGATTCAGATAGAACTATCTCTCTGTGTTATGAACAGTACAATCTGAGGCTGCAGATAGAACTATCTCTCAGTGTTATGTACAGTACAATCTGAGGTTTCAGATAGAACTATCTCTGTGTTATGAACAGTACAATCTGAGGCTGCAGATAGAACTATCTCTCAGTGTTATGAACAGTACAATCTGAGTCTTCAGATAGAACTATCTCTCAGTGTTACGTACAGTACAATCTGAGGTTTCAGACAGAACTATCTCTCAGTGTTATGTACAGTACAATCTGAGGCTTCAGATAGAACTATCTCTCAGTGTTATGAACAGTACAATCTGAGGCTTCAGATAGATCTATCTCTCAGTGTTACGTACAGTACAATCTGAGGCTTCAGATAGAACTATCTCTCAGTGTTATGTACAGTACAATCTGAGGCTTCAGATAGAACTATCTCTCAGTGTTACGTACAGTACAATCTGAGGTTTCAGATAGAACTATCTCTCAGTGTTACGTACAGTACAATCTGAGGTTTCAGATAGAACTATCTCTCAGTGTTCTGTACAGTACAATCTGAGGCTTCAGATAGAACTATCTCTCAGTGTTATGTACAGTACAATCTGAGGCTTCAGATAGAACTATCTCTCAGTGTTATGTACAGTACAATCTGAGGCTTCAGATAGAACTATCTCTCAGTGTTATGTACAGTACAATCTGAAGCTTCAGATAGAACTATCTCTCAGTGTTATGTACAGTACAATCTGAGGCTTCAGTTAGAACTATCTCTCAGTGTTATGAACAGTACAATCTGAGGCTTCAGATAGAACTATCTCTCAGTGTTACGTACAGTACTATCTGAGGTTTCAGATAGAACTATCTCTCAGTGTTATGTACAGTACAATCTGAGGCTTCAGATATAACTATCTCTCAGAGTTATGTACAGTACAATCTGAGGCTTCAGATAGAACTATCTCTCACTGTTATGTGCAGTACAATCTGAGGCTTCAGATAGAACTATCTCTCAGTGTTATGTACAGTACAATCTGAGGTTTCAGATAAAACTATCTCTCAGTGTTATGAACAGTACAATCTGAGGCTTCAGATAGAACTATCTCTCAGTGTTATGTACAGTACAATCTGAGGATTCAGATAGAACTATCTCTCAGTGTTATGTACAGTACAATCTGAGGCTTCAGACAGAACTATCTCTGTGTAATGTACAGTACAATCTGAGGCTTCAGATAGAACTATCTCTCAGTGTTATGTACAGTACAATCTGAGGCTTCAGATAGAAATATCTCTCAGTGTTATGAACAGTACAATCTGAGGGTTCAGATAGAACTATCTCTCAGTGTTATGTACAGTACAATCTGAGGCTTCAGATAGAACTATCTCTCAGTGTTATGTACAGTACAATCTGAGGCTTCAGATAGAACTATCTCTCAGTGTTATGTACAGTACAGTCTGAGGCTTCAGATAGAACTATCTCTGTGTTATGTACAGTACAATCTGAGGCTTCAGATAGAACTATCTCTCAGTGTGATGTACAGTACAATTTGAGGCTTCAGATAGAACTATCTCTCAGTGTTATGAACAGTACAATCTGAGGCTTCAGACAGAACTATCTCTCAGTGTTATGAACAGTACAATCTGAGGCTTCAGATAGAACTATCTCTCAGTGTTATGTACAATACAATCTGAGGCTTCAGATAGAACTATCTCTCAGTGTTATGTACAGTACAATCTGAGGATTCAGATAGAACTATCTCTCTGTGTTATGAACAGTACAATCTGAGGCTGCAGATAGAACTATCTCTCAGTGTTATGTACAGTACAATCTGAGGTTTCAGATAGAACTATCTCTGTGTTATGAACAGTACAATCTGAGGCTGCAGATAGAACTATCTCTCAGTGTTATGAACAGTACAATCTGAGGCTTCAGATAGAACTATCTCTCAGTGTTACGTACAGTACAATCTGAGGTTTCAGACAGAACTATCTCTCAGTGTTATGTACAGTACTTTCTGAGGCTTCAGATAGAACTATCTCTCAGTGTTATGAACAGTACAATCTGAGGCTTCAGATAGAACTATCTCTCTGTGTTACGTACAGTACAATCTGAGGCTTCAGATAGAACTATCTCTCAGTGTTATGTACAGTACAATCTGAGGCTTCAGATAGAACTATCTCTCAGTGTTACGTACAGTACAATCTGAGGTTTCAGATAGAACTATCTCTCAGTGTTACGTACAGTACAATCTGAGGCTTCAGATAGAACTATCTCTGTGTTATGTACAGTACAATCTGAGGCTTCAGATAGAACTATCTCTCAGTGTTATGTACAATACAATCTGAGGCTTCAGATAGAAATATCTCTCAGTGTTATGTACAGTACAATCTGAGGCTCCAGTTAGAACTATCTCTCAGTGTTATGAACAGTACAATCTGAGGCTTCAGATTGAACTATCTCTCAGTGTTACGTACAGTACTATCTGAGGTTTCAGATAGAACTATCTCTCAGTGTTATGTACAGTACAATCTGAGGCTTCAGATATAACTATCTCTCAGTGTTATGTACAGTACAATCTGAGGCTTCAGATAGAACTATCTCTCACTGTTATGTGCAGTACAATCTGAGGCTTCAGATAGAACTATCTCTCAGTGTTATGTACAGTAAAATCTGAGGTTTCAGATAGAACTATCTCTCAGTGTTATGAACAGTACAATCTGAGGCTTCAGATAGAACTATCTCTCAGTGTTATGTACAGTACAATCTGAGGCTTCAGATAGAACTATCTCTCAGTGTTATGAAGAGTACAATCTGAGGCTTCAGATAGAACTATCTCTCAGTGTTATGAACAGTACAATCTGAGGCTTCAGATAGAACTATCTCTCAGTGTTATGTACAGTACAATCTGAGGATTCAGATAGAACTATCTCTCAGTGTTATGTACAGTACAATCTGAGGCTTCAGATAGAACTATCTCTCAGTGTTATGAACAGTACAGTCTGAGGCTTCAGATGGAACTATCTCTCAGTGTTATGTACAGTACAATCTGAGGCTTCAGATAGAACTATCTCTCAGTGTTATGTACAGTACAATCTGAGGCTTCAAATAGAACTATCTCTCAGTGTTATGTACAGTACAATCTGAGGCTTCAGATAGAACTATCTCTCAGTGTTATGTACAGTACAATCTGAGGCTTCAGATAGAACTATCTCTCAGTGTTATGAACAGTACAATCTGAGGCTTCAGATAGAACTATCTCTCTGTGTTATGAACAGTACAGTCTGAGGCTTCAGATAGAACTATCTCTCAGTGTTATGTACAGTACAATCTGAGGCTTCAGATAGAACTATCTCTGTGTTATGTACAGTACAATCTGAGGCTTCAGATAGAACTATCTCTCAGTGTTATGTACAATACAATCTGAGGCTTCAGATAGAAATATCTCTCAGTGTTATGAACAGTACAATCTGAGGGTTCAGATAGAACTATCTCTCAGTGTTATGTACAGTACAATCTGAGGCTTCAGATAGAACTATCTCTCAGTGTTATGTACAGTACAATCTGAGGCTTCAGATAGAACTATCTCTCAGTATTATGTACAGTACAGTCTGAGGCTTCAGATAGAACTATCTCTGTGTTATGTACATTACAATCTGAGGCTTCAGATAGAACTATCTCTCAGTGTGATGTACAGTACAATTTGAGGCTTCAGATAGAACTATCTCTCAGTGTTATGAACAGTACAATCTGAGGCTTCTGACAGAACTATCTCTCAGTGTTATGAACAGTACAATCTGAGGCTTCAGATAGAACTATCTCTCAGTGTTATGTACAATACAATCTGAGGCTTCAGATAGAACTATCTCTCAGTGTTATGTACAGTACAATCTGAGGATTCAGATAGAACTATCTCTCTGTGTTATGAACAGTACAATCTGAGGCTGCAGATAGAACTATCTCTCAGTGTTATGTACAGTACAATCTGAGGTTTCAGATAGAACTATCTCTCTGTGTTATGAACAGTACAATCTGAGGCTGCAGATAGAACTATCTCTCAGTGTTATGTACAGTACAATCTGAGGCTTCAGATAGAACTATCTCTCACTGTGATGTGCAGTACAATCTGAGGCTTCAGATAGAACTATCTCTCAGTGTTATGTACAGTACAATCTGAGGTTTCAGATAGAACTATCTCTCAGTGTTATGAACAGTACAATCTGAGGCTTCAGATAGAACTATCTCTCAGTGTTATGTACAGTACAATCTGAGGCTTCAGATAGAACTATCTCTCAGTGTTATGAACAGTACAATCTGAGGCTTCAGATAGAACTATCTCTCAGTGTTATGAACAGTACAATCTGAGGCTTCAGATAGAACTATCTCTCAGTGTTATGTACAGTACAATCTGAGGATTCAGATAGAACTATCTCTCAGTGTTATGTACAGTACAATCTGAGGCTTCAGATAGAACTATCTCTCAGTGTTATGAACAGTACAGTCTGAGGCTTCAGATAGAACTATCTCTCAGTGTTATGTACAGTACAATCTGAGGCTTCAGATAGAACTATCTCTGTGTTATGTACAGTACAATCTGAGGCTTCAGATAGAACTATCTCTCAGTGTTATGTACAATACAATCTGAGGCTTCAGATAGAAATATCTCTCAGTGTTATGAACAGTACAATCTGAGGGTTCAGATAGAACTATCTCTCAGTGTTATGTACAGTACAATCTGAGGCTTCAGATAGAACTATCTCTCAGTGTTATGTACAGTACAATCTGAGGCTTCAGATAGAACTATCTCTCAGTGTTATGTACAGTACAGTCTGAGGCTTCAGATAGAACTATCTCTGTGTTATGTACAGTACAATCTGAGGCTTCAGATAGAACTATCTCTCAGTGTTATGTACAGTACAATCTGAGGCTTCAGATAGAACTATCTCTCAGTGTTATGTTCAGAAGAACCTGATCAAGAAGCTTCACATCAAACTTTCTCAGCGTTTTCTCTTGTGAGGTTGTAAGGAGGCAAGTGTGAGTTGAGGAGTGTGTGGGAGAAGGACACCGGGCACTTGAACAGGGTCAGCAGCGCCTTGAGGAGCGTGTGAGAGGGAGACACGGGACATCGGGACAGACAGTCAGCACCTTGAGGAGAGTGTGAGAGGGACACTGGGACTGACAGTCAGCACCTTGAGGAGAGTGTGAGAGGGGGACACGGGACATCGGGACAGACAGTCAGCACCTTGAGGAGAGTGTGAGAGGGACACTGGGACTGACAGTCAGCACCTTGAGGAGAGTGTGAGAGGGGGACATCGGGACAGACAGTCAGCACCTTGAGGAGAGTGTGAGAGGGGGACATAGAGGATTGAAGCTACTGGTAGAGTTGTACAGCACTGGGATCGAGACTGTTTGTTTATGTCCTGTGGTTCTGAGGATTCTCTTCAATATCGACTCCACAGTCAGGTGTCAGGGACACAACTCTTTATTCCGTCTGTTCACACAACACTCCAAATATTGACTGCCCAATCTGGGAGGATCCCAACAGCTCACCCCACACCTGAGATCACATGGCCCGTTCCCTGAAAGAAAGCCCCAACATATATAACACTCTCCCATGTAAGTAACACCTCCCCACCCCACCCCCACACCCCCCGGTACAGCAACAGCATTTGAAACCATTTGCGAACATTTTTCTCTATTCACTTCATCCAGTCTTGGTGCAGAATCCACAGCATATTTACAATATAATACATCCCATAGTTCATTCCTGATCCTTATGTCCATCTCACAGAGACCTGATCAGGGGGAGTGACAACCCCTTGGGGGTTGATGCCTGGGGATTGGAGCCAGTTTTAAGATCCTCTCTGGTGAGTGAAGCCTCGATGAACCCACCAACGTTTGATCGTCTTCCCGCCGGTCGTCAGTAACCAATGTCGAGTTCCCTGTCCCCTCCATCAGCGGAGGAGTTGTTGATACCAGGCCTCCCTGGCCTCCCACATAACAGAACAGAGAGTATAGAAGGTGGCAGGATTCTAACCTCAGGCAGAGCAAAAAAAAGGTGCCAGGAATGAGAAGGGAGGTGGTCAATGCGGGACTGAGGGTGTTGTACCTCAATGCGGGACTGAGTGTGTTGTACCTCAATGCGGGACTGAGGGTGTTGTACCTCAATGCGGGACTGAGGGTGTTGGACCTCAATGCGGGACTGAGGGTGTTGGACCTCAATGCGGGACTGAGGGTGTTGGACCTCAATGCGGGACTGAGGGTGTTGTACCTCAATGCGGGACTGAGGGTGTTGGACCTCAATGCGTGCAGTATATCAATCAAGGCAAATGAGCTTGTTGCGCACATTGAAATTGGCTGGTCCGATGTTGTGGGCATCACAGAGACGTGGCTGCAAGGGGATCAGGGCTGGCATCTAAATATCCAAGGACAGGTGTCTTATTGGAAGGACAGGCAGATGGGCAAAGGGGGCGGGGTTGCATTGTTCTTAAGGAATGGCGTTAAATCAATAGCAAGAAGCGATACAGGATCAGAAGGCAGAGAATCTCTGTGGGTAGAGTTGAGGAGAAACAATGGTAAAAAGACCCTGATGGGAGTTATGTACAGGTCTCCAAGCAGGAGTCAGGATGAGGGGCAGAAAATAAATCTGGAGATAGAAAAGGCACATAAAAAGGCAATATTACAATAATTATGGGGGACTTCAATGTGCAGGTGGACTGGGAAAATCCGGTAGGTAGTGGGTCCCAAGAAAAGGAATTTGTGGAATGTTTAAGAGATGCTTTTTTGGAGCAGCTTGTGACAGAGCCTCCTGGGGAAACGGGAATTCTGGAGTTGGTGATGTGTAATGAGGCAGATTTGATGAGGGAACTTCAGGTGAAGTGACCCTGAGAGAGCAGTGACCACAATATGATAGAATTTACCCTGCAGTTTGAGAGGGAGAAACTGGAATCAGATGTAAAGGTATTTGAATTAAATAAAGATAACTACAAGGACATGAGGGAGGAGCTGGCCAGAGTTGATTGGAAAGGGAGCCGAGCAGGGGAGACAGTGGAACGGCAATTACAGGAGTTTTCGGGGGGGGGGGGGGAGTGGGGGGTTATTCGGGAGGCACAACAGAAATTCATCCCAAGGAGGAGGAAACATGCTAAAGAGAGGACGAAGCTTCCATGGCTGACGAGGAAAGCAAAGGACAGCATAAAAGCAAAAGAATCACTGGAGGCAGGGAGGGTACCAGAGGACTGGACATTAGCTGATGTAACACCGCTGTTTAAGAAGGGAGGGAGGCAGCAGATGGGAAATTATAGGCCGGTTCGACTGACCTCGTTCATTGGCAAGATTTTATAGTCCATTATTAAAGATGAGATCGCAGAGTACTTGGAAGTGCATGATAAAGTAGGACTGAGTCAGCACGGCTTTGTCAAGGGGAGATCATGTCTGACAAATCTGTTCGAGTTCTTTGAGGAGGTAACAAGGAAGTTAGATAAAGGAGAGCCAGTGGACCTGATTTATTTGGATTTCCAAAAGGCCTTTGACAAGGTACCACATCGGAGACTTTTAAATAAGTTAGGTGCCCGTGGTGTTAAGTGTAAGATCCTGGCATGGATAGAGGATTGGTTGACTGGCAGAAGGCAGAGAGTGGGGATAAACGGGTCTTGTTCAGGATGGCAGCCGGTGACTAGTGGTGTGCCTCAGGGGTCGGTGCTGGGACCACAACTTTTCACAATACACATTAACGATTTGGAAGAACGAAATGAAGCCACTGTTGCCAAGTTTGCAGATGATGGAAAGATATGCAGAGGGAGAGATAGTATTGAGGAAGCAGGGGGACTGCACAAGGACTTGGATAGGCTCGGAGAGTGGGCAAAGAAGTGGCAGATGGAATATAACGTGGAAAAGTGTGAGATTATAAACATTGGAAGGAGAAATGGAGGCATAGACTATTTTCTATTTGGGGAAATGCTGAGGCAATCAGAAGCACAAAGGGACTAGGGAGTCCTTGTTCAATATTCCCTTAAGGTTAACGTGTAGGTTCATAGAACCATAGAACCATAGAAAATTACAGCTCAGAAACAGGCCTTTTCGCCCTTCTTGTCTGTGCCGAACCATTTTTTGCCTAGTCCCACTGACCTGCACTTGGACCATATCCCTCCACACCCTCTCATACATGAACCCGTCCAAGTTTTTCTTACATGTTCAGTTAGCAGTCAGGAAGACAAATGCAATGTTAGCATGCATGTCGAGAGCGCTGGAATACAAGAGCAGGGATGGACTTCTGAGGCTGTATAAGGCTCTATTTGGAGTATTGTGAGTGGTTTTGGGCCCAGTATCTGAGGAAGGATGTGCTGGCCTAGGAAAGGATCCAGAGGAAGTTCACAAGAATGATCCCTGGAATGAAGAGCTTGTCGTATGAGGAACGGTTGAAGACTCTGGGTCTGTACTCGTTGGAGTTTAGAAGGATGAGGGGGATCTTATTGAAACTTACAGGATACGGCGAGCCCTGGATAGAGTGGACGTGGAGAGGATGTTTCCACTCATAGGAAAAACTAGAACCAGAGGGTATAACCTCAGGCTAAAGGGACGATCCTTTAAAACGGAGATAAGGATGAATTTCTTCAGCCAGAGAGTGGTGAATCTGTGGAATTCGTTGCCACAGAGGGCTGTGGAGGCCAGGTCATTGAGTGTCTTTAAGACAGAGATAGATAGGTTTTTGATCAATGAAGGAATCAAGGGTTATGGGGAGAAGGCAGGAGAATGGGGATGAGAATCATATCAGCCATGATTGAATGGCGGAGCAGACTCGATGGGCCGAATGGCCGAAATCTGTTCCTCTATCTCAAGGTTTTATGAAGAGAGGTTGGATAGGCTTGAGCAGTTTTCGTTGGAGCAGAGAAGACTGAGGGGCAACCTGATCGAGATGTTCAAGATTATGAGGAACATGGACAGAGTGGATAAGGAGCAGGGATAAACTGGGGTTGTTCTCACTGGAAAGACAGAGGATGAGGGATGACCTAATAGAGGTGTATAAAATTATGAAAGGCATAGATAGGGTGAACGGTGGGAAGCTTTTTTCCAGGTCGGCGGTGACGTTCACGAGGGGTCATAGGTTCAAGGTGAAGGGGGTTGCGGGGGGAGGTTTAACACGGATATCAGAAGGACGTATTTTACACAGAGGGTGGTGGGGGCCTGGAATGCGCTGCCGGGCAAGGTGGTGAAGGCAGACACACTGGGAATGTTTAAGACTTATCGAGATAGCCACATGAACGGAGTGGGAATGGAGGGATACAAAATAATGGTCTAGTTTGGACAAGGGAGTGGCGCGGGCTTGGAGGGCCGAAGGGCCTGTTCCTGTGCTGTATTGTTCTTTGTTTTTTGAGCAGCTGTTTCCCTTAGTTGATGGGTCAGTTACGAGGGGCATAGGTTCAAGGTGAGGGGCAGGAGGTTTAGGGGGGAATGTGAGGAAAAACCCTTTTACCCAGAGGGTGGTGACGGTCTGGAATGCGCTGCCTGGGAGGGTGGTGGAGGTGGGTTTCCTCACATCCTCCAAAAAGTGCCTGGATGAGCACTTGGCACAGCCATAACATTCAGGGCTATGGACCAGGTGCTGGCAAGCGGGATTAGGTGGGCAGGTCAAGGCATTTCATGCATCGGTGCAGACTCGATGGGCCGAAGGGCCTCTTCTGCGCCGTGTGATTCTATGATTCTCTGAGTGTTGCTGAGGTCATGGAGTGGCCGGGAAGTGATGGATTCAGGCTGGTTGGGTTGGTGGGGATCAGGTGGTGGGAGAGGCGGGTGTGAGTGGAATGTTAGAATGGAACCAATGTAACAACCAACAGAACCACATTGGATCTGTTGCAGTGACCAATGGGAACAAGCTGTAAGGGTCAGCTGACCCAGTAAACTATGTAACCAATGAGAAAATGATGTGGTGGTCAGCTGACCAGCTGACTCAGTATAAGTAAGAAGCTGCTGGGGTTTGTGGGAATGGCCCAGGGTGAGGCCTCGAGTGTTGGAGTAATGAAGTTTCATTATTGAAACGTTTTGTCTGATTTACAAGTTGGAGTAAGTTTTGTTTCATTTTATTGCCCAGAACTGAAGAGTCCCTTCTGCTGGATGAACATGGAATACCGAGGGGGGTGGGGTGTTTATTTGGGGAGGGGGTGAGGGTAGGGCGTGTGGGGCTGTCCCATACGGGGCACCGTCTGCGCCTTTAAAATAAAATCCAAAGTTACAAGAGGTTTTTCCCCCTCCTAATGTTTTCATTGTAACTATGATCTGGTGTCAGTGATTGGAATCAGTTTGTCAGATGGGAGCAGGCACAGCACAATTCTCCAGGAGAATAGGCCTTCTGGACAATCGCCGGGTAAACCCTTAACTATCAGGGGCGCAACAAGTACGATAATACCCAGCCCCCCCCCCCCGCCCTTCCCATTACCAGACAGCGCACCCCCCCTCGACACCGCCCTCCAGCCCATGCTCCAATCCATTACTAATTAAAACTCTGTCTGTCTCCTCAAATTTACCAAGTCCCAGCATCCACCGCACTCCGAGGTAATGAATTCCACAGATTCACCACCCATTGAGAGAAGTAATTTCTCCCCATGTCTGTTTTAAATCTGCTGCCCCTTTCCCGTAAGATGCCCTACATTGTTCTACACTGTGATTCCTGATAGGCTGCTTTATACCACTCCCACTACAGTGGCACAGTGGTTAGCACTGCTGCCTCACAGCGACAGGGACCTGGGTTCGTTTCCCGGCTTGGGTCACTGTCTGTGCGGAGTCTGCATGTTCTCCCCGTGTCTGCGTGAGTTTCCTCCGGCTGCTCCGGTTTCCTCCCACAGTCTGAAAAACGTGCTGTTAGGTGGATTGGCAATGCTAAAGTGTCCTCAGTGTCCACCGATGTACTGGATAGGTGGATTGGCCATTCCACATTACCCCTTAGTGTCCACATATGTACTGGATAGAACATAGAACATAGAACATTACAGCGCAGTACAGGCCCTTCGGCCCTCGATGTTGCGCCGACCAGTGAAACCAATCTAAAGCCCCTCTAAAATTCACTATTCCAATATCATCCATATGGTTATCCAATAACCATTTGAATGCTCTTAATGTTGACGAGTCCACGACTGCTGCAGACAGGGCATTCCACGCCCTTGCTACTCTCTGAGTAAAGAACCTACCTCTAACATCTGTCCTATGTCTCTCACCCCTCAATTTAAAGCTCTGTCCCCTCGTGTTCGCCAACACCATCCGAGGAAAAAGGCTCTCACTATCCACCCTATATAATCCTCTGATCATCTTGTATGCCTCTATTAAGTCACCTCTTAACCTTCTCTCGAATGAAAACAACCTCAAGTCCCTCAGCCTTTCCTCATACGATTTTCCCACCATACCAGGCAACATTCTGGTAAATCTCCTCTGCACCCTTTCCAACACTTCCACATCTTTCCTATAATGCGGCGACCAGAACTGTACGCAATACTCCAAATGCGGCCGCACCAGAGGTTTGTACAGTTGCAGCATGAACTCCCGGCTCCGAAACGCAATCCCTCTACCAATAAAAGCTAACACACCGTACGCCTTCTTAACAACCCTATCAACCTGGGTGCCAACTTGCAGTGATCTATGCATATGGACTCCCAGATCTCTTTGTTCATCCACACTACCAAGTATCTTACCATTAGCCCAGTACTCTGTATTCCTGTTACTCCTTCCAAAGTGAATCACCTCACACTTTTCCGCATTAAACTCCATTTGCCACCTCTCAGCCCAGCTCTGCAGCTTACCTATGTCCCTCTGTAACCTGCCACTTCCCTCCGCACTGTCAACAACTCCACCGACTTTAGTGTCATCCGCAAATTCACTAATCCATCCTTCCACGCCCTCATCCAGGTCATTAATAAAAATGACAAACAGCAGTGGCCCCAAAACAGATCCTTTCGGTACACTGCGAGTAACTGAACTCCAGGATGAATATTTCCCATCAACCACCACCCTTTGTTTTCTTACAGCTAGCCAATTCCTGATCCAAACCACTAAATCACCCTCAATCCCATGTGTCCGTATTTTCTGCAAAAGCTTACCATGGGGAACCTTATCAAACACTTTGCTGAAATCCATATACACCACATCAACCGCTTTACCCTCATCCACCTCTTTGGTCACCTTCTCAAAGAACTCAATAAGGTTTGTGAGGCACGACCTACCCTTCACAAAACCGTGCTGACTATCCTAATCAAATTATTCCTTTCTAGGTGATCATAAATCCTAAATCTTATAATCCTTTCCAATACTTTGCCCACAACAGAAGTGAGGCTCACCGGTCTATAATTACCAGGGTTGTCCCTACTCCCCTTCTTGAACAAGGGGACAACATTTGCTATCCTCCAGTCTTCTGGCACTGTTCCTGTAGACAATGACGACACAAAGATCAAAGCCAAAGGCTCTGCAATCTCCTCTCTAGCCTCCCAGAGAATCCTAGGATAAATCCCATCCGGCCCAGGGGACTTATCTATTTTTACCCTTTCCAGAATTGCTAACACCTCCTCCTTATGAACCTCAATCCCATCCAGTCCAACAGCCTGCATCTCAGTACTCCCCTCGACAACACTGTCCCTCTCCAGTGTGAATACCGACGAAAAATATTCATTTCGTGCCTGTCCTATCTCTTCAGACTCCACGCACAACTTCCCACTACTGTCCTTGAATGGCCCTAATCTTACCCTAGTCATTCTTTTACTCCTGACATACCTATAGAAAGCTTTAGGGTTTTCCTTGATCCTAACCGCCAAATACTTCTCATGTCCCCTCCTGGCTCTTCTTAACTCTTTCTTTAGGTCCTTCCTGGCTAACTTGTAACTCTCAAGCTCCCTAACTGAGCCTTCACGTCTCATCTTAATATGAGTCTTCTTCCTCTTCACAAGAGATTCAACCTCTTTATTAAACCACGGTTCCCTCACACGTCTGCTTCCTCCCTGCCTGACAGGTACATATTTATAGAGGACGCGGAGTAGCTGTTCCTGGAACAAACTCCACACTACAATTGTGCCCATCCCCTGCAGTTTCCTTCCCCAACCTATGCCAGCTAAATCTAGCCTAATCGCATCATAATTTCCTTTCCCCCAGCTATAACTCTTGCCCTTTGGTATATACCTATCCTTTTCCATCGCTAAAGTAAACGTAATCGAATTGTGGTCACTGTCACCAAAGTGCTCACCTACCTCCAAATCTAACACCCGGTCTGGTTCATTACCCAGTCCCAAATCCAATGTGGCTTCTCTTGTTGTTCCATCTACATACTGCGTCAGGAAGCCTTCCTGCACACACTGGACAAAAACCGACCCCTCTAAAGTACTCGAACTATAGCTTTTCCAGTCAATATTTGTAAAGTTAAAGTCCCCCAGTACAACTACCCTGTTACTTTCGCTCCTATCCAAAATCATCTTTGCAATCTTTTCCTCGACATCTCTGGAACTTTTCGGAGGTCTATAAAAAACTCCCAAGAGGATGACCTCTCCTTTCCTGTTTCTAACCTCAGCCCAAACTACCTCAGTAGACGAGTCCTCATCAAATGTCCTTTCTGCCACCGTAATACTGTCCTTGACTAACAATGCCACACCTCCCCCTCTTTTACTACCTTCCCTGCACGGACTGAAACATCTAAACCCCGGAACCTGCAACAACCATTCCTGTCCCTGCTCTATCCATGTCTCCGAGACTGCCACAACATCGAAATCCCAGGTACCAACCCATGCTGCAAGTTCACCCACCTTATTCTGGATGCTCCTGGCGTTGAAGTATACACACTTCAAACCGCCTTCCTGCCTGCCAGTATACTCCTGCGACTCTGAAACCTCATCCATGACCTCACTACTCTCAACCTCCTGTATACCGGAGCTACAGTTCAGGTACCCACCCCCCTGCTGAATTAGTTTAAACTCTCCCGAAGTGCATTAGCAAATTTCCCCCCCAAGATATTGGTACCCCTCTGGTTCAGGTGCAGACCATCCTGTTTGTAGAAGTCCCACCTACCCGAGAAAGAGCCCCAATTGTCCAGGTATCTGGATCACTCCCTCCTGCACCATCCCTGTAACCACGTGTTCAACTGCTCTCTCTCCCTATTCCTCTCCTCACTATCACGTGGCACGGGTAACAAACCAGAGATAACAACTCTGTTTGTTCTAGCCCTAAGCTTCCACCCTTACATCCCCATCCCTTTTCCTACCTATGTCTTGAGTGCCTATGTGAACCACAACTTGGAGCTGGTACCACTCCCCCTTAAGGATATCGAAAACACGATCCGAGACATCGCGGACTCTGGCTCCTGGGAGGCAACACACCAACCGCGAGTCTCTCTCGTTCCCGCAGAATCTCCTATCTGTCCCTTTAACTATGGAGTCCCCAATGACTAATCCTCTACTTCTCTCCCCCCTTCCCTTCTGAGCCACGAAGACAGACTCTGAGCCAGTGACCTGTACACCATGGCTTACCCCTGCTAAGTCGTCCCCCCCCAACAGCATCCAAAAGTGTACTATCCCCAATTTCTACGACATTTTTTGTTTCTCCCCCTGCTTGGATGGCTCCCTGTATCTTGGTGCTGGATAGGTGGATGGGCCATTCTACATTGCCCCTTAGTGTCCACAGATGTACTGGATAGGTGGATTGGCCATTCTCCATTGCCCCTTAGTGTCCACAGATGTACTGGTTCGGTGGATTGGCCATTCTCCATTGCCCCCTAGTGTCCACAGATGTGCGGGTTAAGTGGATTGGCCATTCTACATTACCCCTTAGTGTCCACAGATGTACTGGATTGGTGGATTGGCCATTCTACATTACCCCTTAGTGTCCACAGATGTACTGGATTGGTGGATTGGCCATTCCACATTGCCCCCTAGTGTCCACAGATGTGCGGGTTAGGTGGATTGGCCATTCTACATTGCCCCTTAGTGTCCAAAGATTTGCAGCTCAGGTGAATTGGTCATGCTAAATTTAGCACTCATGCCACGATGAATCGTAGAATTCTAGTGCAAAAGGAGGCCATTCAGCCCATCGAGTCTGCACCGGCCACAATCCCATCCAGGCCCTGTCCCTATTACCCCATGCTTTTACCCCAGCTCGTCTCCCTGACACTAAGGGGCAATATAGCATGGCCAATCCACCTAACCTGCATATCTTTGGACTGTGGGAGGAAACCGGAGCACCCGGAGGAAACCCACGCAGACACGGGGAGAACGTGCAAACTCCACACAGACAGTGACCCGAGGCCAGGAATCGAACCCGGGTCCCTGGCGCTGTGACACCCCACGAAGTATCAATTTATTTCTGAATATCAAGATTTATTAATGTCGGGGGTACAGAGTGTGAGCAGAATAAGAGGATTATAGGGCACCTTCGTGTTGAGCTGGGCCAGAGAACGGGGGTTTGAACATTTCAATTCAGTTCTTAAAATCTGGAAATAAGTCAGTGAAAATAACGGTGAAGTTGATGGGTTGTTGTAAAAACCTGACCAGTTCACTGATGTACTTCGGGAGAGGTCCTTACCCAGGCTCAACTCTACGTGACTCCAGCCCCACGCCAATGTGGTTGACTCAACTGTCCTCTGAAGTGACTGAGTCTGCCCTGTGGTTGTAAGAAAGCGCCAACGATGAATTTCCAAGGATGGACCCTAAAGTCAGCAATGCCCACACACTGAGAATGAACAATACTGATTTTGGCACGACACACCGGTTATGTTACACCACACTAAGGGCCTCATGGTCTGATTTGCCAGTGGGATAAAGCCTCAGAACAGCAGGTTGTGTCGTGTCCAAAGATGTGCAGGTTGGGTGGATTGGCCATGATGAATTGCCTCTTAGTGTCTAAAGATGAGAAGGATAGGTGGATTAACCATGCTAACTTGTCCCTTAGTGTCCAAAGATATGGAGGATCGGTTGATTGGCCATGTTAAATTGCCTTAAGGGCGCGAAAACTTGGTAAAGTCAGGTGTGAGGCGATTAGTACAATCCGTGCAGATGTCCACTTTACCAAGGCCCGAAAATGGCCGCGATCCGAACCGCGCCCGAAATGGGTGATGCATTTAAATTGAGTTAATGAGCTGGATGCCCAATCTTACCTGCATTTCCCCCCTTACCATCGCGTTCGCCCGTCCAGATTCGGCCTGGAACAGACGTGCTCGGCAAAGGTCTGTTTCGGGCAGTCCAGCTCTGAGAAGGTAAGATCAGAGCTTCTGGCGGCTCTCTGACTCAGATCAGTGGTGGGGGGAGAGGGGGGTGGGGGTGCGGGAGGCCGGAGGTGGATCAGATCATTCTCTGGTCATGGGGGGAGGGGAGGGAGGTGGATCAGATAATTCTCTGGTGAAGGGGGCAGGGGTGAGAGGGTTGCCGTTGCCATTCTGCGGGTGATCGGTGGGGGGGCGGGGGTAAGGGGTCGCGATCGGTCTGGGTAGTGGGGGAGGTGGGTGTAAAGGGGGACAGTTATGTTGTGGGGTGGGGCGATGTCTGTGGGGGCCATCACTCCCACTTTTCGCTCCCAGGTCACTTCATCCGCTTGTTGCTGCCCGGGAGCGATGTGACATGGGCGCCCATTTCAGATGTATTTCTCACTGCGCACGCGCAGTTCAGAGCTCCGATCGGAGTTGCAGCGTTTCGAGAGCGCGAAGCCCCGCCCACAGAGCGATTCAGACTCACAATGTTTTTTCCAGGGTAAGTGCGTATGGGGCCCACGGAGAACAGATTTCCAAGTCAGATCTGAATTGCGTCCAGATTCAGCGCTTGAAATCAAAATGGTAAAATCGGGCCCTTAGTGTACAAAGGTGTACAGGTTCGGGGGATTGGCCATGCTAACTTGCCCCTTAGTGTCCAAAGACATGCTGGTCAGGTGCATTGGCCATGCTAAATTGCCCCTTAGTGTCCAAAGACATGCTGGTCAGGTGCATTGGCCATGCTAAATTGCCCCTTAGTGTCCAAAGACATGCTGGTCAGGTGCATTGACCATGCTAAATTCTCCCTAAGTACATGCGAACAGGTGCCGGAGTGTGGCGACTCGGGGATTTTCACAGGCGATTCATAGAGATTTACAGCATGGAAATAGGCCCTTTGGCCCAACTTGTCCACACATCCCAGTTTTCACCAATAAGCCAGTCCCAATTGCCCGCATCTGGCCCATATCCCTTTATACCCATAGAAATCATAGAATCCCTAATGTGCAGAAGGAGGCCATTTGGCCCATCGTGTCTGCACCAATCACAATCCCACCAAGACCCGATCCCTGAAACCCCACCCATTTATCATGCTCGTCCACCTGACACTAAGGGGCAATTTACTATGGCCAATCAACCTAACCTGCTCACCTTTGGACTGTGGAAGGGAACTGGAGCACCCGGAGGAAACCCACGCAGACACGGGGAGAATGTGCAGACTCCACACAGACAGAGACCTGAGGCTGGAATTGAACCCGGGTCCCTGCCGCTGTGAGGCAGCAGTGCTAACCACTGTGCCACCGTGCAGCCCATCTTACCCATGTAACTGTCTAAATGCTTTTTGAAAGGTAAAATTGTTCCCGTCTCCACTACTGCCTCTGGCAGCTCGTTTGCAATAAGTGACTTTTCAACAAAATTAATATAAGCCGATTTGTGACCAATAAATAAACTTTAATCTGTAAACGGTGCCATCTTTGATGAAGAGTAAGATAAAAGCAAAAGACCGTGGATGCTGGAATCTGAAATAAAACAGGAAATGCTGGAAAAACTCAGCAGGTCCGACAGCATCTGTGGGGAGAGAATAGAGCAAATGTTTCAACTCTGGATGACCCTTCGTCAGACTCAAAGCGTTGTCTCTATTCTCTCTTCTGTCTGTGTGGAGTTTGCACATTCCCTCCCATCGCCACTTAGTGTCAGGGGGACTAGCAGGGTAAAT
The DNA here is from genome assembly GCF_964213995.1 of Mustelus asterias. Lineage (NCBI taxonomy): Eukaryota > Metazoa > Chordata > Chondrichthyes > Carcharhiniformes > Triakidae > Mustelus > Mustelus asterias. The sequence continues at coordinate 140,713 of NW_027590097.1, read as the reverse complement.
ATGTGGGGTTACGGGGATAGGGCCTGGGTGGGATTGTTGTTGGTGTAGGCTCGATGGGCCAAATGGCCTCCTTCTGCACTGTAGGGATTCTATGATTCACAGATGCTGTCAGACCTGCTGAGATTTTCCAGTATTTTCAGTTTTTGATAAATTTATACCTCCCAAAGTAAACAGACAGTGGAAACAGAAGGTCCCTTATTTCATAACAAAATGGTGATTCTCGAACCACTGCCCAGAATCGACAGTCAGAAAAGGAACTTTGCTGTTAAAGTACTGTGTTCAGTGACGCACGTTAAAATAATCTTGGTCAAATACCTTCAATTCACCATATTGATTACACAATAATGATTGCACAATATTGATTACACAATATTGACCACATCAGCTATCCTCCAATCCTCTGGGACCTCACCTGTGTCCAGTGACGAGACAAAGATTTGCGTCAGAGGCCCAGCGATTTCATCTTTCGTCTCGATGAGCAGCCTTAGATAGATTCCATCAGGCCCTGGGGTTTTGTAAGTCTTTATATTCCTTCCTTGTAATGGTGATTTTCTCTAATGGGTCAACACTCCCCTCCGAGACACTCCCAGTCAACACATCCCTCTCCTTTGCGAATGCCGATGCAAAGTATTCATTTAGGATCTCCACGACTTCTTTGGGCTCTGAAGCATAATTCCCCACTTTTGTCCCTGAGAGGTCCGATTTTTTCCCTGACAACCCTTTTGTTCCTAACGTATGAATAAAATGCCTTGGGATTCTCCTTAATCCTGTCTGCCATGACATTTCGTGACCACTTTTTGCCCATCGAATTCCTCGTTTGAGTTCTTTCCGACTTTGTATTCCTCCGGAGCTCCCTCTGTTTTTAGCTGCCTGGACCTAACGTACGCCTCTCTTTTCTTTTTCACCAATCCCTCAATTTCCCTGGTTATCCACGGTTCTCGATTCCTACCTTTCCTATCCTTTTTTACAGGCACATGCCTATCCTGCAGCCCTATCAAATGTTCCTTAAAAGACTCCCACATGCCAGATGTGGATTTACCCTCAAACAGCCTCTCCCAATCAACAGCTGCCAATTACTGCCTAATCCCACTTAAGTTAGCCTTCCCCCAAACCAACACCTCACCCTTGGGACACCACTCATCGTTTTCCATCACTATCCTAAAGCTAACAGAATTGTGGTCACGATTTGCCACATGTTCCCGAACCGAAGCTTTGAAGACTTGACCGGGCTCATTCCCCAGTACTAGGTCCAGTATAGCCCCCTCTTTCGTCGGGCTATCAACATATTGTTCCAAAGAACCTTCCTGTACACATTTACAAATTCCTCCCCATTCAGACTCCCAGCCCTACGCGATTTCCAGTCCATACCAGGGAAATTGAAGTCTCCCACTACAACAACCCTATTTTTCCTGCACCTATCCAGTATCTCCTGACATTTCCGTTCTTCCACTTCCCTTGGGCTGTTGGGGGGCCTGTAGTATACCCCCAACATCGTGACTGTGCCCTTCCTGTTTCTAAGCTCCACCCACAGTGACTCGGTACACGACCCCTCTGAATTGTCCTCCCTCTGCACCGCTGTAATATGCTCTCCAACTAATACTGCTACTCCCCCACCTCTTTTGGTCCCTCATCTGTCTCGCCTAAAACACTTGTACCCCGGAATATTCAGAACATTGTTTACACAATATTGATTACAGCATACTAATTACACTGTACTGATTGCACAATATTGATTACACAACTTTGATTACACAACATTGATTACACAATACTGATTGCACAATATTGATTACACAACTTTGATTACACAACATTGATTACACAACATTGATTACACAATACTGATTGTACAATATTTCTTGCACAATATTGATTTCACAACATTACTTACACAATACTGATTACACAATATTGATGATACAACATTCAGACAGACAGTGAAGAAATATAAACGGCATCATAATCTCTGTAAACTACTCAGTTTCCTTTAATTGACTGGTACTGGAGTGTGAAAAGACTACAATGTGACCAGCACATATTCACTTAACAAAAGCGAGTCACAATCTAAGAGATGTATCATAAAGAGTGCATTGTACATGCTGAATTCCAAGATCACAGCATTCCCGTGAACCATCGAACCCACGGCAGTGCAGAAGGAGGCCCTACGGCCCATCGAGTCTGCACCGACTCTCTGACAGAGCATCTTATCTGCATTGGAATGATCCGGGTACATGTTTTCTTTTAAGACCAAAGTTAATATTTACATGTGAAGACCTGAACGCCTCTCAATGCACAAATATTGTTCGTTTCAACATCATTTCCTGCAAACTTTAACATAAATCTGTTTGTTCTGTATCAGGATATGTCCCTAAATATTACAGTGAGGATAACAAACTTCATTGAACTTTTTGCCATTCATCTCCTCGAATAAATTCGTGAGGTGATTGATTAAGCGCTAAAATAATTCACTCAGTTTGTTTCAAGCTTGAGAATACTTGAAACATAGAGTGCAAAATCACTGGAGACTTCATTGGGGCAGCACAGTGGTCAGCACTGCTACCTCACAGCGCCAGGGACCCAGGTTCGATTCCCGGCTTGGGTCACTGTGTGGAGTTTGCATGTTCTCCCCCATATCAGCGTGTGTTTTGTCCGGGTGCTCCGGTTTCCTCCCACAGTATGAAAGATGTGCCGATTGCAGTGCAGAAGGTGTCTATTCGGCCCTTCACGCCCGCACTGACCACAAACCCACCCAGCCCCAATGCCGGTAATCCCTATTTACCCTTGCTAGTGCCCCCTGGCACTGAGGGGGAATTTAGGCATGGCCAATCCACCTAACCCGCACATCTTTGGAGTGTGGGAGGAAGCTGGGGCACCCGGAGGAAACCCACGCAGACACGGGGAGAACGTGCAGACATCACACAGACAGTGACCCAAGTTGGGAATTGAACCCGGGTTCCTGCGCTGTGAGGCAGTAGTGCTAACCATTGTGTCACCGTATGGCCCAGTCATTCACTGGCGCTTGAGACCTTGCAATGTAATCAGAACCTGTCTGATACAGTAAACACTAAATCACAATCTAAAAGATTTATCACAAACTGTGCATCAAATGCTGCTATCCCAGAGTGGTTAGCACTGCTGCATCACAGCGCCAGGCACCTGGGTTTGATTCCTGGCTTGGGTCAGTGTCTGTGCTGAATCTGCATGTTGATATAGAATAGCCATAGAATCCCTACACAGCAGAAGGAGGCCATGCAGCCCATCACATCTGCACCGACCACAATCCCACACAGACCCTGTCCCCGCAACCCCACATATCTATTCTGCTTGTCCTCCTGACACTCAGGGGTAATTTCGCGTGGCCAATCCACGGAACCCAGACATCTTTGGCGTGTGGGAGGAAAGCGGAACACCCAAAGGAAACCCATACAGACAGGGGGAGAACATGCAGACTCCGCACAGAGAGTGACCCAAGGCTGGAATTGAACACGGGTCCCTGGCGCTGTGAGACGGCACTGCTAACCACTGTTCCATCGTGCCGCGTTGTCCCCATGTCTGTGTCTCCATGGGTTTCCTCCGGGTGCTCTGGTTTCCTCCCACAGTCCGACCGACGTGCTGGTTAGATGCATTGGCCATGCAAAATTGTCCCTCAGTGGAAGAACAAATGTAGGGGGGAAGTGTACAATAAATGGCAGAGCCATCAAGAGTATAGAAACACGGAGGGACCTCGGTGTGCAAGTCCATAAATCCTTGAAGGTGGCAGTAGAGGTGGAGAAGGTGGTGAAGAAGGAATATGGTATGCTTTCCTTGATAGGACGGGATATAGAGTATAAAAGCTGGAGTCTGATGTTGCAGTTGTACAGAGCGCTGGTTAGTCCACATTTGGAATACTGCATCCAGTTCTGGTCGCCGCACTCCCAGAAGGACGTGGAGGCTTTAGAGAGAGTGCAGAGAACGTTTGCCAGGATGTTGCCTGGTATGGAGGGTCTCAGCTATGAGGGGAGATTTGGTAAACCATAGAACCATAGAACCTTAGAAAATTACAGCTCAGAAACAGGCCTTTTGGCCCTTCTTGTCTGTGCCGAACCATTTTTTGCCTAGTCCCACTGACCTGCACTTGGACCATATCCCTCCAACCCCTCTCATCCATGAACCCGTCCAAGTTTTTCTTAAATGTTAAAAGTTTACCACTTTATCCGGCAGCTCATTCCACACTCCCACCACTCTCTGCGTGAAGAAGCTCCCCCTAATATTCCCTTTAAACTTTTCTCCTTTCACCCTTAACCCATGCCCTTTGGTTTTTTTCTCCCCTCGCCTCAACAGAAAAAGCCTGCTTGCATTCACTATATATATACCAATCAAAATCTTATATACCTCTACCAAATCTCCCCCCAATCTTCTACGCTCCAGGGAATAAAGTCCCAACCTATTTGATCTCTCGGGCTTGTTCTCCCTGGAAAGACGGAGAATGAGGGGAGACCTAATCGAGGTGTACAAAATTATGAAGGGTATCGATAGGGTGAACAGTGGGAAGCTTTTTCCCAGGTCGGAGGTGACGATCACGAGAGGTCACGGGCTCAAGGTGAGAGCGGCGAGTTTTTCGTTGTCCAGAACACCAACAACCTGTCCTGATCCCCACGTGCCGACACTATAGTTAAGAAAGCCCAGCAACGCCTCTTACTTTCACAGAAGACTGAGGAAATTTGGCATGTCAGCAACGAATCTCAGTAACTTTTACAGATGCATTATTTCTGGTTGGGTCACAGCTTGGTATGTCTCCTGCTCTGCCCAAGACTATAAGGAACTACAAAAGGTTTTGAATGTAGCCCAATCCATCACGCAAACCAGCCTGACATCCATTGACTCTGTCTATACTTCCCGCTGTCTCGGCAACGCATCCAGCATTATGAAGGACCCCACGTACCCCGGACATTCTCTCTTCTAGCTTCTTTCTTCGGGAAAAAGATACAAAAATCTGAGGTCACGTACCAATCGACTAAAGAACAGCTTCTTCTCTGCTGCCGTCAGACTTTTGAATTGACTTATCTCGCATTTCGTTGACCTTTCTCTGCACCCGAGCTATGACTGTGACACTACATTCTGCACTCTCTCCTTTCCTTCTCTATGTTTTGTCCGTATAGCGCGCAAGAAACAATACTTTTCATTATATGTTAATAAATGTGACAATAATAAGTCAAATCAAAATAAACTGAAAATTAAGCTCACATCAATTTTGTGAAGCCCTTTCAGTCCCAGCAAGTCATTTGCAGTTGTCTTATTTACCAAACGGTCGCTACTTATCCGTTTGAGACATTAATATTCAAAAGAAAACAAGAATAAATGACCTTGTTGCCAGGATCTGAGATTTAGTGTTGATCTAAAAGGTAACTAAGTAAAAAGAAAGGTAATTTGACAAGAAAACCAGATGAATGGGAAATCGAATAGCTTTTTCCATAATTCACACAGACCCATAATTTGCAAAATCGTGGTTATATGATGCAGTCATAGAACAAAGTGAATTTTAAATTGTATCTCTGCAAATCATCTTAATTTGGATTGCTCATCCACACAGACCACGATTCCAGCTGTGGAAACTCTTTTAATTCATATCATTCATTCTCTCTCTCTATATTTGTTTACCCAACAATAATAAGATCAGATAGTCTGACACCAGGTGACACAGTGGTTAGTGCTGCTCCCTCACAGCGCCAGAGACCAGGGTTCGCTTCCCGGCTTGGGTTACTGTCTGTGCGGAGTCTGACCGTTGTCCCCCATGTCATAGAGTCAGAGAGGTTTACAGCATGGAAACAGGCCCTTCAGCCCAACTGGTCCATGCCACCTTTTTTTAACCACTTAGCTACTCCCAATTGCCTGCATTTGGCCCATATCCCTCTATACCCATCTTACCCATGTAACTGTCTAAATGCTTCTTAAAAGACAAAATTGTATCCGCCTCTGCTACTGCCTTTGGCAGCTTCTTCCAGACATTCACCGCCCTCTGTGTGAAACAATTGACCCTCTGGGCCTTTATGCATCTCTCCCCTCTCACCTTAAAGCTATGTCCTCTACTTTTGAAGTCCCCTACCTTCGGGAAAAGATGTGGACTATCTGGGGCGGCACGGTGGCACAGTGGTTAGCACTGCTGCTTCACAGCACCAGGGACCCGGGTTCAATTCTGGTCTCGCGTCACTGACTGTGTGGAGTTGGCACATTCTCCCTGTGTCTGCGTGCGTTTCCTCCGGGTGCTCCGGTTTCCTCCCACAGTCCAAAGATGTGTGGGTTAGGTTGATTGGCCGTGCTAAATTGACCCTAGTGTCAGGAGAATTAGCAGGGATATGTGGGGTTATGGGAATAGGGCCTGGGTGGGATTGTGGTCGGTGCAGACTTGATGGGCCGAATAGCCTCCTTCTGCACTCTAGGGATTCTGTGATTTGATGTTTAACACAGAAGTGAATTTGAAACATTATTTCTGTTTTCCTCCCCAGACAAACACGTTCTTTCCTGGCTGGTCTTTCGGGGCGTGGTTGTTGTTTGCGCTTAGAATCTGCTCCAGCACTTGATGTAACATCAATCCAGTAGTTGCATAAGCAGTAACACCGAAGATATCATTGTAGAGGACAGCAACTCAATTCCTGCGAGCTTCATTGCAGCTGAATATCACATGAAGCAACTAGAGCAGCATCACCTTCTGAGAAATGAAGACCAGAGTGCGATTGTAAACTATCAACATTTTTAAAACCTGAAGGAGACGTTCGACCTCCGGCATTTGTTGAAACTTCTTTTTGTAAAAGTCTTTGAAGAACAATTAGCCAAACTGTCGTGGAAACTGCATTTTATTTCAGGATTTGAATATTTCAAGCAGCCTCATTGTAAGGTATACTAGTTCCTCAACAGAAGACAGAAGATTCATTCCTGAAACATTACACTGTGCATCACATCATTGAGTTGACAGCAAATTAGCATTATGACATTGCTGTTTTAACGGGGGAATCTGGCCGAAAAATCTCTTATTTATAATGTCGTGCGGAATAAAAAAAGACATTCCTTCTCATTTTAAACATCGCCATTCTGTGAAACATGGGAGCTAAAAAAAACATAGCACGGGAGTTGTTCATGACGATGCTTTGTCCGTCAGGCTCCCTTCTCATTTCTCATTCTGAAACCATCCAGTAAATCCCGGTGGCCACATGATGGTTTTGCCTTGGTAAATGTTGCATTATTTTGGGTTGAATGGAATCCAGTGGTTCAGTTCCGTTTTTGCATTGGCTTCAAGCGGATCGAGTTTATACAGCTTTACATTCCATGGCATGACTTGAGCTGAGCTCAAAGCAGGTTGGACGGTTGAGTTCAGTTGAACGCTAAGATGTCACAGTAACTTCATTGCAATGTTAATGTAAGCCTACTTGTGACACTAATAAATAAACTTTTAAACTAACATTTTTATTAAAGACAACCTTTCTTGATTAGTGCCCTGCACCCTAACAGCCTCTCCACCTACAGGGAAACATCTACACTCGAGATACAGAATTTCAGTGACTCCCTATTCACAGGATAATATATCGACATATCGATTGTGGTCCTTCAGTACTTTTTCATTCACAGAGATATACGTTCTAAATATGTCTCTTTGCGCATCTCTATCCACACCTCCCATCCATTGACTCTGTGACTCTGTCTACACTTCCCGCTGCCTCGGAAAAGCAGCCGGCATAATCAAGGACCCCACACACGCCGGGCATTCTCCCTCCCACCTTCTTCCATCAGGTGACCTCCGTCTGAGGTCATGTACCAACCAACTCAAGAACAGCCTCTTCCTTGCTGCCATCAGACTTTTGAATGGACCTACCCCGCATTAAGTTGACCTTTCTCTCCACCCTAGATATGACTGTAACATTCAGCACCCTCTCCTTTCCCTGGAATCATAGAAACCCTACAGTGAAGAAAGAGGCCATTCGGCCCATCGAGTCTGCATTGACAACAATCCCACCCGGGTCCTATCCCCATCGTCCCAAATATTTACCCTGCTAATCTCTCTAACCTACATATCCCAGGAAACTAAGGGGCAATTTATCATTGCCAATGCACCTAACCCGCACACCTTTGGATTTTGGGAGGAAACCAGACCCGGAGGAAACCCACGCAGACACAGGGAGAATGTGAAAACTCCACACAGACAGTGGCCCAAGCCGGGAATCAAACCCAGTTCTCTGGAGCTGTGATGCAGCAGTGCTAACCACCATGCCATTGTGCTGCTCACCACTGTGCAATATGCATTGTCTGTATAGCGTGCAAGAAATAATACAGTTCACTGTATACTAATACATGTGACAAGAATAAAATCAAATCAAAACAAATCATCACAAAATTAAATAATTTAATTTATTCCTCCATCTGCCAACTTGTTCCCCATTCTGTTCTATTGTCTATATCTCTGTGCAGCCCCTTTGAATCCTCCTCATAGCTTTAATTCACAATTAGTTGAGAATCATATTGGAAATCTGGTAGCTTACTCCCAGCAACTTCAGTTATTTTGTTGACATATATTGGCCCAGTGGGAGTATCGCCAGACGATTAATCCAGAAACTCAGCGAATGTTCCAGGGACCCGGGTTCGAATCCCACCACGACAGACGATGGAATTTGAATGCAATAAAAAATATCTGGAATTAAGAATCTACTGATGACCATGAAACCATTGTCGACTGTCGGAAAAGCCCATCTGGTTCACGAATGTCCTTCAGGGAAGGAAATCTGCCGTGCGGACCCGGTCTGGCTCACATGTGACTCCAGAGCCGCAGCAATGTGGTGGACTCTCAACTGCCCTCGAGCAAGTAGGGATGGGCAATAAATGTTGGCCCAGCCAGCGACGCCCATGTCCCACGAACAAATAATAAAAAAAACATAAACAGCTACATCCCCAATACAAATCTTTGCAATATTTCATAAGTTACAGCCAACCAGCCTGAATGTGCTTCAGTATCCCGACTCACTGTTCCGTGCCTGCTGACGAATTATCTATCCAATCCAGGCTGTCAACCTGAGCCACAATCGGACACCTCGACTCTTTGTGCTGCAAGCTATGGGATTGTTGTAATCCAAATCTATGACATCAACTGGCCCCATCGTGTAGGGCGGTGAACTCACTTGCCTACATGACAAGGGTGTGATTCAGTATACTACCAATGATGTGAGTTCAATCTCCCTACAGGCTGCAGTGATTTGTAAATATTGTCTCCACACCTTGTCCAAGAGTGGCATAGACAGAGTGGATAGTCAGAGGCTCTTTCCTAGGGTAGAAAAGTCAAGTACTCGGGGCCATAGGTTAAAGGTGCGTGGGGAAAGGATCAGAGGAGATCTGTGAGGCAAGTTTTTTACACAGAGGGCGGTGAATGGCTGGAACGCGCTGCCCGAGGAGGTGGTGGGAGCAGGTACGATAGCGGCATTTAAGGGGCAACTAGACGAATACATGAATAGAATGGGAATGGAAGGATACGGATTCTGTAAGTGCATACGGTTTTAGTTTAGGCAGGCATTATGATCGGCGCAGGCTTGGAGGGCCGAGGGGCATGTTCCTGTGCTGCACTGTTCTTTGTTCTTTGAGAGGTGAACTGAAATGGGCAGCACGGTGGTACAGTTGTTGGCACTGCTGCCTCACAGTGCCAGGGACCCGGGTTCGATTCCTGGTTTGTATCACTGTCTGTGCGGAGTCTACATGTTCTCTCCGTGTCTGCATGGGTTTCCTCCGGGTGCCCCCGTTTTCTCCCACAGTCTGAAAGACGTGCTGGTTAGGTGCGTTGGCCATGTTAAATTCTCCCTCTGTGTACCCAAACAGGCACTGGAGTGTGGGGACTAGGGGATTTTCACAGTAACTACATCACAGTGTTAATGTAAGCCTACTTGTGACACTAATAAAAACAGCACATTTACTATATCAGCAGTTATCTATATCAGAGCACTAAAGTCGGCTTTACGTTTTGGCGATGTTATATGTTTAAATCCCTCGACTTATACTTATACTTCCACTCCAGATATTGAGAGCTCCTTGCTCTTATGAGTAAGTCCATTGGTTATCCTCTATTCCTGCTATGGAAATGATGTGTTCCACGGTGAAAACAGATGCAGAATACAGAATCTTCAAAATAAAGATTCAGAAGGGTGCAGAGGGGGCATTCTTTCACATAGAGTGTGGTGAGTGTCTGGAACAAGCTGCCAGAGGCAGTAGGAGAGGGGGGTACAAATTTATATATTAAAAAGCGTTTAGTCAGTGACATGGGTATGATGGGTATAGAGAGACATGGGCCAAATGTGGGGAATTGGGACGAGCTTAAAGGTAAAAACTGGGCGGCACGGACAGGTTGGGCCGAAGGGCCTGTTTCCATGCTGTAAACCTCAATGACTCGATAACATAGGAACAGGAATTAAGAGCAGAAGTCGGCAAATTCAGCCCTTCGAGCCTGATCCGTCATTCAATCAGATCATGGCTGATCTCTCCCTGGTCTCAACTCCCCCTCCCCACCTGTTCCCCATATCCCCTTATCCCTTTTTTATTAGAAATATATCCATCTCCTTCTTGAAACCATTCAATGATTCAGACTCCCCCGCGCTCTGGGGCAGCGAGTTCCACAAACTCACCACCCTCTGCGAGAAGTAGTTCCTCCTCATCTCAGTTTTAAATCTATCGCCTCTCAACCTATACCTGTGACCTCTTGTTCGAGATTGCCCCATAAGAGGAAACATTTGGTCTACATTTACTTTATCAATCCCTTTTAAAATTTTATATACCTCCATCAGATCCCCTCTCATCCCTCTGAACTCCAGTGAGTACAAGCCCAAAGTGATTAATCTCTCCTCATACGTCAATCCTCTCACCCCCAGAATCAATCTGGTGAACCTCCTCTGAACTGCCTCCAATGCAGCAACATCCTTCCTCAAATAAAGAGACCAAAACTGGACACAATGCTCCAGATACTCTGCGGGATTTTCATAGAATCATAGATAAAAAGATTCTTATCACTTCGAAAGGTTTCATCAGTAATGAGGGGACCTTAGTACATTTTGTTTGACCCGAAGTGGGAGGCAGCCATTCCTGATCGAAACTGGACGATCTTAATATCTTGGAACAGTGGAGTTCAAAGAGGCGCGAGAGACAATGAAATGGGGGATGGGAGGGAAGGAGGAAATGTAAAGAAAGTCACTGAGCTGAGTTATATGATTATATAGAGAGGTGAGAGGGGAAAGATTTCAAACGGACCTGAGGGGCAGCTTCTTCACGCAGAGGGTGGTGTGTGTATGGAATGAGCTGCCGGAGAAAGTGGTTGAGGCAAGTTCAATAGCAACATTTAAAAAGCATTTGGATAGAGGGAAAGCATTAGAGGGATATGGACCGAACGCAGGCAATTGGGACCAACTGGGAGGGCACCATGGTTAGCATGGACTGTTTGGGCCGAAGGGCCTGTTTCCATGCTGTATTGCTCTGTGACTCGAAAAAGGCTGTGTGAGGAGATATTCTGTGACTAGCACTCTGCTGAGTGAAGTTGTAAAACTTGAAGAGTCCATCCAGAAACCAAGAAAGATTTATGTTTCAAAATACACCCCTGTTTCTGAATATTTTGGATTTCCACAGTGCAGTGGAAGAGTGTCAGAATTCATGTGGTTTGCCTTGAATATTGTGATAGCAGTTTTGCCTTGAGTATTATTTCTGGAATTTGATCGATCAACATCTGTAGGAGATAATTGACAAGAAATTAGCAGGGGGGTAGCAGGGTAAATATGTGGGGTTATGGGGATAGGGCCTGGGTGGGAATGTGGTCAGTGCGGACTCGATGGGCCAACCTCCTTCTGCACTGCAGGGATTCTATGATTCTATGATCTTGGTTTCAGATAAAGCTCGGCACAACATTGTGGGCCGAAGGGCCTGTTCTGTGCTGTACTGTTCTATGTTCTATCTATGAAAGTGCTTAGAAGACTATTCTCACCAACTGGAATTTTAATAAGACTGTCCATAATATACCACCTAAATCTCCCACACCTCATTTTTAAATTTTGCCTCCTCGTAACTGACCCTTCAGCTCAGGGGAACAGCTGCTCCCTCTCCACCCTGTCCATGTTCTTCATAATCTTGTACACCTCGATCAGGTCGCCCCTCAGTCTTTGCTCCAGAGAAAACAAACCAAACCTATCCAACCTCTCTTCATTCCTAATGTTCCGTCCCAGGCAGCATCTTGGCGAATCTCCCCTGCATCACCTCCAGTGCAATCACTTCCTTCCTATAATGTGTCGACCAGAACTGCACACAGTACTCCAGCTGTGGCCAAACCAACGCCCCTATACAACTCCATCATGACCTCTACGTTTTTGTAATTTATACCACGATTGACAAAGTTGAACAATAATATTCCAGCAACGAGGAATCGCTGGCAATCCCTCATCACACCTCAGCAGCTATAGACGCTGGTCGGGTCTGTGGTCCCGTGAGCCGTCCCTCTGGTCAGGAGGGAACCACTGCCGTTCCATCAGCCCAGGTATTCTGCTGCGGGGAAGCAACTTCACTCTCTCCAAAGTTAGGAGGTGGTGGGAGGAAGCTTCCTCATAGCAGACGTTATGTCCAATCTATTTAGGGTGTAGCGGTGACGGAGTGGTTAGCACTGCTGCCTCACAGAGCGAGGGACCCGGGTTCGGTTCCCGGCTTGTGTCACTGCCTGTGTGGCGTCTGCATGTTCTCTCCATGTCTGCGTGGGTTTCCTCTGGTTTCCTCCCACAGTCTGAAAGACGTGCTGGTTAGGTGCATTGGCCATGCTAAATTTTCCCTCAGTGTTCCCGAACAGGAACCGGAGTGTGGTGACTAGGGGATTTTAACAGTAACTTCATTGTAGTGTTAATGTAAGCCCGCTTGTGACACGAATAAATATATTTTAATCGGTTGCAATCACCGACCAGGAACTCCAATGGCAGCGAGAATAGGATAGTAACTGGCTCCAGCTTGACCGATAGTGGATCAGTGTGTTTTCTGAGAGAAGCGATGGTGTCTGCCTATGGCATAAACCATGGCCATTTACTGAGGTCTCACACTGAAGGTCTTCTCTTTAATAAACAGCAGAAACACTCCTGAGACTCGGCAGAACAACCTATTAGAGTTATCAATTACAGTTGAGAAAACAAACAACACACTGCAATGCTGGCGCTGAGAAGGAGCAATGATTGGATTTGATTTGATTTATTATTGTCACATGTGCTAGTATACAGTGAAATACATTGTTTCTTGCAAGCTATACAGACAAAGCATACCGTTCACAGAGAAGGAAAGGAGAGAGCGCAGAATGTAGTGTTACAGTCATGGCTCGGGTGTAGAGAAGGACCAAATTAACATAATAATAAAGTATTATATAATATATATATATTATATGTTGTATGCGGCTACCTGAATATAAGGTAGATTCATTCAAACGTCTGACAGCAGCAGGGAAGAAGCTGTTCTTGAGTCGGTTGGTACGTGACCCCCAGACTTTTGTATCTTTTTCCCGATGAAAGAAGGAGGAAGAGAGAATGTCCGGGGTGTGTGGGGTCCTTGATTACGCCGGCTGCTTTTCCCGAGGCAGTGGGAAGTGTAGACAGAGTCAATGGGTGGGAGGCTGGTTTGAGTGATGGACTGAGCTATGTTCACAACCCTTTATAGTTTCTTGCAGCCTTGGACAGAGCAGAAGCCATACCAAGCTGTGATACAACCAGAAAGAATGCTTTCTATGGTGCATCTGTAAAAGTTGGTGAGAGTCGGAGCTGACATGCCAAATTTCGTTAGCCTCCTGAGAAAGTAGAGGCACCGGTGGGTTTTCTTAACCTTTGCATCGGTGTGGGGGGATCAGGACAGGTTGTTGGTGATCTGGACACCTAGAAACCTGAAGCTCTCGATCATTTCCACTTCATCCCCAATTTTCAATGGAAATAGTGTTTCATTGTGATGAGAAATTCAGATCAGAAATAAGTTTCATGTATTTCATTCCGGTCTGTTTCATTACATTGAAGATACAATATAATTCCCATTTATTCAGGCTGTCAGTGGGGTGAATTATAGGCTAAATTTCCCCTTCGTGTCCCGGAATGTGTCGGTTCGAGGTGTTGGTGGGGTAATTATGTGGGGTTATGGGGATAGGACCTGGGTGGGATTGTTGTTGGTGCCAACTCGATGGGCCGAATGGCCTCTTTCGCACAGTTGGGTTTCTGTGATACAATTTATGATGAGTCTGTACTGACCACAATCCCACCCAGGCCCTATTTCCGTAACCCCACGCATCCACCCTGATTGTCTCCCTGACAATAACGGGCAATTTTTAGCACGGCCAATGCACCCAACCTGCACATCTTTGGACTGTGGGAGGAAAGCGGAGCACCTGGGGGAAACCCATGCAGACACGGGGCGAATGTGCGGACTCCACACAGACAATGACCCGAGGTCGGAATCAGACCAGGATCCCTGGCGCTGTGAGGCAGCACTAACCCCATGGTGCAAAGCTCAATCCAGGCACCTTTCTGACAAATAATGCAGTTATGTTCAGTACTTTCGGCTTCCATGAATTATCGAGTCAGATGTTACTTGTTCCATGCCCTCTGATGAAAGCAATAACAGCAACATCAGCACGAGGGGTGCTGAGGGAAGCCCTGTTGCCAATCTGTGCAGCAGAGTATGATGCCCCAGCTTAGTCACTGGACTGTTTCGTTTTGTGTAAAAGATGTACAATTTTTACTAAAGCTCATATTTCATTTCATTATAAATGTAGTCCTGGCACGAGATGGTGACTGTGCCAAGGCTGCATTTCCTGCCCACAAGTTACTGTTTAGCATGAGGTGCTTGGATTTCCTTTTGAATGTGTGGCCCCTTTGAGAATGTGACTGATACAATGGTGTAAGACAGGCATTCTCTGCTTTTCACACAGCGCTGGTCAAGTTTCTAAAGCTTATTTATTCATGTAACAAGTAGGCTCACATTAACACTGCAATGAAGTTACTGTGAAAATCCCCTAGTTGCCACACTCCGGCGCCTGTTCGGGTACACTGAGGGAGGAATTAGAATGGTCAGTGCAACTAAACAGCACGTCCTCTTATCTGTGGGAGGAAACCGGAGCACCTGGAGGAAACCCATGCAGACACGGGGAGAACGTGCACACTCCACACAGGCAGTGACCCAAACCGGGGATCAAACCCGGCTCTCTGGAGCTGTGGGGCAGCAGTGCTAACCATTGTGCCACCATGCCACCCATACATACAAAGAACAAAGGAAAGTACTGCACCGGAACAGGCCCTTCGGCCCTCGAAGTCCCTACCCACCCCCCCGCCCCCCCCGCCCATGACTGTATCCAGCAGTCCAAACAGAAGGATGATGCTCTGGACCATCCACATTATGGTAAATTCTCAACCTCAGCGTCTCCTGTATTGTGAATTCTCGCTTTATAAACAAGTGTGCTGCTCCCAACTGGTTCTCTGGCTCTTGGCTTCATGCGGAGCTTGTGGCCTGGCAGAGGAATGAGCCAAGGTGACGATACTCTTGGCGAGGATGAAGAAAGGGTTGTTGCAATGTATAGGAGAGACGTAAAGGATGGGGCAGCTGGCGCGAGATGGATTGAGGAATGATGTATTTTTCGGGGACTTGCCTTAATATTTCCCGGAATTAACCAGCAGTTTGCTGAACTTTTCAACATTTACAAATCAACTGAACAGGAGAACGCTGCGTGGGAATGAAAGCAAATGGAGTCAATAAATGAATACAGAAACAGAAAATGCTGGGAGATCTCAGCAGGTCTGACAGTATCTGTGGAGAGAGAATAGAGCCTATGTTTCACGTCTGTGTGACCCTTCCTCAGGGTCCATTCGTGAGACCATTTTGATGATAATGGAAGCAAAGTTGTCAGTTAAGGAGACTATATCCTGAGGGTGTCATCCAAGGTCATCAATAATCAACTAAGAACAAGGGAAAGTACAGCACAGGAACAGGCCCTTCGGCCCTCCAAACCTATGTCGATCATGATGCCCTAACTGAACTACAAAGAACAACTTCTGCCCTTACCCGGGACTGTCGGGGGTGAGGACCTTAAAACGATCACGATTACTAACGAGGTAGTGCTGGGTAGGCTAATGGAACTAAAGGTAGACAGGTCCCCTGGTCCGGATGGAATGCATCCCAGGGTACTAAAAGAAACGGCAGAAGTAATAGCAAATTCATCAGTTGTAATTTATCAAAATTCACTGGACTCTGGGGAGGTGCCTGCTGATTGGAAAACAGCTAATGTAACGCCACTGTTTAAAATAGGAGGTAGACAAAAGGCAGGTAACTACAGGCCGGTTAGCTTAACATCCGTAGTTGGGAAAATGCTGGAATCTATCATTAAGGAAGAAATAACAGGACACCTGGAAAAGAATGGTTCAATCAAGCAGACGCAGCATGGATTTTTGAAGGGAAAGCCATGTTTGACTAAGTTACTGGAATTATTTGAGGATGCGACGACTGCAGTTGACAGAGGGGAACCGGTGGATGTTGTGTAAATAGATTTCCAGAAGGCATTCGATAAGGTGCCTCACAAAAGGTTGCTGCATAAGATAAAGGTACACGGAGTTGCGGGTAAAGTGTTAGCGTGGATTGAGGACTGGCTATGTAACAGAAAGCAGAGAGTCGGGATAAATGGGTGCTTTTCCGGTTGGCAATCAATGACTAATGGCGTGCCGCAGGGATCGGTGCTGGGGCCTCAACTATTTACCATATACATCGACGGTCTGGAGGAGGGGATCGAGTGTCGGGTAACAAAGTTTGCGGATGACACAAAGATGAGTGGGAAAGCAAATTGCGTGGAGGACAAAGAGAGTCTGCAGAGAGATTTGGATCGGCTTAGTCAGTGGGCAAGGATCTGGCAGATGGTGTATAACGTTGTTAAGTGTGAGGCTATCCACTTTGGAAGGAATAATTGTAAAATGTACTCTTATTTAAACGGTGAAGAATTACAACATGCTACTGTGCAGAGGGACCTGGGGGTCCTTGTGCATGAATCACAAAAACTCAGTTTGCAGGTGCAGCAGGTGATCAAGAAAGCAAATGGAATGTTGGCCTTTATGGTGAGAGGGATGGAGTATAAAAGCAGGGAGGTCATGCTGCAACTGTACAGGGTACTGGTGAGGCTGCAACTGGAGTACTGTGTACAGTTTTGGTCCCCTTATTTAAGAAAGGATATATTAGCTATGGAGGGGGGACAGAGAAGGTTCACCAGGTCGATTCCGGAGATGAGGGTGTCAGCTTATGAGGAGAGGTTCAGTAGACTGGGCCTGTACTCATTGGAGTTTAGAAGGTTGAGGGGAGATCTTGTGGAGACATAAACGATAATGAAGGGGCTAGACAGGGTAGAAGAAGTGAGGTTATTTCCACTTACAATGTAAACAAGAACTAGGGGGCATAGCCTCAAAATATGGGGGAGTCAATTTAGAACAGAGTTGAGGAGGAACGTCTTCTCCCAGAGCGGAGTGAATCTTTGGAATTCTCTGCCCAATGAAGCAGTCGATGCTACCTCGTTAAATGTGTTTAAGTCACAGATAGATAGATTTTTAACCATAAGGGAATTAAGGGTTATGGGGAGCGGGCGGGTAAGTGGAACTAAACCCACTATCAGATCAGCCATGATCTTATTGAATGGCGGAGCAGGCTTGAGGGGCTAGATGGCCTACTCCTGCTCCTACTTCTTACGTTCTTATGTTCCAACATTACAGTCTATTGTTGTCAGATTCCGATACATTATGGGAACATTGCAGTCTATTGTTCTCAGATTCTGATCCTGTATTGGAACAGTACAGTGTATTGTTCTCAGATTCTGCTGCACTATTGGAACATCCCAGTCCATTGTTCCCTGACTCTGATCCAGCATTGGAACATTACACTCTCTTGTTCTCAGATCCTGATCCAGTATTCGAGCATTCCAGTCTATCGTTCTCAGATTCTGAACCAGTATTAGAACATTACAGTCTATTGTTCTCAGATTCTGATCCATTACAGGAAAATTGCAGTCTATTTTTCTCAGATTCTGAACCAGGATTGGAACATTACAGCCTATTGTTCTCAGAGTCCGATCCATTATTCGAACATTGCAGTCTGTTGTTCTCAGATTCTGATCCAGTATTGGAACATCCCGGTCTATTGTACCCAGATTCTGATGCCGTATTGGAAATTGACAGTGTATTAAGAACAAAGAAAAGTACAGCACAGGAAACAGGCCCTTCGGCCCTCCAAGCCTGTGCCGCTCCTTGGTCCAACTAGACCAATCGTTTGTATCCCTCCATTCCCAGGCTGCTCATGTGACTATCCAGGTAAGTCTTAAACGATGTCAGCGTGCCTGCCTCCACCACCCTACTTGGCAGCGCATTCCAGGCCCCCACCACCCTCTGCGTAAAAAACGTCCCTCTGATGTCTGAGTTATACTTCGCCCCTCTCAGCTTGAGCCCGTGACCCCTCGTGATCGTCAACTCCGACCTGGGAAAAAGCTTCCCACTGTTCACCCTATCTATACCCCTCATAATTTTGTACACCTCTATTACATCTCCCCTCATTCTCCGTCTTTCCAAGGAGAACAACCCCAGTCTACCCAATCTCTCCTCATAGCTAAGACCCTCCATACCAGGCAACATCCTGGTAAACCTTCTCTGCACTCTCTCCAATGCCTCCACGTCCTTCTGGTAGTGCGGCGACCAGAACTGGATGCAGTATTCCAAATGTGGCCTAACCAGCGTTCTATACAGCTGCATCATCAGACTCCAGCTTTTATACTCTATACCCCGTCCTATAAAGGCAAGCATACCATATGCCTTCTTCACCACCTTCTCCACCTGTGTTGCCACCTTCAAGGATTTGTGGACTTGCACACCTAGGTCCCTCTGTGTTTCTATACTCCTGATGACTCTGCCATTTATTGTATAACTCCTCCCTACATTATTTCTTCCAAAATGCATCACTTCGCATTTATCCGGATTAAATTCCATCTGCCACCTCTCCGCCCAATTTTCCAGCCTATCTATATCCTGCTGTATTGCCCGACAATGCTCTTCGCTATCCGCAATTCCAGCCATCTTCGTGTCATCCGCAAACTTGCTGATTACACCAGTTACACCTTCTTCCAAATCATTTATATATATTGATCTCTGATTCTGATCCAGTATTGGAACATTGCAGCCTATAGTGCTCTGCTTCTGAGCCAGTAGTAGAACATCCAGGAACACTGTTTCCAGATTCTGCTCCATTATTGGAACTTTTCATTCCATTGTTCTCAGATTCTGACCCATTATTGGAAAATTGCAGTCTGTTTTTCTCCGGTTCTGAACCAATATTGGGACAATCCAGTCTATTGTTCTCAGATTCTGATCCATTCCAGGAAAATTGCAGTCTATTTTTCTCAGATTCTGAACCAGGATTGGAACATTACAGCCTATTGTTCCCAGAGTCCGATCGATTATTCGAACATTGCCGTCTGTTGTTCTCAGATTATGATCCAGTATTGCAACATTACAGAGTATTGTTCTCAGATTATGATCCTTTAGTGCAACATTCCAGTCTATTGTTCTCAGATTCTGATCCATTATTGGAACATTAATGTCCTTTGTTCTCGGATTATGATCCTTTATTGAAACGTTACAGTCCATTGTTCTCAGATTCTGATCTATTATTGAAACATTACTGTCCTTTGTTGTCAGATTAGGATCCTTTATTGGAACATTGCAGTCCATTGTTCTCAGATTCTGATCCGGTATTGGAACATTTCAGTCTATTGTTCTCAGATTCTGGTCCAGTATTATTAAATCCATGTCTATGGTTCCCAGATTCTGATCCAGTATTGGAACATTGCAGTCTCTTGTTCTCAGATTTTGATCAAGTTTTGAAACATTGCCGTCTATTGATCTGAGATTGTGATTCATTATTGGAATGTTAGAGACTATTGTTCTAAGATTCTGATCCATTATTTGTACATTGCAGTCTATTGTTCTCAGATGCTGATCCAATATTAGAACATGACAGTGTATTTTTCTCGGATTCTAGTCCGTATTGTAACATTACAGCCTTTGGTTCTCAGATTCTGATCAATTATTGGAACTTTGTAGTCTGCTGTGCTCAGGTTCTGCTCCAGTATTGGAACATTACAGTGTATTGTTCTTCGAATCCTATCCATTATTGGAACATCCCGGTCCATTGTTTCCAGCTTCTCATCCATTATTGGAACATCCCAGTCTATTGTTCCCAGATTCTGATCCATTATTGGAACATTGCAGTCTATTTTTCTCAGATTCTGATCCAGTATTGGAACATTACAGTGTATTGTTCTCAGATTCTGATCCATTCATGGAACATCCATTTCTATTGTTCTCAGATTCCAATCCAGTATTGGAACATTGCAGTCTATTTTTCTCAGATTCTGAACCAGTATTGGAACATTGCAGTCCATTGTTCTCAGATTCAAATCCAGTATTGGAACATTACACTGTATTGTTCTCAGATTCTGATCCTTTAGTGCAACATTCCAGTCTGTTGTTCTCAGATTCTGATCCAATATTCGAACATTGCAGTCTCTTGTTCTAAGATTCTGATCCATTATTGGAACATTACAGTCCATTGTTCTCAGATTCTGATCAATTAATGAAACATTACCGTCTTTTGTTCTCAGATTCTGATCCCGTATTGGAACCTTACAGAGTATTGTTCTCAGATTCTGATCAATTATTGAAACATTACCCTCTTTTTTTCTGAGATTAGGATCCTTTATTGGAACATTACAGTCCATTGCAGTCTATTCATAGAATTCATAGAAACCCTACAGTGCAGAAGGAGGCCATTCGGCCCATCGAGTCTGCACCGACCACAATCCCACCCAGGCCCTACCCCCACATATTTTTCCCGCTAATCCCTCTAACCTACACATCCCAGGACTCTAAGGGGCAATTTTTTTTAACCTGGCCAATCAACCTAACCCGCACATCTTTGGACTGTGGGAGGAAACCGGAGCACCCGGAGGAAACCCACTCAGACACGAGGAGAATGTGCAAACTCCACACAGACAGTGACCCGAGCCGGGAATCGAACCCGCGACCCTGGAGCTGTGAAGCAGCAGTGCTAACCATTGTGCTACCATGCCGCCAATTGTTCTCAGGTTCTGATCCGTTCTTGGAACATTGCAGTCTGTTGTTCTCAAATTCTGATCCAGTATTGGAATATTACAGAGCATTGTTCTCAGATTATGATCCAGTGTTGGAAGATTTCAGTCTATTTTTCTCAGATTGTGTTCCAGTATTGGAACATTGCAGTCTGTTGTTCTCAAATTCTGATCCAGTATTGGAATATTACAGAGCATTGTTCTCAGATTATGATCCAGTGTTGGAAGATTTCAGTCTATTGTTCTCAGATTCTGATCAAGTATTGGAACATTGCAGTCTCTTGTTCTCAGATTCTGATCCAGTTTTGAAACATTGCCGTCTATTGATCTGAGATTCCGATTCATTATTGGAATGTTAGAGACTATTGTTCTTAAGATTCTGATCCATTATTTGAACATTGCAGACTATTGTTCTCAGATTCTGATCCAGTAATAGAACATGACAGTGTATTTTTCTCAGATTCTAATCCGTATTGGAACATTACAGCCTATAGTTCTCAGATTCTGATCAATTATTGGAACACTGCAGTCTACTGTTCTCACGTTCTGATCCAGTATTGGAACATTACAGTGTATTGTTCTTCGAATCCTATCCATTATTGGAACATCCCGTCCATTGTTTCCAGCTTCTCATCCATTATTGGAACATCCCAGTCTATTGTTCTCAGATTCTGATCCATTATTGGAACATTGCAGCCTATTTCACTCAGATTCTAATCCAGTATTGGAACATTACAGTGTATTGTTCTCAGATTCTGATCCATTCATGGAACATCCATTTCTATTGTTCTCAGATTCCAATCCAGTATTGGAACATTGCAGTCTATTTTTCTCAGATTCTGATCCATTATTGGACCATTGCAGTCTATTGTTCTCAGATTTCGATCCAGTATTGGAACAATTCAGTATATTGTTCTCAGATTCTGATCCACTATTGGAACATCACTTTCCATTGTTCCCAGACTCTATATGGTTGGGTCTTTTTCTAAATGGAGGTCGGTCTGTTCTGGGACCTTTGCTGTTTGTCATTTTCAGAAATGACCTGGATGAGGAAGCAGAGGGATTGGTTGGTATGTTTGCCGATGACACGAAGGTTGGTGGGGTTGTGAATAGTCTGGAGGGATGTCAGAAGTTACAGAGGGACATAGATAGGATGCAAGACTGGGCGGAGAAGTGGCAGATGGACTTCAACCCAGATAAATGCGTAGTGGTCCATTTTGGCAGGTCAAATGGGATGAAGGAGTGCAATAAAAAGGGAAAGACTCTTAGTACTGTAGAGGATCAGAAGGATCTTGGGGTCCGGGTCCATATGACTCTAATATCGGCCCTGCAGGTCGAGGAGGTGGTTAAGAAGGCGTATGGTGTGCTGGCCTTTAACAATCGAGGGATTGAGTTGAGGAGGCCGGTGATAATAATGCAGCTATATAAGACCCTCGTCAGACCCCACTTGGAGTACTGTGCTCAGTTCTGGTCGCCTCATTACAGGAAGGATGTGGAAAAGATTGAAAGGGTGCAGAGGAGATTTACAAGGATGTTGCCTGGATTGAGTGGCATGCCTTATGAGGATGGGCTGAGGGAGCTCGGACTTTTCTCCTTGGAGAGACGTTGGATGAGAGGAGACCTAATAGAGGTATATAAGATGTTGAGAGGCATAGAACGGGTGGACTCTCAGTGGCTTTTTCCCAGGGTGGAAATGGCTGCTACGAGAGGACACAGGTTTAAGGTGCTGGGGGGGAGGTACAGGGGAAATGTTAGAGTGAAGTTTTTCACACAGAGGCTGGTGGGCGAGTGGAATCGACTGCCGTCAGTGGTGGTGGAGGCAAACTCAATAGGGTCTTTTAAGAGACTCCTGGGTGAGTACATGGGACTTAATAGGATGGAGGGTTATAGATAGGCCTAAAAGGTAGGGATATGTTCGGCACAACTTGTGGGGCCGTAGGGCCTGTTTTGTGCTGTAGTTTTCTATGCTTCTGTATTCTATGTTCGATTGTTCTCAGATTCTGATCCAGTGTTGAACAGTGCAGTCTATTGTTTTCGGATTCTGTTCAATTATTCTAACATTGCACTCTCCTGTTCTCAGATTATGATCCTTTATTGGAACATTACAGTCTATTGCTCTCAGATTCTGATGCAGTATTGAAACTTTGCAGTCGATTGATCTCAGGTTCTGATCCATTATTGGAACATTCCAGTCTATTGTTCAGATTCTGATCAATGATTGGAACATTACAGTCTGTTGATCTCAGATTCTGATCCATTATTGGAACATTGCAGTCTATTGTTTTCAGATTCTGTTCAATTATTCTAACATTGCGGTCTATTGTTCTCAGATTCTCCTCCAGTATTTGAACATTACGGCCGATTGATCTCAGATTCTGATCCATCATTGAAAAATCCTGGTCAATTGTTCTAAGATTCTGATCCAGTGTTCGAAAATTCCAGTCTATTGTTCAGATTCTGATCAATGATTGGAACATTACAGTCTGTTGTTCTCAAATTCTGATCCTTTATTGGAACATTGTAATCTCTTTTTCTCAGATTCTGATCCAGTATTGGAACAATACAGTCTATTGTTCAGAATCTGATCAATGACTGGAACATTACAGTCTTTTGTTCTCAGAATCTGATCCTTTATTGGAACATTGCCGTCTACTGTTCTCAGGTTCTGATCCAGGATTGGAACATTACGGTTTATTGTTCATAGATTCTGATCCATTATTGGAAAATTGCAGTCTATTATTCTCAGAGTCCGATCCATTATTCGAACATTGCAGTGTATTGTTCTCAGATTCTGATCTTGCATTGGAACATTACAGTCTAATGATCTCAGATTCTGATCCATCATTGTAATATCCCGGTTCATTGTTCTCAGATTCTGATCCAGTACTGGAACATTTCAGTCTATTGTTTAGATTCTGATCAATGATTGAAAGATTACAGTCTGTTGTTCTCAAATTCTGATCCTTTATTGGAACATTACAGACTATTGTTCTCAGATTCTGATCCAGTATTGGAAAATTACAGTCTATTGTTTTCAGATTCTGATCCAGTATTGGACCATTGCAATCTATTGTTCCCAGATTCTGATCCATAATGGAACATTGCAGTCTATTTTTCTCAGATTCTGATCCATTATAGGAACAACCCGGACCATTGTTCCCTCATTCTGATCCAGTTTTGGCACTTGCAGTCTATTGTTCTCAGATTCTGATCCATTACTGGAACATTGCAGTCTATTGTTCTCAGATTCTGATCCATTATTGGAACATCCCTTTCCATTGTTCCCAGACTCTGAACCAGAATTGGAACATTACAGTCTAATATTCTCAGATTCTGATCCAGTAATGGAACATTACAATCTATTGTTCTCAGATTCTGCTCAATTCTGCTTCTCTGAGTGGAGGCCTGTGACTTGTGGTGTGCCGCAGGGATCGGTGTTGGGTCCATTGTTGTTTGTCATCTATATCAATGATCTGGACGATAATGTGGTAAATTGGATCAGCAAGTTTGCTGATGATACAAAGATTGGAGGTGTAGTGGACAGTGAGGAAGGTTTTCAAAGCTTGCAGAGGGATTTGGACCAACTAGAAAAATGGGCTAAAAAATAGCAAATGGAATTTAACGCAGACAAGTGTGAGATATTGCACTTTGGAAGGACAAACCAAAGAAGAACGTACAGGGTAAATGATAGGCCACTGAAGAGTGCAGTTGAACAGAGGGATCTGGGAATACAGGTACATAATTCCCTAAAAGTGACGTCACAGGTGGATAGGGTGGTAAAGAGTGCCTTTGGTACATTGGCCTTTATAAATCGGAGTATCGAGTATAAAAGTTGGAGTGTTATGGTAAGGTTATATAAGGCATTGGTGAGGCCGAATTTGGAGTATTGTGTACAGTTTTGGTCACCTAGTGACAGGAAGGATGTAAATAAGATTGAAAGAGTGCAGAGAAGGTTCACAAGGATGTTGCCGGGACTTGAGAAGCTGAGTTACAGAGAGAGATTGAATAGGTTGGGACTTTAGTCCCTGGAGCGTAGAAGATTGAGGGGAGATTTGATAGAGGTGTATAAGATTTTGATGGGTATAGATAGAGTGAATGCAAGTAGGCTTTTTCCGCTGAGGCGAGGGCAGAAAAAAACCAGGGGGCATGGGTTAAGGGTGAAAGGAGAACAGTTTAAAGGGAATATTAGGGGGGGCTTCTTCACGCAGAGAGTGGTGGGAGTGTGGAATGAGCTGCCGGATAAAGTGGTATTGGTCACTTTTAACATTTAAGAAAAACTTGGACGGGTTAATGGATGAGAGAGGTGTGGAGGGATATGGTCCAAGTGCAGGTCAGTGGGACTAGGCATAAAATGGTTCGGCACAGACAAGAAGGTCCAAAAGGCCTGTGTCTGAGCTGTAATTTTCTATGGTTCTATGGTTCTAATGATTGGAACATCCCAGTCTATTGTTCTCAGATTCTGATCCAGTATTGGAACAGCGCAATGTATTGTTCTCGGATTCATAGGAACCCTACAGTACAGAAAGAGGCCATTCGGCCCATCGAGACTGCACCGACCACAATCCCACCCAGGTCCTACCCCCATATCCCTACATATTTTACCCGCTAATCCCTCTAATCTCCGCATCCCAGGTCACTAAGGGGCAATTTTTTTTAGCATGGCCAATCAACCTAACCCGCACATCTTTGGACTGTGGGAGGAAACCGGAGCACCCGGAGGAAACCCACGCAGACACAAGGAGAATGTGCAAACTCCACACAGACAGTGACCCAAGCCAGGAATCGAACCCAGGTCCCTGGAGCTGTGAAGCAGCAGTGCTAACCACTGTGCTACCGTGCCGCCCAATGGATTCTGATCCATTATTGGAAAATTGCACTCTATTTTCTCACAGTGTGAACCAGGATTGGAACATTGGCCATAGGAGACAGAGGGTAGTGGTCGAAGGGTCTTTTTCCGGCTGGAGGTCTGTGACCAGTGGTGTTCCGCAGGGCTCTGTACTGGGACCTCTGCTATTTGTGATATATATATAAATGATTTGGAAGAAGGTGTAAGTGGTGTAATCAGCAAGTTTGTGGATGACACGAAGATGGCTGGACTTGCGGATAGCGAAGAGCATTGTCGGGCAATACAGCAGGATATTGATAGGCTGGAAAGTTGGGCGGAGAGGTGGCAGATGGAGTTTAATCTGGATAAATGCGAAGTGATGCATTTTGGAAGAAATAATGTAGGGAGGAGTTATACAATAAATGGCAGAGTCATCAGGAGTATAGAAACACAGAGGGACCTTGGTGTGCAAGTCCACAAATCCTTGAAGGTGGCAACACAGGTGGTGAAGAAGGCATATGGTATGCTTGCCTTTATAGGACGGGGTATAGAGTATAAAAGCTGGAGTCTGATGATGCAGCTGTATAGAACGGTGGTTAGGCCACATTGGGAGTACTGCGTCCAGTTCTGGTCGCCGCACTACCAGAAGGACGTGGAGGCGTTTGAGAGAGTGCAGAGAAGGTTTACCAGGATGTTGCCTGGTATGGAGGGTCTTAGCTATGAGGAGAGATTGGGTAAACTGGGGTTGTTAACAAAGAAAAAAAAAACAATACAGCACAGGAACAGGCCCTTCGGCCCTCCAAGCCCGCGCCGCTCCCCGGTCCAGGATTGAATCCTGAATCCAGGATCCCCGCCCAATTTTCTAGCCTATCTACATACTAATATCCTATCCCCGAGATGTCCCTCACAGCTATGATGCTTTGTTCATCACAACCTATTAACTCACCCCTACCCCCCCCATTCCAGACCATGTGATCTCCAGGGAGAGGTAAAAACCCAGAGTGAAAACCCCAGGGCCAATATGGGGAAAGAAAATCTGGGAAATTCCTCTCCGACCCCCTGAGGCGATCGAAACGAGTCCAGGAGATCACACTGGCCCTGATCGGAAAATGCTTTCCAACCCGATTCATTTCCACTTCCACGAACACCATCTGAATTCCCTGCCCCCGAGACAGATTCCCAACTATCCGTAGTCTCGCTCTGTACTGGCACCAGCAAGATGATCATAGAATGAAGCCTTGAAACGAGAAACAAAGAACAATTAGCCCGCGCCGCTCCCTGGTCCAAACTAGACCACTCTTTTGTATCCCTCCATTGCCACTCCGTTCATATAGCTGTCTAGATAAGTCTTAAACGTTCCCAGTGTGTCCGCCTCCACCACCTTGCCCGGCAACCCATTCCAGGCCCCCACGACCCTCTGTGTAAAATATGTCCTCCTGATATCTGTGTTAAACCTCCCCCCCTTCACCTTGAACCTATGACCCCTCGTGAACATCACCACCGACCCGGGGAAAAGCTTCCCACCGTTCACCTTATCTATGCCTTTCATAATTTTATACACCTCTATTAAGTCTCCCCTCATCCTCCGTCTTTCCAAGGAGAACAACCCCAGTTTCCCCAATCTCTCCTCATAACCAAGCCCCTCCATACCAGGCAACATCCTGGTAAACCTCCTCTGCACTCTCTCCAAAGCCTCCACGTCCTTCTGGTAGTGTGGCGACCAGAACTGGACGCAGTATTCCAAATGCGGCCGAACCAACGTTCTATACATCTGCAACATCAGACCCCAAATTTTATACTCTATGCCCCGTCCTATAAAGGCAAGCATGCCATATGCCTTCTTCACCACCTTCTCCACCTGTGACGTCACCTTCAAAGATCTGTGGACTTGCACACCCAGGTCCCTCTGCGTCTCTACACCCTTTATGGTTCTTCCATTTATCTTGTATCTCCTCCCTACATTATTCCCACCAAAATGCATCACTTCGCATTTATCAGGATTGAACTCCATCTGCCATTTCTTTGCCCAAATTTCCAGCCTATCTATATCCTTCTGTAGCCTCTGACAATGTTCCTCACTATCTGCAAGTCCTGCCAGTTTTGTGTCGTCCGCAAACTTACTGATCACCCCAGTTACTCCTTCTTCCAGATCATTTATATAAATCACAAAAAGCAGAGGTCCCAATACAGAGCCCTGCCGTACACCACTCGTCACAGGCCTCCAGCCGGAAAAAGACCCTTCCACTACCACCCTCTGTCTTCTATGACCAAGCCAGTTCTCCACCCATCTAGCCACCTCCCCCTTTATCCCATGAGATCCAACCTTTTTCACTAGCCTACCATGAGGGACTTTGTCAAACGCTTTACTAAAGTCCATATAGACAACATCCACGGCCCTTCCTTCGTCAACCATTTTGGTCACTTCTTCAAAAAACACCACCAGGTTAGTGAGGCATGACCTCCCTCTCACAAAACCATGCTGACTATCGTTAATGAGTTCATTCCTTTCTAAATGCGCATACATCCTATCTCTAAGAATCTTCTCCAACATCTTCCCCACCACGGACGTCAAGCTCACCGACCTATAATTACCCGGGTTATCCTTCCTACCCTTCTTAAATAACGGGACCACATCAGCTATCCTCCAATCCTCTGGGAACTCACCTGCGTCCAGTGACGAGACAAAGATTTGCGTCAGAGGCCCAACGATTTCACCTCTCGTCTCCCTGAGCAGCCTTGGATAGATTCCATCAGGCCCTGGGGATTTGTCAGTCTTTATATTCTCTAACAAACCTAACACTTCCTCCTTTGTAATGGAGATTTTCTCCAACGGTTCAACACTCCCCTCCGAGACACTCCCAGTCAACACATCCCTCTCCTTTGTGAATACCGACGCAAAGTATTCATTTAGGATCTCCCCTACTTCTTTGGGCTCCAAGCATAAGTCCCCACTTTTGTCCCTGAGAGGTCCGATTTTTTCCCTCACAACCCTTTTGTTCCTAACGTATGAATAAAACGCCTTGGGATTCTCCTTAATCCTGTCTGCCAAGAACATTTCGTGACCCCTTTTTGCTCTTCTGATTCCCCGTTTGAGTACTTTCCTACTTTCTTTGTACTCCTCCAGAGCTCCCTCCGTTTTTAGCTGCTTGGACCTAACATACGCCTCTCTTTTCTTTTTGACCAGTCCCTCAATTTCCCTGGTTATCCACGGTTCTCTAATCCTACCCTTCCTATCCTTCTTTTTTACAGGCACATGCTTGTCCTGTAGCCCTAACAGCCGTTCCTTAAAAGACTGCCACATACCAGATGTGGATTTACCCTCAAACAGCCTCTCCCAATCAAGAGCTGCCAATTTCTGCCTGATCCCACTAAAGTTAGCCTTCCCCCAATCCAACACCTTACCCTTGGGACACCACACATCCTTTTCCATCACTATCCTAAAGCTAACAGAATTGTGGTCACTATTTGCCACATGTTCCCCTACCAAAACTTTGAAGACCTGACCGGGCTCATTCCCCAGTACCAGGTCTAGTGGAGCCCCCTCTCTAGTCGGGCTATCTACATATTGTTTCAACGAACCCTCCTGTACACATTTTACAAATTCCTCCCCATCCAGAGTCCCTGCCCTCAGCGATTTCCAGTCTATACCAGGGAAATTGAAGTCTCCCACGACAACAACCCTATTTTTCCTGCACCTATCCAGTATCTCCTGACATATCCATTCTTCCACTTCCCTTGGGCTGTTGGGGGGCCTGTAGTACACCCCCAACATAGTGACTGCGCCTTTCCTGTTTCTAAGCTCCACCCAGAGTGACTCGCTACACGACCCCTCTGAATTGTCCTCCCTCTGCACCGCTGTAATATGCTCTCCAACTAATACTGCTTCTCCCCCACCTCTTTTGGCCCCTCCTCTTTCTCGCCGAAAACACTTGTACCCCGGAATATTCAGCTGCCAGTCCTGTCCCTCTTTCAACCAAGTCTCTGTCACCGCAACCACATCCAAATTCCTCGTGCGCATTAAGGCCCCAAGTTCGTCTGTTTTACCTGCTACGCTCCTTGCATTGAAGTATAAACACTCCAGACGGCCAGGCTCAGTGAGGTCGTCCTCCCCCAGAGTGCTCTTCTTCTTTGCCAGCCTTGTCCCAGCCCCAAGCTCGTCCCCAGCCTCCACACTTATAGACCTAATAGTTTGATCCCCACCCCCCTGCCATACTAGTTTAAACCACCCCGAACTGCATTAGCAAAGCTCCCAGCCAGGATATTTGTGCCCTTCCAACTTAGTTGTGACCCCTCCCTCTTGTACAGGTGCCATCCTCTCCTGAAAACTTCCCATTGATCTATGAAAATGAAGCCCTCCCTCCTGGACCAGTCCTTTAGCCAGGCATTCATTTGAACCAACTCCCTATTCTTAGCCTCACTGGCACGAGGCATTGGGAGCAGCCCAGAGATGGCCACCCTAGTGACCCTACTTTTTAACCTACTTCCCAACTCCCTGAATTGCTCTCTTAGGACCCCCCTACTCTTCCTATCTACGTCATTTCCACCAATGTGTATAATGACATCCGTTTCTTTATCTTCCCCTTTTAATATGCCTCCTATCCGCTCGGAGACATCCGTGACCCCAGCTCCAGGTAGGCAGACTACCATCCTGGAGTCCCGTTCCCATCCACAGAATTGCCTGTCTGTGCCTCTAACTGATGCATCCCCCACCACTATCGCTCTCCTAACCCCTCTCTTCCCTTTCCGGGCCACAGAGCCTGACTGTGTGCCAGTGACCTGGTCACTGTGTCTTACCCCTGGAGAGGCACACTCCTCCACACTATCTAAAACAATATACCTGTTTTGGAGTGGGACAACCACAGGTGACCCCTCTTCTAACTGTCCACTCCCCTCCCCTCTCACACCTGTCACCAAGCCCTTCCTATTTTGAGAGACCACCACTGGAGTCCTCCCTTGTACTTTACCCTTCTGCCCTTTACTCCTCCGAACTGTGACCCACGTGTCTTCCTCCCGATGCCCCGGTGTAACTAGTTGCCTATAACTCCTGTCAATTTTTCTCCCATTTTCCCTGACTAGGCTAAGGTCAGCGATCTGCAGCTCCAGTTCCATGACACGGTCCCTCAAGAGCTGCAGTTCCACGCACCTGGCACATATGTGAACCTCTGGGAAGCTAGGTGTTTACAGGAACTCCCACATCCCACATCGGAAGCACTGAACTGGCCGATCACTCATACCTGCCCTTATCCTTTATAGGGTTGGATAAAAAATAACTAGCCTTGCCTCGCCCTTTCAGCCTAAGCCCTGTGAGCCAAAGCCCTTACAGTGCACACTCTGATTCCCACTCACTCCACTGCCCGCTCCCGACGCTGCCCGCTGTATAGTGCAGACGGCTTTTTATGCTCCCGGCGAACCCCCTGAATAGCAGGTCCATTCAAAAGTCTGAGGGCAGCAGGGAAGTTCTTGAGTCGGTTGGTACGTGATCTCAGACTTTGTATCTTTTTCCTGACGGAAGAAGGTGGAAGAGAGAATGTGTGCATGAGGTCCTTAATTATGCTGGCTGCTTTTCTAAGGCCGCGGGAAGTGGAGACAGAGTCAATGAATGGGAGGCTCGTCTGCGTGATGGACGGGGCTACATTCACGACCTTTTGTAATTTCTTGCAGTCTTGGACAGAGCAGAAACCATACCAAGCCGTGACACAGAAAGGATGCTTTATATGGTGCATCTGTAGAAGTTGGTGAGAGTCGTAGCTGACATGCCAAATTTCCTCAGCCTCCTGAGAAAGTAGACGTGTTGGTGGGCTTTCTCAATTATAGTGTCGGCATGGGGGGACCAGGACAGGTTGTTGGTGATCTGGACACCTAGAAACGTGAAGTTGGGACCCAAATGACAAGTTGTCATAGTGTCATAGCTGTTTACAGCATGGAAACAGGCCCTTTGGCCCAACTTGTCATGCTGCCCTTTTTCTTTTAACCCCTAAGCTAGTCTCAATTCCCCACATTTGGCCCATATCCCTCTACATCTATCTTACCCATGTAACTGTCTAAACGTTTTTTAAAAGATAAAATTGTGCCCCTCTCTACTACTACCTCTGGTAGCTTGTTCCAGACGCTCATCACTCTCTGTGTGAAAAGATTGCCCCTCTGGACACTTTTGTATCTCTCCCCTCTCACCTTAAACCCATGCCCTCTAGTTTGAGACTCCCCTTTGGGAAAAGATATTGACTATCTATTGTGTGTCAACCATAGAATAGCCACAGGTGAAGGAAGCCATTCAGCCCATTCAGCTGGTGTCGACTCTCTGCTCGAGCAATCGAGCCAGTCCCACTGCTCCACCTTGTCCCTGGAGCCCTGCAAATCTTTTCCCATCAGCTTCCCATCCCATTTCCTCCGGAAAGACAGCGAGGAGCAGAGAGGAAAGAGGGACTTGGGGAATGGAAGGTTTCATCTGATGTTCTTGTTGGCAGATGCTCTGTGGCGGATAAAGCTGGCAGCTTCCTCCAGAAAGCAGCACAGAGTGAATGGAAGGGGCAGAATGTGAGTGAGATGAGACACGAGAGAGAGAGAGAGATAGAGAGGGGTGAAAGGTTTCTGTTTGTCAGCAAAAAGCACAATGGTGGCCCTGTGTCCTTCAGGGAGAGGCCCAGGCCTCGCTCAAAGCCTGCCCTGTCCTCACACTCACTGGGAGACGGCCATTTCTAACATGTTGTCCATGTTTCTGAGCTGACACTGAGACAAACACAACAACAGCAGCCACTATCCGGACAAGTCCTCACGGAGAATGAAATGTCCAAAGCCACTTCAAAGGAAGACTGCGCGGCAGGATTTTTCCCCGAGCTGTGGAGGGAGAGATTTGGATGGATGACCAGAAGCTGGGTCAGTGAGGTTGTGTTTTAGCAATGGAGGTCCAGAGAACAGAAAAGGCCCTTCGGCCCATTGCATCTGTGCCGGTCAAAGACAAATCGCCCAACTTGGCTCACGGCCTGGTAAGCCTTGGCATTGCAAATGCATAGCTAAGCACTTCTTAAACGTTCTGAGGGTCTCTGCCTCCACCACCCTTTCAAGCAGAGAGTTCCAGACTCCCACTACCCTCTGGGTGAAAAAGGTTTTCCTCACATCCCCTGTAAACCTCCTGCCCCTTACCCTAAATCTATACCCCCTGGTTATTGATCCCACCACCAAGGGGAAAGCTTTCTCCCCTCTACTCTATCGATGTCCCTCATAATCTTATCCACCTCCATCGTGTTCCCCCTCAGCCTCCTCTGCTCCACGGAAAACAACCCCAGGGTGGAATCTTATCACCGTTCAGGCCGGCAGGATTTTCCCATCCCACTGCAGTGAAAGGAGATTTGGCTGGTCACCAGATTCTCCGACCTCGCTGAGCGGGAGTGTGGCGTGAACAGGAGGTAAGATCACACCCTCAGTCTACAAAATCTCTTCAGTTCGAGTGGCGGCACGGTGGCACAGTGGTTAGCACTGCCGCCTCACAGCGCCAGGGACCCGGGTTCAATTCCGGCCTCGGGTTACTATCTGTGTGGAGTTTGCACATTCTCCCCGTGTCTGCGTGGGTTTCCTCCGGGTGCATTGTCCATGCAAAATTGCCCTGAGGGTCCCACGATGGAAAGGTTAGGGGGATTAGCGGGAACATACGTGGGGTTACGGGGTAAGCCTGGGTAAGAGTCCGTGCAGATTTGATGGGTCGAATGGCCTCATTCTGGACTGTAGGGGTTCTATGATTCTATGAACTAAAACTCTCCAGGCCAGGCAACATCCTGGTGTATCTCCTCTGCACCTTTTCCAGTGCTATCACATCCCTCCTATCCTGTGCATTCCACAACTGCACAATGTTTCGATGAGGGGCGGCACAGTGGTTAGCGCTGCTGCCTCACAGCGCCAGGGACCCGGGTTTGATTCCTGGCTTGGGTCACTGTCAGTGTGGAGTTTGTACATTCTCCCCGTGTCTGCGTGGGTTTCCACCGGGTGCTGCGGTTTCCTCCCACAGTTCGAAAGACGCGCTGGTTCGGTGTATCAGCCATGCTAAATTCTCCCCAAGTTGCCCAAACAGGCGCCAGAGCATGGCGACTACGGATTTTCCACAGTAACTTCATTGCAGTGTTAATGTAACCCTACTTGTGACACTAATAAACAAACTTTTAAACCTGATACTCGATTCCCCCATGTTGGCCTTGTTCTGTGATAATTAATGCGGATTTTAGATTATTCAATAGTTCTTTAAGGACAGCAGACACAGGGGAAAAACATGTGGCTCTTTACACAACAGATATATTTCAAGGGGATACTGCAGCCAACTGTTTCTGAGTGGCAGTAATCTTCCCTCAGAATCAGACAGATTGTGGGTTCAGCTCAGAGCCTCAAATACTAGGCCCTTAGCATCGATCAGAGACTCCGAACACAGCATGATGGGAGAGGGGACAAAGGAAAGTGGTGTTGAATTTGTGAGCCTTGTTTTGTGGAAAGCTTTAGTGTTTGGTCAGAATGTTAATTTTTGAGTGGACCTACCATACATTAAGCTGATCTTTCTCTATACCCTATCGGTAACTGCAACACTGTATTCTGCACCCTCTCCTCTCCTTCTCCCGACTGAACTCTATGAACAGTATGTTTTGTCTGTGTAGCGTGCAAGAAACAATACTTTTCACCGTGTCCCAATACATGGGAGAGGGCGACATGGTGGACAGTGTTTAGCACTGCTGCCTCACAGCACCAGGATTCAATTCTCGGTTGGGAGTTGAGTTTGCACATTCTCCCTGTGTCTGCATGGGTTTCCTGCGGGTGCCCCGGTTTCCTTCCACAGTCCAAAGATGTGCAGATTAGGTGGAATCTGAGACGCTACAGAAGCAGGGTAAAGATTTGAAAATGAAGTGTTTCTCACCCACTTTTAAAAGACAATCCACATTCGCACCAGTCACATTTCACACACTCTGCTCAGTCCTGTGTTGGGGGGTGTTTAGTGCGGGATCAGTGTTTGCTTTTCTCAAACCGCAGTGATATACCCAACTTATCAAGGGCAAGAGGTTTCAGTGTTTAAACATGTAAACATTACAAAACTAAACCAGACAGAAAGTGATGAGGCCTCACACCTTCAATGGAGTCATCTTCGCTCAGAGTCAGAGAGATTGTGGGTTCAGGTCAGAGCCTGAAATACTAGGCCCTTAGCATCGAGACACACAGAGACAGAGAAACACAGAGACAGAGACAGAGAGACACACACAGATACATAGAGAGATATACACACAGAGGCAGAGAGAGAGACACAGATCCAGAGAAGTACAGAGACAGAGAGACACACAGATACACAGAGAGATAGAGACAGAGAGACACACACATAAACACACTAACAGAGAAATACAGAAAGAGAGTTTGGCAAAGTCAGATTTAATTTTCCATTCAATATTTATTTAAAAATTCAGAGAATATTTGACAGGAAAATTGATTTTAAAGTTAACAAAAGTGAATCTGACCTTTGAGCTTCACAATGAGATCTGAACCCCTACTCTCTGAGCTGCCCAATATCTGTACAGCTGTACCAGACACCAGAAAGAGAAAACCAGAGCTCAACATCACGGGAAATGAACAATTGTGAATAAGGAACGAGAAAAGTTATTAATTTATACCTGAGATTTAAACTACAGGAAAACTACTGACTACAATTACATTACAACAAAAGTTACCTTCTACATTTCACACTGAAAACTGAACTACCGCCCACAATTGTCTCAGTGACAGATTCAGAATGATAAACTGAGAGAATTTCACTGTTGGGGTCACCGACAGCAGATATTGTATTTGTGTCAATCAGGAATCTTAATAATCAGCTGAGGGAAATCTACAACGTCCAAAATTCAACCCATCACTTGATCTGTAAAAGAAAGATACAATAATGAAGCAGATGTTTATGATGCGGGACATTAATGTTAGAGTTTTTAATCAATGAATCATTTAGAGATTTTTCAAATCCCTTCTGTTTGACAATCCACTCTGACACCAGTCACATTTCACACTCTCTGCTCAGTCCTGTGTTGGGGGGGGAGGTGTTTAGTGTGGGATCAGTGTTTGCTTTTCTCAAACCGCAGTGATATTCCCAACAAGGGCAAGAGGTTTCAGTGTTTAAAAATGTAAAGATTTCAGAACAAAACCAGACAGAGAGTGATGAGGCCTCACACCTTCAATGTAGTGATTCCCCCAATCTTTCCTTTTGTATATTGTTTCCTTCCTCTGTCTGAAGTATTGGAGACGTCGACATCACTGAAACAATACAATCTCTCGGGACAATCACTGTAAACAGCTTCTGGAAACAAATTAACACTTTAATCACCCAAAAAGCTGAATGTCCATTCAAACATCTCCCTCCCCATATCCTTGTGAATGCAAAGATAACTCCCATTTCCCCAAAGCAGGAAGATGTGAAATGGAAACATCTTCAGCTTTTTACACACTGCACTTTTCCACGGACCAAAATGTTTCAAAACATTTGCTGAAGTTTTGTTTTAAACTCTTTATCAAT
Organism: Mustelus asterias; assembly: GCF_964213995.1. Classification (NCBI taxonomy): domain Eukaryota; kingdom Metazoa; phylum Chordata; class Chondrichthyes; order Carcharhiniformes; family Triakidae; genus Mustelus; species Mustelus asterias. The sequence continues at coordinate 104,209 of NW_027590097.1, read as the reverse complement.
GTCCTTCCAGGTTCAGTGTGAAGGTTTGTGTTCCACACTGAGCCCCTCTCAGTCTCCACACGGAGCTTGTGTGTGTGCTGATGCTCCTGTCATTTTGGATGGATACTGTGTGAAGCTGCATTCTCTCCCAGTGAGTTTCTGATCTACTTCACTCTCTCTGCGGCTGGAGCAATGTCCAGCAGGCAGCAGAGGATGGCAGTGTATCACTGTCAGCACAATAGACAAACAGCCTTTAGCAAGAGAGGCTTTGACCCTTTTTCAAACCAAATCCCCAATTTGATGTTTCCAGCTGCGCTGTTTACAATGCTGCTGAATATTGTGTGTCTTTGGTAAACTGGGATGTGTAGCATTCAGTCACATTAAGTGGTGAATAAATACGTCAACACTGTGTATATCTTTCTGTGTGTGTGTGTCAGCGTGCATGTGTGTCAATGTATTTAAATCTCAAAGGAAAATAGGAGCAGGTGTAGGCCATTTGGCCCATCGATCCTGCGCCAGCATTCAAACAGATCATGGGGCACGTACGCACACAAAACACGCACACACCCAGCACACACAAAACACGCACACACACAAAGCACGCACACACAAACACACACAAAACACGCACACACCAACACACACAAAACACGCACACACACAAAGCACGCACACACAAACACACATAAAACACGCACAAAAAGCACACACACAAACACAATAAACACACACACACAAACACACAGTAACACACACACATCAAAAACACAGCACTGCTGCCTCACAGTGCCAGGGACTCGGGTTCGGTTCCCGCTTTGGGTCACTGTCTGTGTGGAGTTTGCCCGTTCTCCCTGTGTCTGCGTGGGTTTCCTCCGGGTGCTCCGGTTTCCTCCCACAATCTGAAAGACGTTCTGGTTAGGGTGCATTGGCCGTGCTTAATTGTCTCTCCGCGTCAGAGAGACTAGCTCGGGTAAATGCATGGGGTTATGGAGATGGGGCCTGAGTGGGATTGTGGTCGGTGCAGACTCAATGGGCCAAATGGCCTCCTTCTGCACTGGAGGAGTCTAGGATTCTATGAAAACACACAGAAACAGATATTCTCACCCAGTAACACTCACACGCACACAGTAATAAACCCACATGGAAACATGTCCACACACACACACACACACGCATGCACACACACACACACACACAAACAGACACACACACAAACAGACACACACACACACAAACAAACACACACACACATATTCCTATTTTATTTCACACAATCGATTTGCGTCTTGAACATGCTGAATGATTGGGCTTCCACATCCCCCTGGAATAGAAAATTCCAAAGATTCACCACCCTCTGAGTGAAGAAATTCCTCCTCATCTCAGACTTCAATGGTCTGCCCCTGATTCTGAGATTGTGTCCCCTGGTTCTAGTCTCACCAGCCAGGGGAAACATCCAATCTACATCCACCCTGTCACACCCTGGAAGAATTTTAAGTCTGTTTCAATGGGGTCGCCTCTCATTCTTCAAGGGTTCAAGGCCGACTTCCGGACTTGATGGCCATGGAAGGTGTGCTCATAACGGGGCCAAACAGCTGGATTATCAAACAGTAAATCCTGCCGGGATCATGTATCAGTAAACTCTGCCCGAAACCTCTCTCAGTTATTACAATCTGGGCCTTGTATCAGTAATCTCTGCCCTAAACCTCTCTCAGTTATTACAATCTGGGCCTGGTATCAGTAAACTCTGCCCGAAACCTCTCTCAGTTATTACAATCTGGGACTTGTATCAGTAATCTCTGCCCGAAACCTCTCTCAGTTATTACAATCTGGGCCTGGTATCAGAAATCTCTGCCCTAAACCTCTCTGTTATTACAATCTGGGACTTGTATCAGTAAACGCTGCCCGAAACCTCTCTCAGTTATTACAATCTGGGCCTGGTATCAGTAATCTCTGCCCTAAACCTCTCTCAGTTATTACAATCTGGGCCTGGTATCAGTAATCTCTGCCCGAAACCTCTCTCAGTTATTACAATCTGGGCCTGGTATCAGTAATCTCTGCCCGAAACCTCTCTCAGTTATTACAATCTGGGCCTGGTATCAGTAATCTCTGCCCTAAACCTCTCTCAGTTATTACAATCTGGGACTTGTATCAGTAATCTCTGCCCTAAACCTCTCTCAGTTATTACAATCTGGGCCTGGTATCAGAAAACTCTGCCCTAAACCTCTCTCAGTTATTACAATCTGGGCCTTGTATCAGTAATCTCTGCCCTAAACCTCTCTGTTATTACAATCTGGGCCTGGTATCATTAATCACTGCCCGAAACCTCTCTCAGTTATTACAATCTGGACCTTGTATCAGTAAACTCTGCCCTAAACCTCTCTGTTATTACAATCTGGGCCTGGTATCATTAATCACTGCCCGAAACCTCTCTCAGTTATTACAATCTGGACCTTGTATCAGTAATCTCTGCCCTAAACCTCTCTCAGTTATTACAATCTGGGCCTGGTATCAGTAAACTCTGCCCGAAACCTCTCTCAGTTATTACAATCTGGGACTTGTATCAGTAATCTCTGCCCGAAACCTCTCTCAGTTATTACAATCTGGGCCTGGTATCAGAAATCTCTGCCCTAAACCTCTCTGTTATTACAATCTGGGACTTGTATCAGTAAACGCTGCCCGAAACCTCTCTCAGTTATTACAATCTGGGCCTGGTATCAGTAATCTCTGCCCTAAACCTCTCTCAGTTATTACAATCTGGGCCTGGTATCAGTAATCTCTGCCCGAAACCTCTCTCAGTTATTACAATCTGGGCCTGGTATCAGTAATCTCTGCCCGAAACCTCTCTCAGTTATTACAATCTGGGCCTGGTATCAGTAATCTCTGCCCTAAACCTCTCTCAGTTATTACAATCTGGGACTTGTATCAGTAATCTCTGCCCTAAACCTCTCTCAGTTATTACAATCTGGGCCTGGTATCAGTAATCTCTGCCCCAAACCTGTCTCAGTTATTTCAATCTGGGCCTGGTATCAGTAATCTCTGCCCTAAACCTCCCTCAGTTATTACAATCTGGGCCTGGTATCAGTAATCTCTGCCCTAAACCTCTCTCAGTTATTACAATCTGGGCCTGGTATCAGTAATCTCTGCCCGAAACCTCTCTCTGTTATTACAATCTGGGACTGGTATCAGTAATCTCTGCCCTAAACCTCTCTCAGTTATTACAATCTGGGCCTGGTATCAGTAATCTCTGCCCTAAACCTCCCTCAGTTATTACAATCTGGGCCTGCTATCAGTAATCTCTGCCCTAAACCTCTCTCAGTTATTACAATCTGGGCCTGGTATCAGTAATCTCTGCCCTAAATCTCCCTCAGTTATTACAATCTGGGTCTTGTATCAGTAAATTCTGCCCTTCAGCTGATTGGAGAATATCATTGTGAATATTACTGAGTTTGGGATATAATATTTTCCTGCTGTTGCCAATATGACTATTTTTAACATAGTTTCTGGGATCCTCCAGTCTCCCCTCAGCAGCTTTCTGGGCAGTGAGAGGTGACACACCGTTCACTAGCAGAGGGAGTTTTTGGTCCTGTCGCTGTCAATGGGATTTCCCATTGAAGTCACCTCACGCTAGCAGGAAACCAGAGGCAGGGGTACGAGAGCAGAGAATTCCCCACGAGTGAACAGCCGGAGAATCCCGGACATTAGCTCCTTTCCCAGTTATCACTGCACTCAACCCAGTCGCTGTTTATGTGCTCAGTTGTCTCAGTGAATACTACATTACACCATGCTGCTGTGGACACTACAATCAACCCTTTCTGAGTTCTCACTGTATTAATACCATGTATGGATTGATATTTCATTGGACCATGTGCAGGGTTAGATGAATATTTATTGAGGGGGACTGAGAGACAGGCAGATTGAGAAAAAATATGCACACACACTAACACTCACACTCAGACAGCCTAAAACTAAACAGATATAGAATGGAGGAGGAATCCCTTCTTCCTCTGTAAATAGAGATTAACTCGATTTCTCTTCCAAAAAGACAGCACATCTGGATGGGCAGAATAGTCTCCAATTCTACCCATGGTCCTTTTCTGATCTCCATTCTTCACATCTGCACACGTTGGCTTCAGCTCCAGTTTGTGAATGAAAGCAAACCCCTGTTCATTACAAATCCACTCAGCCTTTTCCCTCTGCTCTCTCCACACACAATCTACAAGACACAAACAGGAAAGATGGATTCCAGGAGAGAAAGGTCACACCTGATCCTCCTCTCAATGGATTCTCTGTCGCCAGAGAGAACATTCCAGCTCCTACAGAAAGTCACAACTGATTCATGTCAGGGACAGAATTGGAATGAATTGGACACAAGAGAGATGAAAGGTTTCTGCTCATCATAAAAAAGCTAAAGAGTCACTCAGTGTCATTCAGGGAGAGACCTCGCTGGTCTGTCTTTGACCCAAGTCACACACTGACTCTGAATGTCCTCACAGCAACTTGGGGATGGACATTTCTAAAGTACTATTCATGGCTTTAGGGTTTCCAAAAGTGTTTCACCGACAATGGAGCGGTTTTGAAATGTTGTCAGTGTTATTTAGGAAATAAGCAACCTTTTGACGCCACACGCATTGAGTTTAAAAATTGGCAAGCCATGTTGCAGCTTTATAGAACCATTGTTAGGCCGCACTTGGAATATAGTGTTCAATTCTGGTCGCCACACTACTAGAAGGATGTGGAGGTTTTGGAGAGGGTACAGAAAAGATTTACCAGGATGTTGCCGGGTATGGAGGGCATTAGCTATGAGGAGAGTTTGGAGAAACTTGGTTTGTTCTCACTGGAATGACGGAGGCAAGGGGGGTGACCTGATAGAAGTCTACAAGATTATGAGAGGCATGGACAGAGTGGATAGTCAGGAGCTATTTCCCAGGGTGGAAGAGTCAATTACTAGGGGGCACAGGTTTAAGGTGCGAGGGACAAGGTTTAAAGGAGATGTACGAGGCAAGTTTTTTACACAGAGGGTGGTGGGTGCCTGGAACTCGCTGCTGGGAGAGGTAGTGGAAGCAGATACAATAATGCGTTTTAAGGGGCGTCTGGAGAAATACAAGAATAGGATGGGAATAGAGGGATATGGTCCCTGGAAGGGGAGGGGGTTTTAGTTCACACATGGTTGGTGCAGGCTTGGAGGGCCGAAGGGCCTGTTCTTGTGCTGTAATTTTCTTTATTATAATTTCAGAGAGAGATATATACAGATACAGAGCCATAGAAAGACAGAAACAGGATGGGATTGTGCTGTACATGTTTCCGAGCTGACATTGAGACACACACGAGATGTACACCAATGATTTGGATGAGGGAACCAAAAATAATATTTCCAAGTTTGCTGATGCCATGAAACTTGTTGGGAATGTGAGTAGTGAGAAGGATGTTAAAATGTTTCACAGTGACTTCAGTAAATTGAGTGAATGGGTAAATGCGTGGCAGATGCTGTATAACGTGGACAAACGTGAATTTAACTACTTCGGACCGAGAAGCAGAATGGCAGAGGTTTATTTAATTGGTGCTAGATTGGGAAATGTTGATATACAAAGGGACCTGGGTGTCCTAGTACACCAGAGACTGAAAGCAAGCATGCAGCTACAGCAAACAGTTAGGAAGGCAAATGATATGTTGGCCTTCATTGCAAGAGAACTTGAGGAAAGGAGCAAGGATGTCTTACTGCAGCTGTACAGGCCCTCGGTGAGACCACACCTGGAATATTGTGGACAGTTTCTGTCTCTGTAACTATGAAATGCTGCACTTACCATAGAGGGAGAGCAGCGAAGGCACACCAGACTGATTCCTGGGATGGCAGGATTGTCGTATGAGGAGAGATTGAGTCGACTGGGCCTGTATTCACTGGAGTTCCGAAGAATGAGAGGGGATCGAATTGAAATGTACAAATTCTGACTGGGCTGGAGTGACTGAATACAGGGATGTTGTTCCCTCCAGCTGAGGGGCTGAGGGGGTGGGGAGAGGGGGGTTGGGCGGAGAGGCTGGAACAAGGGGTCACAGATGGTGAAACTTTGCAATATGTTTAATCTGTAGAAACCGATCCATCTCAGTCTGTGAACGATGACTGAGCCTCCACAGCCCTCTGGGATAGGGAATTCCAAAGATTCACCATCCTGGAAGCACATGGAATTCAGGAACATTTGGCGAGATGGATCGGAAACTGGTTTAGTAATTGGACACAAAGGGTGGTGTTGGAAGGCTGTTTGAGTGGCTGGAGGCCGGTGTCCAGTGGTGCACCACAAGGCTCCGTGCTGGGGGGCTTATTATTGTTACACATAAATGAGACAGATGATAATGTGGGGGCAATGATACGCAAGGTTCCAGATGACACCAAGATTGGTAGGATGGTTAATAGTGAAGAAGGTTGTAGGTTACAGGAAGATATCGCTGGGTTGGTCAGATAGGCAGAGCAGTGGCAGATGGTATTTGACCCTGATAGGTGCGAGGTGATGCACTTTGGAAGCAGTAACAAAGCAAGGGAGTATTTAATGAGTTGCAGGACACTGGGAAGCTCAGAGGAACATATGGATCTTGGGCAATTATTCACAGATCCCTGAAGGCAGCAGAGCAGGTGAATCAAGTGGTAAAGAAGGCAGATGAGACACTTGCTTTTATCAGTCATGGCGCAGAGTAGAAGAGCAAAGAGTTAATGTTGGAGTTGTACAGAGTCTTGGTTAGGCGACAGCTGGAGTACCGTGTGCAGATCTGGTCACCACACCAGAGGAAGGATATGATAGCACTAGAGGGGGGTACAGAGGAGGCTCAGCAGCAAGTTGCCTGGGATGGAGTATTTGAGCTCCACGGAGAGACTGGAAAGGTTAGGATTGTTTTCTTTAGAGCAGAGAAGGCTGATTGAGGTGTGTAAGATTATGAGGGGTATGGACAGGGTGAATAGGAAACAGCTGTTCCCCTTGGTTGAGGGGTCAATCATGAGGGGACAAAGTTTTAGGGCAAAGGGCAGGAGATTCAGAGGAGAGTTGAGAAAAACATTCACTCAGAGGGTGATGGGAATCAGGAATGTACTGCCTGGGAAGGCAGTGGAGGTCGGAAACCTTACAACCGTTCAAAAGCATTTGGATGAGCACTTGAAACATCACAACATTCAAAGATATGATACAAGAGATGGAAAATTGGATTAGCACAACTTTAGTGGTAGTTACTGTTGGTGCAGACTCAATGGGTCGAAGGGCCTTTTCTTCACTGCACCACTCTATGACTCTGAGGGAAGAAATTCCTCCTCACAGGAAGCAGAGAGTCGGAATAAATGGGAGCTTTTCTGGTTGGCGGATGGTAACTAGTGGCGTGCCGCAGGGATCGGTACTGGGGCCTCAACTATTTACCATTTAGAAAGACGATCTGGAGGAGGGGACTGAGGTTTGGGGAACAAAGTTTGCAGACGACACAAAGATAAGTGGAAAAGTGAATCGTGTGGAGGGCGTAGAAGGTCTGCAGAGAGATTTGGACAGGCTGAGTGAGTGGGCGAGGATCTGGCAGATGGAGTATAACGTTGACAAATGCGAGGTTATTCACTTTGGAGGAAATAATAGCAAATCGGATTATTATCTAAATGGAAAAAAATTACAACATGCTGCTGTGCAAAGAGACCTGGGGGTCCTTGTGCATGAGACGCAAAAACCCAGTCTGCAGGTGCAACAGGTGATCAAGAAGGCAAACGGGATGTTGGCCGATATCGCAAGGGTGATAGAATATAAAAGCAGAGATGTCTTGCTGCATCTGTACAGGGCATTGGTGAGGCCGCACCTGGAATACTGTGTGCAGTATTGGTCCCCTTATTTGCGGAAGGATATATTGGCCTTGGAGGGAGTGCAGAGAAGCTTCACCAGGTTGATACCTGAGATGAGGCGTGCTGATTATCAGGAGAGACTGAGCAGATTGGGTTTGTACTCGTTGGAATTTAGAAGGCTGAGGGGGGATCTTATAGAGACCTATAAGATAATGAAGGGGCTGGATAGGGTAGAGGTGGAGAGATTATTTCCACTTAGAAAGGAAGCTCGAACTAGAGGGCACAGCCTCAAAATAAAGGGGGGTCAGTTTAGGACAGAGTTGAGGAGGAACTTCTTCTCTCAGAGGGTGGTGAATCTTTGGAATTCTCTGCCCACTGAAGTGGTGGAGGCTACCTCGTTGAATATGTTTAAAATCACGGACAGATGGATTCCTGATCGGTAAGGGAATTAGGGGTTATGGGGATCAGGTGGGTAAGTGGAACTGATCCACTTCAGATCAGCCATGATCTTATTGAATGCGGGGCAGGCTCGAGGGGCTAGATGGCCTACTCCTGCTCATATTTCTTATGTTCTTATCTCAGTCCTAAATGTCCTGTCCCCTTACTCTGTGACTATGCCATGGTTCTCGACACACCCCCCCCCCCTTCCCCCCCCCCCCCAGCCGGGGGAAACATCCTTCCTGTATCTACTCAGCTAATCTTTGGGGGTTGGGGAGAGTTATAGAACAAAGAGATCTCGGGGTACATGTTCATAGCTTCTTGACAGTGGAGTCACAGGTGGACAGAGTGGTGAAGAAGGCATTCGGCACGCTTGGTTTCATTGGTCAGAACATTGAATACAGGAGTTGGGACGTCTTGTTGAAGTTGTACAAGACATTGTTAAGGCCACGCTTGGAATACTGTGTACAGTTCTGGTCACCCTATTTTAGAATGGGTATTATTAAACGAAAGAGTGCAAAAACGATTTACTAGGATGCTACCGGGACATGATGGTTTGGGTTTTAAGGAGAGGTTGCACAGACTGGGACTTTTTCCCTGTAGCGTAGAAGACTGAGGGGAGATTGTATAGAGGTCTGTAAAATAATGAGGGGCACAGATCAGCGAGATAGTCAATATCTTCTCCCAAAGGTAGGGGAGTCTAAAACTAGAGGGCATAGGTTTAAGGTGAGAGTGAGAGATACAAAAGGGTCCAGAGGTCAATTCTTTTCACACAGAGGGTGGTGAATGTCTGGAATGAGCTGCCAGGGGCAGTAGCAGGGGCGGGTACAATTTTATGTTTTAAAAAGCATTTAGACAGTTACATGGGTAAGATTGGTATAGAGGGATATGGGCGAAACACAGGCAATTGTGATTAGCTTAATGGTAAAAACTGGGCGGCATGGACAAGTTGGGCCAAAGCGCGTTTCCATGCTGTAAACCTCTATGACTCGACCCTGCTGAGCCCTGTAAGAATTGTCCAAGTTTGAGTGAGGTCACCTCTCATGCTTCTCAAGTGCATAAAGTAAAAGTCCATTTTCTTTCCTCAGAGGACAATCCCTCCATCCCAGGAATTAATGCAGTGAAATGTCATTGAAGTCCTTCTCGGACAAGAATGTCTTTCCTTAGGTAAGAGGATAAAACTGTACACAACACTCCGTGTGTGGTTTCACCACTAATTCAGTCTCTCCCACATCCCCTTGAAGAGTCTACATCCTCCTCACAACTCACACTTCCACCTGCTTTCATGTCATCTGCAAACTCGGAAATATTACATTTGATCCCAAACGTCCAAATCAATGATATGGATTGTGAATAGCTGGGCTCCCGCGGACTGATCCTTGTGATAAGCCGCTGGTCACAGCCTGGCACCCTGAAAATGACCCATTTGTACCTAAGCTCTGTTTTCTGTCCGTTAACCATTTCTCAATTCATGCCAGTATTATCAGGGTAAATACGTTGCATCACGGGGATAGGGCCTGGGTGGGAATGTTGTTAGCGCAGGCTCGATGGGCTGTATGGCCTCCTTCTGCACTGTAGGGATTCTATGATTCTAATATGTACATACGTCAGTGAAGGTGGCAGGGCACTTTGAGAGAGCAGTAAATGAAGTACATGGTATCCCAGCTTTTATTAATGGAGGAATTGAGGACAAGAGTAAGGAGTTCATATTGAACTTGTATAAGACACTCGTTAAGCCTCATCTGGAGACTGTGCCCAGTTCTGGGCACCGTACTTGAGGAGGGATGTGAAGACATTGGAGAGAGTGCAGAGGAGATTCACAAGAATGATTCCAGGGAATAAGATCCGTAGCTACGAGGGTAGATTGGAGAGGTTGGGACTGTTTTCCTTGGAGAAAAGAAGGCTGAGGTGAGACTTGAGAGAGAGATTCAAGATCCAAAGGGATATCCACAGGTTAAAGAGTGAGAAACTCTTCCCTCTCAAGAGATGCTCAGGAACTAGAGGGCACAGATTCTAAATGATGGGGAAATGGATCAGAAGTGAAGTGAGAAAAAGCACTTCATCAAGAGTGTGTTTGGAATCTGGAACAATCTTCCTGAAAGCCTGTTCCAATATTCAATAAGATCCTGGCTGATCTGTGATCTAACTCTCTGTCTCTTAACCCCTTGGACGAAGGAAAATCTATCAACCCCAGGTTTAAAATAATAACAAGTGACTGAGCATCAATAGCCATTTGCAGAAGATTGTTTCAAACTAACTCCACACCACATCTGGCAATGTTTCCATTTCTACAATTCTAAAATTCTAAACTGAGGCTAACATTCAAATATTCCCAAATCCTGGAGTTCCCAGCCAGCAGAAAAACGTGTTCTTTATCAGCCTCTCCCTTTCCCTCATTATTTTCAATGTTTGATTAAATCAGCCCCCAACTTAAATTCCAGCGGTTAAGAATAATGTTTAATCTGCACTGTTCATCAAATGTTCCCAACACAAATACTGTAATGGGCTAAATACAGAGTAAAATTCCCTCTGCTCTGTCCAAGGAATGTTTCAGCACAGATTTTTATTTTGAACTTTAGGAAAAACAGGAATCAAATTGCTCAGCATCCCAGTGTGGCCTCCTGTTTATTTCAATCAGCCCTTCACATTCAAACATGGAGTTGAAGCTTCGAATACTGTCTGTGGCAGCGTTTGTGGATTCAGTTGTTCTCCTGCTTTTTCACTTGTCTGAAGGATTTGAATTATAGACATTGTTTAATTATTCCTTTCTCTCAGCACATGGAACTTGTGAATCTTCAAGGCAGACAATCTCATGTAATTAACAACAAACTACATCTTTATTCATCCGTCCATTTCCTATCTCTGAATGGATCACACACATTTCCAGAATGCAGGAAGCTCTCAATGGAAACTGCTTCCAATTATTCCCCAATACAATTGTTCGCACTTGACTGTGAACTACATTCCACTGACATTCCCAAAGCAGCCACAGAAAAGTGACTGGTTATTTTAAACACTGAACCTGAACTATTTGAGCTGATGATTGACTCACATTGTACAGAAATGTTGAGTCTGTTTTGATGAGAGTGATCAGATTAACATTGTAACATGAAGACAGCCTCCGTACTGAGATTAACCACATTTACAACAATTCCGCAATATCAGATCCATTGCTGTGTGTATTGTGCGAATTCAGCTGTGAAATATCTGGACATTTGGAGCTTCCACTGTTTCTGTCATTTCATCATTTATTAAAGTACGTTGTTCTATCCCTTTTAAATCTAAGTTGTGTCAAATTACATTTCCCTGCACTGAAACCTCTCCACCAGTTTTGTCCATGTACAAAATATGAATAACTCTTTGCAATCTGATGTTTCCAGCGATGCTGCTTACAATGCTGTCTAATGTTTTGTGTCATTGGCAAACCAGGATGTGTAGTATTCAGTCACATTAAATGGTCAATAAATATGTCAATACTGTGTATATATTTCACTGTGTGCGTGTGTGTGTGTGTGTGTCTGTGTCTCTGTGTGTGTGTGTGTGTCTGTGTGTGTGTGTCTGTGTGTGTGTGTGTGTGTCTGTGTGTGTGTGTGTGTGTGTGTCTCTGTGTGTGTCTCTGTGTGTGTGTGTGTCTCTCTGTGTGTGTGTGTGTGTGTGTGTGTGTGTCTCTGTGTGTGTCTCTGTGTGTGTGTGTGTCTCTCTGTGTGTGTGGGTGTGTGTGTGTGTGTGTGTGTCTGTGTGTGTGTCTCTGTGTGTGTGTGTGTCTCTGTGTGTGTGGGTGTGTGTGTGTCTGTGTGGGTGTGTGTGTGTCTGTGTGTGTGTGTGTGTGTCTGTGTGTGTGTCTCTGTGTGTGTGTGTCTCTGTGTGTGTTTGGGTGTGTGTGTGTCTGTGTGTGTCAGCATGCATGTGTCTCTGTGTGTGTCTGTGTGTGTGTCTGTGTGTCTGTGTGTCTGTGTCAGCATGCATGTGTCTCTGTGTGTGTGTGTGTGTGTGTGTGTCTGTGTGTGTGTGTGTCTGTGTGTCAGCATGCATGTGTGTCAATGTATTTGAATCTCAAATATGTGCAGTTGGAGGCCATTTGACCCATCGAGCCTGCTCCCCCACTCAAACAGATCTTGACAAACACACACACACACACACACAGACGCACACACAGAGATACAGACACACACACACACACACTCATAGACACACACGCACTGACAAAGAGAGAGACACACAGTCACTCACGGACACACACACACAGAGACACAAACACACACTCACGGACACACACGCACACACGCAGAGAGACACAAACACACACTCACAGACACACATGCACAAAGACACAGAGAGAGACACACACACACAGGCACACACTCACTCACAGACACACGCAGAGAAACACAATCACACACACAGAAACACACAATGAAATAGACACTTGCACACACTTAGAAACTGTCTCTCTCTCTCTCTCTCTCTCTCTCTCTCACACACACACACACACACACACAGACACACACACACACACACACAGAAATACAAAAACATAAGCGCACCGACACTCTCATTCCTATTTCTGTTTTACTCCTCAATGCCCCAACTAAAAAGTACTGGGATCTGAGCTTGAAATGCTGGAACTGATCATGGAGGAACGAGTGGGGCCTAATAGACACTGAGAAGTTAACTTGTGTGTGAATCATAGAATGGTGACAGCACAGGAGGCCATTCAGCCCGTCGAGCCTGGATCGACACACTGCAAGAGCAGTTTCACTATTCCCAATCCTCCACCCTCTCCCCGTAACCCTGTCAATATTTTCCCTTCAGCTTCCCATTCAATTTCCTCTTGATGGAATCTTCTCCCACCTCTGACTCAGGCAGAACATGATGTGGAGATGCCGGCGTTGGACTGGGGTAAACACAGTAAGAAGTTTAACAACATCAGCTTAAAGTCCAACAGCTTTATTTGGTAGCAAAAGCCACACAAGCTTTCGGAGCCCCAAGCCCCTTCTTCAGGTGAGTGGGAATTCTGTTCACAAACAGGGCAGATAAAGAGACAGACTCAATTTACATGAGTAATGGTTGGGATGCGAATCCTTACAGCGAATCAAGGCAGAACATTCCAGATACCAGCAGTCACTACGTTAAAAACATTTCCTCATCACAGATTCATACAGTGCAGAAGAGACCCTTCGGCCCATCGAGTCTGCACCGACACGTGAGGACCACCTAACATACCGACCTCACCCCATTTACCAGCACTTGGCCCATAGCCCTGAATGTGATGATGTGCCAAGTGCTTATCCAGCTACTTTTTAAAGGATGTGAGGCAACTTGCCTCTGCCAACCTCCCAGGCAGCGCATTCCAGACTGGCACCACCCTGTGGGTAAAACAGATTTTCCTCACATCCCCCCCAAACCTCCTGCCCCTCACCTTGAACCTATGTCCCCTCGTGACTGACCCTTCAACTAAGGGGAACAGCTGCTCCCGATCCACACTCTTCATGTCTCTCATAATCTTGTCCACCTCAATCAGGTCGCCCCCCCAGTCTTCTCTGCTCCAATGAATACAACACAAGCCTACTCAACATCTCATTTTTAATTTTGTTTATTAGTGTCACAAGTAGGCTTGCATTAACACTGTGAAGTTACGGTGATAATTCCCCAGATGCCACACTCTGGTGTTCGGTTACACTGAGAGAAAATTTACCACGGCCAATGCACCCGAACCAGCACATCATTCGCACTGTGGGAGGAAACCGCAGCGCCCAGAGGAAAGGCACGCAGACACGGAGAGAACGTGCAGACTCCACACAGACAGTGACCTAAGCCGGGAATCGAACCTGGGTCCCTGGCGCTGTGATGCAGCAGTGAGAACAACTGTGCCACTGTGTGGCCCATAGCTCTCTTCATAGCTGAAACACTCCAGCTCAGATGCATCCTGGTGAATCTCCTCTGCATCCTGTCCAGTGCATTCACACCCTTCCTATAATGTGGCGACCAGAACCGCACACAGTCCTCCAGCTGTGGCCAAACCAAAGTTTTATACAGCTCCAACATGTCTACCCTGCTTTTGTATCTATGCCTCGACAGAAAAAGGCAAGTGTTCCGCATGCCTTTTACACCGCTTCACTAACATGCAAATCAGCAAATGAGAAATATTTGGGATGGATGAGTCCTTGGCAGCATGGATTAGAAGTTTGGTAAGAGACAGGAAACAGAGGGGAGGTAGAGATGGGCATTTCTCAGACTGGAGACGAGTTGAAAGTGGTGTTCCCCAGGGATCAGTGTTGGGATCCTTGCTTTTTCTGATTTATATTAACAGCTTAGCGACGGCGGTTGAACGCACAATCTCCAAATTTGCAGATGATGCTGAGCTCGGGAGAAGAGTGAATTGTGAGGATGACACTGAGCGACTTCAGAGGGACATGGACAAGTTGGCCAAATGGGCAGACACCTGGGAGATGAATTTCAATGCAGCGAAATGGGAGGGAATGCATTTTGGTGGAAGAAACATGGGGAGACGATACAGACTCAATGGTACAATGCTGAGGGGACTACAGGAGCAGATGGGCCTTGGGTTTCAAGTGATTCATTCTCTGAAGGTGGCCAGGCAAGATGAAACAGTTGTTAAGAAGCCTGATAGGATCCTTGGTTTTATAAAGAGAGGCATAGAGTATAAAAGCAAGGAAGTGATGCTACACCTCTACAAATCATTGGACAGATCACATTCGGAGCACTGTGATCAGTTCTGGGCACCGTATTTAAGGAAGGACGTTAAAGTCCTCGAGAGAGGCAGAGAGAGAGAGAGAGAGAGTGCAAAGGAGATTCACTCGAATGATTCCAGTAATGAGAAATTTTAGATCCAAGGAAAGATGAGAGAAATTGGCCTTATTCTCCTTGGAGCAGAGAAGATTAAGAGGTGACCTTATCGAGGTGTTCAGAATGATGAACAATGTTGACAGGGTGAAGAAGGATATTCTGTTTCCACTCGTTGGTGTGTCAGTGACGAAGGGGTCACAATTTCAAGATGGTCAGCAAGGGAGCTGGGAGTGTGATGAGGAGAAACTGCTTTATAGAACATAGAACATAGAAAGCCACAGCACAAACAGGCCCTTCGGCCCACAAGTTGCGCCGATCACATCCCCACCTCTAGGCCTATCTATAGCCCTCAATCCCATTAAATCCCATGTACTCATCCAGAAGTCTCTTAAAAGACCCCAACGAGTTTGCCTCCACCACCACCGACGTCAGCCGATTCCACTCACCCACCACCCTCTGAGTGAAAAACTTACCCCTGACATCCCCCCTGTACCTACCCCCCAGCACCTTAAACCTGTGTCCTCTCGTAGCAACCATTTCAGCCCTTGGAAATAGCCTCTGAGAGTCCACCCTATCCAGACCCCTCAACATCTTGTAAACCTCTATCAGGTCACCTCTCATCCTTCGTCTCTCCAGGGAGAAGAGACCAAGCTCCCTCAACCTATCCTCATAAGGCATGCCCCCCAATCCAGGCAACATCCTTGTAAATCTCCTCTGCACCCTTTCAATGGCTTCAACATCTCTCCTGTAATGAGGTGACCAGAACTGCGCGCAGTACTCCAAGTGGGGTCTAACCAGGGTCCTATAAAGCTGCAGCATTATCTCCCGACTCCTAAACTCAATCCCTCGATTAATGAAGGCTAGTACGCCATACGCCTTCTTGACCGCATCCTCCACCTGCGAGGCCGATTTAAGAGTCCTATGGACCCGGACCCCAAGGTCCTTCTGATCCTCTACACTGCTAAGAATGGTACCCTTCATTTTATACTGCTGCTCCATCCCATTGGATCTGCCAAAATGGATCACCACACACTTATCCGGGTTGAAGTCCATCTGCCACTTCTCCGCCCAGTCTTGCATTCTATCTATGTCTCGCTGCAACTTCTGACATCCCTCCAAACTATCCACAACACCACCTACTTTGGTGTCGTCAGCAAACTTACCAACCCATCCCTCCACTTCCTCATCCAGGTCATTTATGAAAATGACAAACAGCAAGGGTCCCAGAACAGATCCCTGGGGCACTCCACTGGTCACTGACCTCCATGCAGAGAAAGACCCCTCCACAGCCACTCTCTGCCTTCTGCAGGCAAGCCAGTTCTGGATCCACAAGGCAACAGCCCCTTGGATCCCATGCCCTCTCACTTTCTCAAGAAGTCTTGCATGGGGGACCTTATCGAACGCTTTGCTGAAGTCCATATAGACCACATCCACCGCTCTTCCTTCGTCAATGTGCTTGGTCACATTTTCAAAGAACTCAACCAGGCTCGTAAGGCACGACCTGCCCCTGACAAAGCCGTGCTGACTACTTTTGATCATACTAAACTTCTCTAGATGATCATAAATCCTGTCTCTCAGGATCCTCTCCATCAACTTACCAACCACTGAGGTTAGACTCACCGGTCGGTAATTTCCCGGGCTGTCCCTGTTCCCTTTCTTGAATATAGGGACCACATCCGCAATCCTCCAATCCTCCGGAACCTCTCCCGTCTCCATCGACGATGCAAAGATCATCGCCAAAGGCTCCGCAATCTCCTCCCTCGCCTCCCACAGTAACCTGGGGTACATCCCATCCGGTCCCGGCGACTTACCAACCTTGATGCCATTCAATAGTTCCAACACATCCTCTTTCTTTATGTCCACATGCTCGATCCTTTCTGTCCTCCGCAATCCAGCAGTACAACCACCCAGATCCCTTTCCACCGTGAATACCGAGGTAAAGTATTCATTAAGCAGCTCCGCCATTTCTAACGGTTCCGCACAAACTTTTCCCCCTTCACCTTTTAAGGGTCCTATGCCTTCACATCTCATCCTTTTACTCTTGACATATTTGTAGAAAGCCTTGGGATTCTCCTTAATCTTACCCGCCAAGGTCTTCTCATGACCCCTTCTCGCTCTCCTAATTTCCTTCTTAAGCTCCTTCCTACATCGCGTATACTCCTCTAAATCCTTAACACCTCCTAGCTCTCTGAACCTTCTGTACGCCTCTCTTTTCTTATTCACCAGGTTCATCACAACCTTCGTGCACCACGGTTCCCGTACCCTACCAACACCCCCCTGTCTCATCGGAACGTTGTCATGCAGAGCTCCAGACAAACATTCCTTGAAAATCCTCCACTTTCCTTCGGTACTTTTCCCCAAGAATGCCTCCTTCCAATTTACCCGTCTAATTTCCTCCCTGATGACACTGTATTTCCCTTTACTCCAGAGAAACACTTTCCTAGCCTGCCTGACCCTATCTCTTTCCAATGCTATCGTGAAGGAGATAGAATTATGATCGCTATCCCCAAGATGCTCACCCACCGAGAGATCCTCCACCTGTCCAGGTTCATTAGCCAGCACCAGATCAAGAACAGCCTCTCCTCTAGTAGGCTTATCCACATACTGTGTCAGGAAACTCTCCTGGACACACCTAACAAACTCCTCTCCATCCAAACCCCTAGCCCTAGGGATATTCCAATCTATGTTTGGGAAATTAAAATCTCCCATCACGACAACTCTGTTATTCCTACATCTCTCCAGGATCTGTTTCCCCATCTGCTCCTCAACATCTCTGTTACTATTGGGCGGCCTATAGAAAACACCCAGCAAAGTTACCGACCCCTTCCTGTTCCTAACCTCCACCCACAGAGATTCCGTAGTCAGTCCCTCCACGGCGTCCACCTTCTCTACAGCCGTGACACTATCCCTGATCAACAGTGCCACTCCCCCCCCTCTCTTGCCTCCCTCCCTGTCCTTCCTGAAACATCTAAAACCCGGCACCTGAAGCACCCAGTCCTGTCCCTGAGACATCCAAGTCTCCGTAATGGCCACCACATCACAATTCGAAGCAGCAATCCACGCTCCAAGCTCATCCACTTTATTCACTACACTCCTGGCATTAAAATAGACACATCTCAGACCTTCAGCCTGAGCACTTCCCTTCTCCCTCACTCGTCTAACCTCCCTCTTACCCTGTCTACATTCCTTATCTATTTGCGAGCTAACCTCCTCGCTCTCAGTCCCCTCATTTCGATTCCCTCCCCCCAACCTTTCTAGTTTAAAGTCTCACCAGTAGCCTTAGCCAACCTTCCCGCCAGGATATTGGTCCCCCTGGGATTCAAGTGCCACCCGTCTTTTTTAAACAGGTCACACCTGCCCCTAAAGAGGTCCCAATGATCCAAGTACCCAAATCCTTGTCCCTTGCTCCAGTCCCTCAGCCACGCATTAATTCTCCACCGATTCCTGTTCTCACTCTCCCGCGGCACAGGCAGCAATCCCGAGATTACTACCTTTGCATTCCTCTTTCTCAGCTGTCTACCCAACTCCCTATATTCTCTTTTCATGACCCCTTCCCTCTTCCTACCTATGTCAGCAGTACCTATATGCATCACGACCTTGGGCTCCTCTCCCTCCCCCTTCAGGATTTCTGGGACTCGACCAGAGACATCCCGGACCCCTGCACCAGGGAGGCAAACCACCATCCGAGAGTCCCGTCTGTGTCCGCAAAAACGCCTATCTGACCCTCTCACCGTAGAGTCCCCAATTAGCACTACCCTCCTTTCCTTACCCCTTTGCACTACTGGGCCAGGCTCAGCTCCAGAGACACTGCCACCGCTGCTTCCCCCAGGTGGGCTGTCCACCCCTATCCCAACAACTCGGAGAGTTGTTGGGATTTGGAATGCGCTGCCTGGGAGAGAGGTGGAGGCAGATTCCATAGGAGGATTCAAAAGAGAGGCGGATACATATTTGAAAGTGATTGCTTTAGGGGGCTAAGGAGACAGGGCTGGAGAATGGGACTCGCTGGGTGGCTCTTCCGGGATCGGGGCAGACATGATGGGCCGAATGGCCTCCTGCTGTTCTGTGATTCGAGAACACCCTTTGTGTGAAGAAGTGTTCCTTAATTTCACTTTGAAAGGGTTTCAGAATATTTTTAATATTTCAGACAATGATCCCAGTCCCAGACTCCACAACCAGCAAGAAACATTTCTCTCTCTCTGTGCTATCAGTTTCCATTATTCTCCTGACAACTTGGATCAAATTATCCCTGACACTCCAAAATTCCCGGGAATACAACCCTCGTTTGTGTCTCCATGGCTGCGTCTCTGTCACATTTAAAATACTAATGTTACCTTAGCGAGGAGACAACTCTGTCAGAAATATCTCAGTGCTGCGCTCACATCAAATGGCCACTGGGAAGAAAGGCCAAATGGCTGACTGATATTTGTGGATATTTTTCAGATTCCCAGAGAGGGAGAGGGAGAGATGGAGAGAGGGACAGAAGACACAGAGAGTGAGAAAAAGAAATAAACACAGAATTACCTTGGGCCCATTTAGTTTATATTTTCTCTGCTCTCCTCAACTTCCTGTCTGAACTCCACTTGCCTCCTTCTGCCCTGCAACAATTCTGTGATCCTGTGATGGGATAAACAGACCGAGGGAGGAAATATGAAGGTCCACAGCATCTTTGAGAGTGGATTAATTGCGGGAATGAGGGATGTGAGCTCCAGGGTGAGGTTGGAGAAACGGGGCTTGTTCCCCTTGAGGGGAGATTTGCTCGAGTTGTGCAAGATTAGGACAGGTTTAGATAAAGTCGATAAAGGAAAGCTGTTGCCGTTAGCTGATTGGGTTCAGGGATGACAGGGAGACACAATTTAAAGTTTCAGGAGAGACGCAGTGAGGGAATGTGAGGAAAAACATCTTTCACACACACACAGAGCCTGGGAATGTGTTTGGACACACGGCCTATGAGGATGGTGGAAGCGGAGATGATGAGTGAATGACAGGGATGGAGAGGTGACACTAGGAGAGGCAATGGCCTAGTGCTATTATCTCCAGACTATTAATCTAGAAACTCAGCGAATGTTCTGGGGACCTGGGTTTGAATCCCACCAATTGGAATTCAATAAAAATATCTGGAATTAAGAATCTACTGGTGACCATGAAACTATTGTCGATTGTCGGAAAAACCCGTCTGGTTCACTAATGTCTTTTAGGGAAGGAAATCTGCCATCCTCACGTGGTCTGGGCTACGTGTGACTCCAGAGCCACAGCAATGCGGTTAACTCTCAACTGCCCGCGAAGAGCAACTCGATGCAATAAATTCTGTTCAGCCAGCGATGCCCGTGTCCCACGAAAGAATTAAAGAAAACTTCAATCAACTCACTCCTGAACCTTCTAAATCCCAGGGATGCAGAATAAATCTCCATCGAAACTGTCCTGTGACACAATACACCACAGAGTTAGAAACACAGTCAATGCCTCTACTTTCTCAGAAGATGAAGGAAATTGGGCATGTCAGCTACAACTCTCACTAACTCATTCTTTCTGGTTACATCACAGCTTGGTCTGGCTCCTGTTCTGCCCAAGACCGCAAGGATCTACAAAAGGTCATGAATGTAGCCCAATCCATCACGCAAACCGGCCTCCCATCCACTGACTCTGTCTACACTTCCCGCTGCCTCGGAAAAGCAGCCAGCATAATGAAGGACCTCACCCACCCCGGACATTCTCTCTTCCACCTTCTTCCGTCGGGAAAAAGATACAAAAGTCTGAGGTCACGTACCAACCCACTCAAGAACAGCTTCTTCCCTGCTGCTGTCAGACTTTTGAATGGACCTACCCTGCATTAAATTGATCTTTCTCTCCACCCTAGCGATGACTGTAACACTACATTCTGCACTCTCTCGCTTCCTTCTCGATGAACAGTATGCTTTGTCTGTATAGCGCACAAGAAACAAGACTTTTCACTGTATACTAATATGATAATAATAAATCAAATCAAAATAATTAATCAAGTCAAAGTATTTACCCTGCTAATCCCCCTAAGACTATGGGGAAAGTTAGCATGGCCAATCCACCGAACCCGCACATCTTTGGGCTGAGAGAAGGAAGAGCGGCACTCGGAGGAAACCCATGCAGATAGTGACCCGAGGCTGGATATGAACTTGTGTTCCTGGTGCTGTGATACAGCAGTGCTAACCACTGGTGCCACCGTGCTGCCCGCTCTTGTTTGGGAGCTTCACCAGGTTGACACCTCATTTCTAAGGGATGCCAGGTTGACCCCGTGGCTTGATGGTAATGGTTGAGTGGGGAATGAATCATTCTCTGTTACCTGCAGTGTCCTGGACATTGAGAGAAACTGACACTCAGACACATAAAACAACAACCTGCATTGATATAGCACCTTGAACAGAACCGTCCTCAGATGCTTCACAGGAGCCTGGAGTGAAAAATTAGAAGCCGAGTCACAGGCGAGTTTAGGGACAAAAGAATTGCCCCAAAGATCTGGTCAAAAAGGGGTTGTTTTTAGGAAGTGTATGAATGGTGGAAAGGGAGGTATGAAGACAGAGAGTTTTGGGAAGGAATTCCAGAGTTGGAGCCACACAGTGAACTGCAGACCCCAATGGTGAAAGGATTAAAATGGGGAATGGTCAGGGAGCCAGGATTAAAGGAAAACAGATATCAGAGGATGGTGGGACTGGGGGATAGAGGGAGGGCTCATTTACAGAAGACAGGACCAAACTTTAACCACATCTCGTGTGAAGAAGTGCTTCCTAATTTAGAATTGAAAGAAGTTTAGAAGTTTATGTATTAGTGTCACAAGTCGGCTTACATTAACACGGTAATGAAGTTACTGTGAAAATCCCTTAGTCACCACACTCTGGCGCCTGTTCGGGTAACACTGAGGGAGAATTTAGCACGGCCAATGCACCCTAAACAGCACATCTTTCAGACTGAGGGAGGAAACCGGAGCATCCGGAGGAAACCCACGCAGAGTTATTACTCGGGGGCAGAGGTTTAAGGTGCGAGGGGCAAGGTTTAAAGGAGATGTGGGAGTAACACTTCAACTACACTTTTTAAAGTGGGTGACCACACAATTGTCTCCAATGAAATCCATCTTTCACTCTTGGAACCATTCAGTGAAGACATTTCACTTTAGGGTGGCACGGTGGCACAGTGGTTCGTACTGCTGCCTCACAGCGCCAGGGACCCGGGATCAATTCCAGCCTCAGCTCGCTGTCTGTGTAGAGTTCTCCCAGTGTCTGCGTGGGTTTCCTCCGGGTGCTCCAGTTTCCTCCCACAGTCCAAACATGTGCGGGTCAGGTCGATTGGCCATGATAAATTGACCTTAGTGTCAGGGGATTAACAGGGTAAATATATGGGGTTACGGGAATTGGGCCTGGGTGGGATTGTGGTCGATGCAGACTCGATGGGCCGAATGGTCTGCCCTTCAGGGATTCTATGATTCTAGGATCTCAAATCATTGATAAATACGATGAAACTGAGACAGACACGGGGACTTTGCAGCAGCAGGCAGAATGGGAATCATTGCATCCTGCACCGAGTTTTATTACACAACCAATTTCAGAAAATTCACGACTCTAATTCACAACAGCAAAGTGTGGGATTGCAAACTTGGAATTATTAGCCCAGGACTAAAGTTTAAAAGCTAAACACTGACATTCGGAAACAGGAGATGGCCTCACATCTTCAATTCTGTGATTGTCCCCCATCTCCTGCTCTGAATATTACAATATCTCTGCCCCCTTCATGCGTCTGCAGACTTTGAAAGTTACTCAGACATCGGTGAAACTAGTCTTTATCTCGGGGCGTTTCCTGTGAAATATGCACCTTCTGCAACGAGACACAATCTAATTGACGCTTTCTGATACAATCTGAATCTCCTTTCAAACAACCTCCCAACCCCACTGTGCAGGAATGTCTCCTTTTGTCACATTCCCCAACACAATTGTTGACACTTTATCAGGCGGGAAAAGTAGATTCAACTGACAGATTCTGAGCACCAGGTTGAATCTTTAAGATGTAAAAATGAACTGAAATCCCAGGTCTCTCTGTTCCTGCATCCATTTTAACATTGACCCATTGATTTTAAATTGCTTCTCCTGTATAAAAATATCATCTATCAACCTCAGATTTAAACATTAATAAGCGACTGAGCATCAACTACGAATTATAGAAGGTAGTTCCAAACTAATATCACAGCTGGTGTGGCAAAGTGTTTCTGAATTCCACTCCTGCAAGTCTAAAATCCTCAACATTGTTTGAAATCCAATGTCCCCAAGTCCTGGACTCCCCAACCAGCAGGAAAAGTTGTTCTTTATCAGTCCTCTCCATTCCCCTTATTATCTTGAAGTGTTTGATCCAATCATCCCGTAGCCTAAATTCCAGCATTACAGAGTAACACTTCAACTACACTTTTCAACAAACAATCCCAAACCAAATACAGAACAGGGTTCATAGAATCCTGCAGTGCAGGAGGCCATTCGGCCCATCGAGTCTGCACTGACCACAATCCCACCCAGGCCCCATCCCTATAATCCCATACATTTACCTCAGCTAATCCTCCTGACACTAAGGGACAATTTAGCTTGGCCAATCCACCTAACCTGTACACCTGATAGAAGTCTGCCAGATTATGAGGGGCATGGACAGAGTGGATAGTCAGAAGCTTTTTCCCAGGGTGGAAGAGTTATTACTCGGGGGCAGAGGTTTAAGGTGCGAGGGGCAAGGTTTAAAGGAGATGTGGGAGGAAAGTTTTTTTACACAGAGGGTGGTGGGTGCCTGGAACTCGTTGCCGGGGGAGGGAGTGGAAACGGATACGATAGTAACTTTTCAAGGGCGTCTTGACAAAGACATGAATAAGATGGGAATGGACGGATATGGTCCCCGGAAGGGTAGGGGGTTTTAGTTCAGTCAGGCAGCATGGTCGGTGCAGGCTTGGAGAGCCGAAAGACCTGTTCCTGTGTTGTAATGTTCTTTGTTCTATCTTTGGAGTGTGGGATGAAACCGGAGCACCCGGAGGAAACCCACACAAACACGGGAAGGACGTTCAAACTCCAGTCAGAAAGTGACCCATGCTGGGAATCGAAGGCAGGTCCCTGGCACTGTGAGGAAGCAGTGCTAACCCCTGCATCACTGCGCCACCCCCATATTGAAAACTTGGGTTCAAATTCAAGACAGCCGCAAATTCACTTTGAGAAAAGTTCCCTCTGCTGTGTCAAAGGAATTTTTAATTGAGGATTTTTAGTTCTGGGAAAACTGAACTCACATTGAACAGCATCCCAGTGTGGGATTGAAGCTCTCGTTTCTTTCAGTCATGGGGAGAGAGATGCAGCGAGAGGGAGAGATACAGATACAGAGGCAGAGAGACACAGAAACAGGATGGGATAGTGCTGTACATGTTTCAGAGCTGACACTGAGACACACACGAGATGTACAATGGCAGACCAGAGTGAATCATTCTCTGTTACCTGCAGTGTCCTGGACATGGACAGAAGCTGACACTCAGACACACACAACAACAACTTGCATTTATATAGCACCTTGGACAGTATTATCCCAAGATGCTTCACACTCCCAGGACAGGTACAGCACAGGGTTAGATACAGAGTAAAGCTCCCTCTGCACTGTCCCCATCAAACACTCCCTGGACAGGTACAGAGTAAAGCTCCCTCTACACTGTCGCCATTAAATACTCCCAGGACAGATACAGCAAGGCTTTAGATGCAGAGTAAAGCTGCCTCGACACTCCCCTTCATCCACTCCCAGGACAGATACAGGGTTGAAGTTAACTGTCTGTCTGTTTCATTTCCCTCTCCTCTGCACCCGCTCTCGAACACAAATAATTGTCTGGTAGAAAGTGAGAAGGAGCCTCGACAGAGAGGTTGGGAAGGATTGAATGGAGAGAGGCAGAAACCCTCAACACATTTCAAAACGACACTGATTTCCACTTGAAGGAATAACTTCTCCACCCCAACACTATCCCGTCATTCGAGATAAGTCCATGCTGCCCGTGTTCTGTGATAAATTACACGCAAGTGAAAAGATTATTTTAAATAGTGGGGTTACATTTGCCACCCCCCAATCTGTAGGAACTGCTCCAGAGACTATAGAATTTTGGATGATGACCAGCAAAGCAGATACAGCACGGGGTTCGATCCAGAGTAAAGCTCCCTCTGCACTGTCCCCATCAAACACTCCCAGGACAGGCAAGGAAAGCGGTTAGATACAGAGTACAGCTCCCTCTACACTGTCCCCATCAAACAGTCCCAGGACAGGTACAGCACGGGCTGAGATACAGAGTAAAGCTCCCTCTATACTGTCCCCATCAAACACTCCCAGGACAGGTACAGCACAGGGTTAGATACAGAGTAAAGCTCCCTCTCCACTGTCCCCATCAAACACTCCCAGGACAGGTACAGCACAGGGTTAGATACAGAGTAAAGCTCCCTCTCCACTGTCCCCATCAAACACTCCCAGGACAGGTACAGCACGGGTTTAGATACAGAGTAAAGCTCCCTCTACACTGTCCCATCAAACACTCCCAGGACGCACTAGGTTAGATACAGAGTAAAGCTCCCTCTGCACAGTCCCCATCAAACACTCCCTGGACAGGTACAGCACAGGGTTAGATACAGAGTAAAGCTCCCTCTGCACTGTCCCCATCAAACACACCCAGGACAGGTACAGCACGGGGTTAGATACAGAGTAAAGCTCCCTCTGCACTGTCCCCTATCAAACACTCGCAGGACAGGTACAGCACAGAGTTAGATACAGAGTAAAGCTCCCTCTGCGCTGTCCCCATCAAACACTCCCAGGACAGGTGGAGCACGGGCTTAGATACAGAGTAAAGCTCCCTCTATACTGTCCCCATCAAACACTCCCAGAACAGGTACAGCACGGGCTTAGATACAGAGTAAAGCTCCCTCTATACTGTCCCCATCAAACACTCCCAGGACAGGTACAGCACAGGGTTAGATACAGAGTAAAGCTCCCTCTACACTGTCCCTATCAAACACTCCCTGGACAGTACAGCACGGGGTTTGATGCAGAGTCAAGTTCCCTCTACACTGTCCCCATCAAACACTCCCTGGACAGGGACAGCACGGGGTTAGATACAGAGTAAAGCTCCCTCTACACTGTCCCCAACAAACACTCCCAGGACAGATACAGCATGGGTTTAGATACAAAGTAAAGCTCCCTCGCTCCTGTCCCCATCAATCACTTCCAGGACAAGTACAGCATGGGCGAGGTACAGGGTAAATTTCCCTCTACACTGTCCCCATCAAACACATCCAGGACAGGTACATCACGGGGTTAGATACAGAGTAAAGCTCCCTTGAAATTGTCCCCATCAAACACTCGCAGGACAGGTACAGCACGGGGTTAGATACAGAGTAAAGCTCCCTCTACACTGTCCCCATCAAACACGCGCAGGGCTTGTACAGCATGGGGTAGATGCAGAGTAAAGCTCCCTCTCCACTGCCCCATCAAACACTCCCAGGACAGGTACAGCACAGGGGTAGATACAGAGTAAAGCTCCCTCTACACTGTTCCCATCAAACACTCCCAGGACAGGTACAACACTGGGTTAGATACAGAGTAAAGTTCCCTCTACACTGTCCCCATCACACACACCCAGGACAGCTACAGCACGGGGTTAGATACAGAGTAAACCTCCCTCTACACTGTCCCCATCAAACACTCCCAGGACAGGTACAGCACGGGGTTAGATACAAAGTATAGCTCCCTCTATCCTGTCCCCATCATTCACTCCCAGGACAAGGACAGCATGGGCTAGGTACAGGGTAACGTTCCCACTACACTGTCCCCCATCAAACACTCCCAGGACAGGTACAGCACAGGGTTAGATACAGAGTAAAGCTCCCTCTACACTGTCCACATCAAACACTCCCAGGACAGGTACAGCACGGGGTTAGATACAGAGTAAAGCTCCCTCTACACTGTCCCCATCAAACACTCCCTGGATAGGTACAGCACGGGGTTAGATACAGAGTAAAGCTCCCTCTACACTGTCCCAATCCACCACTCCCAGGACAGATACAGCACGTGTTTAGATACAGAGTAAAGCTCCCTCTCCACTGTGCCCCATCAAACACTCCCAGGAAAGATTGAGCACGGGTTTGATGCAGTGTAAAGTTCCCTCTACACTTTCCCCATCAAACACATCCAGGACAGGAACAGCAAGCGGTGAGGTACCCAGAAAAGCCCATTCTACACTGTCCCGATCAAATAGTCCCAGGGCAGATAGAGCTCGGGGTTTGATGCAGAGTAAAGCTCCCTCTACACTGTCCCCATCAAACACTCCCAGGACAGGTACAGCACGGTTTAGATACAAAGTAATGCTCCCTCTCTACTGTCCACATCAATCACTCCCAGGACAGGGACAGCATGGGCGAGATACAGGGTAAAGGTCCCTCTACACTGTCCCCATCAAACACATCCAGGACAGGTACAGCACGGGGTTAGATACAGAGTAAAGCTCTCTCTACACTGTCCCCATCAAACACTCCCTGGATAGGTACAGCACGGGGTTAGATACAGAGTAAAGCTCTCTCTACACTGTCCCCATCAAACACTCCCAGGACAGGTACAGCACGGGGTTAGATACAGAGTAAAGCTCCCTCTACACTGTCCCCATCAAACACTCCCTGGATAGGTACAGCACGGGGTTAGATACAGAGTAAAGCTCCCTCTACACTGTCCCAATCCACCACTCCCAGGACAGATACAGCACGTGTTTAGATACAGAGTAAAGCTCCCTCTCCACTGTCCCCATCAAACACATCCAGGACAGGAACAGCACGGGGTTAGATACAGAGTAAAGCTCCCTCTACACTGTCCCCATCAAACACATCCAGGACAGGAACAGCACGGGGTTAGATACAGAGTAAAGCTCCCTCTACACTGTCCCCATCAAACACATCCAGGACAGGAACAGCACGGGGCAAGACACCCAGTAAAGCTCCCTCCTCACTGTCCCCATCAAGCACTCCCAGGACACATAGAGCACGGGGTTAGATGCAGAATAAAGTTCCCTCGACACTGTCCCCATCAAACACTCCCAGGACAGGTACAGCACGGGGTCAGATGCAGAGTAAAACTCCCTCTACATTGTGCTCCATCATTGTGTGTGTGTGAGAGAGAATATGTGCGTGTTTGTGTGTGTGTGTGAGAGAGAGGGAATGTGTGACAGACAGTGTTTGAGAGAGACAGGGAGTGTGCGAGAGAGAGACAGGGAGTGTGTGAGTGTGTGTGTGTGTGTGTGTGTGTGTGAGAGAGTGTATATGTGAGAGAGTGTGAGAGACTGCATGAGAGAGTGTGTGAGCATGAAAGAATGTGTGAGAGAGAGTGTGTGTGTGAGAGAGAGAGTGTGTGTGTGAGAGAGAGTGTGTGCGCAAGAGAGAGAGAGAGAGCGTGTGTATGTGTGTGTGTGTGAGTGCGTAAGAGTGCGCGTGTGTATGAGAGAGAGTCTTGTGTGTGAGAGAAAGAGCGCGTGTATGTGTGGGTGAGAGTGTGTGTGTGTGAGAGTGAGTGTGAGAGAGTGCATGAAGGTTGGCTAAGGTTACTGGGGAGAATTTAAACTAGATAGGTTGGGGGGAGGGGAGCTAGAAGAGTTGACTAGGATCAAGGAACTAATTGATGGGGTGGAGGATGCAGGGGTAAGGGGAATTACAAAATTAATGGTAGAGGAGAGGGTGCAAGTGAATGAAGGCGGTAATTTAGATAAGGGAGTAGAGGGAGAGGGTGTTCGCGACTCATCAAAGCGGGTCCAGATAAAAGCTGGAATAAGGACACTTTGCCTGAATGCACGAAGCATTCGGAACAAGGTGAATGAGTTGATGGTGCAAATCAGCACAAGTGGGTACGATCTCGTGGCCATTACAGAAACGTGGCTGAAAGGTGACCAGGACTGGGAGATGAATATCCAGGGGTATCAGGCGTTTAGGAAGAATAGACAGGAAGGAAAAGGTGGTGGGGTCGCGCTATTAATAAGAGATAATATCAGGGTAGTACTGAGGGATGACATAGGCTCTGAGGAACAAAACGTGGAATCATTATGGGTAGAGATGAGGAATAGTAGAGGGAGAAAGACACTAGTAGGTGTGGTATATAGGCCCCCAAATAATAATGTTGAGGTAGGGAGGGCTATAAACAAGCAGATAAGGGATGCGTGTAAAAACGGAACGGCAATAATCATGGGGGACTTCAACATGCACATTGACTGGCAGACTCAAGTCGGTAAGGGTGGAATGGAGGAAGAGTTCTTAGAATGCTGTCGGGATAGTTTCCTTGAACAGCATGTTACGGAACCGACGAGGGAACGAGCTATTTTGGATCTGGTATTGTGTAACGAGGTAGGTAGAATTAAGGATCTTATTGTGAAGGACCCTCTTGGGTCGAGTGACCACAATATGGTCGAATTTCTGATTCAGATGGAAGAGGAGAAAGTTTGGTCCCAAACCAGTGTCCTCTGTTTGAACAGAGGGAAATATGATAGGATGAGGGATGAATTGGCTAAGGTAGACTGGGAGAGCAGGCTGGCAGGTAGGATAGCTGAGGAACAGTGGAGGATTTTTAAGGAGATCCTTTTCAGTTCTCAGCAAAAATATATTCCAGCAAAAAACAAGGATTGTAAGAAAAGGGAGAACCAGCCGTGGATAACGAAGGAAATAAAGGAGAGTATTAAAATAAAAACAGCTGCGTACAGAGTGGCCAAAAATAGTGGAGAAACAAGTGATTGGGAAAAATTTAAGAAACAACAAAGAGAGACTAAGAAAGCGATAAAGAAAGGAAGGATAGACTATGAAGCTAGGCTAGCAATTAATATAAAAAATGATAGTAAAAGTTTTTATAAATATATAAAAAGGAATAGAGTGGCTAGAGTGAATGTTGGACCCTTGGAGGACGAGAGGGGGGAGTTAATAGTGGGAAATGAGGATATGGCTGAGTCTTTAAATAAGTTTTTTGTGTCGGTCTTCACGGTGGAGGACACAAATAGTTTGCCAAATATTAACGATAGAGGGTTGGCAGCAGGAGAAATACTTAATACAATTAATGTTACCAGAGAGGCAGTGCTGGGTAGACTAATGGGACTGAAGGTGGATAGGTCCCCGGGTCCGGATGGAATGCATCCCAGGGTATTGAAAGAAATGTCAGAGGTAATAGTGGATGCGTTAGTGATTATTTATCAAAACTCGTTGCATTCTGGGGTAGTGCCGGTTGATTGGAAAACGGCTAATGTTACGCCGCTGTTTAAAAAAGGAAGGAGACAAAAGGCGGGTAACTATAGGCCGGTCAGCTTAACGTCTGTAGTAGGGAAAATGCTGGAATCCATTATTAAAGAGGAGATAGCAGGGCATCTGGATAGAAATGGTTCGATCAATCAGACGCAGCATGCATTCATGAGGGGAAAGTCGTGCTTGACGAACATGTTGGATTTTTATGAAGATGTGACGAGGGCGGTTGATGGAGGAGAACCGGTGGATGCGGTGTTTTTGGATTTCCAAAAGGCGTTTGATAAGGTGCCCCCATAAAAGGCTGCTGAAGAAGATTAGGGCACACGGAGTTGGGGGTAGTGTGTTAAAGTGGATTGGGGACTGGCTATCCGACAGGAAGCAAAGAGTCGGAATAAATGGGTGTTTTTCCGGTTGGAGGAAGGTAACTAGTGGCGTGCCGCAGGGATCGGTACTCGGGCCGCAACTATTTACCATTTATATAGATGATCTGGAGGAGGGGACGGAGTGTAGGGTAACGAAGTTTGCAGACGACACAAAGATAAGTGGAAAAGTGAATCGTGTGGAGGACGGAGAAGATCTGCAGAGAGATTTGGACAGGCTGAGTGAGTGGGCGAGGATATGGCAAATGGAGTATAACGTTGAGAAATGCGAGGTTATACACTTTGGAGGAAATAATAACAAATGGGATTACTATCTCAATGGAAACAAATTAAAACATGCTACCGTGCAAAGGGACCTGGGGGTCCTTGTGCATGAGACGCAAAAGCCCAGTCTGCAGGTACAACAGGTGATCAAGAAGGCAAATGGGATGTTGGCCTATATTGCGAAGGGGATAGAATATAAAAGCAGGGATGTCTTGATGCACCTGTACAGGGCATTGGTGAGGCCGCAGCTGGAATACTGTGTGCAGTATTGGTCCCCTTATATGAGGAAGCATATATTGGCATTGGAGGGAGTGCAGAGAAGGTTCACCAGGTTGATACCTGAGATGAGGGGTTTGGATTATGAGGAGAGGCTGAGGAGATTGGGTTTGTACTCGTTGGAGTTTAGAAGGATGAGGGGGGATCTTATGGAGACTTATAAGATAATGCGGGGGCTGGATAGGGTGGAGGCGGAGAGATTCTTTCCACTTAGTAAGGAAGTTAAAACTAGAGGACACAGCCTCAAAATAAAGGGGGGTCGGTTTAAGACAGAGTTGAGGAGGAACTTCTTCTCCCAGAGGGAGGTGAATCTCTGGAATTCTCTGCCCACTGAGGTGGTGGAGGCTACCTCGCTGAATATGTTTAAAGCGCGGATGGATGGATTCCTGATCGGTAAGGGAATTAAGGGTTATGGGGATCAGGCGGGTAAGTGGTACTGATCCACGTCAGATCAGCCATGATCTTATTGAATGGCGGGGCAGGCTCGAGGGGCTAGATGGCCTACTCCTGCTCCTATTTCTTATGTTCTAACTTATGTTCTTATGTGTTAGAGAGTGTGTGAGCGTGAAAGAGTGTGTGTGAGAGTGTGTGTGTGTGAGTGTGTGTGAGAGAGAGAGTGTGTGTGTGTGTGTGTGAGATTATGTGTGTGTCTAAGAGTGTGTAAGAGAGAGTGTGTGTGAGCTGATCTTTTTCTACACCCTATCGGTAACTGCAACACTATATTCTGCACCCTTTCCTCTCCTTCTCCCCTGTGTACTCTATGAACGGTATGTTTTGTCTGGATAGCGCACAAGAAACAATACTTTTCACTGCATCCCAACACAAATCAATCAAATCAAAGCAAATTAACACGGTGAAGTTTGGACCCTGTGGGGTGACAGTTGTCTGAATACAGATTCTATCTTATTGTAACATTCAGGTACCACGTGTACTGAGCTCACCAGCGTTCTGTCTGTATTGTGTGAATCCAGTCTTGAAATATCCACTCATGTTGCTAATTCTGCAAAGACAGAAACAGAAAGAGTGTTTGAATTCTCCGTGATTAGACCCCTTAATGATAAACAACATGGTGGATGAGAGGGATAGAGAGGGAGAGGAAGAGAGAGAGAGATGGAGTGATGCAGAGTAACAGAGAGATAGGGAGAGGGAGCAATGCAGAGAGTAACAGTTAGACAGTGAGGAATAGAGATTAATTCAGATGGATAGTGAGTGTCAGGGGAGTCGGAGACGCTGATATTTAAAAACAAAAGCAGACAGGATTTGGTTAAATCTCACGGGATCCAGGGTGAGTTTGCCAAATGGATACAAATTAGGCTTGATGACAGAAGACAGAGGGTGGTTGTAGAGGGTTGTTTTTTGTCAAACTGGAGGCCTGTGACCAGCGGGGTGCCTCAGGGATCGGTGCTGGGTCCACTGTTATTTGTCATTTATATTAATGATTTGGATGAGAATTCAGGAGGCATGGTTCGTAAGTTTGCAGTTGACACCAAGATTTGTGGCACAGTGGACAGTGAAGAAGGTTATCTAGGGTTGCAACGGGATCTTGATCAATTGGGCCAGTGGGCTGATGGATGGCAGATGGAGTTTAATTTAGATAAATGCGAGGTGATGCATTTTTGTGGATCGAACCAGCGCAGGACTTACTCACTTAATGGTCGGGTGTTGGTGAGAGTTACAGAACAAAGGGATCTCGAGGTACAGATTGATAGCTCCTTGAAAGTGGAGTCACAGGTGGATAGAGTGGTGAAGCGTGCAGGTAAGCAAGCAGTTAGGAAGACCAATGGTATGTTGTTGTTTGCAAGAGGATGTGAGTCCAGGAGCAAGGATGTCTTACTGCAGCTGTACAGGGCCTCAGTGAGACCACACCTGCAGTATTGTGTACAGTTTTGCTCTCCTTATCTGAGAAAGCATTGAAGAAAATTGCTCACTGTGAACAAACCTAAAAAAGCTGACTGATGTTTCATTCCAGATTCTCAGAGGGAGAGAGAGAGAGATTCAGAGAAAACACAGACTGAGTGAGTGAGAAAAAGGGAGTGACAGAGATCAAGAGGGGGACCGAGAGATAGTGAGTGAAAAAAATATATTAGTCAGAGCGCATCGGAAAAGGAGGATTGGAATTTGTCAGCCTTGCTTTATGGAAAGCTTTAGTGTTTGGTCAGAATGTTAACACGGTGAAGTTTGGAGCCTCTGGGGTGACAGTTGTCTGAATACAGATTCTATCTCATTGTAACATTAATGTACCACGTGTACTGAGCTCACCAACATAGAACATAGAACAGTACAGCACAGAACAGGCCCTTCGGCCCACGATGTTGTGCCGACCTTCATCTGATACCAAGATCAAGCTATCCCACTCCCGACCATCCTGGTGTGCTCCATGTGCCTATCCAATAACCGCTTAAATGTTCCTAAAGTGTCTGACTCCACTATCACTGCAGGCAGTCCATTCCACACCCCAACCACTCTCTGCGTGAAGAACCTACCTCTGATATCCTTCCTATATCTCCCACCATGAACCCTATAGTTATGCCCCCTTGTAATAGCTCCATCCACCCGAGGAAATAGTCTTTGAACGTTCACTCGATCTATCCCCTTCATCATTTTATAAACCTCTATTAAGTCTCCCCTCAATCTCCTCCGCTCCAGAGAGAACAGCCCCAGCTCCCTCAACCTTTCCTCATAAGACCGACACTCCAAACCAGGCAGCATCCTGGTAAATCTCCTCTGCACTCTTTCCAGCGCTTCCACATCCTTCTTATAGTGAGGTGACCAGAACTGCACGCAATATTCCAAATGCGGTCTCACCAAGGTCCTGTACAGTTGCAGCATAACCCCACGGCTCTTAAACTCCAACCCCCTGTTAATAAAAGCTAACACACTATATGCCTTCTTCACAGCTCTATCCACTTGAGTGGCAACCTTTAGAGATCTGTGGATATGGACCCCAAGATCTCTCTGTTCCTCCACAGTCTTCAGAACCCTACCTTTGACCCTGTAATCCACATTTAAATTTGTCCTACCAAAATGAATCACCTCACATTTATCAGGGTTAAACTCCATTTGCCATTTTTCAGCCCAGCTTTGCATCCTATCTATGTCTCTTTGCAGCCTACAACAGCCCTCCACCTCATCCACTACTCCACCAATCTTGGTGTCATCAGCAAATTTACTGATCCACCCTTCAGCCCCCTCCTCTAAGTCATTAATAAAAATCACAAAGAGCAGAGGACCAAGCACCGATCCCTGCGGCACTCCGCTAGCAACCTGCCTCCAGTCCGAAAATTTTCCATCCACCACCACCCTCTGTCTTCGATCAGACAGCCAGTTACCTATCCAATCGGCCAACTTTCCCTCTATCCCACACCTCCTTACTTTCATCATAAGCCGACCATGGGGGACCTTATCAAACGCCTTACTAAAATCCATGTATATGACATCAACCGCCCTACCTTCATCAACACACCTAGTTACCTCCTCAAAAAATTCTATCAAATTTGTGAGGCACGATTTGCCCTTCACAAATCCGTGCTGACTATCCCGGATTAATCCGCATCTTTCTAAATGGTCGTAAATCCCATCCCGAAGGACCTTTTCCATCAATTTACCAACCACCGAAGTCAGACTAACCGGTCTATAATTACCAGGGTCATTTCTATTCCCTTTCTTAAACAGAGGAACAACATTTGCCACTCTCCAGTCCTCTGGCACCATTCCCGTGGACAGCGAGGACCCAAAGATCAAAGCCAAAGGCTCTGCAATCTCATCCCTCGCCTCCCAAAGAATCCTAGGATACATTTCATCAGGCCCAGGGGACTTATCGACCTTCAGTTTATTCAAAACTGCCAATACATCCTCCCTCCGAACATCTATTTCCTCCAGCCTATTAGCCTGTAACACCTTCTCTTCCTCAAAAACATGGCCCCTCTCCTTGGTGAACATTGAAGAAAAGTATTCATTCATCACCTCGCCTATCTCTACTGATTCCATACACAAGTTTCCACCACTGTCCTTGACCGGCCCTAACCTCACCCTGGTCATTCTTATATTCCTCACATAAGAGTAAAAAGCCTTGGGGTTTTCCTTGACCCGACCCGCCAAGGACTTCTCATGTCCCCTCCTAGCTCTCCTCAGCCCCTTTTTCAGCTCGTTCCTTGCTAACTTGTAACCCTCAATCGAGCCATCTGAACCTTGTTTCCTCATCCCTACATAAGCTTCCCTCTTCCTTTTCACAAGACATTCCACCTCTTTTGTGAACCACGGTTCCCTCACTCGGCCATTTCCTCCCTGCCTGACAGGGACATACCTATCAAGGACACCCAGTATTTGTTCCTTGAAAAAGTTCCACTTTTCATCAGTGCCTTTCCCTGACAGTTTCTGTTCCCATCTTATGCCCCCTAATTCTTGCCTAATCGCATCATAATTACCTCTCCCCCAATTGTAAGCCTTGCCCTGCCGTCCGGCCCTATCCCTCTCCATTGCAATAACAAAAGACACCGAATTGTGGTCACTATCTCCAAAGTTCTCTCCCACAACCAAATCTAACACTTGGCCCGGTTCATTTCCCAGTACCAAATCCAATGTGGCCTCACCCCTTGTCGGCCTATCCACATATTGTGTCAGGAAACCCTCCTGCACACACTGCACAAAAAGTGCCCCATCCAAACTATTTGACCTACAAAGGTTCCAATCAATATTTGGAAAGTTAAAGTCCCCCATGACAACTACCCTGTGACCCCCACACGTATCCATAATCTGCTTAGCAATTTCTTCCTCCACATCTCTATTACTATTTGGGGGCCTATAGTAAACTCCTAGCAACGTGACCGCTCCTTTCCTGTTTCTAACTGCAGCCCATATTACCTCAGTGTGCATATCCCCCTCAAAGTGCTTTTCCGCAGCCGTTAAACTATCCTTGATTAACAATGCTACTCCTCCACCTCTTTTACCAGCTTCCCTACACTTACTGAAACATCTATACCCCGGAACGTCCAACAACCATTCCTGTCCTTGTTCTACCCACGTCTCCGTAATGGCCACAACATCGTAGTCCCAAGTAGCAATCCACGCCCCAAGTTCATCCACCTTGTTCCGGATGCTCCTTGCATTGAAGTAGACACACTTCAACCCATCTTCCTGTCTACCGGTACCCACCCTTGACCTTGATACCTTCCCCAATATCTCACCACCCTCAACACTGACTTCCGGACTACAACTCCTTTTCCCACTCCCCTGACAAATTAGTTTAAATCCCCCTGAAGAGCCGTAGCAAATTTCCCTCCGAGGATATTGGTGCCCCTCTGGTTCAGGTGCACCCCGTCCTGTTTGTAGAGGTCCCACCTTCCCCAGAACGTGTTCCAATTATCCACGTATCTGAAACCCTCCCTCCTACACCATCCCTGCAACCACATGTTTAAGTGCACTCTCTCCCTGTTCCTCAACTCGCTATCACGTGGCACCGGTAGCGTACCAGAGATGACCACATGTTTTGTCTTTGCTCTCAGCTTCCAGCCCAGCTCCCGAAATTCCTGTTTTAAATCCCCGTCCCTTCTCTTACCTATGTCGTTGGTACCAATGTGTACCACGACTTGTGACTGTTTCCCCTCCCCCTTAAGAATCCGGAAAACACGGTCCGAGACGTCACGGACCCTGGCATCCGGTAGGCAACAAACCATCCTCGAGTCTCTTTTGCTGCCACAGAACCTCCTATCTATCCCTCTAACTAACGAGTCCCCAATAACTATTGCCCTCCCGCTCTCCTCCTTACCCTCCTGAGCCACAGGGACGGACTCAGTGCCGGAGATCCTCTCACTGCGGCTCACCACTGGTATGTCGTCCCCCTCAACCGTATCCAAAGCGGAATACTTATTGCTAAGGGGAACGACCGCAGGGGATCCCTGCACCGACTGCTTCCTCCCAGCCCCTCTCACCGTCACCCATCTATTTTCATTCCGCGGAGTAACTGTATCCCTGAAGCTTCTGTCTATGGCCATCTCTGCATCCCTAATGATCCTAAGTTCCTCCAACTCCAGCTCCAGTTCCCTTACACGGTTTTGGAGGAGCTGCAGATGGATGCACTTCTCACAGGTATAATCAGCAGGGACACTGACGTCGTCCCTCACCTCGAACATAGTGCAAGAGGAACATTGCACTGCCTTCACACCCATCCCCTCTAGATACCTTGCCAGTACCAGGTAGAAACAGCAAAAAATGAATTAACTCACCCCTGCTCGCCCTGCCTAAGCCCTGTGAGCCAAAGCCCTACAGCTTTCACTCTGCCTCCTGCTCACTCTGCTGCCCGCTAACGACGCGGCCCGCTCAAAAGTGCGGCCTACTTTTAAACCCTCCAAAAACCTTCCCAGACTCCTGCTGGGCCCACTTCCTGATTTAAAAAAAAACCTCCGATTTTTTACACAAATTTAACTTAAAATAAATAAATAAATGTAGTGAACAAACCAACAGCCTTCTCCTCAGCCTGGTCCGGTGGAACATTTGCAAACCATCGTTTGAAGAAAGCTTGCTGT
Organism: Mustelus asterias; assembly: GCF_964213995.1. Lineage (NCBI taxonomy): Eukaryota > Metazoa > Chordata > Chondrichthyes > Carcharhiniformes > Triakidae > Mustelus > Mustelus asterias. Next base: position 66,486 of record NW_027590097.1, on the reverse strand, counting down.
TTATATTGTATGAATCCATCCCTTTGGAAATGTAGTCAGTCTTATTCAGGAAAAGGACAAGCTAATTTCAGAGGGAGAGATACAGATACACAGGCAGGCTGAGACTGAAACAGGATGGGATTGTGCTGTACAGGTTTCAGAGCTGACACTGAGACACACACAAGATGTACAATCGCAGATTGTACCTGACACTTACAAAAAAACGTAGCAAATAGGAACAGGAGGAGACCATTCGGCCCATCGAGCCTGCACCGACAACAATCCCACCCTATCCCCGTAACACCACACATTTACCCTGCTGATCCCCCCCGAAACTAGGGTCAATTTGTCACGGCCAATCAACCAACCCGGGCATCTTTTGACTGTGGGAGGAAACCGGAGCACCCGGAGGAAACCATGATCAGCCATGGTCACAATGGATGGCGGAGCAGGATGGAAGGGCTGAATGGCCTCCACCTGTTCCTATTTTCTATGTTTCTTTGTAAGTTCCACGTGGCAAAGTGTTTCTTCATTTCACTCCTAAAAGTCTAAAATACCAAACATTGTCTAAAATCCAATGTCCCCCAAGTCCTGGACTCCCCAAACAGCAGAAAATGTTCCTCTTTATCAGCATCTGTGGGTCATCCTGACTCGAAACATTGGCTCTATTCTCTCTCCACAGACGCTGTTTAATGCGTTTCACTGCATTAAAACCTGCTGAGATTTTCTGTTTTTGTTTCAGCGCCTGTTCGGCGACACTGAGGGAGAATTTAACATGGCCAATGCACCCTAACCATCGTGTCTTTCAGACTGTGGGGGGAAACACTCCCAGGACAGGTACAGCACGGGGTTAGATACAGAGTAAATCTCCCTCTGCACGTTCCCACATCAAAACACCCCCAGGATTGATACAGCATGGAGTTAGACACAGAGTAAAGCTCCCTCGACACTGTCCCCAAAAAACACTCCCAGGACAGGTACAGCACGGGGTTAGATACAGAGTAAAGCTCCCTCGACACTGTCCCCAAAAAAATACTCCCAGGACATGTACAGCACGGGGTTAGATACAGAATAAAGCTCCCTCTACACTGTCCCCTTCGAACACTCCCATGACAGGTACAGCACGAAGTTAGATACAGAGTAAAGCTCCCTCTACACTGTCGCCATGAAACACTCCAAGGTCAGATACAGCACGGGGTTAGATACAGAATAAATTTCCCTCAACACGGGTCCCCTTCAAACACTCCCAGGACAGTTTGAGCACGGGGCGAGATACAGAGTAAAGCTCCCTCTACAATGTCCCCATCAAACACTCCCAGGACAGGTACAGCACGGGGTTAGATACAGAGTAAAGCTCCCTCTACACTGTCCCCATCAAACACACCCAGGACAGGTGCAGCACGGGGTTAGATACAGAGTAAAGCTCCCTCTACAATGTCCCCATCAAACACTCCCAGGACAGGTACAGCATGGGGTTAGATACAGAGTAAAGCTCCCTCTACACTGTCCCCATCAAACACACCCAGGACAGGTACAGCACGGGGTTAGATACAGAGTAAAGCTCCCTCCACTCTGTCCCCATCAAACACACCCAGGACAGTTACAGCACGGGGTTAGATACAGAGTAAAGCTCCCTCTACACTGTCCCCATCAAACACTCCCAGGACAGGTACAGCACGGGGTTAGATACAGAGTAAAGCTCCCTCTGCACTTTCCCACATCAAAACACTCCCAGGATTGATACAGCATGGAGTTAGACACAGAGTAAAGCTCCCTCTACACTGTCGCCATTAAATACTCCCAGGACACATAGAGCAAGGCTTTAGATGCAGAGTAAAGCTGCGTCGACACTCCCCTTCATACACTCCCAGGACAGATACAGTGTTGAAGTTAACTGTCTGTCTGTTTCATTTCCATCTCCTCTGCACCCGCTCTCGAACACAAATCATTGTCTGGTAGAAAGTGAGAAGGAGCCTCGACAGAGAGGTTGGGAAGGATTGAATGGGGAGAGGCAGAAACCCTCAACACATTTCAAAACTACACTGATTTCCACTTGAAGGAATAACTTCTCCACCCCAACACTATCCCGTCATTCTCGATAAGCCCATGCTGCCCGTGTTCTGTGATAAATTACACGCAAGTGAAAAGATGATTTTAAATAGTGGGGTTACATTTGCCACCCCCCAATCTGTAGGAACTGCTCCAGAGTCTATAGAATTTTGGAAGATGATCAGCAAAGCATCCAATATTTCCAGCGCCGCTTCCTTTAATACTCTGGGATGTAGATTATCAGGCCCTGGGGATTTGTGAGCCTTTAACCCCATTCATTCCCCCAGCACCATTTTCTTACTAATACTGATTTCCTTCAATTCAATTCCACACTCTCACTAAACCATTGGTTCCCTAACATTTCTGCCAGGTTATCTGTGCCTCTTTTGTGAAGACAGAACCAAAGTATATGTTCAATTCTTCTGCCAGTTCTTTGCTCCCCATTATAATTTCCCCGGAGAGATGGAGAGATAGGGGTGAGATCGTAATGCAGAGAGTAACAGTGAGATATTCAGGTGGGTAAGCAGCTAATAGTGGGGTACAACAAGGATCACTCCAAAGCCACAGATATTGCCTCATGTTGCCGCTGTCGCCATTTACCTTAAATCAGCAACCTCTGCTTTCCAAGCGTTCCCCCAATGTGCCGATTATCTCAAAGCTGATCCTCTCAGTCCCGGGACAGCACTGCAGGAGTTCCTCAGGGTGAGTGTCCGAGGCCCCAACCATCTTCAGCTGCTCCATCACTGACCTTCCCTCCATAGGTGAGATGTTCGCTGATGATCGCAGCATTCACAACTCCTCAGATTGTGAAATAGTCAATGCCGGAATACTGAGCAGGACAGGCAGCATCTGTGTAAAGAGAAGCAGATTCTGGGACTGGGGGACTGAGAGACAGGAAGATAGTGAAACACACACAAACTCACTGACAACAAACGCAGTGATGCACAGACACACACACACACAGATACACGCACAGTCTCACACACACACACAGATAGAGAACAGTCCCACAGTCTCACTCACAATATCCTAATCTCCCTGGCATTAAGGGGCAATTTATCACGGCCAATCAACCTAACGCGCGCATCTTTGGAGTGTGGGAGGAAACCGGAGCACCAGGAGGAAACCCATGCAGACACGGTTAGAACGTGCAAACTCCACACAGACAGTGACCTGAGACCAGAATTGAACCCGGGTCCGTTGCGCTGTGAGGCAGCAGAGCTAACCACTGTTACACCCATGTTGGCCTTCATTGCAAGAGGATTGGAGTAGAAGAGCAAGGATGTCTTACTGCAGCTGGACAGGGCCTCGGTGAGACCACACCTGGAGTCTTGTGTACAGTGTTCCTCTCCTTATCTGAGGAAGGATGTACCTGCCACAGAGGGAGAGCAGTGAATGTTCACCAGACTGATTCCTGGGATGGCAGCATTGATGTCTGAGGGGAGATTGGGTCGGCTGGGCCTGTATTCACTGGAATGTAGAAGAGTGAGCGGGGATCTAATTGAAGGGTATAAAAGTCTGACAGTGCTGGACAGGCTGGATACAGGGATATTGTTTCCTCCGGCTGGGGGTGTCTGGAACAAGGGGTCACAGTCTCAGGATACGGGGGAGGCCATTTGGGACTGAGATGAGGGGAAACCTCTTCACTCAGAGGGTGGTGAACCTGTGGAATTCTCTCCCACAGAAAGCTGTGGAGACCAAGTCACTGAATATATTTAAGAAGGAAAGAGATAGATTTCTAGACTCTAAAGGTGTCGAGGTGTATGGGGAGAGTGCTGGTGTGTGGTATTGAGACAGAGGTTCGGCCATGATAGCGTTGAATGGTGGGTCAGGCTCGAAGGGCTGAATGGGCCTCCTCCTCCTCCTATTTTCTATGTTGATGTGACCGCCCCAAGTCTCTTTGGGCCTCCACTCTTTCCAGCCTTTCCCCATTCATAAAGCAATCTGTTCTATCCTTTTTAAAGTGGGTGACCACACAATTGTCTACAATAAAATCCATCTTTCTCTCTTTAAACCATTCAGTTAAGACATTTTACTTTAGGGCGGCACGGTGGCACAGTGGTTCGTACTGCTGCCTCACAGCGCCAGGGACCCGGGTTCAATTCCAGCCTCGGGTGACTGTGTGGAGTTTGCACATTCTCCCCGTGTCTGCGTGGGTTTCCTCCGGGTGCTCTTGTTACCTTCCACACTCGCAAGATATATGGATTAGATGGATTAACAATGGGGTTATGGGGATAGGGCTGGGGTGAGGGCCTGGGTAAGATACTCTGTCATCAAGTCTGTGCAGACTCAATGAGCTGAATGGCCTCTTATGCAGTGGAATACCTCTTTGCCATTTGAAGCTTCTGGCTGTAAGACTTAAAATGCTGCCTATTTCTGTGAAATGTAGCAAACTTTCTGTCTCATCACCGGGCGACGTGATGGCACAGTGGTTAGCACTGCTCCCCCACAGCATCAAGGATCCACGTTCAATTCCAGCCTCGGGTGACTGTCTGTGTGGAGTTTGTACGTTCTCCCAGTGTCTGCGTGGGTTTCCTCCGGGTGCTCTGGTTTCCTCCCACACTCCAAAGATGTGCGGGTTAGGTTAATTGGCCGTGCTCAAGTGCCCCTTAGTGTTAGGGGGATTCAGGCCCGGGTGGTCTTGTTGTCGGGGGCAGGCTTGATGGACCAAAGGACCTCCTTCTGCACTTTAGGGATTCTATGATGAACGGCATGGTGGCACAGTGGTTAGCACAGCGCCAAGAACCCAGGTTCAATTCCAGCCTCAGCTCGCTGTCAGTGTAAAGTTCTCCCAGTGTCTGCGTGGGTTTCCTCCGGGTGCTCCAGTTTCCTCCCACAGTCCAAACATGTGCGGGTTAGGTGGATTGGCCATGATAAATTGACCTTAGTGTCAGGGGATTAACAGGGTAAATATATGGGGTTACGGGAATCGGGCCTGGGTGGGATTGTGGTCGATGCAGACTCGATGGGCCGAATGGTCTGCCCTTTAGGGATTCTATGATTCTAGGATCTCAAATCATTCATAAATACGATGAAACTGAGACAGACACGGGGGCTTTGCAGCAGCAGGCAGAATGGGAATCATTGCATCCTGCACCGAGTTTTATTACACAACCAATTTCAGAAAATTCACAACTCTAATTCACAACAGCAAAGTGTGGGATTGCAAACTTGGAATTATTAGCACAGGACTAAAGTTTAAAAGCTAAACACTGACATTCGGAAACAGGAGCTGGCCTCACATCTTCAATTCTGTGATTGTCCCCCATCTCCTGCTCTGAATATTACAATATCTCTGCCCCCTTCATGCGTCTGCAGACTTTGAAAGTTACTCAGACATCGGTGAAACTAGTCTTTATCTCGGGACATTTCCTGTGTAATATGCACCTTCTGCAACGAGACACAATCTAATTGACGCTTTCTGATACAATCTGAATCTCCTTTCAAACAACCTCCCAACCCCACTGTGCAGGAATGTCACCTTTTGTCACATTCCCAAACACAATTGTTGACACTTTATCAGGCGGGTAAAGTAGATTCAACTGACAGATTCTGAGCACCAGGTTGAATCTTTAAGATGTAAAAATGAACTGAAATCCCAGGTCTCTCTGTTCCTGCATCCATTTTAACATTGAACCATTGATTTTAAATTGCTTCTCCTGTATAAAAATATCATCTATCAACCTCAGATTTAAACATTAATAAGCGACTGAGCATCAACTGCGAATTATAGAAGGTAGTTCCAAACTAATATCACAGCTGGTGTGGCAAAGTGTTTCTGAATTCCACTCCTGCAAGTCTAAAATCCTCAACATTGTTTGAAATCCAATGTCCCCAAGTCCTGGACTCCCCAACCAGCAGGAAAAGTTGTTCTTTATCAGTCCTCTCCATTCCCCTTATTATCTTGAAGTGTTTGATCCAATCATCCCGTAGCCTAAATTCCAGCATTACAGAGTAACACTTCAACTACACTTTTCAACAAACAATCCCAAACCAAATACAGAACAGGGTTCATAGAATCCTGCAGTGCAGGAGGCCATTCGGCCCATCGAGTCTGCACTGACCACAATCCCACCCAGGCCCCATCCCTATAATCCCATACATTTACCTCAGCTAATCCTCCTGACACTAAGGGACAATTTAGCTTGGCCAATCCACCTAACCTGTACACCTGATAGAAGTCTGCCAGATTATGAGGGGCATGGACAGAGTGGATAGTCAGAAGATTTTTCCCAGGGTGGAAGAGTTATTACTCGGGGGCAGAGGTTTAAGGTGCGAGGGGCAAGGTTTAAAGGAGATGTGGGAGGAAAGTGTTTTTACACAGAGGGTGGTGGGTGCCTGGAACTCGTTGCCGGGGGAGGGAGTGGAAACAGATACGGTAGTGACTTTTCAAGGGCGTCTTGACAAAGACATGAATAAGATGGGAATGGAGGGATATGGTCCCCGGAAGGGTAGGGGGTTTTAGTTCAGTCAGGCAGCATGGTCGGTGCAGGCTTGGAGAGCCGAAAGACCTGTTCCCGTGCTGTAATTTTCTTTGTTCTATCTTTGGAGTGTGGGATGAAACCGGAGCACCCGGAGGAAACCCACACAAACACGGGAAGGACGTTCAAACTCCAGTCAGAAAGTGACCCATGCTGGGAATCGAAGGCGGGTCCCTGGCACTGTGAGGAAGCAGTGCTAACCCCTGCATCACTGTGCCACCCCCATATTGAAAACTTGGGTTCAAATTCAAGACAGCCGCAAATTCACTTTGAGTAAAGTTCCCTCTGCTGTGTCAAAGGAATTTTTAATTGAGGATTTTTATTTCTGGGAAATCTGAACTCACATTGAACAGCATCCCAGTGTGGGATTGAAACTCTAGTTTGTTTCAGTCCTGGGGAGAGAGATGGAGTGAGAGGGAGAGATACAGATACAGAGGCAGAGAGACACAGAAACAGGATGGGATTGTGCTGTACATGTTTCAGAGCTGACACTGAGACACACACGGGATGTACAATCGCAGACCAGAGTGAATCATTCTCTGTTACCTGCAGTGTCCTGGACATGGACAGAAGCTGACACTCTGACACACACAACAACAACTTGCATTTATATATCACCTTGGACAGTATTATCCCAAGATGCTTCACAAGAGCCTTAATGTGAGAAATTTCACCCCGAGTCACAAGAGAGTTTAGGGTCACATGTCCCAAAGATGGTTTTTACGAACTATTTTAATTGGAGGAAAAGGAGGTGTTAAAATGGAGAAAACCAATCTGCTTCACTAGTGTCCTTTATGGAAGGAAATCTGCCGTCCTTACCTGGTCGGGCCTACATGTGACTCCAGCCTCACAGCAATGTGGTTGACTCTTAGATGCTGTTTGAAATGGCCTAGCAAGCCACTCAGTTCATGAGCAATTAGGGACGAGGAGTAAACGCTGGCAGAACCAGCCAGGCCCACATCCCATGGATGCATTTGAGTAAAACGTTCAGGGAAGGAATTCCAGAGTTGGAGCCCACGCAGATGAAGACACAGCTCCCAATGGGGAAACGATTCAAATTGTGGATGGTCACGGAGCCAGAATGAAAGGAAAACAGATATGGGAGGATGGTGGGACTGGAGGAGGTGGATAACCAGCAAGAAACATTTCTCTCTCTCTGTGCTATCAGTTTCCATTATTCTCCTGACAACTTGGATCAAATTGTCCCTGACACTCCAAAATTCCCGGGAATACAGCCCTCGTTTGTGTCTCCATAGCTGCGTATCTGTCACATTTAAAATACTAACGTTACTTTGGTGAAGAGACAACTCTGTCAGAAATATCTCAGTGCTGCGTTCACACGAAATGGCCACTGGGAAGAAACGCCAAATGGCTGCCTGATATTTGTGGATATTTTTCGCAGATATCCCAGAAAGGGAGAGATGGACAGAAGACACAGACACAGAGAGTGAGAAAAAGAGAGAGACACAGATTGATGGAGGTATAAAAGGTTTCCCTTTACCTGCACACAATTTAACTTGCTCCCAGTTGGTTTTTGGATTCTCTCCTCAACTTATTGTCCAAAGTGCATCACTTCACATTTCTCAGTGTTGAAGTTAACTGTCTGTCCGTTTCATTTCAATCTCCTCTGCACCCGCTCCCGAGCACAAATAATTGTCTGGTAGAAAGTGAGAAGGAGCCTCGACAGAGAGGTTGGGAAGGATTGAATGGGGAGAGGCAGAAACCCTCAACACATTTCAAAACTACACTGATTTCCACTTGAAGGAATAACTTCTCCACCCCAACACTATCCCATCATTCTCGATAAGCCCATGCTGCCCGTGTTCTGTGATAAATTACACGCAAGTGAAAAGATTATTTTAAATAGTGGGGTTACATTTGCCACCCCCCAATCTGTAGGAACTGCTCCAGAGTCTATAGAATTTTGGAAGATGACCAGCAATGCATCCAATATTTCCAGCGCCGCTTTCTTTAATACTCTGGGATGTAGATTATCAGGCCCTGGGGATTTGTCAGCCTTTAACCCCATTCATTCCCCCAGCACCCTTTTCTTACTAATACTGATTTCCTTCAATTCAATTCCGCACTCTCACTAAACCATTGGTTCCCTAACATTTCTGCCAAGTTATTTGTGCCTCTTTTGTGAAGACAGAACCAAAGTATACGTTCAATTCTTCTGCCATTTCTTTGCTCCCCATTATAATTTCCCCGGAGAGATGGAGAGAGGCAGAGTCACTGAGAGATAGGGATGAGATAGTAATGCAGAGAGTAACAGTGAGATATTCAGGTGGGCAAGCAGCTAATAGTGGTGTACAACAAGGATCACTCCAAAGCCACAGATATTGCCTCATGTTGCCGCTGTCGCCATTTACCTTAAATCAGCATCCTCTGCTTTCCAAGCGTTCCCCCAATGTGCCGATTATCTCAAAGCTGATCCTCTCAGTCCCGGGACATCACTGCAGGAGTTCCTCAGGGTGAGTGTCCGAGGCCCCAACCATCTTCAGCTGCTCCATCACTGACCTTCCCTCCATAGGTGAGATGTTCGCTGATGATCGCAGCATTCACAACTCCCCAGATTGCGAAATAGTCAATGCCGCAATACTGAGCAGGACAGGCAGCATCTGTGTAAAGAGAAGCAGATTCTGGGACTGGGGGACTGAGAGACAGGAAGATAGTGAAACACACACAAACTCACTGACAACAAACGCAGTGATGCACAGACACACACACACAGGTACACGCACAGTCTCACACACAGACACACACACACAGATCGAGAAAACTCCCACAGTCTCACTCACAATGTGAAACTATTAAAATTGGGGTTGGTCTGGGAGCCAGAATGAAAGGAAAACAGATATCGCAGGATGGTGGGACAGGAAGAGCTGGGGAAGGCCCATAGGCACGGTGGCACAGTGGTTAGCACTGCTGCCTCACAGTGCCAGGGGCCCGGGTTCAATTCTAGCCTTGGGTGACTGTGTAGAATTTGCACGTTCTCCCCGATTCTGCATGGGTTTCCTCCGGGTGCTCCGGTTTCCTCCCACAGTCCAAAGATGTCGAGGTTAGTTGGACTGGCCATGCTAAATTGCCCCTTAGTATCCAAAGATGTTTAGATGAGGTGGATTGGCCATGGTAAATGTGTGGGGCTTTGGGGAATGGGTAGCGGAAAGGGTTTGGCTCAGATCCTCTGTCAGAGATTCGGTGCAGACTCGATGGGCTCAATGGCCTCCTTCTGCACTGGGATTCTATGGTTCAACCAGTTTCCAATATTCTCCTGGAACAACTTGCATTTATATAGCACCTTGGACAGTATTATCCCAAGATGCTTCACAGGAGCCTGAATGTGAGAAATTTCACCCCGAGTCACAGGAGAGTGTAGGGTCACATGTCCCAAAGGTTTGGCCAGATGGTTTTTATGGACTATTTTAATTGGAGGAAAAGGTGGTGTTAAAATGGAGAAAACCAATCTGCTTCAGTAATGTCCTTTATGGAAGGAAATCTGCCGTCCTGACCTGGTCGGGCCTACATGTGACTCCAGCCTCACAGCAATGTGGTTTACTCTTAGAATCTGTTTGAAATGGCCTAGCAAGCCACTCAGTTCATGAGCAATTAGGGACGAGGAGTAAACGCTGGCAGAACCAGCCAGGCCCACATCCCATGGTTGTATTTGAGTAAAACGTTCAGGGAAGGAATTCCAGAGTTGGAGCCCACGCAGATGAAGACACAGCTCCCAATGGGGAAACGATTCAAATTGTGGATGGTCACGGAGCCAGAATGAAAGGAAAACAGATATGGGAGGATGGTGGGACTGGAGGAGGTGGATAACCAGCAAGAAACATTTCTCTCTCTCTGTGCTATCAGTTTCCATTATTCTCCTGACAACTTGGATCAAATTGTCCCTGACACTCCAAAATTCCTGGGAATACAGCCCTCGTTTGTGTCTCCATAGCTGCATATCTGTCACATTTAAAATATTAACTTTCCTTATTGAAGAGACAACTCTGTCAGAAATATCTCAGTGCTGCGTTCACACGAAATGGCCACTGGGAAGAAACGCCAAATGGCTGCCTGATATTTGTGGATATTTTTCACAGATATCCCAGAAAGGGAGAGATGGACAGAAGACACAGACACAGAGAGAGAGAAAAAGAGAGAGACACAGATTGATGGAGGTATAAAAGGTTTCCCTTTACCTGCACATGAATTAACTTGTTCCCAGTTGGTTTATGGATTCTCTCCTCAACTTATTGTCCAAAGTGCATCACTTCACATTTCTCAGTGTTGAAGTTAACTGTCTGTCCGTTTCATTCCAATCTCCTCTGCACCCGCTCCCGAACACAAATAATTGTCTGGTAGAAAGTGAGAAGGAGCCTCGATAGAGTAGTTGGGAAGGATTGAATGGGGAGAGGCAGAAACCCTCAACACATTTCAAAATTACACTGATTCCCACTTGAAGGAATAACTTCTCCACCCCAACACTATCCCATCATTCTCGATAAGCCCATGCTGCCCGTGTTCTGTGATAAATTACACGCAAGTGAAAAGATTATTTTAAATAGTGGGGTTACATTTGCCACCCCCCAATCTGTAGGAACTGCTCCAGAGTCTATAGAATTTTGGAAGATGACCAGCAATGCATCCAATATTTCCAGCGCCGCTTCCTTTAATACTCTGGGATGTAGATTATCAGGCCCTGGGGATTTGTCAGCCTTTAACCCCATTCATTCCCCCAGCACCATTTTCTTACTAATACTGATTTCCTTCAATTCAATTCCACACTCTCACTAAACCATTGGTTCCCTAACATTTCTGCCAGGTTATCTGTGCCTCTTTTGTGAAGACAGAACCAAAGTATACGTTCAATTCTTCTGCCATTTCTTTGCTCCCCATTATAATTTCCGCGGAGAGATGGAGAGAGGCAGAGTCACTGAGAGATAGTGATGAGATAGTAATGCAGAGAGTAACAGTGAGATATTCAGGAGGGCAAGCAGCTAATAGTGGGGTACAACAAGGATCACTCCAAAGCCACAGATATTGCCTCATGTTGCCGCTGTCGCCATTTACCTTAAATCAGCATCCTCTGCTTTCCAAGCTTTCCCCCAATGTGCCGATTATCTCAAAGCCGATCCTCTCAGTCCCGGGACATCACTGCAGGAGTTCCTCAGGGTGAGTGTCCGAGGCCCCAACCATCTTCAGCTGCTCCATCACTGACCTTCCCTCCATAGGTGAGATGTTCGCTGATGATCGCAGCATTCACAACTCCTCAGATTGTGAAATAGTCAATGCCGGAATACTGAGCAGGACAGGCAGCATCTGTGTAAAGAGAAGCAGATTCTGGGACTGGGGGACTGAGAGACAGGAAGATAGTGAAACACACACAAACGCAGTGATGCACACACATAGATACACGCACAGTCTCACACACACACACAGATAGAGAACAGTCCCACAGTCTCACTCACAATATCCTAATCCCCCTGGCATTAAGGGGCAATTTATCACGGCCAATCAACCTAACGCACGCATCTTTGGAGTGTGGGAGGAAACCGGAGCACCCGGAGGAAACCCACGCAGACACGGGGAGAACGTGCAAACTCCACACAGACAGTGACCCGAGACCAGAATTGAACCCGGGTCCGTTGCACTGTGAGGCAGCAGAGCTAACCACTGTGACACCCATGTTGGCCTTCATTGCAAGAGGATTATCATAGCGCGCAAGAAACAAGACTTTTCACTGTATACTAATATGATAAGAATAAATCAAATCAAAATAATTAATCAAGTCAAAGTATTTACCCTGCTAATCCCCCTAAGACTATGGGGAAAGTTAGCATGGCCAATCCACCGAACCCGCACATCTTTGGGCTGAGAGAAGGAAGAGCGGCACTCGGAGGAAACCCATGCAGATAGTGACCCGAGGCTGGATATGAACTTGTGTCCCTGGTGCTGTGATACAGCAGTGCTAACCACTGGTGCCACCGTGCTGCCCGCTCCTGTTTGGGAGCTTCACCAGGTTGACACCTCATTTTTAAGGGATGCCAGGTTGACCCCGTGGCTTGATGGTAATGGTTGAGTGGGGAATGAATCATTCTCTGTTACCTGCAGTGTCCTGGACATTGAGAGAAACTGACACTCAGACACATAAAACAACAACCTGCATTGATATAGCACCTTGAACAGAAACGTCCTCAGATGCTTCACAGGAGCCTGGAGTGAAAAATTAGAAGCCGAGTCACAGGCGAGTTTAGGGACAAAAGAATTGCCCCAAAGATCTGGTCAAAAAGGGGTTGTTATTAGGAAGTGTCTGAATGGTGGAAAGGGAGGTATGAAGACAGAGAGTTTTGGGAAGGAATTCCAGAGTTGGAGCCACACAGTGAACTGCAGACCCCAATGGTGAAAGGATTAAAACGGGGAATGGTCAGGGAGCCAGGATTAAAGGAAAACAGATATCAGAGGATGGTGGGACTGGGGGATATAGGGAGGGCTCATTTACAGAAGACAGTACCAAACTTTAACCACATCTCGTGTGAAGAAGTGCTTCCTAATTTAGAATTGAAAGAAGTTTAGAAGTTTATGTATTAGTGTCACAAGTCGGCTTACATTAACACGGTAATGAAGTTACTGTGAAAATCCCTTAGTCGCCACACTCCGGCGCCTGTTCGGGTAACACTGAGGGAGAATTTAGCACAGCCAATGCACCCTAAACAGCACATCTTTCAGACTGAGGGAGGAAACCGGAGCATCCGGAGGAAACCCACGCAGACACAGGGAGAACATGCGGACTCCGCACAGACAGGAATAAATGAATCTTTTTCTAAGTAGCAGGCAGTGACGAGTGGGGTCCCGCAGGGGTCAGTAATGGGTCCCAGATATTCACAAAACACATCAGTGATTTGGATGAGGGAACCAAACGTAATATTCTCAAGTTTGCTGATGAGATGAAACTTGGTGGGAATGTGAGTGATGAGGAGGATGTGAACAGGCTTCGGGGTGATTTAGACAAGTTGATTGAGTGGGGAAATACATGGCAGATGCAGAATAATGTGGATAAATGTGACGTTATCCACTTTGGACGGAGGAAGAGAATGGCAGAGTATTAGTTGAATGGTGATAGATTGGGAAATGTTGAACAAAGGGACCTGGGTATCTGAGAACACCAGTCACTGCAAGCAAGCATGCAGCTACAGCAAGCAGTTAGGACGACCAATGGGATGTTGTCCTTCATTGCAAGAGGATTGGAGTAGAAGAGCAAGGATGTCTTACTGCAGCTGGACAGAGCCTCGGTGAGACCACACCTGGAGTCTTGTGTACAGTGTTCCTCTCCTTATCTGAGGAAGGATGTACTTGCCACAGAGGGAGAGCAGTGAATGTTCACCAGACTGATTCCTGGGATGGCAGCATTGATGTCTGAGGGGAGATTGGGTCGGCTGGGCCTGTATTCACTGGAATGTAGAAGAGTGAGAGGGGATCTAATTGAAAGGTATAAAATTCTGACAGAGCTGGACAGGCTGGATACAGGGATATTGTTTCCTCCGGCTGGGGGTGTCTGGAACAAGGGGTCACAGTCTCAGGATATGGGGGAGGCCATTTGGGACTGAGATGAGGGGAAACCTCTTCACTCAGAGGGTGGTGAACCTGTGGAATTCTCTCCCACAGAAAGCTGTGGAGACCAAGTCACTGAATATATTTAAGAAGGAAAGAGATAGATTTCTAGACTCTAAAGGTGTCGAGGTGTATGGGGAGAGCGCTGGGGTATGGCATTGAGACAGAGGATCGGCCATGATAGTGTTGAATGGTGGGTCAGGCTCGAAGGGCTGAATGGCCTCCTCCTCCTCCTATTTTCGATGTTGATGTGACCGCCCCAAGTCTCTTTGGGCCTCCACTCTTTCCAGCCTTTCCCCATTCATAAAGCAATCTGTTCTATCATTTTTAAAGTGGGTGACCACACAATTGTCTCCAATGAAATCCATCTTTCACTCTTGGAACCATTCAGTTAAGACATTTTACTTTAGGGCGGCACGGTGGCACAGTGGTTCGTACTGCTGCCTCACAGCGCCAGGGACCCGGGATCAATTCCAGCCTCAGCTCGCTGTCTGTGTAGAGTTCTCCCAGTGTCTGCGTGGGTTTCCTCCGGGTGCTCCAGTTTCCTCCCACAGTCCAAACATGTGCGGGTCAGGTGGATTGGCCATGATAAATTGACCTTAGTGTCAGGGGATTAACAGGGTAAATAGATGGGATTACGGGAATCGGGCCTGGGTGGGATTGTGGTCGATGCAGACTCGATGGGCCGAATGGTCTGCCCTTTAGGGATTCTATGATTCTAGGATCTCAAATCATTGATAAATACGATGAAACTGAGACAGACACGGGGGCTTTGCAGCAGCAGGCAGAATGGGAATCATTGCATCCTGCACCGAGTTTTATTACACAACCAATTTCTGAAAATTCACAACTCTAATTCACAACAGCAAAGTGTGGGATTGCAAACTTGGAATTATTAGCACAGGACTAAAGTTTAAAAGCTAAACACTGACATTCGGAAACAGGAGATGGCCTCACATCTTCAATTCTGTGATTGTCCCCCATCTCCTGCTCTGAATATTACAATATCTCTGCCCCCTTCATGCGTCTGCAGACTTTGAAAGTTACTCAGACATTGGTGAAACTAGTCTTTATCTCGGGGCGTTTCCTGTGAAATATGCGCGTTCTCCAAAGAGACACAATCTAATTGACGCTTTCTGATACAATCTGAATCTCCTTTCAAACAACCTCCCAACCCCACTGTGCAGGAATGTCTCCTTTTGTCACATTGTTGACACTTTATCAGGAGGGAAAAGTAGATTCAACTGACAGATTCTGAGCCCCAGGTTGAATCTTTAAGATGTAAAACTGAACTGAAAGCCCAGGTCTCTCTGTTCCTGCATCCATTTTAACATTGACCCATTGATTTTAAATTGCTTCTCCTGTATAAAAATATAATCTATCGACCTCAGAGTTAAACATTAATAAGCGACTGAGCATCAACTGCGAATTATAGAAGGTAGTTCCAAACTAATATCACAGCTGGTGTGGCAAAGTGTTTCTGAATTCCACTCCTACAAGTCTAAAATCCTCAACATTGTTTGAAATCCAATGTCCCCAAGTCCTGGACTCCCCAACCAGCAGGAAAAGTTGTTCTTTATCAGTCCTCTCCATTCCCCTTATTATCTTGAAGTGTTTGATCCAATCATCCCGTAGCCTAAATTCCAGCATTACAGAGTAACACTTCAACTACACTTTTCAACAAACAATCCCAAACCAAATACAGAACAGGGTTCATAGAATCCTGTAGTGCAGGAGGCCATTCGGCCCATCGAGTCAGCACTGACCACAATCCCACCCAGGCCCCATCCCTATAATCCCACACATTTACCTCAGCCACTCCTCCTGACACTAAGGGACAATTTAGCTTGGCCAATCCACTTAACCTGTACACCTGATAGAAGTCTGCCAGATTATGAGGGACATGGACAGAGTGGATAGTCAGAAGCTTTTTCCCAGGGTGGAGGAGTTATTACTCGGGGGCATAGGTTTAAGGTGCGAGGGGCAAGGTTTAAAGGAGATGTGGGAGGAAAGTTTTTTTACACAGAGGGTGGTG
Organism: Mustelus asterias; assembly: GCF_964213995.1. Classification (NCBI taxonomy): domain Eukaryota; kingdom Metazoa; phylum Chordata; class Chondrichthyes; order Carcharhiniformes; family Triakidae; genus Mustelus; species Mustelus asterias. Next base: position 50,340 of record NW_027590097.1, on the reverse strand, counting down.
GGTGCCTGGAACTCGTTGCCAGGGGAGGGAGTGGAAACGGATACATAGAACATAGAACATAGAACATTACAGCGCAGAACAGGCCCTTCGGCCCACGATGTTGCACCGACCAGTTAAAAAAAAAAAAAAAACTGTGACCCTCCAACCTAAACCAATTTCTTTTCGTCCATGAACCTATCTACGGATCTCTTAAACGCCCCCAAACTAGGCGCATTTACTACTGATGCTGGCAGGGCATTCCAATCCCTCACCACCCTCTGGGTAAAGAACCTACCCCTGACATCGGTTCTATAACTACCCCCCCTCAATTTAAAGCCATGCCCCCTCGTGCTGGATTTCTCCATCAGAGGAAAAAGGCTATCACTATCCACCCTATCTAAACCTCTAATCATCTTATATGTTTCAATAAGATCCCCTCTTAGCCGCCGCCTTTCCAGCGAAAACAATCCCAAATCCCTCAGCCTCTCCTCATAGGATCTCCCCTCCATACCAGGCAACATCCTGGTAAACCTCCTCTGCACCCTCTCCAAAGCCTCCACATCCTTCCTGTAATGTGGGGACCAGAACTGCACACAGTACTCCAAGTGCGGCCGCACCAGAGTTGTGTACAGTTGCAACATAACGCTACGACTCCTAAATTCAATCCCCCTACCAATAAACGCCAAGACACCATATGCCTTCTTAACAACCTTATCTACTTGATTCCCAACTTTCAGGGATCTATGCACACATACACCTAGATCCCTCTGCTCCTCCACACTATTCAAAGTCCTCCCGTTAGCCCTATACTCAACACATCTGTTATTCCTACCAAAGTGAATTACCTCACACTTCTCCGCATTAAACTCCATCCGCCACCTCTCGGCCCAACTTTGCAACCTGTCTAAGTCTTCCTGCAAACTACGACACCCTTCCTCACTGTCTACCACACCACCGACGATAGTGACTTTTCAAGGGCGTCTTGACAAAGACATGAATAAGATGGGAATGGAGGGATATGGTCCCCGGAAGGGTAGGGGGTTTTAGTTCAGTCAGGCAGCATGGTCGGTGCAGGCTTGGAGAGCCGAAAGACCTGTTCCCGTGCTGTAATTTTCTTTGTTCTATCTTTGGAGTGTGGGATGAAACCGGAGCACCCGGAGGAAACCCACACAAACATGGGAAGGACGTTCAAACTCCAGTCAGAAAGTGACCCATGCTGGGAATCGAAGGCGGGTCCCTGGCACTGTGAGGAAGCAGTGCTAACCCCTGCATCACTGTGCCACCCCCATATTGAAAACTTGGGTTCAAATTCAAGACAGCCGCAAATTCACTTTGAGAAAAGTTCCCTCTGCTGTTGAAAGGAATTTTTAATTGAGGATTTTTATTTCTGGGAAAACTGAACTCACATTGAACAGCATCCCAGTGTGGGATTTAAACTCTCGTTTGTTTCAGTCATGGGGAGAGAGATGGAGCGAGAGGGAGAGATACAGATACAGAGGCAGAGAGACACAGAAACAGGATGGGATCGTGCTGTACATGTTTCAGAGCTGATACTGAGACACACACGAGATGTACAATCGCAGCCCAGAGTGAATCATTCTCTGTTACCTGCAGTGTCCTGGACATGGACAGAAGCTGACACTCAGACACACACAACAACAACTTGCATTTATATAGCACCTTGAACAGTATCATCCCAAGATGCTTCACAGGAGCCTTAATGTGAGAAATTTGACCCCGAGTCACAGGAGAGTTTAGGGTCACATGTCCCAAAGGTTTGGCCAGATGGTTTTTACGAACTATTTTAATTGGAGGAAAAGGAGGTGTTAAAATGGAGAAAACCAATCTGCTTCACTCATGTCCTTTATGGAAGGAAATCTGCCGTCCTTACCTGGTCGGGCCTACATGTGACTCCACCCTCACAGCAATGTGGTTGACTCTTAGATGCTGTTTGAAATGGCCTAGCAAGCCACTCAGTTCATGAGCAATTAGGGACGAGGAGTAAACGCTGGCAGAACCAGCCAGGCCCACATCCCATGGATGCATTTGAGTAAAACGTTCAGGGAAGGAATTCCAGAGTTGGAGCCCACGCAGATGAAGACACAGCTCCCAATGGGGAAACGATTCAAATTGTGGATGGTCACGGAGCCACTGGGAAGAAACGCCAAATGGCTGCCTGATATTTGTGGATATTTTTCACGGAATCCCAGAAAGGGAGAGATGGACAGAAGACACAGAGACAGAGAGTGAGAAAAAGAGAGAGACACAGATTGATGGAGGTATAAAAGCTTTCCCTTTACCTGCACATGATTTAACTTGTTCCCAGTTGGTTTATGGTTTCTCTCCTCAACTTATTATCCAAAGTGCATCACTTCACATTTCTCAGTGTTGAAGTTAACTGTCTGTCCCTTTCATTTCAATCTCCTCTGCACCCGCTCCCGAACACAAATAATTGTCTGGTAGAAAGTGAGAAGGAGCCTCGACAGAGAGGTTGGGAAGGATTGAATGGGGAGAGGCAGAAACCCTCAACACATTTCAAAACTACACTGATTCCCACTTGAAGGAATAACTTCTCCACCCCAACACTATCCCGTCATTCTCGATAAGCCCGTGCTGCCCGTGTTCTGTGATAAATTACACGCAAGTGAAAAGATTATTTTAAATAGTGGGGTTACATTTGCCACCCCCCAATCTGTAGGAACTGCTCCAGAGTCTATAGAATTTTGGAAGATGACCAGCAATGCATCCAATATTTCCAGCGCCGCTTCCTTTAATACTCTGGGATGTAGATTATCAGGCCCTGTGGATTTGTCAGCCTTTAACCCCATTCATTCCCCCAGCACCATTTTCTTACTAATACTGATTTCCTTCAATTCAATTCCACACTCTCACTAAACCATTGGTTCCCTAACATTTCTGCCAGGTTATCTGTGCCTCTTTTGTGAAGACAGAACCAAAGTATATGTTCAATTCTTCTGCCATTTCTTTGCTCCCCATTATAATTTCCCCGGAGAGATGGAGAGAGGCAGAGTCACTGAGAGATAGGGATGAGATAGTAATGCAGAGAGTAACAGTGAGATATTCAGGTGGGCAAACAGCTAATAGTGGGGTACAACAAGGATCACTCCAAAGCCACAGATATTGCCTCACGTTGCCGCTGTCGCCATTTACCTTAAATCAGCATCCTCTGCTTCCCAACCTTTCCCCCAATGTGCCGATTATCTCAAAGCTGATCCTCTCAGTCCCGGGACATCACGGCAGGAGTTCCTCAGGGTGAGTGTCCGAGGCCCCACCATCTTCAGCTGCTCCATCACTGACCTTCCCTCCATAGGTGAGATGTTCGCTGATGATCGCACCATTCACAACTCCTCAGATTGTGAAATAGTCAATGCAGAAATACTGACAGATTCTGAGCCCCAGGTTGAATCTTTAAGATGTAAAAATGAACTGAAAGCCCAGGTCTCTCTGTTCCTGCAAGTATTTTAACATAGACCCATTGATTTTAAATTGCTTCTCCTGTGTGTAAAATACCATCTATCAACTTCAGGTTTGAACATTAATAAGCGACTGAGCATCAACTGTGAATTATAGAAGGTAGTTCCAAACTAATATCACACCTGGTGTGGCAAAGTGTTCCTGAATTTCACTCCGAAAAGTCTAAAACCCTAAACATTGCCTAAAATCCAATGTCCCCCAAGTCCTGTCCCCATCAAACACTCCCAGTACAGATACAGCACAGGGTTAGGTACAGAGTAAAGCTCCCTCGACACTGTCCCCATTAAACACACCCAGGACAAATACAGCACGGGGTTCAATACAGAGTAAAGGTCCCTCGACACTGTCTCCATCAAACACTCGCAGGACTGGGACAGCACGGGGTTAGATACAGAGTAAAGCTCCCTCTACACTGTCCCCCATCAAACACACCCAGGACAGGGACAGCACGGGGTTAGATACAGAGTAAAGCTCCCTCTACACTGTCCCCCATCAAACACACCCAGGACAGGTACAGAACGGGGTTAGATACAGAGTGAAGCTCCCTCTACACTGTCCCCATCAAACACTCCCAGGACAGGTACAGCACAGGGATCGATACAGAGTGAAGCTCCCTCTACACTGTCTCCATCAAACACTCCCAGGACAGGTACAGCACGGGGTTCGATACAGAGTGAAGCTCCCTCTACACTGTCCCCCATCAAACACTCCCAGGACAGGGACAGCACGGGGATCGATACAGAGTGAAGCTCCCTCTACACTGTCTCCATCAAACACTCCCAGGACAGGGACAGCACGGGGTAAGATACAGAGCAAAGCTCGCTCTACACTGTCCCCATAAACCACTTCCAGGAGAGATATAGCACGTGGTTAGATACAGAGTAAAGCTCCCTCTACACTGTCCCCCATCAAACACGCCCAGGACAGGTACGGCACGTGTTTAGATACAGAGTGAGGCTCCCTCTACACTGTCCCCATCAAACACTCCCAGGACAGGGACAGCACGGGGTTAGATACAGAGTAAAGCTCCCTCTACACTGTCCCCCATCAAACACTCCCAGGACAGGTACAGCACGGGGTTAGATACAGAGTAAAGCTCCCTCTACACTGTCCCCCATCAAACACTCCCAGGACAGGTACAGCACGGGTTTAGATACAGAGTGAAGCTCCCTCGACACTATCCCCATCAAACACTCCCAGGACATGTACAGCACGGGTTTCGATACAGAGTGAAGCTCCCTCGACACTGTCCCCATCAAACACTCCCAGGACAGGGACAGCACGGGGTGAGATTCAGAGTGAAGCTCCCTATACACTGTCCCCATCAAATAATCCAATGACAGATACAGCATGGTGCTAGATTAAAGGAAAAGCTGCCTCCACATTGTGCACATCAAACACACCCAGGACAGGTACAGCACGGGGTTAGATACAGCTCAAATCTTCCTCTACATTTTGCCCATCATTGTGTGTGTGTGTGTGTGATAGAGTGTGTGTGTGCGTGTGAGAGAATGTGTGTGTGAGAGAGAGTGTGTGTGTGTGAGAGAGAGTGTGTGTGTGTGAGAGAGAGTGTGTGTGTGTGAGAGAGTGTGTGTGAAAGAATGTGTGTGTGAGAGAGAGAGTGTGTGTGTGTGTGAGAGAGAGTGTGTGTACGAGAGAGAGAGTGTGTGAGAAAGTGTGTGTGTGTGAGACAGAGTGTGTGTGAGAGAGCGTGTGCGAGAGAGAGAGTGTGTGCGAGAGAGAGAGTGTGTGTGCGAGAGAGAGTGTGTGTGCGAGAGAGAGTGTGTGCGTGAGAGAGAGGGTGTGTTAGAGAGAGTGTGTGTGTGAGAAAGAGTGTGTGTGTGAGAGACAGAGTGTGTGTGAGAGAGTGTGTGTGAGAGAGAGAGTGTGTGCGAGAGAGAGAGTGTGTGTGTGTGAGAGAGAGAGTGTGTGTGAGAGAGAGTGTGTGTGAGAGAGAGTGTGTGCGAGAGAGAGAGTGTGTGTGTGAGAGAGAGAGTGTGTGTGAGAGAGAGTGTGTGAGAGAGAGAGAGTGTGTGTATGTGTGAGAAAGAGTGTGTGTGTGAGAGACAGAGTGTGTGTGAGAGAGTGTGTGTGAGAGAGAGTGTGTGCGAGAGAGAGAGTGTGTGTGTGTGAGAGAGAGAGTGTGTGTGAGAGAGAGAGTGTGTGTGAGAGAGAGAGTGTGTGAGAGAGAGAGAGTGTGTGTGTGAGAGAGAGTGTGTGTGAGAGAGAGTGTGTGTGTGTGACAGAGAGAAAGAGCATGCGTGTGAGTGAGAGAGTGCGTAAGAGATAGTGTATGTGTGTGTGAGAGAAAGAGAGAGCATGTGTGTGTGTGTCTGAGAGGGTGTAAGGAGAGCGTGTGTGTGACCTGATCTTCCTCGACAGTCTATCAGTAACTGAAACACGGGATTAGATGCAAAGTAAAGGTCCCTCGACACTGTTCCCATCAAACACTCCCAGGAAAGGTACAGGTACAGCACAGAGATCGATACAGAGTAAAGCTCTCTCTGCACTGTTCCCATCAAACACTCCCAGGACAGACACAGCACAGAGTTCGATACAGAGTAAAGCTCCCTCTACACTGTCCCCATCCAACACACCCAGGAGAGATACAGCACGGGGTTAGATACAGATTAAAGCTCACTGTACACTGTCCCCATATAACAGTCCTAGAACAGATACAGCACGGGGTTAGACATAGAGTAAAGCTCCCTCTGCACTGTCCCCATCAAACAAACCAAGGACAGGTACAGCACGGGTTTAGATACAGAGTAAAGCTCCCTCGATACTGTCCCCATCAAACACTCCCAGGACAGGGACAGCATGGGTTAGATACAGAGTAAAGCTCCCTCTGCACTATCCCCATCAAACACTCCAAGGACAGATACAGCAGGGGGTGAGATATGGTGTAAAGCTCCCTCTACAATATCCCCATCAGACAAACCAAGGACAGGTACAGCACGGGGTTAGATACAGAGTAAAGCTCCCTCTTCACTGTCCCCATGAAACACTCCCATGACAGATACAGCAAGTGGTTAGATGTAGAGTAAAGCTCCCTCGACACTGTCCCCATCAAACACTCCCAGGACAGGTACAGCATGGGGTTAGATACAGAGTAAATCTACCTCTACACTGTCCCCATCAAACACTCCCGGAACAGACACAGCACGGGGTGAGATACAGATTAAATCTCCCTCGACACTGTCTCCATCAAACACTCGCAGGACAGGGACAGCACGGGTTAGATACAGAGTAAAGCTCCCTCTACACTGTCCCCCATCAAACACACCCAGGACAGGTACAGCACGGGGTTAGATACAGAGTGAAGCTCCCTCTACACTGTCCCCATCAAACACTCCCAGGACAGGTACAGCACAGGGATCGATACAGTGTGAAGCTCCCTCTACACTGTCTCCATCAAACACTCGCAGGACAGGGACAGCACGGGTTAGATACAGAGTAAAGCTCCCTCTACACTGTCCCCCATCAAACACACCCAGGACAGGTACAGCACGGGGTTAGATACAGAGTGAAGCTCCCTCTACACTGTCCCCATCAAACACTCCCAGGACAGGTACAGCACAGGGATCGATACAGTGTGAAGCTCCCTCTACACTGTCTCCATCAAACACTCCCAGGACAGGTTCAGCACGGGGTTCGATACAGAGTGAAGCTCCCTCTACACTGTCCCCCATCAAACACTCCCAGGACAGGTACAGCACGGGGTTAGATACAGAGTGAAGCTCCCTCTACACTGTCTCCATCAAACACTCCCAGGACAGGTACAGCACGGGGATCGATACAGAGTGAAGCTCCCTCTACACTGTCTCCATCAAACACTCCCAGGACAGGGACAGCACGGGGTAAGATACAGAGCAAAGCTCGCTCTACACTGTCCCCATAAACCACTTCCAGGAGAGATATAGCACGTGGTTAGATACAGAGTAAAGCTCCCTCTACACTGTCCCCCATCAAACACGCCCAGGACAGGTACAGCACGTGTTTAGATACAGAGTGAGGCTCCCTCTACACTGTCCCCATCAAACACTTCCAGGACAGGGACAGCACGGGGTTAGATACAGAGTAAAGCTCCCTCTACACTGTCCCCCATCAAACACTCCCAGGACAGGTACAGCACGGGGTTAGATACAGAGTAAAGCTCCCTCTACACTGTCCCCCATCAAACACTCCCAGGACAGGTACAGCACGGGTTTAGATACAGAGTGAAGCTCCCTCGTCACTATCCCCATCAAACACTCCCAGGACATGTACAGCACGGGTTTTGATACAGAGTGAAGCTCCCTCGACACTGTCCCCATCAAACACTCCCAGGACAGGTACAGCACGGGGTTAGATACAGAGTAAAGCT